>NW_027104090.1:1016737-1741660 GCF_902728285.1 Clytia hemisphaerica | reverse complement strand
TAGCTCGCACAAGCTAAATTGTGACGTCACTCCATCCAAGATGGCGAATTATTTTTGCTTCGAATGGGGCAAGAAAAGCTCTATATAGTGTTTTGTTAAGATATGCTTTCACAACCCTTAAAGGCGTGATCGACTTTTAAGAAGTCTGGTAATGAATTTACTAAGAAATGCTGTTAAAATGTCTATGAGAATGTCAATGCAACGACCTCAGATACTTTGACGTCATCCTGGCAAACTCGAACCCAATCTCCTCACTATTAGGTATGTTAATAGTTGCACACTACATTTTGTTATTGCAAATTTGATGAAGGAAGTTTCGCAGTAGCGTGTTGGGTCGACCAAAAATGGGGCAAACTGGGGAGGAAAGTTTCGAAAGTTGGAATCCCCAATCAATAGTAAAATATCCTTTTCATAATTATACGAGTGAAGCGACAAGAAAAAGTTTGGTATTTTTTTCTCTTATGAGATGTACAAATGCAAAGAGGGCCAGATTTTTATGTTCCTTTCTTTCAGCGCCGAAAAAACTAATCAAGCATAGGATGTTAGTCGTTGGCTTGTACGCGCGATAAGTAGAACCCTCTTAAACCATTGAAAGTCTATGAAAGGGTTACAAAAATAAAAGTGTTTTCAACAAATTTTTGTGTGGCACAGCCTTCCTAATCTCAATAATCACATTCTGCCCATACCACACTCTACTCTAGAAGGTATGGCGAATGTGAAGATGTGCCCTTGTTGTTCAGCAAAAACATTCGCCAAACCGCATTGCTTTTTGATTGAAAAAGAAAGCGAAAGCAAATGGATTTTAATGCTTTGTATCATTTATGTATATACGTGTCATGCATCAGAATCTGCTTGGAGATTACAGCCTTTACAAGAAAAAGGTACAAAATGACGTCATCGTTGGTATCCCTAGCAATTTAAGGACCATTGAACTTGGCTCAATTAAAGAGGGAATTCAGCTGAAAAAAATTACGAAAGAGCAAACGTTGCTTGGAAGTGTGATATTTTGAAGTTGAGTTCAAATTGAAAGTTAAAGTTAGAATTTTCACAAAAGAAACTTGAATACGTTAAAATTTTGAATGAACGTTTTTTTATAAGAACAAAATATATAAGAACATAGTAACGCTCCGATGGCCAAAATATTAAGAACAAGTTAACAACATTTTTCGTGTACACGAAAATGATGATTGCATTGCATCTATTGGTTATAATTATATATACTCTCGGGTACCTAATAAGGGGGGGGGGGGTTTGGAGCGAGGGAGGTTGGAAAAATTCTCAAAACTTAATAAGCGGGGGGGGGGGGGGTTTGGAATAAGAATAACCTGGTGTTTTCAACGACGGGAACAAAAACATCAACTTTGAACTTAATCCAAGATCTTGGATGATCGTCATGGTTACTTTTCTCTGCGTTGATTGCGCGCTGAATAGAAAATCTGGATTGGTCAGCACAGGTCGATTTATGATTTCGGCATGCGTGCTTTTCACGGTAAGTCATGTTCCCTTTGAAGTGTGTTTTTGATGAAAAGGCCCTCTCAATGAGGGGAACTCGTCTGGAATACACGGGGACGAAGTTGTCATGCTGGCACAATCTTTAGGCTATATATTAAACTATAGATTTGATTTCAATTTTATATTCAAAACTTTCTTTTAGCTATCAAGATAGAAAGTAATGTTGGTCAATTTCTTCAAAATGAGGCGCTATCGTCTGCTGATGGTCATTTCCTTAGTATCCTTCAGTTTGGTTTGGTTCTTGCTTATCGAAAATAAGACAACAAATCCGATCAACACCCAAAGTAATTTTACAGACCCGATTATCATAAAAAGTGTAATAAACAGAAAACCAACAACAAAAGAGAAACAGACAAGTAGAAAAGTTACAGAAAAAGTTATTCCCGAATTTCACGAGTTACCGCAAAAATGCAAAATACCTGTCCTGGATCCTGATCATCCTGATGTTAAACCTTTCATTAAACCATGAACGCCCGCGCGTGTGATTATCCGAAGCTGACGGAAGTGACGGATGATGGTGTTCTTCAGGTAATAGTGGAGAACAAATGCCACAGACTGTGATCTCGTCTGTATTTGATTTGTTGAAAGAACTGTTTTCTTTTCGTGGTGAGTTAGGATTTGAAAGTAATAATACGAATTTTGAAATAGTCCTTAATGTGAAATCAATACGATAAATGATTTTATTAAGAAGCAAGTTATCCGGGTGGGTCACTAGTGGCCGCCTATAGCATATACATATTATGCACACTCTTGTTTATCTTTTCAATAAGCACAGAACCACTATTCAATTGGAATTCTATCAAAGTTTACACCCTTTTTTTCCGCTGCAGATTATTTTAGGACAGACTATAGTTTCATTATACTTCCAGAGAGACAGATGCAGCCTTTTAGGCCTTACTCTTTGTTCAAATGCATTGCTATAGGCGGCCACTAGTGACCCCACGGATAACTTGCTTGCTTCTTAATAAACTCATTTATCGTATTGATTTCACACTTTTCAGGTTAGAGACAAGAATACAGTGATGCAAGCGAAATTTTGTTATTTGCGACGAATTAACGATAACAAACAGACATGCTCTGAATGGACCGTCTTTTACGATAAAAATGATGCCAACAAGAATCAAAGTAAGCTTCGTTCGTTCGTTCGTTCGTTCGTTCGTTCGTTCGTTCGTTCGTTCGTTCGTTCGTTCGTTCGTTCGTTCGTTCGTTCGTTCGTTCGTTCGTTCGTTCGTTTCGTTCGTTCGTTCGTTCGTTCGTTCGTTCGTCGTTCGTTCGTTCGTTTCGTTCGTTCGTCGTTCGTTCGTTCGTTCGTTTCGTTCGTTCGCTCGTTCGTTCGTTCGTTCGTTCGTTCGTTCGTTCGTTCGTTCGTTCGTTCGTTCGTTCGTTCGTTCGTTCGTTCGTTCGTTCGTTCGTTCGTTCGTTCGTTCGTTCGTTCGTTCGTTCGTTCGTTCGTTCGTTCGTTCGTTCGTTCGTTCGTTCGTTCGTTCGGCATTCACATTACTAATTAGTTTTGTCTCCCAGAAAGACGCTCTCTCTAATTTTTCCGAGAAATAATCCAATATCATGTTATTTGGAACGATGACCATTTAGAAGAGAAATTTATGAAGAAGATACAACAAAACTATTTCAAATTCTTCTCAATAAAAGTCTTCAACCAAATACTTTCAGTTGCTTAAAAGTTGCTCATATTTCTTTTATAGAATCAGGTTGAAAGAAATTTCATTCAAGTTTTCAATCACCACAGTTAGCAAACAAACTCATGATGATTCCACGCTTACCCGGTTCGAAAAGACATCCGCGGGGGACACCGCTACCTCCAAAATCGGATCGATTAAACATTGTCTTCTTGATGGTTCGATTCTACATCGCACTCCTCCGCAGAGAGATATTTGAAAAAGACGACGAAGAAGATGAAAGAAAGAAAGTCAGAGCACAGTATCTTAAATGTAAGCGGTGAAAAGTCACGTGATAGATTATCCAACCAATAAGAAAACAATATTTTGTGTCGTATAGAGGTTTTTCATATTAAGTTAAGTTACGTAATTTCCGCCATTATAAAAGCAAACGTTCGATTTGCATAAGAGATTGCCTCACACAAATCTTATATGAACAACACTAGATAGTTGCTACCTCTGTATTTCCAAAGCAAAACGGCAGGTGAAGCATAATAACCCGCCATTTTTGTTAAAAGTTGGTCACAGTAGGTCACATTAGAAACCTTGGTTTTCACTGTTGAAACTTTTTTGACAATGCAACTACTTCAAAATTTCAAAGTAGCGAATCATTTTGCTTAATCTAGTGTTTTATAAAGATGTATGTGGTTCGCCTCTACAGAATCGAACGTTTGCTTTCATAATGGCGGAAGTTACGTAATAGGAAATAAATCTACAGTTGACTCTCTCTAATTCGAACTTATAGGGACCAAAAATTTTATTCGAATTAGGGAAAGAAACGAATCACAGTATGTAATTTTAGTATATTTTTCGGTTGAGGGGAGCAATTCTTTAGTTCGAATTAGAGAAAGAATCGAATAATAGAAGTTCAAAATTAGAGAGAGAGTTGACTTTATAGAGTTCTACGAATCAGACTGATTTTCCGGCTTAAACTTTTTTGATCATATGGGCCATATATTTACGAATAAGATTTGGATTTCAGGAACTGGTTTTACCAAAGAACTGCTTAGTCAGCAAAAATATTAGAAAATCAAAAAGGTGGCTTTTTATTATTTTTCGGGTCACAATATTGTAGGGGATGGGACCACAGCACAAAACTGCGCCATCTTTGCAGGAGAGTTAGGAGGATAAACTACCGGAAGCGAGGCGAGGCCACAAAAAAGCAGGTAAGGTTGATAGGCTATTTCACAGTCGAAATGAATCATGGGTAATCAGGACCGATAGTAATTCATCATTAGTGCGCAGTGGTCCTGATCATAGATTTATAAAGCCCGAAGGGCTAGATGTCAGGCTTTAAGCCATCACAGGCAAAAAAAAGTGAAGTGAATATCGGAAAAAAGAATGTTGCTATTGTTTTCGAAAACCCGCGAAACTTCTGATTGGTCAATCTGTGAAATTCTATTGTAATGTCACGTGACTTAGGTAGGATTTCGTACCTAACCACAGCACACTTTTCAGCAAAAGCTTTATAAATCTTATAAATCTATGGTCCTGATTACCCATTACGCTTTGCAACTGTGATATGGCTTATACAAAGGTAGTCTAGTACGCTAGAGGACAAACTTAGACATAAATTCAAGTGTCTATAACTTGAAAACGCACCCGGGACACAAATTTGTTCGAGTTATAAAGTTTTCAAGTTATAGAGTAAGGGTTTCATCAGACATTGTTAACTGAAGGGAGAAGAAAACTTGTTCGATTTAAGGATCATAAAAAACTCAAGTCTAATACGAAGGCATGTGTTAGAAATGGAAAAACGGAAAATCAGAGCTTCGTTTCTCCGAGGGCAAAAAAACAACAAGTTCATAAACTTGAACAAAAACCAGAAGTATGGGAGGCGTAATTAATGACCCAAAAAAACTAGTCCTAAAATACACCTGGAAGTTTTAGTATCAAATTTTACTAAGTTTCTTTTTTTTCGCGGGACATGTCTGCCTTGTGAGAGAGCAGAAAAGTATCCCAGACGGCACACAACGTCAAAACAACGTCCATTTGACATTCATAACGTCCAAATAACGTTATTTGAACATTAAAACAATGTTGTGTTCTTACCATTTCAGATTACGTTGACCGGTGGCCATTTCTATGGCAGGATTTCAAGAAGGCAGGCTACACCACTCTCTATTCTGAAGACGGCCCGCCTGTGAGCAACACCTTTAACTACCGTTTAAAAGGGTTTAATGAACCTCCGACCGACCGCTATCTAAGAAATTTCTGGGTTGCTGGAAAAACATTTATCAATAAATTGAATAAAGAAAACTCCAAATGCAGTTTTCAAATTAATCACAGGTAATACATTGTTTTTTTATCGTATTATATTTTGGGCAGAGTACAGTTATTTTTTCGATTTGTTGGTTTTTATAGTCTTCAACCTACAGCCGGAGGCGATCCGAAGGCTCTTTCGATAGCTTTCTATCCAAAAATCTGGTACGCTTTGTTAACTCTAACGTTCATTTACCTGAGTGAAAACTGACTGGTGTGCCAGTCTACATACTCTCCTTTATCGAAAGGGTAATAAAGGGCCGACGTTAAGGTTATATCTTTTTATAACGAGAAAAACCGTATACACGCAACAAAACTCGTGATCAAATGTGACCATACATAATAAAATTCTAACAAAATGAATCTCACTGGATTAACAAACTTAACTAATAACCACTACAATCACCAATAAACGATACTTTCTGGTTTTTTTCCAATTTTGTGAGCTCTGTCAGTATCCTTGAATTTGTTTTGTGTTTTGTTTCTACAGTTTTACGGTTCTATAATCTGCAATTTTGTGAGCTCTGTCAGTATCCTTGGGTTTTTTTTTTGTGTTTTGTTTCTAAAGCATATTTTTTTTTCATAGAATATAATTATCTTTTTATTTAAATATGATTATTTTTCATGGACGAATAGCCATTGTAAAATATGGAAGAGCCTGAAAGACAATTAATGAAGAAAAAAAAAATTTCAGCCTAATGTTCTTTTTTAGATATTTCAAGCAATTTATGACAAACTTTCACGACAAGTTAAAATCGCATACGTTGTTTCCGACTTCCACACAACCAATCGCCGAAAGTTCAACTTGTCGATGATGATTTTCTCGAAGTTTTGGAATTTTTGAGAAATCTGGTCATTATGAAAACACACTTTTGATCGTCTTCGGAGACCATGGTGATCGGACTGGCGATTACCGGGCTACCATGACCGGGAAATTAGAAGAGAGACTCCTTTTATGTCTTTTACATTACCACCCTGGTTTCCGGAGCAATTTCCGGACCAATTCAGGAACCTACAACGGAACGCAAACTTGCTGACATCACATTTCGATGTTTACGCAACGTTACGTCATCTAATGACTTTTCCAGACGTCAAACATAAACATAAATACGGAAGTAGCCTATTTACTGATCTCTCTCCTCTCAATCGAACTTGTCGCGAGATCGGAGTTTTAGATCACTGGTGTTCTTGTCTAGATTACGAAGAGATAAAGACAAGCGACCAGATGGCTTTGAGAGCAGCGGAAGCCATCATTAAACAATCAACGAGAAAAACGCTAAAATCGAATCAGCTAAAAATCAGTGCGCTACATTGACGCTAGATAAGATCATACGCGCCGGGCTTGTCGCACCTGGATCGCGCGTTCAAAAATTTTCGCACACTTTTAAAGATAAGACTTGTGATGAGTGTGGAGTAAAGGAGAAAAATGACGTCAAATTCAAAGTCAAAAATTACGAAGTGGTTTTCACAGTGTTACCAAGCCATGGAAAATATGAAGCAACTGCAGTGCTGGATATTTCGAGCGGGAAATTCACAGCCAGTGACGCTATTAGCCGAATCAATATGTATGCAAATCAACCGCATTGTGTTATGAAAGAATTTCCTCATTTAAGACCTTTTTGCTACTGTAAAAAACAATTAGACTCTTAACTTTACTTTTTATTAGAATTTTAACGCTTTATTGTATCAGCCCCTAGAAGGCAGCCCACGAGCGTCGAAAAAGACAGTTTTTGCTCCGGCCTAGGAGCCTTTAATTCTCTCTTCCGACAACGGTCAAGACATTTTTTTTTGTTTATCTAATCCGATGATCTATTCCGATTTAATAAAAACGGATTATCTGGATTCTGATAATATTGTGATTTGATTGGACGAAAGTATTTAGAAAAAAATGGCTGCCGAAAGTGGGCTAGCTGGCTGACTGTGTAGCGAATGGGCAAATCTCAGTGAAAAATTGATCATTTTCATCATTATTCATGATGTTTTGGACATGATTTATGAGAAGTTTGACGCATACTGGTTCTCTAACAATGTGGAAAGACTTTGGAGAAATTTTGGCCATGAATCGTCAGCTGATCGAGTGCTTAAATCTTGCATATGCCATATGGCTAACTTCTCTTCTAGACACACAAAATCATAAAACTCTAACTTGACAATGAAACTTGCAAACACACAGCCATTGGAATTCAAAAGAAAATATTAAAATTACAACATAACAGTGCAAATTTGAAAACGATCTGAGTAGTTTTTGTGGTGTTATGTGTATGGCTGAAAATGATCCTGTTTTGTGTATTCATCATCATATTATTGTTGACTGGCGACCCGTTCCTTTTGATTTTTCAAACCCGACACAGATTTTTTAAAAACATATCACTATGAGAATTCAGTAAAGGATACTAAAACACAATTCCTGTGTAAATTTTAACAAGATCGGAGAAATTTTCACAGTGTTATAACTGAAAATGATTTTTTTTGGACTTTGTCGTAATTTCATTGGCTGGGGCGACCGTTCCTTTTGAAGATTTTTCAAACCCGACACAGATTTTTTACAAACATATCACTATGAGAATTCAGTAAAGGATACTAAAACACAATTCCTGTGTAAATTTTAACAAGATCGGAGAAATTTTCACAGTGTTATAACTGAAAATGATTTTTTTTGGACTTTGTCGTAATTTCATTGGCTGGGGCGACCGTTCCTTTTGAAGATTTTTCAAACCCGAAACAGGTTTTTTCCAAATATACCACTATTTATTACATACACACTATTGTACCATTTTATTTGGATTATCCTACTCTCCTCCACCAAGTATTATCCCAACAGAAAAAATAACGCTTAGCTAAAAGCTGTGGCCTCTAATTTAGGCTATTTTTCTCCCCAAAATTTTATCCGGACAATCAAATCAACGGCGCATCATAGCTTCGCTATTTGCAAGTTTAGAAAAAAATAAATTCATAAGAACTTGGAAATATTGACTTCTAAATGTTTTTCTCCTAATTAGCTCCAATTTTGAACTTTTTAGTCGAGGATGAGTGGGCGGGGGGTGGTGTTGGTTCTTGAGGCAAGAAAGTGCATGTGTAATCACTTAGAAGAGCTATCCAGCTGGTTTATTTATTCGCTGCAATAGAATTATTACTTTGCTTTCTGATCTGTTCTGATTAGTAGTTTGTGGGCAACGTTCTAACACAACTAACTCAATAAACTCATCTTTCACATCTTTTAATCTCTAAGCCGGAGCTTCCAGCGCAGCTGGTTTATTTTGGTTTCACCTGAGCGGGCCACCTTCTTAAGGCAATACATTTAGATAAAATAAATAAATAATTGCTAAAATCAGGAGATTTACTCCTGTAAACCAAAAATGAAGTTTTTAGCATTAAGGGACAAAAGGTTTTCTTCTTCTTCATTTCTTAAAATCTTACTATACTAAAAGAGTTTATGAAAAATTTCTGTAATGCTAGCCCATAATTAAGAGACATCTCCGTCAGTGTCCGCTAAATATGTGCACACTGATTAGAAACTCTTATAGATAAGGATTCGGTGAAAAAAACGGTCAGGAAAAGTAAAACTATTTTCTAAACCAGTTATTAGCTTTTGATCATTTTTTTTTTTTGGGGGGGGGTCAAATCAAACGGCGCCGATTCTCCTGAGACATATCAGAGGAAGAATCTTCTGAGAGTCTGATGACAAGTACTCTTAAGTTCCAAATATACGGGGGGGGGTTGGAAAATTTTCAAAATTTTAATAAACGGGGGGACCTAATTGCCAGGGGGGTTGGAAGTTGTAATTACGAAAACCCAAAAGTAAGAAAATGTTAAGAAAAATTTTCGAAAAATTAACAAGCGGGAGGGTTCATTTGGAACCTAAGAGTAACAAAGCTTATACTGCATGCGAGTTGAAGTAAATATTTGGACAGAAAAACACGGAATTCCGTGGTCCGAATTATGTACACCCAGAAAAGTACACCTTTCAGCTGGATACACTGTGGCAAAAGAGGGTTTGGAAACTACTGAAATGCAAGTTTGAAAGTACATATCTGATGTATATCTTTATAGTTTTAATTCACACCCATATTCGGGTATTTAATTTACACCATTGAAAATTAACATGGAATGGAGGTTTGGATCATTGAGGTCCCAAAAGTATTGTGTCTTACAATATCAAGTCAATTTATTTTTTCTATAAAAAATGGGCCTAACATAATGATAAATCAATGATGTCACAAAAAATTGTAACTTCTTTCCAATGAAGAAAAAAAACGGAAGATTTTCGATACTGTATACAAAAAGAAATGAAAACTTTTGAAGAGAAAACGAAAAAGCTGTTTATAAGTTATTCATATATTATTTCAAAACGGTGAAAATGTCTTGAAATTTAAACAACAAAGACTCACAAACACCCCAACATCCGCTTAAGTCTTCCCTTTGTTTAGGAAACAAGTTTTTCATAGGTTCTTGATTGGTTTTGTCTCGCTTACATGTTTCTTTTATAAGAACAAACTATATAAGAACATAAGGCTTCGATGTCCAAAATGTTAAGAACAAGTTAAGGCTTTATGGACTCAAAAACACCGGTTTTCTTAGGAAAATGGGTAAAAATGGTCACAAAATGGTGAAAATAAGAACATTTTAAGAACATTTTCAGGCTTGAAACCCAAAAAGTTAAGAATATCCTAAGGCTTCAAAAATGTTCGACGTTCTTATTAAAAAAACTTGTACCCACTCTCGCCTTCTTCGAAAAATAAAGAAAAAGTTTTCTTTGAAATCTGATTAAGACCTTCACAAATTTAATTATCACACCTATAGACATGGTCAAGGTGATCATTGATCAAAAAACAATACACAACCCCCTGATTAATAAAAATGTTTTCATAATATTAACCACAATCTGACCAAAATATCCGGGGGTTTAAAATATAAATAATACTCTGTTTTTACTAGAAATGGAATTTAGTCCACACATATTTTTGAAGTTTACAAAAAAATTATGTCCAATGGTTGTGAATCAAGGAGGAAAATCACTTAATGAGATTTTGGTGTGTGAAAAATAATTTGCTTAAAAACTTTGTTTTGAAATTCAGAACCTCTTATAGTCGAAGGAACATGAATGGTTTGGTTGATGCACATGAATTGTTGTGTTGCAATTTCTTAGAGCTGGATTGCATTTGTTGACCCCACCGACCTCGTAAATAAAGTAATAGAATGGATCTTTTTATTGTTGTTTTCTTTCCATTTCTACATTTTGACACTGTATAAACAAACTCTCTGAAGTAAAATTGTCCTGCTGTACGCACAGATTTTTAAAGCCCAAAGGGCTAGATGTCGTGCCTTTTCTGAAAAGTATGTCGTGGTTAGGTAGGAAATCCTACCTAGGTCACGTGACATTATAATAGAGTTTCAGCGCTTGACCAATCAGAAGCTTCACGGGTTTTCGAAAACAATAGAAACTATACTTTATGCGATATTCACTTTTTTTTTGCCTGCGATAGCTTAAATCGCGACATCTAGACCCTTCGGGCTTTATAAATCTGTGGCTGTCCGTGGCTTGACGACATTGGACGAATTCATAAATATAGGATGGGAAGTACCTTATCGTGGAAAAGCTGTACCGTAATTTTTTTCCGAAGCGATCAATTTCCACAATTCTGTGCCTACCTTTGGGTGATTTCATTTGACACTGTACAGTAAAAATTCTTTATGAAAAAACATCTTTCGGTTTAAAAAGAGGTAGAAAGGAGACCCGTCCTATATTTTTATAATTGATGTATACAGGACGGGTATGACCTGTGAGGCAAAAAATTTACAGTCGGAAATTCGAATTTAGCGCTGTCCTCACTTACTAAAATAAAAACTAAATTTCGGAAGTTGCGCTTTCTCTATAAAGAAAGTGTTACCAGTAAAAGAATAACAAAATTTGATTGGCTGTGTTTTCAACCGTTATTAGGATCTGGGAAATTCAAACTCTCAGCCCATACCATGCTATATATTTCGCCATCAGTATATAGAATAAGAAATCATAGCATGGATTTCCAGGCTAAGAAAGAAGGGGTGGTATCAATGTAACAGATGTTAACGTTCATAAATTGTTTTTATTTTGACCATAAGGCGAGACCAATTTAATTTGTTGTTCTACGGGCGCGACCGAACCAGCATTTGCTGCAAACGAAAAAATAATAATATTGAGTTTCCTGTGCCACAAATTTTTTACACTAGTCATTTAAAAAATTTACACTTAAAAAAAGTTGAAAAAAATCTAGAATGATGAAATGTATGCACGAAAGATTTTATTACAAACTCCAACGATGAATGATGAATTTTCAAACAAGATAATTTGAAAATATTACTTAAAGCCTGATTACCTTCCTTGATTAATGAAAATCTTATTTTTATTTTACCGACCAACCGACTCATATTTTGCTAACGATCTGCCCGTAGAACAAGAAATTTAATTGGTCTCGNGTACTCATAATGAGGATTGAAGAACAATAAAAATTTAAATGTAATTTAAAGAACAATAAAAATTTAAACGTAATTTATTAAATTTAAAACATTTATAACAAAATATATCATTTACAAAGACCATTGGTGCAATTAAATTTAACTTAAAAAAAAAACAAATTTCAGAATTCATCCATCTCCTTAGATTTCAACAATACCAAAAGCTGGTAAACTTTCTGTCTCCACAAAACAACAGCATTTCCGATTTTGTTAGTTTTGGATAGACTCAAAACGTTATCTTGTAGTTTCAACAGTTCAGATAAAGCTTCAGACTGTAGGTTCAATTGTTTGTTAGAACATTGTAAGGTGTTACAGGTTTTCTCTAGCTCAAAAATATCTTTTGTTTTGGCAACAAGCTCAAATTTTGTTTCATCAAGGATATTTTTCATTTTTGTTAACTCGTTTTGTGTATATCCGTATTCTGTCATTTCGTTGTGATATTTTTCTTTCAAACAATGTAGTTCGTTACAAATGTCACCATGTTTCTCTTCAAGCATCTTCTTTTCATTGCACACATCTAAATTTTCTTGCATTAAAGATGAAATCTCAGAACCCTTGGTAGAAAGAAGAGATTTTTGTGCTTTAAGTTCTAATGACATCTCTTTAATCAAATGTTCTTTTGTAATAATTTCATTTGAAAATTTTGTATTATCATCCTTCAAGCTATTACATCGCTTTTTTAATTCTCCATTCTCTACATTCAAATGTTCAATCATTTGGAGATATTCATCTTTTTCTTTTTCTTGCTCCTGAGCAATAGAAACTTTGCTGTTTTGGATTTCAGAGACTTGATTATTAAGGAAAGTCACTTTGAGTTCGCCATCTTTAATTGCATCTTTCAAAAAGTTATTCTCAGATTTCAAAGCAGCCTTTTGACATTCAAGTTGATCAATTTTAGATAGCAATTTATTCTTTTCAGAATCGAATTGTTGCTGCAAATTAATATACTTCTCATAAACGGATTTGACTTCAAGAAAATATTTTGAATCTTTATTATTGTGCTCTGACGACAGCATCTGACAATGCATTTTGGTTTCATCAAGTTTATTAGTCAGATCAGCAACTTCCTGTTCTTTAGCTTTTAATTTTGTTTTCCATTTTTCTTCGGATAACTTCCAATCAAGATCCTTATCTGTGATACTTTTCTGAAGTTTTCTGATTGATTCTTTATAAAACTGCTCATCAACATGTGACAACTGTTTGCTTAAAATTGAATTTTTAGAGACTTCTCTTTTCTCCAATGCAGGAGGTTCCACTACTTGTTTATTCAAAACTTTCTTTGAAATAGATTGCTTTGAAAGCAGAGGATTCACAGTAAAATCACTGGGTTTTTTCATTCGGGAGATATCCTGATTTTCAATTTTTGCTCGCTTGTCCAGTCCCAAGTTTAATTTGCTTGTAAAGTTTGTTGGGTTTTTCAATAAAACACTATCTTCACTGGCCTTTCCATTGAATTCTGCTGGTGTCTTAAGATTGGAAGTCATTCTTTACAGTGTTTGTTTTTCTAGCTAGAATAAAAATATTTCATAACAAGCTTTACTTTTATAACCTGATAACAGCTGGTCATAATTTTCTTATGCGCACGGTAAACCTCTGAATGCTTTTAAAGCAATAACCTGATTCTGATCAATTTTTTTAACTGGTCTGCATTATTATTAACTTCACAAAGTCCTGGGGGGGATGTAGGGGCTACATTTGAAACTTTTTGTAGGAAATGAAGCCACTTATTTCCCATCCAAAAAAATGCATGTGACCGTTTAGTAGTCTTCACACAAACAGCCAGACAATTTCAATCAAAAGGAATCGACGATCGAACCAAAATCGAAATTCGATTGTAGAACGCAATCTCAATCAAATATTACTGCAATTTTCAGATTCAATTGATATTCAATTGCGTTCGATTGCGTTCGATTAGGATTATTCTGTGGTTATTTTTGGAATTGGAAACTATTGGAAGCCAATAGAGTTTATTCTCAAGGGTGTCTGTGCTAAATTTCACTGCTTTCCGTCGTAATTTGCTCATACAAAACGATTAGGATTAGGAAACAATAATGGAATGTAGTCGAACAACAATCGAACCAATCGAATACTGTGAGTAGCTTGCATCAGTGGAGGTGCGTAGCCCTCAAATGAATGACCTGTCTGGTCATTAAAATACAACTACGCAGCTCCACTCGCAGCTCTACTCTACCATTTTTGTTTTGATTTAACTTTGTATTTTCCAACCAGCCAGGTCTTTCATTTGAGGGCTATGCATGTTAGCCTCCACTGATGCAAGTTACCCGATCTCACGATTACCCAGAATTTTGACGTTCAATTGAGATTCAATTGCGTTCGACAATTGAATTTCAATCGGTCGATTGCATTCGTTTTGGTTCGACTGGTTTGATTGTCAATTCCGTTTGATTGAGATCGTCTGGAAACAGCTAGATTAAAGTAAAACTCATCACTAGATTTCGAAAAATATCCTGCTCAAAACAAAGAAAAGGCTGCTAGATTCAATCCGTCATTCTTAACATTAAATACCACACAAAGTAATATTTTTTACTTGAGTGCCTGGGCTTTAAAAAGGTTGAAGATTCCTCTCTTAGCTAATTCAGGATCTGTCTTAATTTTTTAAAGCCATTGTGTGATTTCTTGTTTGATTTTTATGGCATAGATGAAAAAATTTGAGCCAAGCCAACCTTGAAAACTAATTTGAAGATCAACTTCCCAAGAAAAAGATCTTCGGGGGAGGCAGAACCCACCTAGATCCGCGCACTGCCGGATAGGCTATCTCCCGGAAATTTTGCCGAACCTCAAACAATGACCCATTTACATGTGCGGAATTATTTAGGACCCTGTCGACGCACGGGACTTAACGAACACCGGACAAGCAAAAGTCCGGTGTAAAATGAGAAGTTTTTTTACCACCGGACAATTTCTACACCGGACTTAAGGAAGTCGGATGTCCGGTGTCGGAGAAGGATATTGTCCACCGGACAATCAAAACACCAGACATGACCCGTCCGGTGCGTCCGGCATTTCTTAATTTTTTGTTCCATAAATGTCTGGCGTCCAAAATATCCTGCATGCAACACTGGACTGACACCGGACTTATTGCGTCCGGTGTAGCGAAAGGATACTTTTTGCCACCGGGCAAATACACCGGACAGTCCGGTGTGTCGACAGGGTCCTAATTATTTTTACTTTAGCGTATGAACAAGGCCTTAAAAATCGAAGCGCTGTCTCAGGAATTGAATGACAAAATTCGGTTGGTTGATATTCTGGCTGCTGCACGTTTGCAATCTGTCATTTTGTCTCATTTTAAGTTTTCAAGTTTTAATTGATAGTCTTGGGATCTTGAACTTGATTCAGGTATCTCATCCTTGTTGTTGCAAATACATCCTGTAGATGTTGACTGATGTTGTTTTTTTCTGAAAGCTTGATTTCCTAGTGTGACTAACTGTTTTGAAAAACATAGCTAGTGCAGTTTCAAAAAAAAATAGTTTTGGCGCCCCATCACCCATGCCCATAGTAGGGTGCGCACTCGTCGGGATTTTTTGCGTGGAATAAGTCGAAAATCAAAATTATAACATTCCATCTATCATAAACTTATCCTTCTGTCCTTAACAACTCCAAACTTGTTCATTCTTTTTTTTTAAATACTCAGAATTTATCAGAGAAAACAAAGAAAAAAACCATATCCCATTACCTAATACCTTCAATAAAAAGATATACCATTTATTAGACATCAAGGTGAAAAAATGGCGACTCGGAATTCGTGGCACCACCGTCTACCTTGACCACCATTTTTCAAATGGCTACATGTTTTTTCTTTTATAAGCATAACGTTTATAAGCATATGCAGGCTCATTTTTTGATGAATGCTAAGCATAATGCGAGCCTGATGTAGGGGCAGACACTTGCTTATAAAAAAAAACATGTATCGCTATTGAGCTGGATTAGTTATAGTTTTTTTTATAAAACGCGGGAAAGATAGTACTTTAGTATGTCACGTGGTAGCCTTTTTCGATAATCTACAAGCCGTCTTTAAATCGAGAAAAAAGAAGAAATTTCGATTTTTCGGCACTTTCCTGAAATTTTTATCAGGACTACCATATATTGTTGGAAAGCTAAGGGCTTCAGCTTTTCATTGGTAAAATTTGTTTTTAGCTATAGCCATGCCATAAATTGTTGCACCAACCACGATAAAATTTTTGCAAATCATCATGAGTAATGTCAGAATGTAATGTGAGGAAAAATTTAATTTGAGGATTCGATATTATCAAACTAATCAAATTATGACACTAGTTATTAACTGAAATCACTCATGTGTCGTGTACATATGAACTGTGCATAAAAGACCAAAAAACTGCTACTTTCTTCTTTGCATTTTATTTCCATGTTTCTGTTTTTGTAATGGACTTCCTTACTCTAGAGTGGCCTAAAATATTTGAAGGTAAGTATAACTCGGAGAAATTACATACATTTATATCGGAGGTTAACACCATAATAGACTACCATGCTCCCATTAAGTCTTCATGGAAAAAAGTTTGCCAGCCAAAAAATCCCTGGATAACGAATGGACTGATCAAATCAATTTCAACAAAAAATCTCTTGTACAAAAAATTTCTAAAGGCTAAAAACCCTGAACAAAAATCTCAAAAACATGCCAAATTCAAAAAACATAGAAACTTTCTTTCCAAGCTCATAAGAATTAGCAAGAATAATTATTACAAAAACTACTTCTCTGAAAACAAAAATAATTTAAAACAAAAATGGAAGGTGGTGAACGATATAATTGGTATCAAGTCGAGTTCTGACCTCTCTCCAAAATTAATTATACACAACAACACTCAGGTTACAAGAGATAAAGACATAGCAGAGGCTTTTAACAATTACTATGGAACAATAGCAGATGATACAAAAAATAAAATTCCTAAAACTGACAAGGCATTCACAGACTATCTTAATGATCCTACCCTAAACTCTATATTTTTAACCAGGGTAACGCCTACAGAAGTACTCAAACTCATCAATAAACTAGACCACCAAAAAGCTTCAGGGCCCTCCAGTATCCCCACAACATTCTTGAAAATGATTTCTCCAACAGCAAGCACCATCCTCTCTCATATTTTAACTGCTCTATTCGTGAAGGCATCTACCCAGAATGTCTGAAAAGAGCTACAATAAAACCTTTGCACAAGAAAGATTCCAAACTTGAGGTAGGAAATTATAGACCGATTTCCCTGCTTTCCAATATTAACAAAATCTTCGAAAAACTCTTACACCTTCGTCTTATCAAATTCTTTGACAAAAATACCACTTTTACAAACAAACAATTTGGTTTTAGAAAAGGACACAGCACTAACCATGCTGTGATAGCTCTCACTGAGTTTGTAAGAAAAGCTCTAGATGGTGGTGAGTTTGCTGCTGGAGTTTTTATTGACTTGAAAAAAGCTTTTGATACGGTAGAACATGGCATCCTTCTACACAAATTAGAGTACTATGGCATAAGAGGACCTGCCCTTGAACTTTTTAGATCGTACCTTTCAGACAGAACTCATTGTGTTGATATCAGAAATAGCAATTCAAATTATATACCTATTAAACATGGAGTCCCTCAAGGTTCTGTGCTTGGCCCCCTCTTATTTATCATTTACATAAATGACCTCCATAGTGCGCTAGAAAATTCCACTACATTTCATTTTGCTGATGACACTAGTCTGATCTGTTGTGATAAATCAATTAAAAAATTAAATAGGAGAGTAAATAGGGACCTTGCTCTCCTTGTCCACTGGCTCAGAGCTAACAAGATCAGCTTGAACACCTCCAAAACTGAACTTATTCTCTTTAGAAGCATCAGAAAATCATTTACACCAGACCCCCGCGCTCGATAGGATCGATCATCGGAACGGCTCGATGACGGATTGATATGTGATCGATGGATTACTTATCGATCCGGATAGGAGTTCGATGGAAGATTCAGCCATTAAAAAGTCTTGAGTATCGATCCTTCGTTGATCCATTATCGAGCTAGTATTTCAATCGAGTATATCGATTCGTCATCGATCGTTAATCGATTCGTCTTCGATCTTTAATCGATTCGTCATCGATCAATAATCGATTCGTCATCGATTGTTAATCGATTGTTAATTGATCGTTAATCGATTTGTCATCGATCGTTAATCGATTCGTCATCGATCGTTAATCGATTCGTCATCGATCGTTAATCGATTCGTCATCGATCGTTAATCGATTCGTCATCGATCGTTAATCGATTCGTCATCGATCGTTAATCGATTAGTCATCGATTATAAATCGATTATGCATCGATGACGAATCGATTAACGATCGATGACGAATCGATTAACAATCGATTACGAATCGATATACTCGATAGAGTCGATAGGGTCGATAAGATCGATAAAAGATCGATGATAGATCGATGATAGATCGATAACTAATCATAAGCTTAAAAAAATCTTGAGTATCGATCCTCTATCGATCTCTTATCCGGATCGATAAGTAATCCATCGATCACATATCGATCCGTCATCGAGCCGTTCCGATGATCGATCCTATCGAGCGCGGGGGTCTGGTTTACAAAAAACCTGAACTTCAGACTTAGTGGCCAAAAACTTCATCTCTCTAAGAAGGCTAAGTATCTTGGAATTATTCTGGATGAACATCTCTCTTGGGAACCCCAAGTCCACGATTTAACCGCTAAATTATCCCGAACTGTAGGCTTTCTGTCAAAACTTAGACATTTTGTTGATTTTAAAACCCTTCTTTCGATCTACTATGCCTTATTTGATTCTCATGTGAACTATCAGTTAGTCACACTAGGAAATCTAGCTTTCAGAAAAAACAACATCAGTCATCTACAGGATACATTTCAACAACAGGGATGAGAGTTACCTGAATCAAGTTCGCAAGACAATATTAATTAAAACTTGAAAGTTGGAAACAAAATAAAACGTGCAGCAGCCAAAATCAACCAACCAAAATTTGTCATTCAATTCCCGAGACAGCGCTTCGATTTTTAAGGCCTTGTTTATACGCTAAAGTAAAAACAATTACGCACATGTAAATGGGTCATTGTTTGAGGTCCGGCAAAATTTCCGGGAGATAGCCTATCCGGCAGTGCGCGGATCTAGGTGGGTTCCGCCTCCCCCGTAGATCTTTTTCTTGGTAAGTTGATCTTCAAATTAGTTTTCAAGGTTGGCTTGGCTCAAATTTTTTCATTTATGGCTCAAATTTTAGGCAATTTCTCAAAGTTGTTGAAAATGTTAATTTCATTAAAAAGCGCCGGGTTATTTTTTCATGAATCCCTTTAGAAGTTTTGCGGTGCATTTTTTTGCTTGAGAGTCAAGTAAACGATATAGCGCTTTCGCAGCATTAATCTTTGATACACATTTTGGCGGGACGCTAGTGTGGCTAACTGACTATTGTCTCCAGACTATCGGTTTCATGACCCAGGCCTCGTTTAATAAAATCGAAGTTCTTCAAAATAAAGCCCTGAGAATAATTCATTTCAAGCCTCCTAGACACTCTTCGCGTCCTCTATTTATTAAATCTGCAATTCTGCCTATCAAGAAACAACTCCAGGTGAAGAACTGTCTATTTGCCTTTGATTTTTTACATGGTAAACTACCTACATATTTTGCTGACTTCCTTAGATACTCTCCTGTCCATGAAGGAACAAGACAATCACAGCACAAACTGGAACCTCCGAAAACAAAGACGGTAAAGTATGGGTCCTATAACATAGCTTCCCAGATAACTAAAGATTGGAATAATCTACACAAAAAACTTAACATTGGCGATTTCCTCAAGACTTCTAAACAAACCCTCAAAAAACATTTGCATCGTTTCATTCTCACTAAAATTGCGGAAACTTGACTCTCATAGGCTCCCTCCCTCGCTCTTTCTCTCGTTATTTCTCTCTAATTCTTTCTTTCTCTCTCCCTCTCTCTCTCTCTCTCTCTCTCTCTCTCTCTCTCTTCTCACCCTGAACCTTATACCAAACTTAATACTTGAATGTTCAAACTTTTAGGTTACCTCGAGGACACTAGTTTGTAGGAACTATCTTTGTTGTTTCCCTTCCGTTTTTCCATTCAACCATTAATAATACAGGGGATGTCAATCGAAAAATTCGATTGTCGAATCGATCGAAGTCAATCGAAGTCGATCGAAGTCAATCGAAGTCGATCGAAGTCGATCGTTAAGAGGAAAAAAATGTAAATCTTCGATCGACTTCGATCGATTCGACAATCACTTCGATCGTCTTCGATTGATTCGACCGATCACTTCGATCGACTTCGATTGACTTCGATCGATTCGACAATCGAATTTAACTTGTAACTTGTAACTTGCTTGCGGCAAATAATTTCACCCACATTGTGTCTCCTTTTTCCCTTAAGGTCGGTCTCCACTTGCGTGCGCTTCGATAGCTCTTCTTTGAGCAAAGCTTCCACGCTATTGATCAAAAGAAATATGAAGCAATTCCATTGGCGTGATCTGACGTAACGATCACTCGTTTGAAAAGCAAGCGCACGCTGCGTTTTTCTCAAAGCAAAAATGATTGAAGCCAAAGTTGCGATCGCAGCGCGCGCTAGTGGAGACCGACCTTTAGGAGGCCCCCCAGTGGCACCCCTAATCACGCCATCACGCAAAAAAATTTTCTCCATCACGCATCACGAAAATCGTGAAAATGTGTCATCACGCAAAAAATAGCGAAAAATAGCCCAAATCACGCATCACTATCACGCCTCAAATTTTTGCCCTATCATCACGCATCATACCAAATTCTTGATCACGCCACCACGCCAAAAAAATCTCTAATCACGCCATCACGCGAGAAAAAAGTCCCAATCACGCCATCACGCAAACCGCTGGGGGCCTCCTTTAGGCTCGAAAGAATATTGATTTTTATAAGTGGGAAATTTCACTACCGAATCACCACACTTTTGAATCATTATAATTTTTAGACGACTTCTGGCATACATAACATAACACAGCAAAGCCCCTTTCATGAAACAATTATTGTCGATCAAAATGCTGCATCATTCAATATTGGAGTGAGCATGTAGGTTAGTTAATTTCCTATTTTTGTTTAGCTGAAAATCAGTTTTAATCCCTCTTGACCTCGATTGGCTGGTTGTGATGAATAAACTCTTTGTGGGTTACTTTTCTGGGAGACAATTTATATCATGATTAAATAAGTCAAGTACCGTAAGTCCAGATGACTTCGGTCACTTTTGACCATTTTTATTTTCGTTTGCAATAAATATTGATCGTACGAGCATGAAACTTCTTATACATCATCTTGAAGTCCCTCAAATTAATGTGTTAAAATTTCACAACCTAAAAGTATTTCCTTCGAAAGTAATAACCCAAAGAAGCCCAAAAAGTAGCAAAAGATAACTTCGGCCAACCTCAAAATCAAACATATGAAAATATATCTGTCTGTTAGTAATTACGGCTCGTTAATTGTTCATGTATATTTTACGATTACTAGGCAGTAAACCGGTTAAGTACTAACAACGTGCCTATTAATTAATTGTTTTTCCGATTTCATTTTTAGGCCCTGCCCTCTTTGGAATCAGGATGGATCAAGAAACGAAGTTTATAAGAACAAACAAACTCTGCAAGCATTTGCTTTGCGTTTGTTGTTTTACCGAAGCTGTAACGATTACATGTCAAAAAGAAAAGCGAGCAACAGAAGAACATAATAATCTGCCCTACACACTTGTATCACAGAACCCGTTGGGACCTAACACTGAAAATTGCAGTCGTAAATTTCTGTTGCAAAATATCTTATAGGGGAAGAACATTTGGGGTTTAATTAAGTCGGGGAAAAATTGTGACGGGATAAACTGGGAATCAAACGCAAGTGTAAAATTTGATGATACTCTGTTTGGTTATTGTAAAGCCACTGGTATATGTGGACATAAACGGATGATATAAACTGTCCCGGACATTTACTGACACACATGGACGTACCGTGAAAAGCACAGCTCAAAATCATATATTTACGCTGTGCCGACGAATCGAGATTCTATTCATCGCGCAATCAGCGAAGACAAAAGTAACCATGACGACCATCCAAGATCTTGGATGAGCGTCATAGTCGATATTTTTATTCCCGTCGTTGAAAACACAACTTACAAAAAGTCATCAATGCTTTGTAAAAAGAGTCAGTGATAGAGAATCATAACATAAAGTCTGTCTATTATTTCGATTCAATTAAAGTGACATATTCATAATTAAAAGTTTAGTAATTACTGTTATACATTTTGGGATCATGTAAAAGATTTCTTTCGAAATAAACTCATTTCAACTACACTTGGAGGTTTCTGGGGAATTCGTAAATAGTAAACTGCATACTGATACAGTCTGCTAGACATTAATATGGTAATATTTGCTCTTCATCTTTGATTTTTTCTACAGTGATTAGAATGACACATGCGCGATAAAATTTCTATTATTTGTCTTCAGAGGTTACTATTTTCTTTGAAAACTTAACCTCTGATACTCAGGGTAACATGGACGTACATTTTTTATATTTCTCCAAAACTCACTAAGTGATAACTTTTAACTTCGTCGGGTAGGGAAAAATCGACTTTCAAGTAATATTCCATGAATTCTCAAAAAAAATTAACGATTGTTGACCGGGGTAAGACCATAAATAAGATCTTTGATTTGGGTTCTATGTAATTTCTTTCACCGGGTTATCCATCGAGTGGGGCTGACCGGGTCACTGATATAGGGGTATAATAAAAATATTTGCATATATAATCTCCGTGGATACAGTCGGGTGCATAATTCTTAGCGCTTCGATGGTGAATAAATGATTTTCCTGTCATGTTTTAGTCAAATTGACAATTAAGGGTAATGTCTACCTGAGAACGATCTCGATTATCGGTTCATCCAGTGGTTCCTATAAAAGACAACGAATGAATAAAAATAGGTGTATTCAGGGCTTCCATTACGTTAGCTCTTTAGATAGAAAGCACAACCAAACCCATCGAATATTTATTAGACATGTAAAGAAATTTACAGTTAACGTTAATCTCAAAACTTAATAAGCGGGGGGTGGGATAATAAAAATGTCCTGGGTGGAAAATTTTCAAAATATTAATTTGCGGCCCCCCCCAGCTATTGGGGAGTACTTACTTTTACACTATTCTGCACTTTCACGGTATCCCTCCTTTTTATGTCATTATATACCGCTACGCGTCATTGATACTACCTAGAACGCAAATGTTAATGTCAAAATCCTGGAAATTAGAAGATGTAACTTTTCTTTATCTATGTTGGGAAAAATTTTGTCATTCAGTAGTCAACGAACTAAAATAGGGGTGCATGACAAAATTGTTTTACTAGTAGAAAGATACATATTAAAATGGTATAAAGGATGACGATAAAACCAGGTGAAAACATGCGAGAACGAAATACCTTTTCCTAATTGTATGCCGTCCAATATGACGATGCGTTAACTTCTCAATCCGGAATACTTGATAGCTGTGCCATTATTCGACTTGTCGATTTGGAATATCTTGAAAGAAAAGCAATGTATTCAAATTATTCAAAACCACATTTAACCGATCAAATATGAAACAGTTACACACAACAGCGTTTCAAAACCTTTTCTAACATTTTTAAATGTCCATCATGTGGCGCTAGAATATCTTTACAATCCCTAAACCGGCGAAATTCTGGATTCATTGACTTAAATCAAAATACCTTACGTGTCCGCCGTTTTAGGTGGATTAAACTCTGTGGAGTAATTAAAAAAAAACGGTAAATTAGTGATTTACATGAATTTTCGCCCTTTTCGCGAAACTTAGTTCTTGCTAAATTGAAAATCCGTTATAACTAAAGAAATTGGTGCGTATTTCCTTCGTTGCAAGGAAGGGGTGTAATGTGTATTCCCTTCGTTGCGAGAAAGGGGTGTAATGTGTATTCCCTTCGTTGCGAGAAAGGGATGTAATGTTTAATTCCCTTCGTTGCGAGAAAGGGGTGTAATGTGTATTCCCTTCGTTGCGAGAAAGGGGTGTAATGTGTATTCCCTTCGTTGCAAGAAAGAAGTGTAATGTGTATTCCCTTCGTTGCGAGACAGGGAAATAGGAAAGCTCACATACACACTATATCTTTCTGCAATCTTTTATAATCACGGTTTCAAAAAAGACAGTCAAAGATTTCCGTTTATTTTTGCCCCATTTTCGCTAGGAATAAATATTCTTGTTTTTTCTATTGTACCATCCGAAAGACCTTTATTGTGGCCAAACGTGTAGAAAAAATGAATGTGATTCATTCATTCTATAAAAAGTTACAGCCCTTCAAAGTCGGCCGAAGTTAACAGAGGGTGGCCGAAGTCATCTGGGTTTACGGTACGTTTTCTTAAAGGTTGGCACGGCAATTGACAGATCGTAAATACAGTAAAGCCTCCAATTAACGGACAAGCGGACATTTCTATCTTTCACAGCCATCTACTAGTCAAAACGCCATAAAAAATTCCAAATGTGGAAGTTTCTAATTATAGCGGACAAACTTATTACTTAGCGGATACAAACCCATTTTTCCGACGGTGCTACTATACTTACTTGGAATACTTGGAAGTGCTTTCGATGGTCTTCCATCTAGGTGAACAATCCAATGTCCGCCTGCCGATTATTGATTTGATGTTTGATTGAGTTGGATACAGCATTTGTTGTTGCACCTAGAACAGAAGGTTCATCCGGAACAGAAACAAGGAACTTGTCTAGCTTCTTTTTGAATTCTAGCACAGGGCATCCACTTAAATTCCTCAATTCTTTAGAGGGAGTTGAACAAGATTGGCCCACGGGTTGATAAGAAATTATGTCGGATTGACTGTAGGGCAACTGATGTTCCTGTGATTCTATTTCCTCTGATTCTCTGACTACTAATTGAAGGCTCTGGCTCTATTAGTGTTCTCGCCTTTTTGGCGTCGTTTTACGAATTCAACAGAATTAAAAGCCACTATGATGGTAGCCTATTTCTATCTCAACACGCGATTTTTTGATCACTCGGTGTCAAGGAAAAAGCCGTGGTCGCCTGGTACAGATATATAACGCCAATCTCATAATCTCGCACCGTGAAGTTTTTGTGGGTTTGATTCTCTCTGATCGAAAGTGATCGTTTAATATCGATGCAGTCGATCGCTCGAAGTCATTCGTAGTCGATCGAAGTCAATCGTAGTCGATCAATCGAAGTCGATCGAAGTCAATCGAAGTCGATCGAAGTCAGTCGTAGTCGATCGAAGTCAATCGAAATCGATCGAAGATTTACATTTTTTTAAAGGTTTGATCGACTTCGATCGATTCGACAATCACTTCGATTGACTTCGATTGATTCGACCAATCACTTCGATCGACTTCGATTGACTTCGATTGCTTCGATCGCTTCGATCGGCTTCGATCGCTTCGATTGACATCCCCATTAAGCTTCAATGATTTTCATTTTCATAGTGAAGGACAACTTACTTAAGCTAGTAGTATGTAATTATATCATATGTATAAAGTTTTTAAAATGTAAATATTTCATCCAACTGAAATGTAAATTTTACACGTAGAAAATTTATCGGTAAATATATTTATCTATCTATCTATCTATCTATCTTTCTACTGTCTACAGTCAAATTTGTTGAAGTTGGACTGTTGGACCTTAAAAAAAGTTTCGCGCCAAATCTTAAATACGTAGATTTTGCAGAGCGAATTTTTTTGAGCAAAAACCCAAACTGTTTCCATTCCGTATTTTATCTTTTTCAAAATAGAGACTGAGAAAGACTTTCACTTTCACTTTGAAATCCATAATGGTAGTGAGAGCTGTGCCGTTTTCTTTCAGCACGAAATTTCGTCTCAGCCTGTCACAGTCTGTCGGCTGCACCAAACGACTGAACCCTGCTGCTATTGTACAATTCTTGCTTAACAAAGTACTGACTTAAACTCTTATATTGGCTTACCAATTCAAACGAACCATTCATTGCCAACAATTCGATCATAATCATCTGTGGTACTGGTAGGTGGTATGGATTTACATTTTCTCATATTTTTATCACATTCCCAGACGGTGTCAATCGAACAACTTCGAACAACTAGCCGTATTGTATAAGGGTTGCGAAGCGATCCAGACTCCACCTCAATTCGCAAGTTGCTAGCAAAATAAGAGACACTCTAAAAATCCCTCTAATAAAGCCGCTATAGAGACAGGGTCGTAGAGCCTTAATGCCAAACACACCACGTAATCCACGGCGGCACAACACCCGCCGCCGCCCGCGTATCAATCCTTTTTTCCTTCTAGTTATTCTAGTGTAAATGGTGCCTTAATAAAATCGAACGATATTCGTCGAATGATCGAACATTTTTAATCAAATCACGAATCGTCTGTCGAAATCATCAAAACACAAAAATAAAATAAAAACAAAAATGTACAAAGATGGTTTGTTGGTTCTTGGGTAGTTTTGATTTAATTCTTGACAAATTCGACAAATTTAATTACCTCTGTACTTCTTTAACTTTATCATAGAATATCCACTTGATTTTGCAAGGTAAGTTTATAGTTCTTATCTGATATTCTGATGGCGGATTAGCGGCCGCCCACGCTAAAGCTCTAAAGGGAGCGGGCCAATTTCCCATCGGAGAGGAATGATAGTCAGCCTTTGATGTGCCGCATCCTCAGTCGGGTTCAACAGTCCTTGCTCGTAAAGGTAGAAATATTTCAGTTGGACCCGCCAATCCCCGAAAACGAGGGCTGGGTGTTACCAGACCTCCCGCCCGCTGCAAAATTCTTTGACACAGTCTCACAAAATTCCGTAATGTAAACCTTCCAGATGTTGAAAATTTTCCCGACCTTCAGGGCTTTTTTAGCGTGTTGGAAGAAAATTTCACCATCTGCTGGGTGCCAGATAAGTTTCGTTCACTAAAAGAGGCACTTTATCTGGCACCCGATGTAGAAATTTTATTGGCCCGCTCCTTTAGAGCTTTAGCGTGGGCGGCCGCCAATACGCCATCGGAATATCAGATAATAAAGAGCACTCCTTCCGTGCGCCCGCGCGACTTGCAAAAACCTCTCATTGATTGACCTTATTTGGTATATATGATAATTGCTGTTAAAAGTTGATGAATGATGAATATCCTTTCTGTCACCATTCATATCATACTAATTTTTTTTCATTTAACAGCAAAATAAACATTTAAAACCGAAAAACCACTAAGTACTTAGATTGCTTAGATGCGTGTGCCGCCCGTGCGGCAATCTGATCAACTTCAGATTCTAAGTCCATGTTTCGGCTTCCGGTAATTTTTTTGCTGTTCACTGCTAGGGTACACCATTTTAAAACGGCATTTTTCGCAGTCCTAGCTACCAAACCGACAAAGTTTTCGTGGCTTTAAGCCAAACCATTCAAGGTCATTTTGATAAAATCATCGGTTTGAAGATGTGATTTATATAGCAAATTTTATAGCAAATTTTCGCTTGGGATAGAGAAGTTAAAGGTACGTGCACAATATAGCAAAACTGCTTCGCTCATAAATTTGCTTCGCAAAAATCGCAATCGAACCAATCGAACATAATCGAACGCGATCGAATAATTGCGATTCGATTGTCAAATGTAATCGAATCTCAATCGAACGGCCGATTCCTGGGTAATATTCGATTGTGTTCGATTGCGTTTGAGTAAGGTTAGATTGGTTCGATTGATAGTTGAACTATGTTCGATTGTTGAATAATCTTCGATTTCGTGCGATTAGGTTTATGTTTGATGAGTTTGATTAAAATAAATTGGATCACTCCGTTAGGGCTTTTTAGCGGGTGGCCGAGTGCTTACGTACATACCGTACCAAAGCGAATAAAATCTAATATAATTGAATCAATCGAACGTAATCGAATACAATCGAACGTAATCGAAGCAATCGAACAGCAAATCCTAGGTAATATTCGATTGCAATTCGATTGCGTTCGACAATCGAATTGCAATTATTCGATTGCGTTCAATAGCGTTCAATTGATTCGGCGTTCGATTCGTTCAATTGACACCGTCTGGACATTCATAGATTTAATCGGCATTTTTTATCCCAGACTCAATGAATGCAATCGGTAACTTTTTCCAATAGATGACCAATGGATAACATATTGATGGATTGGATATTAATTAATTACATTAATTAATGGACAATCAATAATCAGGATTTTGAGGGAAGCGCGCGATAGCTTAGTTGTTTGGCGGGTTGGGCAGGATCGAGAACCCAGTCTGGAAAGAAGGGGAATGTTACGCTGGAGCTGCGCCAACTTAACTGGAAAAAGTTAAAGGGAGCAGATCTCAAATCTCAAATCTACGTCGGAGATATCTGGCGTCCATAATTTCCAGACTGGGCGAGAACACTGCAGTCTTTTGAATTTTACTGTGAAGTCAGGTAACTTGGCACTTGCTGCATCAGTGGATGGAAACTTGCATAGCCATGAAATACCTGACCAACCAAAGCAGAAAAATTTCAAAACAAAGGAACTATTCAGCTCCGCTCGCACAGTAAAACTTAAACTTGTATATCAAGATTATGGGATTTTGAGGACGGGCCAATTTTACTTTCTTTTTGAGTGGTTTTATTTTCGATTTCAAGCCAACATCTTAGCAACAGGCAGTTAGGAACATTTGGCGAGTTCCTGTACGCGGCCACAATCAAAAAAATCACAACAACACTCATTAAAAAATGGCGTTCGTGTCTTTTCTCACTTTTTTTAGCCTAGACGATGTAGCAAACAAAGTAAGTATACGCACACTGTGCTTTTAATTGGCTGAAATTTTTTTTCGCGTCGGAAAAACTTATTCAAACTTTCAGCAATGATTGACCAAACTGTTATAATGAAAATTAACCAGCGCATTTTTTATCTTCTTACCTTCTTCATCTTCATTGAAGCACTCAAGGCTTACTAAAGCTAAGCACATAAGATGTTCTTATAATTATTGATATTCACTGAAACACCGTTCGTTGTGCGCTGAGGTGGAGTGCGTGACGTAACTCGCGCAGCAACTAACTCGCCTTCTGTTGGAAGATCATATTGGGCGTTTTGGCGTTACCACCCTCGAAGCAGCGGGCGTCTCTGTCTTTCCGCAACTCTTTCCACCATTTTAGATGGCCTTAACAATAGATTTAAAAGGGCGCCATAATCTTAGAATATAATTTGTTTTGGTCTCCGGCTTTGGGAAGTAGCAATGTTTTTGGTTGTTTTCGATGGGAAATGGTAAGAAACTTAAGTTTACAAGTGTCATTTAGTTTTTGGTGTCTTATAGAATGGCAGTATCCTGGATGGTTTCCCTAACTGACGGGGTGCTCGCCCATCAGTTAGTCACACTAGGAAATCTAGCTTTCAGAAAAAACAACATCAGTCATCTACAGGATGTATTTAAACAACAAGGATGAGAGTTACCTGAATCAAGTTTGCAAGACAATTAATTAAAACTTGAAAGTTTGAAACAAAATAAAAAATCAAACAACCAAAGTTTGTCATTCAATTCCTGAGACAGCGCTGCGATTTTTAAGGCCTTGTTTACATGCTAAAGTAAAAACAATTCCGCACATGTAAATGGGTCAGTGTTTGAGGTCCGGCAAAATTTCCGGGAAAAAGCCTATCCGGCCAGTGCGCGGATCTAGGTGGGTTTCGCCTCCCCCGTAGATCTTTTTCTTGGATGTTGATCTTCAAATTAGTTCTCAAGGTTGGCTTGGCTCAAATTATTTCATCTATGACTCAAATTTTAGGCAATTTCTCATAGTTTTTGAAAATGTTAATTTCATTAAAAAGCGCTGGGTTATTTTTTCATGAATCCCTTTAGAAGTTTTGCGGCACATTTTTTTGCTTGAGAGTCAGGTAAATGATACAGCGCTTTTGCAGCATTAATCTTTGATATGCATTTTGGCGGGACGCTAGTGTGACTAACTGCCCATAGTTACAGGGGTTTGTGCAAAAAACTAAACATAGAAAATTTTCCAAATCCCCCATTTCAATTAATGCAATGAAAAATGAAATTTTTCTATGTTTCACTTTTTTGCACCTATTCTTCAAAATGAAAATATTCAAGATTTTAAGTTTGTCTTTTATTCAATGATTTTTTACGGCACTATATTGACAATCTAACTCTCGCATCAATTTCCCGCTTTCTTCAGTAAATTGAAGATGAGAAAAAAACTAAGCCACAGATCACGGATTGAAACAAATATATGAAGGGTGGGATTTTACAGCCACCCGTTGTGCAAGGCACTGAAAGGCCAAGGGTGCCAAAAAGAAGGGCCGTTTGAAATGTGGCAACCTCATTGGTGGAAATTTGATAAACTGCTGCGAAGCAATCAGTAGAAGAGACCACTTTCGTTTTTGTTGCAGATTTCTATAAAAACTTCTCTCAGTGATTACTTGTCGATGTGCATGTACACATGTGTTGTGTCAACTTGTCAGCATTGTATTGTTGTAAAGAAAAAGATAAAAGAGTCAAGACTAGCCTAGTTTCTAATCCTGATATAGGAGTTTAAGTTTGGACTGTTGCAGCCTACGCAACTCTACTCTATATACCATTTTAGAATCTCATATTTGCCGTCCGAGTAATTTTGGCAAGTTATATACTTCCTAACAGAATCGTGGTTGAATAAAACAGTATGGTTGGATAATAAAAATCATGTGGGATCATAAATTTCAAGATGGCAGGAATACAGACGTTTCTCAATGGCTGCTGGGCGTGTAACCTCAAATTTATAATAATGATATTCATTAAACATAACTATGCATGATTTAACTTTGTATGTTAATGACCAGCACCAGGTCATTCCCTTCACTGATGCAAGTTACCCGACGGGTACTATTAGTTGGTCTAGTACCATCAACTGCTCTAACTTGGGACAATTGGTCGGAACATGAGACTGTTGATTATCTGGTCTGTATTTTCACTTACTGTTAAATCTCTTTGAGAACAAATTTGTTTTGATAACGCCACCAAGTTTATCAATCATACTTTCTGTCATAACATGTCATAATAACTTTCACTGATAGCGCGCCCTTTTTATAACTTTTTTGTTTTCATTCAAAATGACCTGACGTCGATTGGAGAATTAGAGAACGCCTGCCGCCTAACCACCTATCGCCTGATGGGATTATCAAATAACGAGTGTGTAACCTGCCACGCGAGTGACGTCAAATGCTCCATCGTTTTGCCACTAATTTGGTCTTCTTCGCTCCAGACATTCGCGTGTGTTCCACTACAGATTTTTGGACCTACCTGGAGGTCCTATAAATTAACCTTTGTTCGTCCGTCCGTCCGTCTGTCCGTCCGTCCGTCTGTTACCAGCTTTTATCGAGATTGGCTCATTAGTTTTTTCTGATTTTTGGCACAAAGATGCAAAATGGCAATGCCCAAAATGTGACGGAGCCTGATTTTCGAAGAAAAAAAATTTTTGCCGGAAAAACCGGTTTTTTGACATTTTCTTGAGATTTCATCATTAGTTTTTTCTGATTTTTTGCTTAAAGATGCGTATTAACAATGCCAAGATGATCGGGTCCGTTTTTGAGAAAAAAATTTTTCCAGCCGAAAATGCCGGAAATATGCCGGAAATCACCGTTTTTCTGAATTTTCATTAGACTTTTTCCTTATAATTGGTTGTTTTTTCATTCAAAAACATTATTAATAGCAATGCCCACCATCAAGCATGTTTCAATTTTCAATAAGATTGATTTTTGAAGCCGGAACTATTAAAAAATCGCCGGAACAACCTATATTCGCCGGAAAGACAGTATTTCTTGAATTTCTCGAGCTGTACTTTATATTTTTTTATGAAATTTTGCACACTGATGCAAAATGACAATACCTAAAATGTGACAGAGCCCGATTTTCGAAAAACATTTTTTTCCGGCTGAAAATGCCGGGAATATGCCGGAAAAACCGGTTTTTTGACATTTTCTCGAATTTATATCCTTAGTTTTTTCTGATTTTTTGCAGAAAGATGCTTATGCGCAATACTCAAAATATGACAGAGTTCGATTTTTTGAGAAAATTTTTTTTCTGGCCGAAAATGCCGGAAATCGCCATTTTTGTTTTCTAAAAACCTTCTTTATTAAGCTGTGCGTTTTTCTGATAGTGTATTGTTTTTATAAAGAAAAGCGTTTAATAACTTTTTTACTTTTTCAATAGTTTTGATAATTTCTACCAATAGATATGCTTTCATTTTATATATTTTTGTATTTTGACCAGTTATGTCTTATGTGTTTCATTGTTTCAATGTTCATTGGTTAGTTTTGGTAACCAGGTAGGTCCATAAAAGTATCACTTGTTTTTCATATTTCGATATAAAAGCCTACTGGGTGCGGAAGAGAAATCGTGTATTTTTTAATACACCGTTCATTAACTCAAACCAAATGACTTTGGAGGTTCGGTGAAATGGTGGCCAAATTGCCGTCCCATGTTTTGTCACTGTCAGCTAGTCCCAAGTTAGAGCAGTTGACAGTATCGATATCCCCCTTCTAATTTCAACACCCTTCTTTAAAAAAAGGAATAATCAGAATGTTGAAACGCTGATGGAAACTATTTCTTTACTTAGCAATTAGAGAAGAAAAAATCTTTTTCTATAAGTGATCCCAACCTTCCGTTCATTCATATCTCTAAAGAAGGATGTCGAAATTAGAAGAAGGATTAGACCAACTTACGGTACTAATTACTCTAGCAGTTATTTATTTAAAATGGTAACGTCATATGCACAAGTGTCCAAACACAGATCAAAAATGTCCGTTCTTCCGCCATGGAAAATTTTGAGATCTGTTATCTATTAAATGATTTTAACTATTGTTGCCATTATTCCTATTTCTTTTTTCCATCAATCTTCAGGTGTCAGGTAGGTCCAATAGGCATGTAGCTTCTTTTCTTTTTTTGCTCAGAATAATTTAATAGAAAAAACTGTTGAAATGGAGAACGATGTTTTAAACAGTCAAATCACAGAAATGACTTTAAAAACTGTTACAGAGATCGAAGAATTAGCTGAAGAAATACTAGTAGACCGTGCACAGATTGTTGACTACGATAAAAAAAGGAACAGTAATCGAGAAGCTCAAAGGGCTATCAAGAAAAATCCGGAAAATAAACACTGGTTTTGTATGGGAAATAATTTCATCAAATTGACACATGGTCATTGTCAGGATATTTTGAATAAAGATCAAGAATTTATGGATGGTGAGATAAAGAAGCTTCATGATGGGTTAAAACCAAAAGTATCGAAATTACATGAGCTAGAAGGAAGGCCTGATGTGAAAGGGTTTGATTTGAAAAGCTCAAATAAGTGAAGTTTGTTTTTTGGGCAACAAGTGGTGATAACTTGGATGTGATTTGATGGTCTATCAACTTTTAAAACCAATTTCCATCATGGTTTTAGCCAGATGGATAGACTTTATGTGGCACAGTGAGAAATACGATAACAATATTGATAACATTGGAGCATTTTTGTTGAAGCCAGTAAGAGATTTAATTACCTTTTTGAAATAGATTTTGGTGACTCTCAATATTTTCAAAGAGAAAAGAGGACTACCTTAAGAGAATTAACTTTCGCGGTAACTAACTTTTGCAGAACTTATTTTTGTGGTGCAACTGTATGAAATTGGCATATTTTACGGAACTAATTTTTGTGGTTACCATCCACCTTTTGTTGAAATTCTTTAACACTTTTCTAGGAGTTTTTGAGAATTTATAGTAAAAGTTTTGCGGAACTATTTTTCCCTGTATGGCTTGATCTAAACATTTTGGTTTTTTAATTTGAATAATATTATCATTGGATATGAAGAACAAAACTGGGCAGTGGAAATTTCTCTCTTAATATTGATATTAGGAGATTATTTTATATTCAAATATATGAGATATTATAATTAGGAGAAACAGAATTAACTAGAACTACAAAGTTGAGCATAGCATTATTATTGAGACGCTCTTTTTATAAGTCATAAGAATTCTGAATATATAATACAATATTTCCTAGAACACAGAAAACTTCATAATAGTATTTTTGTCGACACTCTCAATTTTATATATGATCAGTTTAATGTTTGTTGGTTCAATTTTTCTGTCTGGATCTAGATTATGAAGTTTCAATTGGTTATTTTATCTTTATACATCAAAGGGCTTTGATAAAGAAATTAATTAAGGCTCATTTATTTTTAAGATTAAGTAGCTCCAGAAATTTATCTTAAACTATTCTCTAAACCTTTCTTCAGATTTTCTCTACATCGCGTATTAATCCAAGAAACTTAAAAAATAAAAGAGAAGGAACTTCAAAATGGCCCCAGGACAAATCATAAATTTTATTTTCAATACTTTATAATGCTTTCATCATTGTTTTTACTACATAACTTTATTACCCAAATTATCCAGTTTTGTAACTTTTTACTTCAAATTTCAAATTCTTCAATCATTACACTGTACTTATGATTAGTGCGTAAACACGGAACTCAGAGCGATTTACTTTTTATTTAGTTTTTTAATGGAAGATAACTTTTAAAATATTAATTATTATTAAACTTATTTTTTACAGGTACAAAAAATAACAAAAGAAGAAGATCAACAAAAAAAAACAATAAAAACAACACAACATGCATTGAATGAATTCTGGTTGGCATCTCAACCTCGACGAGATGCCCTTTCACCTTGTGGTGAAGTTGAAGGAAAGGGCAACAGCCTTCTTAATTTTCGCGTTTGCTTTGCATTCAGCTATTGAGATGGTGGTACATGAAATGTATGTCAATTTTCATTGTATGTTGTATGGCCGTGTGCAAGAGAAAGAAAGGATCTTCACTGAAGGTTTGGTACCCTTCTGTTTGGTTTATTTCCTCACTACTCATATGATGACAGTGTTTGGATTTTATCTTTGGATACAGACTGAAAGACATCCAAGGCATATTTGGTAAGTAGAAAGATTTTTGAAATTGACTATTGCGAGGTTTGAGAACCATTGTAACTCAAAATTTTGGTTATAAAAAAACGTCAACCTGTTCCTATCGCATTGACTACGTTAAGAGAAGAAATCTTTGCGGGAAGTAATTTGTTGTAGAAAATAATTTCGTGGATCACAGCTCAGAATCAAAATCCAGAAGTTTTCTGGAATTTATTTCGCCGATGAGAGAATTTTTAGTTTACAATATGGCCTATCTTGCCCAAAAGGCCAATTTAGAGGTGATTTTTTTAGATCCTGAGAATATTTGTGTTTTGTAGAATTTGATTTTGGGGATTTGTCGAAAAATTACTTCCTTTAAGATAGAATCTCCTTCAACATTTTAGTCTTTAGAAAATATCGATTCATGTACCACCCGGTACACTTTTATTTGACTGTAGTCTACAGGTAGAGAATTAAGCTGTGTCGTGCCAAGTCTTAGGTCCAGTCATTTTTTGGGTGTCTTTCTGTTAAAGTATTTAGCCGTAAGTACTTAGTATTAAGCGTTAGGACTCCTTTCAATTTACTAGGCTACTTTATATCTTCCTCCGTTTCGAGCGTAAAACTCCTACTCTTAGGGATATGAGCACCGCTCCTGTTTTGAATATTGAAATTCTCCGGATACATCGCATGCGCACTGAGGTTTTCATGAAACAAATAGAGAGCTTCGAAACCTAAGCCAATCAGCTGTGTTTTAAACATTCTTTTAAATTTAAAATGATAAACATCTTTTGTGAAGGTTGTCTATTATGTTTGAACCTATTAATAAGCAATTACCGATGGGGGTTACTAGTGGCTGCCTATTAGCAGTACCTATAGACCAAGAGCAAGGCCTAAAAGCCTTGAGCTGTCTATTGTGTAGACTATCAATTTACATACTTTATGTTTTCATTTTCATTAACTTTTCTCTTGTTTCGTTTCCAGGACAAATCCATCCAATAATTTTCGATGGAAGATACTGTTCATTTACCTGATTTGTGTACACCTCGGATTCTTCAAAGGATTCCATCATCTCTGCGATTCTCTTGATGCACCAAAGTAAGTAAACATTACCAGGTGTTTTAAAAGATTTTGTACAAGTTTGAGTCGAGATTCTGTGAGAAAATTAGAAATTTTGAAAAAGAAGTCTTAACGAGTAAAGTAAATCTTATTGTATAATGGGCTATTTCAGAAATAATTTGTACCTAAAACGGTGACGCCCCTGGATTTTTTTCTAATTTTTCAAGACCTCCTTAGAATTTTTTCTACCATTTCTTTGAACTACCCTGGATTTTCCACCTCGTTATACTGACCACCCTGGATTTTACATTCAAAAAACCAGACCAGACCACCCTGGACGTCACACCTCCTCAACATAGGGGGTACAGACTATTTCTGGAATAGCCCAATAGCTTGAAATTTTTATGTTAGCTTTTTCGAAAGGTTTAGATTCATGACATTATTATTATTTTTCTCTGAATCTTGGTTCCAACTTGTACACTTTCTTTTGAAACGTCCGATGAATATGAAAATGAAAAATGAGTGCTTTTAGAGAAAAGTTAACAAACCATACCATTTTCGGATACTACTAATTCAGGGCTATCCAACTGTGGGAATGATTTTTTTATGAAAATGCTCCGAGAAAAATGGTGACGTCATCGGAAAACGCCCAAAACTTCGACTTTTCGCCTTAAAATGTAATTTCTCGGCACCAGGTGGTCGAAACTTAACAAATAACCCCATTTTCTTTATCTACTTTTCGCACGCGGAATCCGTTGGTAGCCTCAGATATTTGATTTTCAGACTTCGAAAAAAACCGTTAGTAAAGGGGGGACCCTTGATAAGTTCTAATGATCAACTAAAAATCGATTCACTCGAAAACTGCAGGAGATTCGAAGGGCAAATTGTTTCTTCCTCGTTGCAATTCAGTTCTGTTTATTTAAATCAGTTTTTCAAGGTAAATGGATAATATTCACACTTTCTTTTAGGTGTAACTCTCACACTGTCCGACGTATCGAATTCAAATACTTCAAACCTAAATATATGGACGGCACACATTTCTACCCGCAATTCGCAAGGATGTCGGTAAGAGAAACTATATTGTAGATTCACTATACCTCATTCGAACTTCTTTGATTCGAACTTTATCAAGGCCTTCGGAAAAAGTTTTCCATAATTTGAGCTACTTGTCCCAAAACCAGTTTCTTTGTTTCTTCTGAAGATGCATTTTTCTCTTTTCGAGCAAAAAAAATTTTTCTCGCGATCTGTTTTCTGATAACGTTTAGTCTAGCAAGCTAGACGACTAATTTAGAAATAAAGCAAAAAGTAATGAATGGAACAATTTTAGTCGTCTAGAAACCTTTGTGCACTAACTCCAAACAAAAGAAAAGTGTCAATATTGCAATTATAATTTTTTCCTGCTCAAAATAATTCTTGAGAAAAAAGAATATGTGTGGATTTGTGTATTGAAAGTTTTTCATTTGAGTTGATTTCGTTTTGAGAGTTTGTTGTTGCTTGATAAATTGTTTTCTCGCTACGCAAGTTTCTGCGTAGCTAGCCCCTGTATCTATAAGGCTGGAACACCGGATTCTTCCAGTCGTTTATACAAACTAAATCCCGTATTATTATTATTAGTATTGGTATTATTAGTATTACACGCATTATAAACGACTCCAGTCTAGATAACGTTGCATAAAAAATATCAAAATATACCGTGTAAATAAGACAAAATGACAAAAACACAATTTCATTGTTTTTTTATTCCTTTTTCTCTTCTCTTATATTTTACCAATAGTTTCTCCATCTTATTTGCCCGTCCTGAACATTTCCAACACGAGCAAACTCAGTGCAGACTCAAGTTCTTTGAGCAACTAGTCGAGGAATGGTGATCTATTTTTTCAAAAGTTTTGTCACATAGCACACACATAACATCAAAACCTCTCTTGGAGATTTCCAAAAATATTTTCCCGCGTGGAAATAGCTTATTTTATCATATTCTTAAATTCCGTAACGAGTTTTGATGAACACAGTTGCATTTTTTGGTATTTTTATGTGTAAAGAAGGTAAGCGTCAAGAGAAAAGTTTGCTCGCTGTTTTTAATGATTTTTTGAAATTTTGACATGGAAAAAAGTCAGTTTTTTGGAAATAACTTTCGAACTACTTTTTCAAATTTAATGTATGATAGCTCAGAATTCAAGTTAGAGCATCCTCTATACAATAAAAAAATCAATGAACAAAAATTAAAATCCTAAAGCTCACAATATCTCGACAAATCTGTATACTTTTTTTTGGTGCACCCGGTAGACGAGCAAAAAAAGAACAATAATGGGCTATTTATGATATGCACCACTGGAGAGTCTTCTGAGAACTTTTAAAATTTTCCACCCAATACGTCACTTAAACAATAGAAAAAGTGACGTATTGGGTGGAACAAAAACAGAAAAGTTGCATAATTTCGTGAAGTCATTGCAGTGGTGCATATCATGAATTCCAGAATGTATTTCAAAATTTGGGCAAAATTTCTTCCCGTTATTTGAAATTTGGATATTGTAAAAAACAAACCTACCTTATTACACAAATAAAAGAAGACAAGTAATTAGTGGCCTTGAATTTAAAACACGAAATTTTTTTCTGGCTTTCTTTGGTCGCCGAACAACGCACACGACTCGATTATTGCATAAATTGCATAAATTAAGCCTTCGAGGCTTGTTGCTTTGAACGGCATGAAAATTCAACTTTGCGCGCGAAGCTGTACGTTTCTTCTATTGTTCTTTTTGAAGTAGCCAATCAGCTAAAACAAACTAATTGTGTGTTTGTTTTTATCATGTACAATTGTTTTTGTTTTGATTTTGTTTTTACGCACAACTTTTTTCTAATTTTCAATGGAAGGATAAAAGTGCTCAGCGACCAAAACGCTCGAGTCGTGCGCGTTGTAGGGACCTTAAGGAAACAGCAACTTGTAATATTCGTGTAAGGGGTATTGGTGATAAAGCACCTTTCTTCTTTACTAAAGCAGTTTCTGAAATTGGTCCAATGTCCTCTTAACAAAAATTGTTTTAATGTCTTCTATAAAACCGAACTTTAGCTTTAAATTTATTGATAAGAGGTTTTCAGGTATTGAAAGTCCCAGTTAGTTAGTAAGTAAGTCTGTGACCGCAGTCGGAGGCGACCCAAAGGCTCTTCTTTCAATAGCTATCTACCCGAAGGTAGAGGAGGACGCCACTCTTTCTCTCTGGATTTCCCCACTTACCCTTGATCCTTCTCTTAATTGCTTAACATCAAGCAGAGAGGCATCAAATACTATTTTGGGAATCTTTGGTATAACCCAGCTGGGGGTTGAACCCACAACCTTGCGAACCGTGGCCGGATGCTCTACCTCTGCACTACGGTCGCTCAAGTCCCAGTTATTCAAAGTGAATTCATGTTTTTTTCTTTAAGCTGTCATCAACGATGAGTATGATTTGTCTAATGTATTTCTACTACCTAAACACCAAGAAACAATCGGAAATCAATGCAGCTTTCCATGGCTTATGAGGAAGAAAAGCTTCAGAGTAATGATGTACGAAAATGAAGAGAGTTGAGTCCATTTCATTTCAATGTAAATGGGATCCCCTATATGAAGTTAATTTTATATGGTCCGGCAAACTGATTTTCAAATCGAACGAATTTTCGAGACTTTTTAAAGAGAATATGTACAATTAAAACTTAAATAAATTGATGGCTGGGTTACTGATTGTATAACATGTTGGTTAACCTATGATTTAATCGATTCTGGAGTTGATTTAAAACCGTAATATATCAGGGTGGCCACGCATGCTGGAAAAACTGGAAAACCTGGAAAAACTGGAAAAATGGCCTTTTTCTGAAAACTAGCTGGAAAACCTGGAAATAGGTACATTTTCCAAACAGGAAAGCTGGAATAACTGGAAAAACTTTTTTGAAATTTTAATTTCAACTTTATGTCCGGAATTGGTTAGAATTATTATGTGATTATACATATATAATTTTCATAAGATGTTATCTAGTATGAGTTTAGCCATTTTCAGTTTAGTTCATCAGACATTCTTTTGTCAAAGCATAGATCTCTATGACCGATTTGAAAATCTAGAAGTACCAGTGGATACCCCTTAAAACCTACAAAGCTGCACTATGGGCTCTCTTAGCCACCAAATTTAATTCAATATTGTTTAGTTCACTTTTTTACAACCTCTTATAAATGGGGTCCATGCCCCCCCCCCACACTTTTTGGTAGACCATGTCATACGTTTTTAAGAGTTACTATTTTAAGCTGGTTTGAGACCAAATCAAACCACAAAAACTATTATTCTTCCCAATTAGATATCGTTTTAAGGTGTTTTGAGGGTGTAAAATGTGAAAAATTTTCTTCGTCGCCCAACTGGTGGGCGACATTCTTTTTCCAAAATGTTGGTCTCCTCACTCAAAATGGCTCGCCGGGGCCCATGCGATGGCTAGCCACGATGGCCAAAAAGATCTATAGAATATCTATAAGATCTATAAGAATATAAAAATATAATTCTTCTAAACCATTTACTTAATCGTGGTTAAAAATTGCAATGCATTGTTATCTTTTTTCTCATTTCTTTCATAAAATGAAATACCACAGACAGCGTACTTTCAACACAAAAAGTTTCAGCCTAAAATTCCACCTACGTTTTCTGATAGAGGGTACCTTTATTTTTTGTAGGTTTTGAGGGGTACCCGCTGGTAATAATTTTGCATTCGCTTATAGCTGGAAAAAAGTACAGATTTTTGGGTGAAGGCTGGAAAAAGGTACATTTTTCAGCTGAAAATACCTGGAAAAAAGGATGTTTTTGACCCAAAAAGCTGGATTTTTCATCTAAAATAAGTGTGGCCACCCTGTATATGTACAAGCAGATTTTGACAAAATTTCTGACAAATTTTTACCCTATGTAACATTATTGAAAAAATATATTATATCAAAAGAGAGAATTATAGTAAAAAATAGTATAAGAATATAGTATAAAAATAAATAATGATATGATATGACGTAGAGTTTCTAATGATTTCGAATCTGGATCAACATGTTACCTGACTTGCACAGTGAGTACCTGAAGGATAATTGGTTTGTCGAGAACTAAATTTGGCGAATTTGATTTGCTTCCGCCAAAAATTTTGCTGCCTATCCAAAATTAAGGTTTTGTCAAAATGATTGATGAAGACTTTTTGCTGCTTGATTAAATTAGTTCTCGCAATAATTAGTTCCCTTTGCTCAACCTCGTCCCCGTGTAGCCCAGGCTTTATTTACGTTACTGATTAACGCTAGAGAATACCTTGGTGTAGACTTGCAGGGTATAATCTAGCGCTATAAGTAAGCGTCAATAAGCTGATAATACGCAGGGAACGAGGTTGCCCTTTTGTTATGATAACCAAAGACATAACCCTTTTTCATCAGGACTTAACTAGCCTTAATTTTTATTTGATTTATATGGAACAATATATTTAGAAATCGCCAAAGATTATCTATTTAATATAATATGATAAGAACAAATTTTTAAAAAACAGTGTCGGATTTAGTGTTATGAATTTCACAAGTAGGATTACAGTATTATATGAATTTAATTTAGTATTACTCATTCTAAAGAATTTGTTGAAGTTAAAAGTATTCCTGGAGATATTTTCTTTTCCGAATAACTTTAACACGGATCTAGAAAGACAGCTTTTGAAAATCATTGAAATACGTCATTTACCTGGTTTCTTGCCAGGGACTCGGAATTTCCTAGCCGTTCACGTGTTGTTTTTTTTTGTAAGATAAGAACAGCCTGAATTTTCGATGCCTAAAATATTCTTAACATGTTCTTATTTTCACCGTTTTGTTAGTAATTTTGGCTGCATTTTGCTAAAAAATCGGGGCGACCCCAGACAGCCTTAAAATGTTCATTATAACATTTGTACAGCCCCAAGATGTGACCCCTGCCCTAAGATGTGTAACCTGCCCCAAGATGTGACCCGTTTGCCCCAAGACCCCAAGATGTGATCCGAAAAGCTGCCCCAAGATGTAACCCCACTTGCCCCAAGATGTGACCCCAAAAAGCTACCCTAAGATGTGACCACATAAAAAATCACTGAGAAATTGTAGGTTTTGGTAAATGGAGTTGATGGTTCTGGTGGATTTGACGGTTTTGGTGAATCTGCTGGTGGATTTGATGGTTCTGGTGATTCTGCTAGTGAGGGTGATGGTTCTTTTGAATCTGCTGCCGGATTTGATGGTTTTGGTGAATTTGCTGGTGGAGTTGATGGTTCCTGTGAATATACTGGTGGAGTTGATGGTTTTGGTGAATGTGCGGATGGATTTGATGGTTTTGGTGAATCTGCTGGTGTAGTTGATAGTTCTGGTGAATATACTGGTGGATTTGATGGTTCTGGTGAATCTACTGATGGATTTGATGGTTTTGGTGAAGTGTGGATGGATTTGATTGTTTTGGTGAATCTGCCGGTGGATTTGATGTTTCTTGTTCAATCTGCTGAGTGCTTGCTCTTTCAAATGACAATAGCTGTCATTTGCTGTGCAAAAAAATTAATTTTTTATTCTTGCCCAAAAAACTTTAACTAGGCAAAAGCTTTTGTCAATTTTCATTTCCGACTTGGTGTTGTTTATGGCCCTACATGCTTTTTTTTATAAGCAAGTGTATGTCCCTTGGTCAGGCTCGTGTATGCTTAAGTTCTCAATGCATCTAGGCATAGTTTATGCTTATTGTATGCTTAAGAATCATGCTTATGATTCACACCGAGCCAAGTTTTTAATTAGATTTCAGAAATTTTGTAAAAATTTGTTCAGGCTTTGGGAGCAGTGGAATGTTAGCGAGCCGTGGAATGTTTTATTTTTTACTTGACCTCTACCAAACCTTTTTAAACAGATAAAAATGACCTCTTTAAAAATATTTTAGGCTGACTTATATGCTCATGTTATGCTTAGGAATTTTGCAAATCTGAGCCTTCGTATGCTTATAAGCGTTATGCTTATAAAAAAAACATGTATTTGGCGTCGTCAAAATTGCGTAGTGGCATATTCTTATAAATATATTTAGAAACATTTTCCTCAAAATTTCAAATACAGTAGACTCTCGTTAATTCAAAGGGGGAAAAAATTTTGATCGAATTACAGAGTGTTCAAACGATAGAAAATCACGATAGTAAAGTTTTTTGACATGAATGATCGAATTAGAGAAAAATTATCATTTTTACAGATATTTTAACTCGAAAGTATGTACTTTTCCAGGAAAAATTTTGGGGGCCATTCATAACAAAGTGAGAAAATAGTGTAGTAGTTTGTCCATAAGTAAATTTCACATTTCTTTTCACCATGGCCCCCGTCACCGGGGGGCCAGGGGGGCCATGCTCCCCCCCCCAATATTTTGCAAAGTAATTTTTTTTACTTTAAAAGATCTTACATATACCATTTAGAGGGGTGAAAGATTGCTGAAAATACGAAAAAAATTGTTCGAATTATAGAAAGTTTCCAATAACACTTTGTTGTTGTTTGAATTATAGAAATTTCACCAGCCAATTTACCAAAACCATCAACTTCACCAGCAGATTCACCAAAACCATCAAATCCACCAGTATATTCACCAGAACCATCAACTCCACCAGTACATTTACCATCAAAACCTATAATTTCCCAGTGATTTTTTCTGGGGTCACACATCTTTTGCGAGACATCTTGGGGCAAGTGTGGTTTCATTTTATGATTTTAACGATCGTTTTATGTTCATGATCAAAAAAAGTTTCTTGAAATTTGATAAAAAGGCGTGGCCTCTCAGGAATGTGGCTCAGCCCAATCCTCTTTTAAAGTGCTTTAAAGACATTAGTAATATTCTCAGAATTTCTGAAAATCATGTTAATGACGTAAATGTCAATCATTCAAACATGATTTATTCACGTGTTATTCCCCAATCGATTTGATTGAATGAATCATAGAAATGCATTTTACATACTACAAAATTTTGATCTAATTGCCTTAAAGCTATAAGAACTTACACTTAAAAGCTAATTTTTCTATAAATTTATATAATCATAATAGAAAATTCATAAAACTTTTTCAGTTTTTTTCCAAATTTGATAAAAGATTACAAACATTTTTACTTAAGGTGAGTCTGTAAATTACACAAGCCCTTTGATTTCAATTCCAAGTTGCGAAGGGGTGGTTTCGCTTTTCAACTTTTACTATCAAAACCATTCAAAACAAACCACCACTCCCAGCCAGCCTCAGCAAGTTTTTGTATTCAGTTTTACTACAGTATCTTTCAAAATTTGAGACAAAATGTTGAGGTTTCTTGGAAAAGTGGAGAATGTAGTACGTTTCCAAAAGTTCTGTGGACTTTCTTGGGATGAGAATGCTGCATCTGGTGTGGATTGGAAGCAGAAGGAGGAATCAAAAGATTCAAAACGATTTTCTTCGACAAGTAGTGACGAAGGGAAGGATAGTGCATACAATAGCCATAATTCTTCAGAAGATAGCTCTTCTGACCACGAGTTACCAACAGATTTTAAGAACACACAACCTGTTAAATACACATACAATTCATTTCTTCATAACATTTTCTTCTTTGGAGCTGAGCTTGGAAATGAAATATTTTATATCACTTTTCTACCGTTTGTTTATTGGAATGTTGATGACTACATAGCAAGACGTCTTATCATGCTATGGGTATTTAATATGTATGCTGGCCAAGGTTTGAAAGATGTCTTGTGCTGGCCTAGACCACGCTCACCACCTGTTTTACGATTAGAAACAAATTATGCGGCAGAATATGGAATGCCATCAACACACGCTATTGCTGGCTCCATTATACCCTTTGGTTTAGTCTATTTTAGTTATGGAAGGTTTGAGGTAGGTTTTATGATACTCGAAATCCAAATATTATTTCTGCATTCTAATAATCTAAATTCCGGGGGGGGGGCACTTGATTTTGAAAACGACCGTATGTTCGGCCTAAAATCGGGTCTATAAAATCAGACCCTTACAGTGCAGGAAAAATTTGGCTGAAAATCGACCCTTATTGCTTATAGTGCAATTTTTCGAAATTTTTTGCCCTTTTTAGGGCAAAATTTTTTGAAATTTCTCAAATTTTACCTCAAAATTTGGTATTTTCTCAAATTTTACACCCTTACAGTGCACTTTTCAAAGTCCAAAAAACCTACCCTTAAGAGCCACACGTCCGGTATGTAGATCACTTGGAGTGACTGCCCCCCCCCCAAAGTCAAGCTCTGAAACATCTGTACTTCCCCATCATTTTTAAATGTATTTTTTTAGGTCTCTGTTTTTTTTCTGTAATTGAAGAGCTTCTAGAAAATTAAGATTAAAAAATCAAATCTACCTTGTATTTTTACAAGTTATACTGTGAGTGGTCCTAAAACCGACAGCCTTGCCTAAATCCGACCCCCCAAATAACTGCTATGAAAAAAAATCAATGTTTACAAACATTCCCTCTCCAAGCTGAACGATAAACTATTGCACTCGGGTAACTTAATGCATGTCCCAAAAATGCATTAATTTATCATTAACCATAACAAACTATACATTTTTGGAAGCGTATTTGGATGTAGAATACCGTATTCGGTGTAACTTAAATTCTTTCTCAGTATAATTAGAGATATCTTAAGAAAACCTCATTATGACGTCATGATTGATGACGTCATAAATACAAAAAGTTGAATATCTCGAGAAATATAAATCAAAACTTTATGAAATTTGGACCAGTGATAAAGTACATTGAGATGTTTCAAAAAGTTTTGAAACTTTTTCCCAAAAATGATGACGTCAGCAGAAACTGCAAGAATTCGAATTTTTGCGATAAAATGCTGACATCAGCAAATTTTTAAATTTTTTAAAAAATATTCTCCTCCTCTTGATGAGTTCTATCATTGGTCCAAATTTCATAAAGTTTTGAGCATTAGTTCTTGAGATATTGAACTTTTTAAAATTATGACGTCATAAATAATGACGTCATAATCACGTTTTCTTAAAAAAACTCAAATTCAGCGGGAAAAGAATTTAAGTTACACCGAATACGGTATTCTACATCCAAATACGCTTCCAAAAATGTATAGTTTGTTATGGTTTAGGGACTGGAACTGGGGCGGAAAAATTAATGCAATTCTGGGACATGCATTAAGTTACCCGAGCAATAACTCTCAAAATAAAACATCTAACAAGATGACTATAATGTCAAGATTTCAATTATTAATGTGATCATAAAGTGTTAAGTTGTAAAAATAATTACCTCCATTATTCTGCAAAAGGTTTGTTTTTATTTTAGTTTGTATTTTTGAAAGACCCCATCGGATTTAGGTAGGGCTGTCAGATTTAGGGCCACTCACGGTAATACTAAATCCAAAAAGTTGTATTTTTTAACGAAATCTCAAGGTCTTACAAATACCATTCAAAATCTCATGGTTTGCATACTTCCATGAAATTGCCAATAAGTTCTAATTCGGGGAATCTCCTGATTTTCTTTTTAATTATCTTTGTCATTGTTGGGAATTTGTTAAAAAATCCTTGTTATTGGGTTCGCTACCAGTCTTACATTGTAGCATACATATAGGGGCATTTTCAGAGAGGTTGCAAAGGGTTTAAAGGTCATTATACACTTTTAAGGGGGTTTTGTGCAGATTTACATCACAATCAGAATGTTACTGTTTTTACATGAACACTCAAGGGGGGAGGGTATTAAAAGGATTTTCGAAAATTTCTTGTATACCACCACCCCATTTTAGGGAAGTGGTATTTTAGTACCCATGTACTAAAATTTTTAGGGATACTTTTAAATTCAAACACTGATGCTTTATGAATTCTGTGAATTAAGTAAACATTAAAGACATTTGATTGGATGCAAAAATAATTGAACTTGGGAAATTTTCGTTAAATGGGAAAATTTTAAAATTTGTTAAAAAATTGCAAAAATTCTGAATGAATCACGAAAAAAATTCATAAAATTATGTACTAATTTTAGTACATAAATTTACAAAAACAAATCCTCAAATTTTAGTCCTGGGTAGTGGTATCCTGTCCTTTTTGGTATTTAGTACCCCATGGTAGTCATTTTTAAACATACTGTCCTAGACTTTAGTATCTACCCCCCCCCTGGATCACTTCATCTCTCATCTCAAGGTTGGTGGATTGAGGATATTTTATTTGTAAGTAGCCAGGTTATTTTTTTAATTGTTGATTTATAATAAAAATAATTTTCTGATTAACTCTATTTTCAGTATCCATTGTTATTTGGTTTGTTGTTTTTTGTTGCATGGACAAGTTTGGTTTGTTTGAGCAGGATTTACCTTGGCATGCATACCTTTCAGGTAACATAATTATCATAATTATCATAATTAACATAATTATCATACACTCATTTTCTCTTTTTACAATGAGACTTTTTTTACAGGAACAATAACAAACAAGCTCTATCACAATAACATGCTGTTTTTCAAATTTTATATACAGTATTTTTTGTAAAATTTCTTCTAATTTTGTTAAAATGAAAATAAAAATCTTCTAATTTTTAGTGCAAATACTGATAAATTTTGGAAAAATCTGCCTTTCTTTTCTGAATTTCTTTTTCTATGAAAGGAAGTAATATTTTTTGGAGAACTAATTGTTGCAAATTTTAATTCTTACTAAATTTCAATTACTCGCCAAAATTATACATAATTTTCAGATTGGTAACAATTATTTTTTATTCTTCAATCCAGGACATTGTTGCTGGACTTTCAATGGCGGCATTTGTAACAGCCTTGTGGCTTCCGTATCTTGATGGCACACTTGAAATCTTTCTCTCGTCTGCAAATGCATGGATTTTTATAATGCTTGTTCCCATTTTGATGATTTATGCTTTCCCTACAAAATCTATGGTCACACGAAACGATACTGCTACAATTATTGCTGTTGGTTGTGGATGTATGTTAGCTTCGTGGAATGAATACTATATAGATCAAATACCGTTACCGAACCCTTATGGAGAACCTGTCAAACCAATGTTTGGTACTGGATTTATCGCTTGGATTTTGTTCAGTGCAACACGGTTTATAATGGGCGTTGCTATATTGATTTCAATCAAAATTATAATCAAAGCTACAATGAAAACTATTGCCAACTTCTTTGAATCTCCAGAAATTTCAAATAAGAAGACAACAGAGAGAGGAGCAAACCAAATGTTTACACTTCCCTATATTTTTACTTGCTATGGTGCCATTGGGTATGCTGCAGCTTATATTGCACCTAAAGCTTTTGAATTCGTTGGACTTATTCATTAAAAAAATGACTGGATAGAATTTTCATTCTGTAGTGATTTCAGTTTGAATTTACGACCTGATACTGCCTGATAGTATAATTAGTATAATTGTCGATTTTAATACAAAATTAAGGACAGTTCGTTATGACATCTTTTTTTCAAAATTGGAAGTTTTTTCTTCGCATTATTCTTTTCTGGATTTCTAGAAATTTTCATTTACATCTTACAGTAGAGCCGTAAATAGCAAGGAACTCTTTATTTTTATACTATGATAAGTTATTCTTTAAATGCACTTCTGAGGTTGGAAAACACTGTAAATAGACTTTATTTTAAGCAATGATAAATAATACTTTTTCATGGAAATGTATTTTGATGATACAAGTGAGCTCCGTTTTGTTGGCACTTTTGTGTCAATTTCATTTATGCCTCCTCTTAAGGCTGCTGGCATTCACTAACGGATTCGTGCTCCTTATTATAGTATATACCACCTGGGGTTTTGTAGAGGTCTGCGATTCAGACTAACCTCCTCTGTTCAAGTAAACTATAGAAAAAACAAAGATTTTGACTATCAAGCCGAGTTATTGTCTACAGACAGAAAGCCCAAATACTAGTATGTTAATCTATCGCATCCGCTTGTCAAGATATTTCAAATTGCTATTGTTGTGCGTAAGCAGTTTTTAAGCTGATCAAATTACGATTTCTTGCTAATTACAAGCAGTACAAATAATTTTATTATCTTAGTAGGAATATCTTGTAAGTGAAATGCAATACACGTTTTTAATGCTTTGAAATGTTAAGAACAAGTTAAGAACATTTTAAGGCTTTGCCGACTCTAAAACAGCCGGTTCTTAGAAAAATGGGCAAAAATGCTTAAAAAATGGTAAAAATAAGAACATGTTAAGAACATTTTTTGGCCTAAAACTCAAAAGGTTAAGGACATCCGAAGGCTTCAAAATTTCTGGATTTTCTTATAAAGAAAACATGTATGCAATCAAAGCAGAGTTAAAGGGTGAGTAAGCAACTTCTGTCCAAAAAACATGATACAGCTATTTTCAGACCTATTTTCTTTGCATGCAAACTGTCAACACAAGTTCAATCTTAAAGATAAACCAGTATTGTTATTGCATTGCTAATATTGATGTATGATTGCATCATTCATTTTTGTTTGTTTAAGCCTGAGCTTATCTTTATCTTGACGTGATGTTTTTGCTCTCAAATGGTAAATTTTAGACAGGGACATCCTATTCCTTTGACGAGTGGAAGGTTCTAGTGCACTAAGGCTCTACTCCCGGTACTAGTACTAGTAATAACATGGTTTAGAGGGTGATTTGGGATTAATAACCCCAAGGTTCATTGAATACATTTCAAAATAGCCTGAACGTTTTTTGCTTTTTTTCGAAACTTATAAAAACATTCGAAACTATAAAAAACATTTGATTGACACTCTTATCTAGATTTGCTCAAAAATTTTGTGCAATATTCTGTTAACCAATCAAAATGCTCTGAAGATATTGTACGATACTTTTCAACCAATAGAAATTCTTGTTTACATCAGGGCGATTACAAAAAAGCAGTGTTATTACGGATTTATCGCCCCGTTCGTCCCTTACAAATCTAAGCTAAATGTAATCAACCATATAATTAACCCTAGAATTATGTAGTCGGTCCTAATTTTAGTTACCTCGTCAAAATGTAGTCACTAAAGGGCCGATTAATAATCAAGACCGACTAAAGATTTGGGCCATTTCTAAATTTACAAGAAGATGGAAAATAGAAGAAAGCTTAAAATACTGGAAAATAAGGGAAGTTTAGTTATAAACTTTTAATTTGGCCCAAATTTTTAGTCGGCCTTAATTTTAGTCAACAAGCTAAGATTTGGTCACTTAGGGCCGACTAAGTTAGTCGGAAATAGACTGTGGTCAAGGTGTAGTGGGATTTGAAAAATCTGGAATTAATCGGAATGGATTTTGATCTTGAAACAATTCTGCTGTTGGAGTTCTTTACTTGCTTTTACTTTTATAAATGTCAGCAAAAAAATTTCTAGATAGGTGATTTAACCAGTTGAGCTTGAACAAAAATGGGCTTTTTCTTGAAAAGATTTCCTCAAGGTTGGCCTATTGATAGATCTCTTACTGGATCATAGAGTGACAGTGGTTTCTAGGTCTGTGCTATTTTAGTTTTTTAAACGAAAAAAACAACAAATAAAAAACAACCATCAGATTAAATTTGATTTCCGCCAAAATTCTTGATGTATATTTTTTTGCTCCCTATCAAAAGTCAACCCTAGGAGTCCAATGACGAATGACCCTGGGCAAGATATCTCTTTCTGCAAACAAGCTCCTCGCTTCTCTAGCACAGAAATTTACTAATCCTTTTAGCTACTCCCAGGGATTTAGGATTTGAAAATATTTAAAACAGTACACGTTTGATTTTTGAACATAACATTGAAGTATTCTTCACCTTGATGGGAACAAAAAATACACAAAAAAATTCCCTAAAATCCCCAATGTATAACGTAAACTATTCTCTCTATTATTCAAATCTCAACTCAAAATTACGGTTAAAAGAGAGGATTTTTCATCTACAGTATTTTCAGACAAACTGTGGATTAAAATTCCTAAAATGTTACCAATCAAGGAGCGATGGCCAAGCAGTCAAAGACGTTAGCGTCTAAAACCAAGGATTCGCGGTTCGAATCCCCCACTCCTTCCAATGTTTCATTCAGTTCATAGATAGCCGAGCTGGCTGACCGTGGACCTCGTGAAAATCATCGAAAGACTGTCTAAAAATCCTAGATTATAGGCTATCCACGTAAAATATCAACTCTATCTATTATGTAGCCCGGGGTCCACTTAAAGCTTTTTTATAGACTGGATGGCGTGATTAAGTGGCCCGGTAGTATATGGTAAAATGCTTTTGCTAAGTAGTTTTATTGTTATTTGGATTTTTCAACATTTTTTTTCAAAATGGCGACCTCGCCAAACGCTCCTAGTCTACTTTACTGGACTCAGCGTCATAAAAAATTAGCAAAAAGCAAAGTTCAGCCAAAAGTAGATTCTAGTCTATCTATTATGTAGTTTTGTTATTCGGTTCTCTGCAACATCAAGGCAAAGTCATCGAGTCTGTAGAATCTGTGTCTGTATCTATGTAAAATAAAAATTAAAATCAAAACAAGAGCTACATCTAGTGAAATATTTAATTTCAAATGAAAAATAACTTTTAAGAAAAGTAAAAATGAATAAAACTTTCTACTTTACAAACTTCGAAATTTACACTCGCAATCGTTCTTAGTTAAATTTTCAATATCTGTGATTTCTGTGACGGCTCGTTTCAAATGGCAACTCAAAGCCATTTTTAACTGCACCGAACTGAAAACACACGTTCTGCGCTCTCCGTCCTTGCATATTAACGATTCGCATGTGCACTGCTTCAACGAATACGGATTAACATTATTACAAAACGCCCAAATCTCGGGTGTTGTTGTTGTACTTCTCTCTTCCATGCCGCCCTCATATTCACTTTCACTTTCGTTTTCTACAGCGTCGCGTTTCGAAAGAGATTCTAAGAATTCATCTTCCAGCGTTGACATGACGTCACGAGTACTGAGGTGATGGTGCTGTTTCAGCAAGCCTGATAAATAACTCGATTGACCTGAAAAAATAATCAAGACATAAATCACCATGGCAATTGTTTGAATACGAGGCAAGTGATGTTCGTGACGTAATTTATGAAAAGGTCTATCAAACCAAGATCCTTCCAATGGAGAAAAGTCAATACAATAACGAAACCTCTTCAAAGAACATTGTAAGAACATGTTTAACGCTTTAAAACCCAAAAGGTCCAATAAGGCTTTAAAAATGTTGACGTTCTTATACATCAGGTGTAAATTTTTTGACTACTCAACTCTTTAGATAAGGAGCGGGCACTGGGGGCTATTTTTGGTGTGATGGTGAGATAAGGAGCTCTATTAGACTCACAAATTGGACTAATAAATACCGTGAGATAGGGTAACTTGCATCAGTGGAGGCTAACATACATAGCCCTCAAATGAATGACCTGGCATTAAAATTAAAATACAAAGTTAAATCAAAACAAAAATTGTAGAGTAGAGCAGCGAGCAAAGCAGCGTAGTTTATTTGTTTTGAAACTTTGCTGCTTTGATTGGTCAGTCATTTGATGGCTATGCAAGTTTCCCTCTACTGATGCAAGTTACCCGACTTCACAGTACATCTTATTAAAAACAAAGAACTAGACCTTTTTCACAATCAATCTTATTTATCACCGAAACCTCAAAACAAATCTCCTAATTTCAACATTCTTTGAAATTGAAAATATTGAAAATAGTTTCTTTTTGCATTTTGAGGTTCATGATAGGATTTTATGTGTAGCATATGATGAATGAGGGAAAATGAAAATGGAAATAAAAAAAACTGATCGACAGGTAAACAATCAGTAAACTGATTGTAAATATCGTCTTTGCGGGGGTAACAGAAGGTATGAAAAATAGCATTTACATTATTTCAATTTAAGAGAGTTAGTATGACCATATTGTTCAATAATTCTATCAAAACATTTTCATTTTTATTTCTAGTTGAAGATTTCCTTTACTAATGCTTATTTCCAGTGAACAAGAAAAAATCTTTAATTCGAAGTTTCGATCTTATATCAGGCTTCCGTATCCAGAAGTTCTTTGCAGAGAATACTTGTAAACAAAACTAGACTTTGCTATAGTCTAAGAGAAATCACTATCTAAGAAATAAGCCCAAAACCGAAGGAAATTCGCAAACGGATTTTTTTTGCCGGAAAAGGTTTAGTGCTGGTTAAGTTTGACGTTTTCTTCGAAACTCTCTCGCTGTTTTTTCCTGTAAGTAAGTTTGCGACCGCAGTCGAGGGCGACCCGAAGGCTCCCTTTTCGTATAGCTGTCTACCTGAAGGTAGGGGAGGGTGCCACTCCTTTCCCTGAATTTCTCCACTTACCCTTGATCCATTTAATGATATACAAGGTTGGTCCAAATTCATGTTTCTACCTTTAGCCAAACTGGAGTTATTTAAAAGACAAGTTTTGCTGTCGTCAGCACTTTTTAGTTTTTGCGGTTTTTCGAGAAAATGAAGGCGTAAGCAATTAGGTAACACCCCTACAGCGAAACTTCATCATGGTATCCTTCGCAGTAAATCATTGGTTTGCTAATTTTCTGTCGGCTAATGGTCTTCAAAAATCATGTTAATTTTCATGTTTTTGAGACATGCTCCGAAAATAATACTCGGTCTTAGAATTAGCCATCATGGTATCTTTAAAAGTTCATTATTGGACGGCTTCGTAGTTCTCAGATATGTAATTGCTAGATTTTAGCCCTCAATTTAACGCAAAAAACGGGGATAAAATTTGAGAAAAGTCGTTAATTCGAAAAAATCTTTTCCAGCAAGACTTTTCGAAAAGCTCCATTTGCGAAATTTAGTTTTGGCGAACGCGTGAAAATTTATTTATTTCAAAATATCACTAGCGCCGTGATACTTTGGCATAACACGGGCTAGGGTCTGCAGAGGTTCTACTAGGATCATAATAAACTTTTTCATACATTTTCCAATGGTTCTACCCGAAAAGAAAAGAGTGTGGTTGTTAGAACGTTAATAAGGACTAAGACCTTTCCATCTCAATTTTTCCTACACTTATTTACAAATATTTTGATTATGGTCAACCCCCTTGTTTTATGAATGGCTCTATGAATTCTACAGGTTATTTAGTAGAAACAAGAAAGTTTTATTTTACACAATAAAAAACGGGGAGTTTGAGTGAGTTCTGCCAAATCAAATCAACATTTAATGAAATTCTCAGATCAATACATCGAATCCTTTTCTGACTCGACTCAAGCTAAGGAGGCTGGTTTGTTTTGACCACTTTATCAAAATTAATATTTAACAGTATAAATAAAATTGATTTTGCAACATGTAAAGTACCAATCTCCGAGCAGATTCTGATAAACTGCGTATGACACGTATTCACTCTTGAGGCCATGGCTTTAGCTCTTGTTTGGAATTACCTTTTCGTCTTTATGAAAGGGGCAATACGATTTCGCATATTTTGACTGAACAAAACCGGGGGGGGGGGTGTACTTGGGCAAAATGGATGTCGGGTATGTGCAAGCCATAAGGTCACTTTGTTTTAACCCCTCGAAAGTCTCTCAAAGGGATACAAAAACGATAAATTGGCATTGATAAGTCTCTGAAAGGTTCCCAAGATTACTTAATATAAAAAATTGACTCCCTCAAAGGGTCGTAAAATCTGGTAATTTTGAGCTAAAAATTGGAACAATAGTCTCTCAAATTTTTAGAGATCTTTCTCATAGGCCTAATCCACACAAAGTTATCTTTTCAATATGGAATGACATTTTCTTTCATCAAAAACGTACGGATTATTTAAAAAAAAAATAGAATTGAGATTCGATCTGTCGTCCCAAATCAATGGCGGGTGAAAATTAAAGACTATAATTTTTCCTTGACTTTCTCCTTTAGCCCTACGTGTCTTATGTGCCCGATGGAAATACCCAAAATCTTTTCAGAAACAGCTTCTAAATTTCCATATGAGAATACCCCAATCAGAATAACCTTTTTAACAGGGATTTGAAATAATAGTTGGAATAATTTGAAATATTATTTGAACAATATTTGATTTGAAAACAGATGGCATAACCATATTATGATATTTGACCTAAAAATTTCGGTCTTAAAATATTTGTTTTCAAATTTCCTTTGTATGCGATCCACTAAATCATTAAAGAAAAATCATTAATTCAAAATTTATTGTCGAATAAGAAAGGCAAATAAATACCTTCGTGATTTGAACCCTATTAATTGTTTTCTAGCCAGAAAACTTAGTGGGAACGGAAAAAATAGCACAATATTTTGCAGTGGGGATTTGCTTATTTGATTATATCCAGCGGGGAAAAAAATGGAGCATAATTTTCTGCTGGGGACAAAAGTGAGGGTGTAATTTTACACTGGGGATGATATTTTGCCCAATTTTTCCAGTGGGAAGGGTTCCCAGCGGGTCTGTGAGAAAGGGTGTTCCGGATGAGAGTTCCGTTATAGGTTATAGCAAATTTTGAAGTAAATAAATAATGAATTAGTAAATAGTAGATTATGTATTATGAGTAACGTGAGATAGACCAATAAACCGCAAACTTAGAATATGGATGTGAGCCGTCTTGAGATAAAAGATTTAAATTATTGCAGAAAATGTTTGAAGCTATGTGTTCTGAAAATTTTGAAATTATTAGCCATTATTCTTCTTCTTTCTTACACTTTAAAAATTTATTTTTCATTTTTTTGTTAATATTGAAGGAACAAGCTTCTCTTGAGTACAGCCTTACCTAGTAAATTTGGTGTATTTTGTCCATCCGAAACTCAATCTAGAGGACGTGGAGCAATTCATCTTAACTGACGTTTATCTACCTTCCAAGCGACCGTAGTGCAGTAGTAGAGCATCCGGCTACGGTTCGCAAGGTTGTGGCTTTAACCCCCAGCCGGGTCATACCAAAGATTCCCAAAATGGTACTTGATACCTCTCTACTTAATGATCAGCAATTAAGGTTAAGTGGAGCAATCCAGGGAGAAAGAGTGGCGCCCTCCCCTACCTTCGGGTAGATAGCTATCGAAAGATGAGCCTTCGGGTCGTCTCCGACTGCGGTCGCAGACTTACTTACTTTTTTACCTTCCAATGTCTATCTAAATGACTCTCATATGAAGAAAAATTTACACTGAAATATTGCTTTTCCTAGCCTCAAGGTCTCGCATTGAATAATCATGTTGGATGGACAAAAATGCAATAAAATTCGTAACAGGCCCTTTATTCAGTTAAAACTTTGTGAATACACGGGTTTCGAATTAAATTTTTGCTTAGCTTTAGCTTTGATCCCATGTAAATTTGCACGAAAAATATCAAGTAAACAGAACGAAAATTGGCCGTGTATCAAGCAATTTTAGCTCATTTTTCCATTTTGACAGACTTTATGGGTCATTATGAAAACAAAAAACATTAAAATAAAAAGTCAATCGTTTAATCATATTTCTTTTATTGAATTTAAAATAGAAAAACATCTTTTGAATGAACACCTGGCTTTCAAAAGAGAAGAAAGGAAATCTATCAACCTTTTATAAGGCATTTCCCCTTATCGCTCCTTTTATTTACTTGATTTTTTCTCTCGCGCCAGATTTAATTCGAAACCCGTGTATTCCCAGGAGAAATTTGAAAAAGAAAACAAAAATGTCCAGGATTAATACTGCACATCGAAATAAAAATTATAGAATAAAACTTACATAGAACTAAGCAAAGAGTAAAAATTACAATTCCAAATTTGAAGTTTTCCATGGCAAAATATGATTTGTTAAATTTAAAAAGTTCCCAAGAAAGTCGGAGATGTTGTGGACGATGGAGTAACTTGAACTAGAATGATTGTTTTTCCAGATTCCCCTATGTTAAAATCTATTTGCACGAAAATCCTAACAATACTTATAATAGGGGGGACTAAAACAGGGGACCCTAAAATGAATAGCACCTTCTTTTTCCTCTATTATTTAGTGTGTTTTTTTAGTTTTCCTCCTAATTTTGATAGAATCAACAAATTTAATAAATTATTGATTCGAGGCTTTGGTTTTTCAATTTCCTTTCGAATATAAGTAAACTTTTTTTTTGGCTTCATTAAAAACACTAACTGAACCCCCTGACTTAAAAAAAGAGAGGAATCGAAATTTAGCGTTTCTGACGCTGTTGTGCAATTCCATGATTCCATTATCAGTCTTACCCTATAAATATTAAGAGCTTTTCACAACTTAGAAAATAATAGTCTATATATTGAAACAGGCTAGATTTTGCTTTTTAATTGTAACTCCTTTTTGGATCCATTCCATTTATAAAATTTTGCTCGAAAGGAAAAATCACGTAATTTAACACTTCTTGAACTATTATCAAAACATAACATAGAGCCGATATTAAAGTCAATTCGCTGAGAGCCTCCCCAGCAACCCTGCCCTCACCACGCCAAATTGCCAAATATTTTTCTTAAAACTAAAAATAAAAACGCCAATATCTATTCATTATACGAAAAAAAAGTGAAAAAAAGACCAAAAAACGCCCGTCATGGAGAAAATGACGATTTACGTCATCACAGAAACCGCTAGTGAGGGGGCGGGCTCTTCATTGCTTTTCATTTTTACTTAAATCTTTTAATTGAAACAAATTATGTTCCGTTAAATAGGACTTTGAAGCCTCCTTGTAATTGTGATAAATTTTTAGCATTCATAAAAAATGATAAAAACAAAGAGTACCTAATCGTAAGAGAATCTTTGAACTTAAAAGTCAGGGTCGATCCTTTTTTCATTATTTTAAAAATAAATTTGATTTATTATTAGAAAATAAATTTGATTTATTATTAGATAATTTCAATTTAAAACAAATTAATATCCGAATCGGGGATAAAAGAAATCAATTGTACCTAAATCTTTTTGTTAAAGTGCAAATTTTCACACGAGTTCAACATTTTAGTTTTTATCTTAGAAGGAGTGTGATAAATGTAAAAAAAGGATCAAGATTATTTCAAAGATAGCTTCTCAAAACGTTGCAAAAACCTGGTTTCCCCGTGGAAGTCTAACTTTATTGAGAAAAAAGAAAATGAAGAAAATCAAAAATTTGTTGTTTTTTTCTCGAAAGATCTGAACCCTTGATTTGGGTTTTAACCTAAAAATCGACTTTTGTTATTGCCCAAAAATGAAAATACACAAGTTACCACAAAAGTCCAAGACAAAATAAGACTTATTTTCCAGTCTTGTCTAGTCTGAGGTACCCTCACACAACCCAAAAAATAATATTGAAAGAAGATGGAAAGAAGATACGTGCTGCAGTGCCGTAGCAACTGGGGGGGGACAAGGGGAGGCTAAGCCCCCCAATAATTTTTTCAAAAATGGTTATTTTTCAAAATGCAAAGTTTTTCTTTTTTAATTTGTCATAATTGTCTTTATGTGCATGTTTTGAGTGTATTTTTAAGCAATCTAGACCTCTAATTTTCAAAATTTTTCCCCTCAAGCCAAACCAGGGTTGGCCCTCGCGGTGTCACTAAACTTCAGCCCCCCCAATATGAAAATGCTTCCTGCGGCACTGTGCTGATATGATTGAATAACCGTATTCAGGCTGTTTTGCATTTCTAAAGTTCAAAAAAGACCCGGAGGGGAAGACTGGATATGAAAACTACCGTATACGTGGTTCAGCTAAATTTGAAAAATTTTAGACAATGAATATACCCAAACTTTTGTCCATTTCTCAATCTTATTAACGATCACACAGAAATAATGAGCAATTTTCAGGTTTATTAGAAATATTATTGGAATATTGAAATCTTAAAACCAAGTCAAAAAGAATACATTCTATTCAATTTTCGGGCTTTTAGAAACCTTAAAATCATAAAAGTGCAGAATTGAAACAATATGCATAGTTGGCTATTACAAAGTATGTAACCCAAGAATTCCCGAGTGTTTGAGCTAATTCTCTGAAAATCCTGTTCCCCTTAAATACAACTTTTTTATAAGAACATTCAAAAATTAAGCTTTTAGATGTTCTTAAGTTTTTGGGTTTTAAACCTTTTAATGTTCTTAACGTGTTCTTATATTCACTATTTTATGAGGATTTTTGTCCATTTTCGTAAGGAATCAGGTGTTTTAGAGTCCACCAACGATGTAAAAATAATAGATAACCAACTTGCCTTGATTCTCAAAAACCATCCGTGTTACGGTTGTAAAAATAAGAATGACATTTTGCATCGTAAAAAGTGCAATTAAATAAAAACTTGCTTCATTTGCAACCTTCTATTGGACATAATCGATCACGTGATGTATATTTTTCCAAAATTTGGGTTAGAAAAAGTGTATTTTCCTATAGGCAGCCTCACAGAAGGAATTTTCTAATTAGATATTATTGTTCTATAAACATTCATCTGTTTATTTTGTATCATGCAACCTTCATGCACTTTTCATACGTGAGATATCGCATTTCAAATCACACATATATTTTTCAGATAACAGCATTTTATGAGCGTTTATTTATCCAGATGAAGATTAAGTGGTATCAGGCCGATCCGTAGTCAATTTGTCTAAAGATTGGTACCTTTATCTTTTGAAAACAATTTGCAGTAAATAAAATTCAAATTTTCTATCAATTCAGTGGATGTCAAAAAGTGTGTCAAAATCTAGCTAAAAGCATAACACGCACTGCACACAGAGCTTTTTAATAGAGTGCTCATTTCAATAGGAAAACAATGGTTGTTCTCTTGGGAGAAGTGCCTTCTAGAGGTAGTTGGTTATCTGTTATTTTTACATCGTTGAGTCCACAAAGCGCCTTAAAAAATGTCCTTAATTTGTTCTTAAAATTTTAGTCTTCGTAGTCAGTCGGGCTCATTCTTAAAAATTTATATATACCGTTTCAAGCAAATGAAAAAAATTGATGTTTTTGATTAAAAATTTGATTAAAGGCGTTAAGAAATTTCCCACACAAAGAAAACCTTAAAAGTTTTCTATCTTACCGTGATTTTCTCTTGTATATGACCGTCTTTTCATTGGACTCCATTTAAGACGACTTCTCTCAATTCTTCGACTGTTTTGTTGATGGCTTCTCTGTGAACGAAAAAAATAGTGTGTGAAGAACATTCGCCTACATAGAACTCATTCTCATTGAACTTAATTTGCGGGATACTACCGCTGTGCTGAGCACAAAATCCATTCTTCTTTGGAAACCTTATCAAACACAAAACATTTGGGCAGAAGTATTTAATTTCCTGATATTCTCTCTAGGGACACGTACATACCAAATCAAATGATGATAATGACTTAGAATGATCGTCTGGCTACATCTCATTAACCGGACTTACCGTATGAACGCCACTCTGATGTCTTCATTCTCATTGCATTCTCCAACACCATCACCAGCACCAGCAACATCTTGGAAACATCCTTCTAAGGGCACTTGAAGTTTCGGTAACTTTGAAGCACCGTCCACATTGTAAATGGATTGTAGCACCATCTTCGGAGATTTTTCAGAATAAAGACGCGTCAATGAAACTGAAACATAAACCATTCCATTGGGCTTTTCCAGAAAAAGATTTTACCCCCGCTGTTGAGGATATTGATTTTTCGAAGTATCGAACCCCTACTTTATTAGTAAAGACCCCCTGGATATTCACTCTTAAAAATATGCTCAACCCCCTGGATATCCATCTTAGAACAAAAATCGTTAATCCCCTGGATATCCGATATCCTCAACAGCGGGGGACTATTTCTGAAGAAGCCTATTGGTATCACCCTTTTGTAATCCCATCTCTTATCTTGATAGAGGGGATGCGTATCGCGAATGAAATTCCCGTCCGAGAGTTACCCCCAACAGGCTGATTGAACGTTTACGCTTTTTGTGTATCTTCACTCCAAAAACGAAGGAGAGTCAAATCAGTCTTATCAAAGTTGTGTTATGGCAATAAAAACACGCTATAAATTGAAACAGGTAACCTCAAATTTAGGGTGACTCTCGTACGGGAATTGGATGCGTGCAGCCTAACTGCAGACTGGCATCTGATTCCCTCTTCTTAAACGATCTCCTCTTCATTACACCCAGCAAAGTAATTGGTACAAAAAAAGCAAAGTATCCATTTCCGACTAGAAAGAAGCAATTCCTCCTTTCGTTTATACCTCCCTTTCCTAGTTTTCTAGAGAGGTGTTATCCCGTTTAAATCAAAATTTTAATCATGAAGTATAGAACATGTCAGCTAAATCCGGCCCAAGGGTTAAAAGACACAGCAGTAACAGACATGGAGAGATTCTCACAATAAACTCACAATAAACTCACAAATAACATTGATGAATCTTACCAAGAAGCAAACAAGCAAAACCATCCTCGCGTTCCACCATAAAACATGCTTCAAGGAACAATTTGGTATCATATTCAACTATTGCTGAGCTATCATATCAAAGCAAAAAGAAATAATTTAATCAAGTTAATCCCTTCTGAAATAATTCTCCTGTTTTGTAAGATAGAAGTTTTTTTTTATAAGAACAAACTATATAAGAACATAAGACTTCGATGGCCAAAATATTAAGAACAACAACTTAAGAACATTTTAGCTTTGTGGGCTCAAAGCAACTGTTTTCTTAAGAAAATGAACAAACATATTTTCCATTAGACTTGTAATAATATAGTCCTTAGTACGAATTAGGCTTTGATTAGGAGAGACTTCGGCTATTTCAGCATTATCAGATTAAAACACCACGAGAGATTTGGTTCTAAGTTTACCAAGGTAGATTGACTGCAGTGCATTGATTTCAGACTTAAAAATTTTAGAGACATTAGATCTTATTGTAAACTCAAACCCAGACCCTTTCATGAATCAAAGAATTCAAAAAATTTTCTGTCCAACCTTCCAAGTTCTTTGATTAGTAATGATATGAAATGTCTTCGCATTTGATATCCCTGACTGACCATTTCGACCTAACAAAGAAGAGACGACACAACAAAGATCATTTTCTGCATTTTAGTATTCTAGCTGAGCTTATCAAAAATAAATATTATAAATTCTTGAAAAATGTAGGAATTCTTAACATTTGAAATTGGTCACACTTTGTAATAATTCAAAATACCTTTTAATACGGAATTAAAGATAGGGGAATTGGTATGGAAGGATTTTTTCGACTTTTTCTTACCCAATTACGTATTACGTTTTATTATAGTAGACTCCCGCTAATTCGAACTCGAACGGGGAATCTTATTTGTTCGAATTACAGAGAAATTCGAATTATTGAAATTATGTTAAGAGAGTTTTTCCTTGATGGGGAAGGGGAATATATTCGAATTATAGAGAGATTTGAATCATAGAAGTTCGAATAAGCGAGAGTCTTAAAGTGCATTATTAATTATAAAAATAAAAGATACTAACAGTATTTTGTACAAGCTTAGTCACTTTCTCCACATACTTTGATAAACTTAAAGAACCATATGATGGAATCCGAAGATTTGAGCTGCCACCTAACACACTAAAAGAACAAAATATTGATAATTGCACTTATTATCCGACGCGCGTAAATAGCGACATTTGATTGGCTTCTTTTCTGTCCAATATTTTCGAATATATAGCTTCCATGGAGGCTACATATTTCAAAAATTGACGTCACACAACGAGTTCAATGGCAATTGAGCATCTTCTTTTTGACGTTACGTCACAAAATAAAAATAAGACTTTTGAATAAAAAACTACCAAGAAACCAGATTTACGAGCTTATAAATTGGAATTATGTTTGAAAACGAGAAATGTTTTAGCGATAAACGGATAATAAACCATTTATTTGGACGCAGTCTCATCCAATATGAAAAATATTGGATTCGACTTTGTCCAATAACTGCTTGATATTACCCCTTAGCAGCGGAGACTTTCTTCTAAGGCAAGTGATAAAATCTAACCTCCCACAATCTGCGTCAAAATATATTGAGAATTTTGGCGAAAATTTTCTCGTTTTTCGAAATTAAAAGTTCGGACGAGAAAGTTGCTTTTAGGCTATTTGTTAAATTTATTCGAATATTTCAATATGGAAGGGGTTTATAGACTTCCAGTCTATATTCTGAGCCGTATTGGACCATTTTTGAGCTTTTGGATCCTCAGCGTTAAAACTTGACCCTTCCAACCTAAGTTAGAGCAGTTAGACCCTATCGTTTGTGGCTATAAGATTTGTGGGCTTTTTCCTTTTTTTATCGAATATTACGACCTTGATTGCTCCCGATGAAAATTTCGAAAAGTCAATCTAGACAATAAGACATGGCAAACGTACCTCTCACGCTTAGGATCTTAGCCAGAATAACTTTATCTATTTCGTAGCTAACCAAAACAACAGGAAAATTATAGTTAGATAAAAAACTACTTTTCCAGCTACCTGATGAGCGAGTTGTTGAGAATCAATTTTGAGGAGACTGATGTTTGATTTGGTGATTCGTATTTTATGTGAAGATATGATACATCCTTCCCTGAATTCTTCTAAAAAAGAAGAGAAAGCATCTATCACTCTGATCACAATGATCAATGCAAGCTTGGCGACTCAGCTCTGGTTTAGATGGCCCACTTTTCGCCCTGCTTATTCTAAATGTGAATTAAAGGGGACGTCGGCTTTGGGATATCATTTTTGGCATTTTTTGAGAGAAGATGCCTACAATGAAAAAAAGTGATTTAAAAAAAAATGAATAAAAAATCTTGGCTGAAAGAAAGTTGGATGTTTATAGTCAATGCATATCCCTCTTTTGACATCAATGCAATGACTTCTTTCAATAGGCCCTCTTCAATAATGGTTCTAAATCTAACTAAAATTAACTAATACCAACTACTTAGCTGAAAAAAAAAGCTCAAAACTGTAAATAAGATTTCACTTCAAATCAAGCTTGCAACAATTATCTCAAATACCAATATTAACTATGATACCTTTTTGAATGTTGGTGGTACATCTGAACAGTCACATTTGATCGGAACCAAAAATGTTATGATATCACTGTATGTCTGAAAAGAAGAATAAAGTCATATATCTTTTATGATGTTTTGTAAACATTAAAAATGTAAAAATATTTATTTGAAAGGTTATAGCTTAAACCTTTGCGATCTGCTCAATATACTAACATGTGCTTTCTGCCCTCCTTTCGCAATCTGTAGTTCACATTCATTAGCCAGTTCTGAATGGTCCTTGAAGAATATTTGAAATTCTTCTTTTATTTGATCGTAGCATTGAAGTTTCTCTTTTTGATATTGCACATATGATCGAGAAAGTTCCAGAACAAACTCTTGCAATTTTGTGTCTTTCTTAATGTCCCAGTCAGACAAGCTCTGAAATTTTCAAGGATAAAATGTTTGTTTTACAAAAGTGGAAGAAGGGAATCCAATTTCTAATGATCAAAAAGGCTTACAAGAAGTTCTGTTCTGAGGAAAGTTTGGTCAAGAGATTGACTTAAGTTAAAAACTGCTGTGGACCATCGAAAGTTTTTGAGGAATTGTGGAACATAAAAATAACTGATTCTTAAAAATGCACAGTGTATGAGGTAATATCCGGATTAAACTCTTCGTCTTCTTCAGCAAATATCACATCTGGAAAATGATCTGCATGCTCTAGATTGAATTCCCCTGAAAAAAGAAACGTGTTTTAAAATTAGTTAAAATATTCCACAAAAACAACTTCTAATTAAATATCATCTACCTTAAAGGAAGAAATTTTGGCAGAAAGAAAATTTGGCGGATTTGGCGGATTTGACTGAAATCAAAAACAAAGGTTTCATTTTAGTTTAGTACAATTATAGTACAATTAAGAAAACAATTATAAATCTGAAAACATAAAAATTAAAACATACAAATGCAAGGTGAGTCAGCAACTTCAATTTGTACATCAAATATATTTTTGATTTGCTCAGAATCACTTTGCCAAGGATTGAACCTACAAAAATTTTAAATAATGTCTTTAAAATGAAAAAAATAATATAAAAGTCGACAAACTAAATTATGCAACAAGTAAAACTTGCATAAAACGACATGACATCACCTCCTACAAAAAGTCTATAGAAAAACATTAATATTTTCCTTTACAGGTGGCATACGATTTGGGAGGTCTTCCTTTGGATCAGATTGAATCTCATCTACTTCTAGTGGGTAGTTATTTTTCTAAGAACTTTGAGCTATGGCTTCTTTTGTAAATTTAGATTGAGTTTCTAATGAGGATATTTGCTCAGCAAAGCTGTGCATTAATGAAACTGTTGGTCTCTGGTGGGGGTTCAGAGGGGGTTCTATATAGCCAGACGATGTCAATCGAGGGAATCGCACGCCAAATGAACTCAATCGAAAGCAATATTACCCTGGATTTGCCGTTTGATTGCTCCGATTAGGGGCCCTTGACAAAAAACTTTCAAATTTTTTATTGGCATTGGGCTGATAAGGCCGAGACTGAGTCCAACTACATACCAATAAAAAAACAAGTATTAGGAAGAAAATCTTTTCTGCCAATTTCTTCCTCATTTCGTCCAAAAACTCCACTAAAAGCATGCAATTTCACTTGCTTTCACCTTCGCACGCAAATTTGCAACTTTAAAAGTACAGCTTTGAATTAGCTTAATTAGCTTAAAAAAACCTACTTTTTCATTGGCCAGGGCGCTGCCTTTTCTTTCAAAATGTTGCAACTTCATTGCACCTTTTTAACTTTCGTTTTGATTGACAATATCAATGCGTTGTATGAACAAACTCAATGTTGGTGCAAATAGACAAAAACTCAACGATAATGGGTGCAAAGGCGAGATCAACAATAACGGGTGCAAAGGCAAGATCAATGATAACGGGTGCAAAGGTGAGATCAACTCGATAGGGGTAGAGGGTTTGAAGCTTATCGGCCCAATGCTGATAAAAATTTGAGTGTTTTTTTACATTCAATTGTATTCATTATATTATACGTTTGATTGATTCAATTGCAATTGCTTGCATTAATCACTCTCGTCTCGTGCGGTACTTACCCGCTTGCTCTTATCTGATTTTCCAATGGCCTATTGAGGCGGTCGCCCAGCAACCTATGCTCTGCTATAAAGCTCTAGAGTAGTTGGCTACCTTCAACTGAGCTAACTTGGGACAATTGGTCGAAACATGAGACTGTTGATATCTGGCCTGTATTGTTAAATCTCTTTGACAACAAATTTGTTTTGATAACTCCACCGAGTTTATCAATCATACTTTCTGCCATAGCACGTCACGATAACTTTCACTGATAGCGTGCCCTTTTTAACTTTTTTGTTTTCATTCAAAATGACTGGCACCAATTTGAGAATCAGAGAACGCCCACCTCCTTACCGCCTATCGCCCCATGGGACTTGCAAATAACCAGTCATGTAACTTGCTGCATGAGATTACCTTCGATCATATTGAATACCTTTGATTATATTGAGTACTTTCCAGCCTCCGATTTTATCAAATATGTTTCCAGTTTCCAGTAGCAGCGCCTCAAAATAATCTGAAACCAAGTCACACCAAGTCTAGTTCCACCAATTTTTTTAAGGCACACGATTCACGCGCGAAAACCACTTTTATTTTCTCTGACCAATCAGAATGTGCGATATGAGTTACTTGAGGAAACCCAGGGCAAAGTCACACAAAATGGCGGGGAAAATGGCTGGGAAATAAGGGGGTCAATCTTTAGGCCAGCAGGCCCAATTGATAGTTTGGTTTTACCTGTTTTTTTATCGGTATGTAGTTGGACCCCCCCCCACCCCCTTATCGGCCTAATGCCGATAAAAAATTTTAAAATTTTTTGTCGAGGATCCTTAATCAATAAGTGGTTGTTCGATTACTTCGCACATTATCCAGACGGTGTCAATCGAACGAATCGAACGCCGAATCAATCGAACGCAATTGAGCGCAATCGAATAATTGCAATTCGATTGTCGAACGCAATCGAATGGCAATCGAATATTACCCAGAATTTGCTGTTCGATTGCTTCGATTACGTTCGATTGTATTCGATTACGTTCGATTGATTCAATTGTATTAGATTTTATTCGCTTTAGTATGGTACTTAAGCGCTCGGCCGCCCACGCTAAGAAGCTCTAACAGAGTGATCCAATTTAATTTAATCGCAATCAAACTCATCGTACATAATCGTAATCGAACGATATCGAAGATTAATCCAATGTTATTGACAATCAATCGAACCAATCGAACATAGTCAACAATCAATCGAACCAATCTAACCTTACTCGAACGCAATCGAATATTACCCAGGAATCGGCCGTTCGATTGAGATTCGATTACGTTCGACAATCGAATCGCAATTATTCGATCGCGTTCGATTACGTTCGATTGGTTCGATTGCGATTTTTGTTCGAAGTTGTTCGATTGACACCGTCTGGCATTATCGATTACTAGATTTATAGTACCGTCTATGAAATTTAATTTACTGTACCTGGATTTAGTTTTTTCAATTAAAACCTGGACTCCTTTCAATCCTAAAGAAAATTCTCTCAATTTCTTTATCTGCTGGTCTAAATGCTTTTGAGTATCCATCATGTTCTTGTGTGAGTTTGCTCCAGCCATGCTTCTTTCCACAAAATTTGGCGCGAATTTTGCATCGTCGCTACTTGATCTACCATTTTAAATAGTATTCCTTTCTTGCTCCACAACCGATTTCTATGAATTTCTTTCTGACCACGACTGAAGGGAGCCAGTCACAGGTCCGTGTCCTCTGTAGGCAAAAACCGTTACCCGAAATCGGTCCTGATTTTATACGCGATCACGGGATGGATAAATGACGTAATGTTAGGGGAAAAATTGAAAACATAAACAAACTTTCAAGATGGCGTTTAGCAGATGACAGAAATTATGAAATTTGTTGCTTTTTTGTCAGTTTGGCTGCAGTTTTTAGCTGTTGTATTCATTTTGATGACTCTGTAATCTATCAGTCCAGTTGAAGTCGAAAAAGAGAGATATAACATAGTTTCAAAGCTCCAATTGCCAAGCAAGATGATAATATTTCGTCATATAGACCTTTTTTCAAAGAGGCCACCCTGTTGAATTATTATGTAGTCCAGCAGAAAAACAATGATAAAAACCATGCATAATTATTACAATATGCATGATACAGTAATTATGCATGGCTCTATCATTGTTTTTATGGCTGGACTACATGATTATTCAATAGGACGTCCTCTTTGAAAAAAGGTCTATTGTATTGGCATTAAGAAAATTTCTGCTGGAGTAGAAGTTAGTTAGGGGTCACTCACATATCGATTCTTCCCACGACTAACGTCAAATTGACGCTAATTTGAAACCCCCCCCACCCCCACCTCTTAACGTCAAAGTTCAAAAATTATAAAAAATCGATTAAACTCTAAATTTCCTCCTTCACTATTGTCGTTGTTTCGTCACCCATCTTTAATTTTGCTACAGCTTGCTCAAGCAGTTTATATTTAAAAAATAATGGAGATAATTTCTTAACTTTTTTCCAAAAGTTGCCGGAATAGACCTTTTCGCCTTATCCGCCATCTTGAATTGTATGCAAAAATAGAGGCAGGAACGAAAAAGCCGTGGTTGTATTTTAGTTTTAGAAAGTATGCAAAACATATGCAAGTTTACACAAATATTAAAAAGACAACAAAGCATCTTATAAATAAATATTATAATCATTAGAACAATATAAAAGATGGAATTTCTCAATCCGAAAAGAAATATTCACAGAACAACAAAAGCCTTTTAGAAATTTGTTTTTTGGCTTAAAGACATATAATAGCATATTCTATTTTCATGCCATTAAGAAATTCCACGAAGACGGAGTACACACATCAAACTTTCAAAACACGCAAACTGAAAGCAGTAATTATGACGTCACACATTATCAACGTTTTGATTTGATCATTTGGCAGCTCTATTCTTAGGAGAACAATTTACCGTCAGCCGAATAAGGATTATTTTTTAGGTTCGCTGATGATTTTTCAGTTTGAATTTATGTCTAATGTTATTGATTTTTGAAGTGCTTGTTCTAAGAGATGAGCGAATATAATTATTTTTAGTTTTCAAGAGAAGCAAATTTAATCTTTCTTCTACAAGATTACACTTTAATATAATGCCAATTATGCATGTAAGTTTTATATTGATACTTTCTTTTTGCATATGTTTTGCATACTTTCTAATGGAATTTTACCAAGGCAATTTGGCCACCATAATTTTTGCATACAATTCAATATGGCGGATGGAAAGGCGAAAAGGTCTATTGAATATCCTATAGCAGGGGGGGTCAAGCAGTTAATCCAAAACACTATGCCTGTTTTGCCCGTGGTGGTCCATTTTCAAATTTTGAAAAATATAGTTAATCCAAGAGTGGATTAACTGCCAAAGGGGTGGTCTCTGAAAGAATTCTGGGAAAAAAAAGTGGACTAACTGCATTTTCTGTCATTCTGTAAAATTCATTTAAATGTTTTTTTTTTATTAGAACACTTAAAATTTGGCTGAGCCTGGATGTGCTTATTTTTTTAGCAATTTTCAGCCTTAAATGTTCTTAAATGCGTTCTTAAATTTTCAGACTGCTCTAAATCGACAATATCATGCAAAATAAAGAGCATATAAAATTGGTACAATTTGGACAATATTTGACTCTCGATTTTAGAAAATCCATGCCTAAGTTGGGTTAAAACTGCTTGAAAAGAAGAAAAATTGTAGTTTCTTGTCATTTTTTTCCAAACTGAGGCTGGGCTTGTTCTTACGATGTTCTTAATTTTTCGACGAATTTCAGCCTAAATGTTCTTATAAACTGGGTTCTAATAAAAAAAAAAGCGTGTATTCTGATTCATGCTCGTTTTTGCCTCTTCTTCTGTCTTTAAAACGTCAAACTGCATCAAAGTCTTGCTTTAACTTTCTCCTGCTTTGTTTACAAATTCCGTTTTCACTAATTTTCAAGCTGTTATAAAATCGGGTGATTCGCCCCTTTTTTTGTAAGATTTCAGGAATGACAAGTGAACTAAAAATGTCAATTTGAAAAAATTATAGGGTGAGTGGGGCACCTAACCCCAAGCAAGTTCTACATCGTTGGGAACTAAAGATTGGGTTTGCAGCCTAGTTAAAACCACAAAATCTAACTGGATCTAACTGACTTTGAATGTTGATTTAAAAAATGAGATATTTGAATCTTTTTTGAGGTATGCAATAACGTTTGCTATATTTTGTTACTTACTGCCTTTTATCATTTTGCTGTTTTGATCTATTTTCTTACCTGTTTATACTAGATTTAGATATTTTTTCTTTAGATTTTATATTTTCATGGCTATTCATGTTTTTAAAAGAAATGCATTGAAAATTACTGCATGCCAAAATGCCCCGATGGACTGTTTTAGGAGGGGGTGGTATACAAAGATTGTGACTGAAAAACAGTAAATCCAGTGTGGATTAAGTGTCAGAATGGGTGGGTGGTCCTAAATATCATCCAAAATCAGTTACTACGGATGATGTTCTGGATTTAACTGCTTGATTAACTGCCTATAGTCATAATCAACAGAAAAGCCGCATTTCACAAAAAAAAGACCGACCGTTGACAAAATTCAAGGGCCGTGCTGACCGTCTGAACAAAAGGAACTTGAGACATAAACATCGGGCCGTTTGTTTTGGTTAAAATTGTTGTGTAAAATAGCGAAGCGAACGAATACTTAGGTATATAAAAGGAGGAAAAGAAATGTGGAAAGTAACTGAAGTTGTGAGTGACCCCTTATTCAAAAGACCCTCGCATTTTCCCAAACAACTATTGCATAAATGATTAGTCCAAACTTCAGTGGATGCAAGTAAAACAAGAGAGAAATTATTATTACCTACCGTGAGTGGTCCTAAATCCGAATAATTGCTATGAATAAAAATTATATGTTTACAAACATTCCCTCTCCAAGTTGAACAATAAACTATATTGCAAGAACTCTCAAAACAAAACATCTAACTAGATGTCAATTTTTAAATGTGATAAAAAAACCTCTATTATTCTGAATCCGTTGCTTGTGTTTAAAACGTTAACAATTTTGTAATAAAAAATTATGTTTCGTATAAGAAGCAATTATTCTTATTTGGTTCAATTGGTTCAGTGTATCAAATCTCTCAGTTTAGTTGACACTTTGGTAAGGTTTGTTTTTATTTTAGTTTGTATCTTTGAAAGACCCCATCGGATTTAGGCAGGGCAGTCGGATTTAGGACCACTCATGGCTGCTCATGGTATAAAAGAGTTTCGCTCAAATAGGCACGCTAACATTCTCCCAAATTACCGTAAGTTGGTCTAATATTGACATCCCGCGTCTAATTCCGACAACATGTTTAGAGACAGGAATAATATGAATCACTGATTGAAAAAGGATTACTCCTCTCTGACCACTAAGCAAAGAAAAATTGTTTTGACCTTTCTATCAATTTCAGCTGATAAAAAGGGTGTCGGAATTAGATGAGGAATGTTGACATTAGACCACCAAATTAAGGTAGCATGCGATAATGCTGAGTATTTCAGTGCAATGTTTTATAAAGTATTAGCTCAAGTATGGGTTTATTCCTGTATTTAGGAGAAGATAATTTCTTGTCTGAATTGATGGAGAATGTATTATATAGAATGTATAGAATGTAGTGGAATTGATGTTATTATTTTGTTACTAAAATAAAGTTAATTTCTAAAAACGTTTTAAAAGAACCATTCTTTTTCATTGGAAAGAAGAAAGATAAACTTGATGGGTCATTATCAAAAGTTATACTCAATTGAATAAGAAAGTTTCTTTAGGCCAGGCCCAATTGATAGTTTGGCCAGGTTTGGCTTGTGTCCTCAGCACGTGCATTTGCGTAGGGTAAAATGTCGAAATGCAAAAATCGACTTTGGAAAAATGACTTTTATTCCATAAAGAGATTACTTTCAAATAAAAAATACATTGACAATGAATGGGTAAGCTTTCTAGAAATCCAAACATAAATTTTTTACCAAAAAATAACACTTTAGGATCAGAAACAGTCAAAAACCAGCTTTTTTCAACTTTCATTGAGTTACAGGAATTAATTCCTTGTTTGTTTTAATCTGAAATTTTCAGTAGGGGTGGCCAACATGGTTCCCTTGCTCATATCAGGGGGGCCCAAGGCAGGGGTAAGAGAATAGACCTTTTCGCCTTTCCATCCGCCATATTGAATTGTATGCAAAAATTATGGTGGCCGAATTGCCGTGGTGAAATTACCTTAGAAAGTATGCAAAACATATGCAAAAAGAAAGTATTAATGTAAAACTTATATGCATAATTGGCATTATATTAAAGTGTAATCTTGTAGAAGAAAGATTGAATTTGCTCCTTTTGAAAACTAGAAATAGTCAAATTCGCTCATCTCTTAGAACAAGCACTTCAAAAAACCATAACATTAGACATAAACTCAAGCTCAATAATCATACGCAAAGGACAGAACTATTCCTTATTCGGCTGACGGTAAATTATTCTCCTGGGAATAGAACCGTCAGACGATCAAATCAAAACCTTGATCTGAACCCGCTGAATGTGTGACGTCATAATTACTGCTTTCAGTTTGCGTGTTTTGAAAGTTTGATCTGTGTACTCCGTATTGGTGGAATTCTTTAATGGCATGAAAACAGAATATGTAATGTCTTTAAGAACAAATTTCTAAAAGGCTTTTGTTGTTCTGTAAATATTTCTTTTTGGATTAAAAAATTCCATCTTTTATTGTTCTAATGATTATAATATTTCTTTATAAGATGCTTTGTTGTCTTTTTAATCTTTGTGTAAACTTGCATATGTTTTGCATATTTTCCAACTAAATCCAATGACGGCTTTTTCGTTCCTCTATTTTTGCATACAATTCAAGATGGCAGATGGAAAGGCGAAAAGGTCTATTAAAGTTTCTAAGTGTCCCGGTGTAGTCCATACTTAAAACAAATATTTTAAGCACCTAAAAGCAGAGAGTCATGGCTGTATTCCTTAAGCACACGCCGCAAAAACCTTAATCTCTTCAGGCTATTTCTCTATGTTCGCATTTGTATTCATTCCAGGATGGCCCGATGGCTCAAGGAATTTAAAAAATTGAGGTTTTTGGTGGGAAAATGAAAAAAAGTTCCAGTTTTAGCTACTGACCAACCGACTGACCGACCAACCGACTGACCGACCAACCGACCGAACTATTTTTTAAAGCTTTTAGGGCACAAACCAAACAATCAATTGGGTCTAGCCTTGAGGGGATTATCAGACGATTTTTGATATTTGGCTTAGAGATACCTTCTATTGTCCAGAGAGACACCTAAATCTTTTGTCCCAATTCTTTCCCAAAGCTATAAAGATATTTGACTTTGAAATCTCTAAAAATGAGTCTTTACATAGTCTTTACGTTGAATTTCTATTGTTTTCAAATACATAAAAGTTTGAAAATTCAAAGTCGAATAATTCAGCTTTAGAAAATAATTGGGTCAAGAACTTTGGAGGTGTTTATCAGGGTGAAGGCTTCTTCATAAACGCGAAAGACATATATCTATTTTTCAGATCCGGTATGCGGGAATAGTGTCAGGACCTGCAGGCGACCTGGTAGGGTTGGGTATGGGTGTGGTTTGGGTGTGGTTTGGGTGTGGTTACGTATCAGATTGGCTAGGAATTGGGTTATTATCAGTTAGGGTTAGGGTTGGAGCTCGAAAAAAAGCACTCTTCTGGGATTTTCTCTTAATATAGTCTGGTCCGCAGTTTGTACAATATAAATAGCCGTCAGAAACGTTTTCCTGGCATGAATCCGTGGCGCAGTGGATAAGGCATTGGATTTCCAAACGATGGAACTTTGCATTCGGTGGGTTCGAATCCCACCGGTGGCGATCTATCGGTAAGTCATTCAGTCAGTTAGAAAACATAGAAACCAACTCACATAGAACCAGGAAGTCAGAAAAACTAAGAACAAACTGGAAATACAAAATAAGTCCAGACATGTCTTTCGTGAAGCCACAACCGTTTATTAGGACCATCTCTAAGCCAAATATCGAAAATTATCTGATAACCCCTTTAAAGAAAGTGATTGAAAACCTTGAAAATCCACCTATCAAATTATAGGCAAGCATACTTACATGATACATCAGCATAATCTCGTCATAAGAACTCGAAAAAATTCACTTTAAAGAGAAAAACTTTTTTGTGGCTCACCTGGTATTTTAATTTTTTATGTTTTCTTAAGAATTTTGATTTCAGTTGTGTGGACTGTGCTGTGCACCCCTGAAACATACAGAGATGTGAAGTATATAAATCCTAATATGTGACCTTCCACAGGATTTACAGTACATGCTCTTAGGGTTCATCATCAGATTCTCTTCACCATGTAAAAAAAGCCTAGTTGCTAAGTAAAATTTATTTCTCATTGGATTTCAATTTATAAATTTATTTTTCTTTATATGTAACTATTATAATACATTTTAATGATTATGTTATAGCGAGATAACTGAGAGATAACCTAAATGAATTAATGGCTTCCATTAGAAGGGAAGGTTTTCTTCTGAAGCGTGACGGTAAGCTATTTACTGTATCATTTTGTAGCCTTGAATTTAGATACACTAAGATTTTATTATGATCTTCATTGAAGATAAAAAAAGTGAATTTTTGATCCAGACAATTTTTGGAAAACATTTTCAGTACTTTACCAACCCTGATATTCTTATTTTACCGACCGACCGACCCATATTTTTCTAATGATCTGCCCATAGAACAACAAATTAAATTGGTCTCGTCTTACAAGATAATGAAAAATGGCTAATTTGAGTCTTGTGTAGTTTACCAAGCACCAAAATTAAAATAAGTTTAATCAAAAATATTATTTTGTTATGTTATTACACTATTACAATATTCTCAAGGTATGAAATTTGTATGAATTTTTTTTTGAATCTCAGATTCCTGGATGTTTCCTGGTTGGAAAAAGAAGCATTGTCAGCTGAAATCAGATGGTGTTTTTGCATTTGGAGATGGGAAACACGTTGAACATCATTTTAATACAAAAATTGATTTGAAGAAAGTAGAACAAGGATTTGAAGCTGAATCATTGAATCTTCCAAAAGGTCGAAGCGATATGGAATCTATGTTTGTGGTCCACTTGAAGCACAAAAAATATTATTTCCTTGCAAGCAATATTGGAGAGTGCTTGTATGTAACTTTACCCAAATCTTTCAAAATTATTTATATTTGAAAAAAACATAATTATCACGCTTTATCTAGGAAATAGGTTAATTTAAAACATACTTAGTTTACCTATATGTTATTGATATTTTTAAATACCTTTTGTTTTTGTTTTAGAGCTTGGATTGGAAGTATCAAAAACTCTCAAACTGCTGTAAGGGATTGTTTTTCAAACTCTTATTCTCAAATTGGGCCTGATTTTTCAATTATTTAACAGTTATATAATTATTTAATGTAAACTTGAATTAAGGACTGTAGAGGTTAATTTTCATGTTGAAATGGACTTTTTTGTTGCTTGAACGAGCGAAAAGGCAATTTTGTGAGTGAGTGCAAGAATTCTTGTGCAGATTTGCCCAATTTTTCTAAGATCCTCTGATATTCCCAAAAGGAAATCATGATCCTTTAGAAATTTTGAACATGTGAGGATTCTATCTATGTCATTGATGTATATTGATCTTTGATGCCTTTTTCCTGACCTTTTTTCTTTTCTTTCATTTTATCTTTTATCAAACAGACAAGTTCAGCCGTAGCTCCAATAAGTCATGGTGCAACAGCTCCTGGATATCATGCACCATCACCACATCACCATGGTCAGCCTCACCCACAAAATCATGGCCAACCTTATCCACAAAATTATCCAGGTTCTTTTCTCTGAAATTTATGAAAGATTATAAATTGGGTGGGTTTATTGGTGGTGAAGGCTTGAATCTAAAAGTACTGATTTGAGCTGTTTTTTTAATGTAAATCTGGGAATCTTTTTAATAATAATTAATTCAAAAAGGTGTTTCTCAAAATAGATTTATTTCTCAAAATTACTCGACTTGACACCTTCTTATTTTTCTTTCAGTCCAACATCAGCCTATTCATCCACAGCATCAACAACCAATGCACCACCAGGCTCCTCCCTTCAATCCGAACTATCATCATTGACAAAATTGAACAAAATCTCATTTATTGTATATTTATGCTTTGATTAACACAGTATTTCAAAAGCCAAGAAAGTAATGACGGTAATTAAGTCCAGCTAGCTTACATTTCAAAGAATTTCATTTAATATACACACGAAGACGATCGACTTAAAAAAATATTTTTAAATCAAATATCGTGAAAAAATATGATTTTAGAGAGCCTTTTGTGCTGTATGAGAATAATTTGACTGAAACTATCCACTGCAGTTTTTTATTGGAATCATATTTACTGCGCAAGCAAAACCTACATGAATTATACTAATATATGACATTGCTGCATTTTGTAAAGAATCTTTTTTGACTGACACTTTTTGTCTTTGATATAAACGCTCATGCATATTCTTTGGGGAGGGGCTCTACTATGAATTTTGGAGCTTGAGTTTTCAAGTACAAAGTTCATAGTTCGGAGGTATAAAGGGGGGGGATGACACCTTCCAAAAAAATGAAGAAGGGGCAGGGGGATCAGAAATTCTCATGAAAAAGGGGGATGTTAGCAAGGAATGGGGGGGGGCAGTCTAAGATGGGGGCTTACATATATATTGTAGATTATTTTCAAGCACTGTTATGAAATTTGGTCATCATGAAAGGAAGTTTTCTGTAAGAGTAGTCTGAGTCAAAAAGAAGAAAGAACTTTATTATTTCGCTTTCTCTCTCTAAAGATATTTCACATATATTTGTTAGCTATTTTTGTCCAAAATCCTTGGGTGATAGGCATTTTTCAAGGTTGGGGGGATGCCAACAAGGGAGGGATCATTTAAGAAGGGGGGTCGGACCCCTTTCCGCACTTTGCCAAGCTGAATGAGAATATTTATAGAAATTTATCCGTGTTTTTCCTATAGACACTATTTTGTATGTAAGATCTTCTATTTTTTAAATGATATTTTCTTTTGGGTATTATATAGAATTTTATATCTGTTATTTTCTTAATGTAAAATAAACTAATATTTTTCTTGGAAAGAAATCTATTTTAGCTGTAGGAGAGACTCTCTCCTTGGTCTCTGTGTTTTTTTTCTTTCAAGAATGTGTTTCAAACTTATCCATAAATTACTTGATTGGCAATAATTTAATCAATGTTCTTATCGCGTGAACTTCGAGTAGGATTTCATGTTACTTTTGCCTCTTACCAATGCTAATATTCTCAGTTGGACAATTTTGCGTTTGCCCAACTGATTTTGCCACTGAACAAAGGACTATTGTCTCACAAGCAGCGATTGTAATAGTATACATTTATACATTTATACTATAAAATTTATTTTATTTTCAGTAATACTAACAAACTAATAATATACAAGCAAGATAATACAAAAATTATGACAGTGACCATAACATCTATTGAATATTACTAACACTAATACAACTATGAGTACAATCAAAAGTGGAACTTTACTGAAGCAAGGTAAATATATATGTCTTTTAAAAATTAAAATAGACTAGACTAATAGACCAACTTCTTAACGACGTTGGGCTCTTCAAGAAAAAATCCGTTTATGAGGGTAGAGGATATATTATTTTTTTCAATGATCTACCCCCTGGACATTTCGATTTTTCACCCTCTAGACACTTATTTTACTTAAAAAAGCATCATAAATCAACCGCTTAGATATGGCAGTTTTTCACTCCTGGGCAATACATCTTTCACGTTTTTTTCTGACAGATTCAGTTGAATGATTTAGGTCACTCAAAATTTACTTTGTTGGTAAATGTTAAGTGTTGATAGAAACGTATATTTCTTTCATAAAATGCATTGAATTTTCTTAAGTCAACGGGATTGGTGTTATGTATTATACGACTTCCCTCCAAAAATCGTTTTCATTAGAAATCTTTATATTTTAATTTTTCAGTGCAAGGATTTTTATCAAAAGATTGGAAACCTAAACACTGTGTTTTGTACAGCGATGGAGAATTTGCTGTTTATCAATCCATAACTGATGCTACTGCTGAAACAAGAATCAACCTGAAAACGGATGTACGCTCCATAGAAACAGGTTAGTGCGAAAATACAAAAAATTAAAATAATAAAGGGTTTAGGTCGAGGTTATCAGGGAGAAACGATGTGAAAATGGCTGTATCTTCATGAAAATCAATGCCATGACTACATTTGACGTCAATCTTTCTTGATAAACTATTTCAAGTCTCCTCCTCGAATATTTTCATGCCTTTGGGTGTTCTTAAACTTTTTTTGGGTTTGAGCCTATACCTATTGTTATGAATTAAAAAGCTCTTATTTTTCAGCATTGTAAGTATTTTAATATAGCTTTTTAAGAAAGTGTATACGTTAAAGATCCCGCAAAGCCTTTATAGTCCAGTTCAAAAACCTCTTGTTAATTCCTTTCCAAAGGTTCTGATTGTGGTTCAGTGACTTTGCCAAAGAGTCGTTCAAGAGATGTTGATTCATTATTTGGTGTCTTTGGGAATGAAAAGAAACCTCATTATTTTTTGTCAACCAGAGAAACAGAGTGTCGGTGAGTACAGTGAAGTTTCCTTGACTCGAACCTCTATTACTCGAATACCGCCTTAATTCGAACAAGTTCTTGTTCAGCGTTACTACCTTTTTCAAATTATCAATCTGGACTGAAAAGGAAAAAATCAAACAATTATTATATTGATATTATTTCTAGGTCCAAATCTTAGTAAAAAGCTGACATTTTTAATATATTGTAGCTATTGAATTTAACACGAATTTTATTTTCAAGAATTCATGTTATGTTGTAAGGTAAACAATAAAATGGATAACTTTCATTCCCAAGCTTTTGATAATGAAATAATTTGCTTTACGTTTGATTTTAGTGAATGGGTGATCGCTTTGGACAGAATCATCAACCAGGTAATTTCAAAATGTCTGTTTTTGTTTTTTTTGAAATCTCGATTTTTTCATTTCGTTATAAGAGGCCCCCCAGCGGACCCTCAATTCACGCATTCACGCAATTTGTTTTCGAAATTCACGCATTCACGCAAATTTTCCTCAAGTTTCACGCAATAACCCGATTTTTCAGAAATCGGAAATCTTTTTGGGAAAAATCGGGGAAACATTGGAAAATCGGGAAAACTGCACATAATCGGTGGAAAAAAAGGGAAATTCACGTATTCACGCACAAAATAGCCCACATTCACGCATTCACGCAAATAAAAAGTACATTTTCACGTTCACGCAAGTTTTTTCAATTCACGCATTCACGCATTTTTTTTTTCAATTTTCACGCATTCACGCAACCGAAAATGCCCATCCACGCAATCACGCAAACCGCTGGGGGGCCCCTTATAAGTTACAAGAGAAATTTGGATGGGTTTGGAAAACTAAAAAAGTTTTTTTTTTGGGGAAAAAGACGTTTCAATACAATACAGTAGACTCTCGTTAATTAGAACTTCTATTATTCGAATCTTTCTATAATTCGAACTAATTCACAGCTCCCGTCAAAGGGAAACCCTTGTAAAGTACTCTCTATAATTTAAATCTTTCTTTAATTCGACGAAAACTTTTGGTCCCTTGCAGATTGTATTACCGAGAGTCAACTTTAAGTCAAAAAGCTTTTCAACTTTTTCCATGAATAAGTTTCTAACGATGGACTTTAGACTGAGATGTAGTGGTGGGAAAGGTCAATGAAGTAATAGCCCGAAGGGCTAGACGCGGATCTCCTACGTAGGATTTGAGGCTACTAAATCCTTCCTAAATTGCGCGGCCTTGAGCAGCCCGCATGGAAAATTATTTTTATACAAATTCCAGATTGAAAGTAAAGTAATTTTCCGCTAGATTTAAAAAAATGTATCACTCTAAAACAAAGAAACCGCTAAAATCAATCCGTTATAAAAAATACGGCGTATATTCTAAGGCTTCACTTTTTCCTGCACGAGGAAGGTTAAACATTCGCTTCTAGCCCTTCGGGTGTTTACTTTTTTTGGTAAAAGTCACTCTTTCTATTCAATTTGTATTCTTCATTGTAGCCATTACCATCAAAATCATCTATGGCGCCACCGGGCCAACCGCCACCATATACGTCAAGAATGGAGTATGAACAAAATATCAATGCTGACCCTCCTAATAGTAAGTTGGAATATTATTAACAAAAGGTTCAAAAATAAAATATTTTCTCAATATACAAAAACTCTGAAAAAACTTTATTAGCTGCTTAATAAGGGAAAGGTAGCTCCTGCGAGCCTAATAATATATGAAAGGTTTTGTTTTGAAATAAGAGTGATATCGTTTTCCTACTCGTCAGTTTTAATTTACAAGCTTTTTGATATTGAATTGATACGGATGTGGAACAAAGTTTGTTTGGCATTGATTCGTTGATATTTGACTCCAGTTTAATCAAACAACTAACACAGGAGGTGCTGCTCAGCAAAACACTCAGCCTCCCCCACCTCAGATGGGACAACCCCGTCCACAGATGGGACAACCTCAACCTATGATGTATCCACAACAACCACCAATGTATGGCCAGCAACCCATGTATGGTTATGGTCAACAACCCATGTATGGTCCCCCTATGTATGGGCAACCCATGTACCAACAGCCTGTCTATGTTCAACAGGCTCCCCAGCAGCAGCAGTCAAGAGGTGGCAGCAATACAGGTAGTCTGCTTCTAGCAGGAGGTGGTGGGTTACTAGGAGGCTATCTTCTGGGTAGTGCCATGTCTGAGATGAGTCACCATCATGGACATAATGACTATGGTGGACATGATCATGGTGGGTTTGGGGGCGGAGATTTTGATGGTGGAGGTGGATTTGATTTCTAATTTCCTTTATCCTTCTTATAAATTCGTTGATACTTGTTGAGACCATAGTGTCCTAGTAGGTTGGTTCCCCTCCCTTGAAAATTGAAAAAAATTCTTTTGCCCCCCCTTTTAGTTCCCCTCCCTAAGGTTTTTAAAATAATCCCCCCTTGAAATTTTTTTTAGATTTTTTGCCCATAACGTATAATACTGCTTCTATTCATGTTATCTCGTCCCCTATATACAAAGAAAAAATGTAAATTGTCACCACCTCGAATATAAAACACTATTACATGTTTTTTTTTAGCTTGAAGTTGAACAGATACAGTATATTTTATGTTTTATGTTTGATACCAAAGAACAGAAATTATTTTTCCTCACATTTTTTCTCCCCACCCTTGACTTTTTGGAGCTAATTTTTCTCCCCCTCCTTTTGATTTCCCCCCTTGAATTTTGAAAACAATTTTGCCCACCCTTTTCCCATTTTCTGAAAAAAACTCCTCCCCACCTTTTAAAAGCGGGGACCATAAAACTTTCTTGAGCTAAGGAGACAATCGAGTTATCGTGGTTCGAGTTAAAGAGAGTCAGAAAACTGTTTTTATTTGCATAAACTGCCTACTCTCGGGTACCTAATAGCCAGGGGGGGTTGGAATAAGCGGGGGGGGGTTGGAAAAAATCTCAAAACTTAATAAGCGGGGGGGGTTGGAATAAAAATGTCTTGGGTGGAAAATTTTTGAAAAGGAGGCTAATACACCTGAATTAGGACAAAAAAGGGAACTTTCAAAAACATTTTCCCAAAAATTAATAAGCGGGGGGGGGGGCGGCTATTAAGTACTCTCGACTTCTATTCATACGACATAATGTAACGAATGTTTTCAACACATCCAATGAAGTTTGATATAATCTTGGCATTTATAGATCCAAAGTTTCGTTCTTTTTAACTAAAATATATTTATTAAAACCGAAATTTTTAAACTTTTCGTTTTTTTTTGTAGATTTTGTAGTTTTAAAATTAACAACTTCAAACTCCTAGCCAATTTAAAGCTCCAAAGGGATGACTAAAGAAGCCTTTCTTTTTTGCTGTGTGAAAATTATAGATCCAAAATTTGACTTTTTGATAGATTCTTTACTCTTTTGAACTTGTAATAAGAAATTTTAAAGCTATTGGAATAGAGCAAAAGTATAAAATGCTAAAAAAAAACTAAACTATGGTAGTAAAATTAATATTTCTTTGTATCTTGAAATATTTTAAAATTATTGCAGATCAATTTAAATTTTGAAAATGTGAGCGCTATCAGAATCGTAAAGGCATACTAAGGAACTGAAATCGAGTGTGGCCACATCCCAAATCTTGTAAATATAAGGGGCACCACGGCGCTTATTTGAGGAAATACGCCAGGGACCTGTGGCACATTGCCCAATTAAGCCTTGGTCATTTTACAGCAATAAATATTTGTATAGACATTTTATATTAGATTAAACGTAATTTAAAAAAACGAAAAATCCATTATTTATAAAAATACAATATTTGTTATGGCGTTTAAAATAATCATCTTGCAATAAACTTATAACAATCCCACTCTCTTCGTGTTCATTTTTGATTCTGTTTTCTGAACTGAGGCCATGAAAGTTCCGTGCAATTTTCACTTGCAATGTTTTCGATTTTGAGTTGAGTTCGTCCTGGTCAAATATCTCCAGATACTAGAGTCTGTGACTAAATGTGTGAGAGAAAAAACAACAATAAAATACCTGACTATACATTAATATCACATACATTGGCGGAGGGAGGAGGTACTTGGGCAAAAGGGGTACGGGGACTTTTTTTACCTCCTATATATTATAATCTGCTAAATTAGTTCCAACCCAGAAAAAGCTGATGTGTGACGACACATACTCTCGGGTACCTAATAGCCGTCCCCCCCGCTAATTAATTTTTCGAAAATTTTCCACCCAGGACATTCTTATTCCAACCCCCCCGCTTATTAAATTTTGAAATTTTTTCCAACCCCCCTGCTTATTCCAACCCCCCGGCTATTAGGTACCCGAGAGTATGATGCCGGTATATTACAACTTAAAAATCTTGTTAAAACTTTGTCAATATGATTAAAAAAGTGTTCTCAAATTCGACCCTAACAACAGTTGACCATATAAACTGTTGATGGAATTTGAATTGTTTTTTCGTTTGTTGAAGAGATAAACAGGAGTGGAATATCACCAAAAAGAAAAAATTATAATGAGACAGATTTCCATAATCATCTAGGTTTCCACTAGCATAAAGAATTTCCGTTGCAGAACCGAAATTATGTGTAATCACCATTAAACTTTATTATTTGGTTAGAATCTATTATACAGATCCCATAATGAATAAATCCCTTAAATTCCCCTACCTTCATTTGAATGATGGGGACAGGGAGGGCAATGACAATAACACCCATTAGACAACACAATGAACCAATCAATTTCCCTTGGATCGTCTCCGGTACTACATCTCCATAGCTAAAGAAGAAAGAGGAGAAGGTTTTTCCTACGTTGTCATTGACCTGGGGAAGGCACTCAAGGTTATGCATCTTGAGGATACGTTTTTCAGGCTTCCTGGAGCGCAACTGTATAGACTAGTAAACCACGTCGTTGTATTTCGCTGCAGATTAAACTTGCAATAGGATCTATTTCTATATATGTTCACTGAATACAACCAAACCACTCTCCCGCGGCAATTTCTATTTTTTATAAGAACTCTTTATTATTATAAGCACTATTCCCGCGTTCCTGTGTCCAAGGAAGAGACAGACGCTTGCTAGTCTACAACTGTAAGGATCGAAATGATAGAAAAAGTGTAAGGGCGTAAAAAGTGAGAATAAGGAAGCTTTTTAGGCAAAATTTTGGATGAAAATCTGACCATTTTTGCTTTAAAATGTACAAAAAGAATATGCTCCTTCTCAATACGTCCCTTTTTATCGAAATGTATAGATATATATGGAAAAAACTATGGCGAATAGGGGTCGGTCGGTTAGTAATAAGAGTAATTTATGTTGCGAGGCAGGCTGTAGGTTCATAAAATATCGGAAATGATTGCAAGAATGGTTTCTCAATTTTTTGTGGAGAAATTTGATAATGCAGACCATGATCTACTCAACAGGTACTTCGGCAAAAAGGTATTCCCCAACTCATTTCTAAAACTTAAGTCTTGAATTAGGCAATAGAAACGAAGAAGGTAGGATGTTCAGACACACAAAATCAAAACAACGTCTTTCTAAAGCTCACAACATCCATGTAACGTTAGATGAACGTTCAAACAACGTTGTGTGTGTCAAGTTAGGAAGGTCTTACCCAAGAGTTGTAGTTGTGACCACTGTGTACCAGATGGCTTCTGGGATGCTTCCAAACACTGATTCCTTAGGTGGTCTACCAGCAGCCTCTGCGTAGAAGATCGTACTGGCAAACACAATCACCACAATCGAGTACATAAACAAAATAAAACCAAGTTCTGATATTGAACTTGTAATGGCGGACGCCAGATTTTTAAGACGTTCTGAATGGCGGACAAGTTTGATTATTCGCACAATACGAAAAGAGCGTAGCATCTCAACATATTTAGAAGCTGCACCCAAACCAGTGAAATAGTACCGTATTGCTAGATCAACAAAATAAGGCATTATGGCTAATAAGTCAATGAGCCCCATTTTACTTTTGATGAAGTTAATTCGGTTCGGGGCACCATAGAGCCGGATCAAGTATTCAATACAGAAATAGACGACGCAAAAAGTGTCTAGTACGAAAAAAATCGATGAATAGAGATCACCACATTTGGGAGAATAATTACATGTTGTGTTTGCGCCAAGATTTCCGGACACTGGCAAACAATAATCAGTCGGACAGTTGACGGTCTCCACACAATTCACGATGATGGAGAGGATAATTATAGCACAACTGAGAAAATAAAACACCAAAGCAGGATAGGATGATTGTGGATCTTCGGCGAAATCCCATAAGAGTTTACGGAGATGATTGTACTGTACTTTCTTCTTCTTGTTTGCAGAGCTATTACTGATTGACGAGATCAAGATTTGAGCTGGACGATTCCGAGCTATAGGACTTCTGACATTTTCTTCGACTTTGTTGATTAGATAAATTGCAAATGCTTCACGGCAGCAAGGTGCAATCTCCGTTAAATTAATTTGAAAGAAATTTAATTCATCCATAAATGCTTCGTAACATTCCGTTTCGGGATAATGTAGTTTCCCCGTTTTATAATATTTGAAGATGAATTTGAATAAAAATGGATCACGATCGAAAAAGAATTCTTGATCCACCGTATCGTAATAATAGCCTCGTTTGAGCGGGTTGCCAAGCAACGTTTCAGGGAAAGCCTCTAAGATGGCTTCATTAATCCGGAATTCCGAACCACTGACATTGATACGTAGTTTCCGCCCCTTATGGGCGTTATGGCGTGAAGGTATGTAACGATTTTTCAATGCGGTTCGATTCAAATTAGCAAATTTCTTTGATACGAAGTAACCAGCAGTGGTAGTCAAGGAATACATATTGGTTTGTCTGTGTAGATAAAGAGTACACGATGAGAATAAAAAGATGTTTAAAAAGTTTTAATACACAGGTTGCAAAATAAAAGTCTGAAGACAAATCACGTTTTTACTCGAATTTTTTATATGCTTGTTACATGACATTTATTTCTGATTGGTTCGAATTCATTGACACTAATAAAGTAATTAACTGTAGGTTGTAAAGCAAGTAACATGGGATTAAAATCACGTGAACTTTTTCGAGTAATCACATGTTTTGACTGCATGATATAATTTTGCAGCCCGTGTATTCAGCTTTGAGTAATAAAGGTTCCTGGTTTCTGAGACAGGAGTATTAAAAAAATGACTAAATTTCCCGAAGAAAGTCAGAATTACGACAGAATTCTGTTCCAGAAGCACTTTTACAGTAACAGACAGTAACACAACAAGTTTAAGAAATGAATGACTGTTCTGTAGGCTGAAAACCTATATATTCATAATTTTTTTCTTTCGCGACAGATTGTTCATCGATTTTCCGAACCATAAAAATCAAAAAGTTAGTTTTTTAACTGAGCAGGCTGTTCTTCACAGTGCCTCTACGAAGACCATTTCCTATTTAAGAAAAATAATTTTTGAAAATATGTTTTTATATATTTTTTTCTCTAATTCAAGAGACCCCCATCAGGTTTTAATCAAAATATATTATCTTATGCAAAACAAAAATTTTTGTATATTTTTTTCTTTATCATATTTCTAGCATATGAAAGCCCATGAATAGACGCAAGTTTATAAAGTTAACCAGACATGAAACCATGAAACATGTTTTTCTTTAAAAAGCAGTTTTTTATCAGTTTTTCAGATTATAAGAGAAAGTCATCTTAGCTTTTTTATCTTGATTTTTTTTTCAATTTCCCTATATTTTAACTTCTAACTGATCGATATCAAGCTAAGAATTTTATAAAACATTTTCCACCCATTTCTAATTATGTGTTTCACCATCTGTCTGTCTAACTTTTCTATTAAAAAGTTTGTTTTCTAGGCGGAGACACTGTTAGAATTTTTCTAGAGATTATAAAAAGTTTTTTAGAGACTTCTGTGAAGTTTGTTGATCAAATTCTTAGAAAATGGTTAAAATAATAAATTGAAAAATTATAGAATATCCCATGATCGTGAAATTCTGTAGTATATTAATATAAAAAAATTGAAAAAATCTAAATTTAAAATTTCATTTTTATATAAAAGTTTTTTAATAAAACAATTTCATAAACACCATAGTCTAGCATGCTAGACGACTTAACTCAGTAAAAAATAGGAAGTAGAAAACTTGACAGGAGCAATCAATATAGTCGTCTAGAATATTTTGTGCACAACAAACTTTTCATAAAAATTCTCTTCTTTTCATGTTTTGGAACATTTTCCGGGGTCTGTTGGTTTGTTTTGGTTTTTTTTTTTTCTTTCACTTAAATTCTCATGGCTGAATTTTTATTTGTTTATATATTTGTTGTATATGATTTTTTCTCACCCCGCAGACATAGCCCTGCTGAACGTCCCGTAAGCTACGGAAACCACCTTAGCCTCAAGAATGAGTTTTAAAAATCGCTCATACATTTGGGTGATAAACTTTTTGAGCTGTTTTGAACCAAATATTATCTTGATCTTCATTTGAGAGATGTTGTATGGAAGATTTGACTAGTTCGTACCAACCAGAGTAAGTTATCCCTAACAAACAAACGGGCCAATCAGAGCCAAACAAACAACGAGCGCTACCAAATATTTCAATGATCCGCTATAAAAAAGGAGGAAAGAAAAAATGCTTTAGATTGCCACTTCAAAACAGTGGTATCCCCTTTATCCCAGACATTGAGAGAAGTGTGTTTTTTAACGATATACTCTTTTTACTATTTCAAATATAAAGTAAAGTCTTTTTGACTCGAATGTCTCCTTAACTCGAACAAGCTTTTTCTTTTTTCTTTTCAGTTTTGAAATGCCTTATATGGGGCCATCCATATAGTACGTACGCAGTGAAGGGGAGAGAGGGGGGTTTAGCAAAAGCGTACATCTATTGTTTAAATGACATCATTTCTATTGTTCTCTGCGTACAAGGGGGGAGGGGGTATCAAATTTTTGGAAAATCTTTGCGGCGTTCTAAATTTAGAATAAAGATTTAGAACGCCATGCTTATATATCAACCTTATTGGCAACTCAAAATTTTGAACAAATTTGTGTTCTCCGTGCTGGTTCGAGTTATGGACACTCCGCTTTATATATAGAACAGAACATATAAGTTTGTTAAAAAAATGTGCTTAAAAACACAAAAAAATAAGAACAATTTTAAAAAGAATAAACCTCAGTCTGGAGGAGCAAAAAAACGTCCCCAAATTTCAAAAATTGATGTCATCTTCGGCAATTTGCAGTATCTTTTAGAAAAACCGTTGTTCAGCTGCCAAACTTTCAGGAAACATAAGAAATAAGTTCAAAAACAACCCTGTAAGGTTGTCAGTCTTTTTGATAATTTGACGAGGCTACATCAATTTTTTGAATTTGGGGACGTTTTTGTTTTGCCATTAAAGGTAGAAAATCCTCAATTTTCCAATTACAATAAGAACGGTTTGAGGCTGAAAGTGCAAAACAAATGGTTTTTGTAGAAAAAAATCCAACGTTTGGCGAAAATAAAAAAATGTAGTGTTTCCGGAATGCGGGTGAAGGAAAAAAGCTCTCATGCGGCGGGGCTATTTTTGATAACTTAAGATCATTGAAATAGGACTTTAAAGAAAATTTTTATTTACAAACAGTAGGAAGTAAGCCCTGAATACTAATGTATCAACTACTAACGAACAAAACTTAATTTACAAGCGGGAAACTGTAACTAAACAACTTTGATAGCTTGAACGGTCAACTTAATTTTATTTATGATGAACCATATACCTAGATGAAACCATGGTCTGCGGCCGGGTCAGAAATTTTTTTTCACCCAGCCGGTTGCCGGAAACACCACATTTTTTTATTTTCGCCTTTGGAATTAAATTTTTTCTCTAAAAAAAGCTCTCAGGTACAAAACTTATATGACACAAACCTTAATATATGGTGTGATTTGTGGTGCGAGTGGCTTGCTTGAATCTGCATGTATCGAAAGGCCAGATCTGAAACAATCAAAGAAATTACACAATGTAATGTTAGCTTAACCCTTCGAGCATCTAGGGGGAAGGGGGCAAAGAGGCTCCCCCAAAACGATTTTTTATAGCTTTTGAAATATTTATCAAAATAACTTAACATTTTCCAAGTGTGCACTAAATATGAATCTTCGGTGAAAATTTCGGCATCATTGATGGCGTCATTGCCACCTAATGACGTCATCATTCTTTGAAAAAAAACGAAAATAAATCACTTTGATATTTTACTCAAATTTTGTGAGGTAACTCAACGTGACATTTATTTTGGGGCAGAGGGTCGATTTTTTGCCACCTGTTGTTATCGTGTATTTTACAGACTGGCCCAAAATTGCCTTTTTAGCCTAAACAGCCCGAGGATACTGCATCTAGTAATGGGAAAATGCTATTAACTTGAAATTTTGACAAGTGTTAGGTCTTGATGATACAAGCTTACAGCCAAAATTTCGGTAAAATCGTGTTATAGTGAAAGTGAGCATTTTAGGTAAAAAACGAACCGGTCTGTAAAATACCAACCGATCTCGTGACTAAATTGAAATTTTGCTCACTGTTTGAGATATCTATCACTGGTGAAAATTTCAAGTCAAAAGCTGCAGTAATTCCTGAGTTCCAGCATGTGGTCAACGTGTATTTTACAGACCGGTCTGCAAAGTACCAAATACTCATGGGAACAAATTTCTTCTGTTACTAGTCTCTTTTATTTGACAAATCAGTATTCAGGATCAAATTTCAGTCAAATCAAACGAGTCAATCAGTCAAAATATGATTTTGGTCAAGTTTACATTCTGGTCTGTAAAATACCAACCAGACAGGTGGCTGAAGCAAAATTTTGTGAATCATCTTCAATTATCAATATCTACCACTGGTCAATTTCAAATATCGAAGTTCACTGACAATTACAACCAATGATGACGTCTTACACTCATCATTACATTACGCACATGATAAATCAAGTTTCATTATGAGGCATGATCTTACATTTTACAATGTACATTCGGATAGGCAGCTAATTCTTTCATGTTCTCTGACCAAGAATCCAAATCATTCTGATCGATGGACGGCTTTGACATATGATCGATGACAAAATTCAACCTAAAATGAAATTTACATTAGAGATTTGTGTCACCTTTGGGTCACACTAAGAAGCCCAGCGATAAGTAAATTTGATTAATTGGATCCCAGGGGAGCTTAAACCTACATCAAGAAGTAGGTTTTCGACCGCAGTCGGAGGCGACCCGAAGGTTCTTCTTTCGATAGCTATCTACCCAAGGGTAGGGGAATACGCCACTCTTCCTCCCTAGATTGCTCCTTTTACCCTTGATCCTTTTCTTAATTGCTGAGCATTATCGAGCGGAGCTAGGCATCAAGTACCTTTTTGGGAATCTTTGGTATGACCCGGCACCGTAGCCGGATGCTCTACCACTGCACTACGGTCGCAGCAAACATTTGCATCAAATTTAACATAATCCAAATTCAATCCAAATTCAATCGTGATGAAAAATCATACTATTATTTAACATTTATTTCGAAAAGAGATTCTGATTGACATACCTTAAGTGGATAAATTTTGGCGGGGATTAAATTTGGCGAATTTGGCGAATTTGGCCAAAATTCGCCAAATTAAATCCTCGCCAAAATTTCCAAATTCGGCAATTCGCCAAATTAAATCCCCGCCAAATTTAACAAAAAGAGAATTATGTGAAAAATCACAACTTTTGAGTATATTTTTGAGTAATTTTCACCCATTTCAGTGTGACAAAATTTCCAATTCGCCAAATTAAATCCTCGCCATATTTTACGAAATTGAACTATCGCCAAATTAAATCCCCGCCAAAAATGGTATTTTGGCCAATCGCCAAATTAAATCCACGCCAAAATTTATCCACTTAAGGTATTTGACTTACACTTCATTTATTCCAGCATTCGGGATGGCTATCAAAAGGGTGCATATAAAATTTTCAACGAATCTTACTCGCGGTCCAAACAGCTCGCTAGTGTTGGAATTGAAGCAACTTACTTTGGGAACATTTTGACGACTTGCTCACAAATTGGGACATGCTTTTGACTGAAAAAAAAATATTCTTTAGAAATAATATCTATTGTTTTCAAGCTAAAATCTGCCGGTTTTATAGAGTTCAAACTAGGTTCCTTATCGGTAAAAAATTCAACGACAACAGCGACTTGATGAAAATTTTTTCACCGACAATCGTTTTTGATTGGAAATTAGTTTTTGCCGACGAATATTTTCACCAAGTTATTTTTGATTTAATTTTGAACATTTTTTCAACAGCATAGTCTAGGTAGTGTAGAATCAAATTCAGTAAATGAATTCAAGCAAACTTACAAAATGAGTAGATCATATGTCACACCTTCTTCTTCCAATGTGGCTGGAAAATAAAGAATTATTAATTGTGATCAATTTCGTGGAATCGTAAAATATTAAGTTACTACAATCGATGTAGGCCCAATGGGCACAAACGTCTTTTGGACGTCTAATGTACGTTTCTAGGACGTCCAAAGATCTTAAAGCTGTCCATTGAATGTCCATACTAAGACGTTGTGTGCCCATAGGGAGAGATACGAACTTTGGGCAGTGCAGACACTTTTTTGTGTCTACCTTTCCCGGTGGCCTATTTTAGGAGTACAAACTTCGTGAGCAGAAACATTCGCGAGGTCGATAAATAACGAAATTTACGACATCTACTTTCGCGAATTTGACGAAAAAATCAAGAATTTCATCGCGAGCATAAACGTTGCCGAATGGAATTTTCAGAGACATTTACTTTCACGAAAAGAGCCAAAGTTACTGCTCGCGAAAGTTTGCACGCCAAAAGAGTTTTGATTTCTATTAAACAAAACAACAACCTAACCCCTTGAGAACATATCATCAAAACACCAACCTAACCCTTTGAGTACATTCTCATCTAACAACCAATCATCACGGGGTTCATCGTGAACAATATGTCTCACTCCACTAAAGTATGGATTCTGCTTGTATGCCTTCAAGCGCTCTCGTAGCTAGAAATATATAAAAATCACACATATTAATAAACGCTTTCTCACGAAATGTTATATTAAAGTTACAAAATGTTTTGATAAAACTCCCGTTAGTGTTGATGTAGCGAGCACCACACCAAAAACCGGGATTTTTCATCTCGTTTCTTAGTGAGTTCCACTTTGACGATTTTCGAAAAATAGAAGTCTTTCAAGTGTTTTGACGCAAATTCGATTATTTTGCTACTGCAGGAGCTTCGAAAGTTAAAAGTGGCGTAAAAAATTCGAATGTTTAGAGCCCGAAAACCTGTGCTCAAAACATTCGAAAAAGTCGCAAAGTGGAATAGACGTTAATTGCGTAAAAAACGCGGGCGACGTCTAGTATAGGCTAGCCTGTACCAGACGACCACGGCTTTTTCCTCGACACCGTTCCGTCTGTAACTTGTTACATTTATTCTCCCAGAGATTCGTGGGGGAATAAAAATCCTCGGCTTCAAGCCAAAGGACCGTAGCTTTTGACTGCAGCAAAAACTCTACCAATAAAATTTGTCACCGCGAAGGAGTGTTTTTGTAAACAAAGCTCAAAAACAGAGGCGGGGAGAGGGCATACAGGAAAACTGGGAGCCGGGAGGCGGGAGGCTGAACCGGGAGCCGGGAGTCGGGAGGCTGAAATCGAAAGTGGGAGGCGGGAGGCGGGAGGCGGGAGGCTGAAAACGAAAGTGGAGGCGGGAGGCTGAAATTGAAAGTGGGAGGCGGGAGGCTGAAAACGAAAGTGGGAGGTGGGAGGCTGAAATTGAAAGTTGGAGGCGGGAGGCTGAAAACGAAAGTGGGAGGCGGGAGGCTGAAATTGAAAGTGGGAGGCGGGAGGCTTAAAACGAAAGTGGGAGGCGGGAGGCTGAAAACGAAAGCTGGGAGGCGGGAGGTGGGAGTCGGGAGGCTGAAATCGAAGGTGATATAGGCTGAAAACGAATAGACGAAAGGCCGAAAGCGAGAACCAAGTTGCAAAGATAAACAAAATCTTGTGAAGATAAACAAAGACAACGGTTTAAAAAGCACTCTCACGAGTTCCGTATCGTTTGTTAGTATACGCTTTTTCAATTATAATAAGGATCCTTACGGAGCCTGGAGTATGTAATTGATCTAAACAGTTAGCCTAGCCCATGAGGTCCAAGGTCAGTTCACCCGTATATGCAGTAGTGTTTTTTATAAGGATTTTTAAATTACGCAGATACGTATCGGCTCGATAGTACACAGCTAGCGTCCCGGACTCAGAATCATTGACAGGAGACTTTGGTAGTTCAAGCCGGGGTCAAATTTTCAGTTTTGAAAAAAAATTCTAAGTCGCAAGGCGTTCTAATCATTTAGCTACATTTCACTCTTGGTGTTTTCAAGTTAGTCTTTAATTATTGGAAATATGAATTAAAAAGGAAAATACTTTCATTTGTCTTTTTTTCTACGCTCAATGTCAATTTTCAGGATAGGACTCGAGGTTTGTTTACATCAGAGGAAACCCCGTTCTATTTAATTGTTAAAAAATTCCATGACACAGCATTCGAAAAAGTAGAATAATTGGGCTTTCCACAAGTATATTACTTTTTGATAAATATAACGAGATTGCTCACGGAAATATCTAACCCGGGCCTGTCAATCATTTTCTAGACCTGTCAATCACTTTTTTGGCAGTATATTCAGTCAGTTTTGCTTTTCTTTTCATCGTGGTTCTGAAAAAAGTGTTTATAAGATATAATAAAAAAAGACGAAAGCCGATTTTTTAGCATTTTTTAGTTGAAAGTTTTGGAACATTAGATTTTCAAGACAAGGGAAAGTCATAACTCTTGACTCTTGACTCTCCACCCGCTGCTAATCAACCTGATCCATTTTGAAATACTGTACTTGAATCAAACTGCATTGAGCTGAGCTGAGGGGGGGGGGTTACCATTTGACAGTATGTGCGGCAAAAAAATTGGCTTTTAGAATCGCACCCTTACAGTGCATTTATCAAAAGTCCACCCTTACAGTGCATTTCTGATAAATTGGAAAACATACCCTTAACCGTTATCTGGTACCAGATGTGGAAATATGCTACGACACGCTTTGCTCTAAAGGTCCGGCATATTTTATATTGGTCCGCTCCTTTAGAGCTTTAGCGTGGGCGGCCGCCAATACGCCATCGGAATATCAGATAGCCTAAACCGCTGCAGATACCCGTCGCAGCGTCGGTCAATTTGCCAGACTGCCCCCCCAATTTTTGTTTCTTAAAATTTTAACGGAAATTTTCAAAAATATCAATAAGAGCTCATAAAACCAGAAAAAGTTTGATCAATGTTGACAAAACAGACAAAATAACACAATTTTCGTCGCACCCGTATAGGATTCAAACTCTCTACAATCATTACCTTTAAGTTGCCGTTTCATCGACTTATCCACTCGGCCACGCAGCTGATGTGCAAGAGAAGTGCGAACAATGATTATCATGAGACCTTTATTTTGCCATGACTTGTATAATTTTACCCTGTCAAGGTATTGACTTCTTAAAGAAATGATTTTAGATTATTTCCAACATGCAAGAGCCGATTGCACTAAATTTATATAACACTCGAAAACTATCATGTTATATTTTTTTGTAATTAAATCTTGCATCAGCAGTTTCGAAACAAAAGCATGCTATATTTTTATGTAAAATTATTTTTATAAAGAGAAACGCTTCCTAGGATTAAAGGAAATAAACCAGCTGTGCTGGAAGGTCAGCCCGAAAGGATAAGAAAGATTAGAAGATAAGAAGATTAAAATAATTAATTCAAGGAAAACTAGTTGTCCCTTATTTTCCAAGGAAAATTAGTTATCGCGTATTTTCCAAGGAAATTTAGTTATTGCGTATTTTCCAAGGAAATTTAGTTATTGCGTATTTTCCAAGGAAGATCACTAGACTGTATTTTCCAAGGAAAATCACTGCGGTCCGTATTTCATGAGGAAAACTAGTTGTCCCTTATTTTCCAAGGAAAATTAGTTATCGCGTATTTTCCAAGGAAATTTAGTTATTGCGTATTTTCCAAGGAAATTTAGTTATTGCGTATTTTCCAAGGAAGATCACTAGACTGTATTTTCCAAGGAAAATCACTGCGGTCCGTATTTCCTGAGGAAAACTAGTTGTCCCTTATTTTCCAAGGAAAATTAGTTATCGCGTATTTTCCAAGGAAATTTAGTTATTGCGTATTTTCCAAGGAAGATCACTAGACCATATTTTCCAAGGAAAATCACTGGTCCGTATTTTCTGAGGAAAATAGTTGTTGCGTATTTTCCAAGGAAAATTAGTTGTTGCGTATTTTCCAAGGAAAATTAGTTATTGCGTATTTTCCAAGGAAGATCACTAGATCGTATTTTCCAAGGAAAATCCTTTGTTCCGTGCTTTCCCTGGAAAATCAATTTTCACGTATTTTTCAAGGAAAATCAATTGTTCCCTATATAATAATTTCCAAAGGAAATCATTTCTGTCGTATTCTCCAAGGAAAATCACAGCACTTTATTGATTTTCTTTTGAAAGAAAAGGTATTTCCCTTGCAAAAAATACAAAATAACTGAAATTCCTTGAGAAATCATTAGTTGAATTTTTCTTTTTGAAAAAGAAGATTATTATTCCCTTGAGAAACACACAGAAAATCAATTTCCTATGGGAAAATTCATAGCCTGTCTTATTTAATTGGAAATACAGATTTTATTTACCTTAAGGGTACAAATTTTCGCGGGGATTATATTTCGCGAATTTCGCGAGTTTTTCCGAAATTCGCGAAAATTAATCCACGCGAAAATTTTAAAAACCTTTCGATTCGCGAAATTCGCAAAATATAATCCTCGCGAAAATTAAGTTTTTAGAGATACGTAATTTTAAGGGGTTTTTTAAAAATAATTTCCCTTTGTTGAACAAAAAACAAGCCCATTTCTCGCGAAACTCGCGAAATTTAATCCTCGCGAAAATTTAGAATTCCCGTCTTCGCGAAAATAAGTCCCGCGAAAATTAAATTATTTCGCGAAAAAATTGTCTCGCGAAAATAAGTTACCGCGAAAATTTGTACCCTTAAGGTATTTTTCTCTTGGAAAACTGCTCAGAATGATGATTTCACAAACTGGGGGGGAGGAGTCTTCAAAATTCATGCATCCGACATGTTCTATAGTCCAACAGCTAAAAAGTCCGATAAGGCAATCGAAGGTTGCTCCAGTTTTTCCGAACCGATTTTGTCCGGCAAAAAGTGTCAAAAGAATATTTGTTTCAGAAAAAACGTTATTAGCCTGTCTGACTAGCCAACCAATTTTTAACACTTCAAAGTAGGCGGAGGACCGTGTCCGTCTAGTACAGACTTTTAAACTAAATTTAGGGAAAAAATCTCTCAAAGGTCCCAAAATCATCAAAATTTTGTCTCTCAAAGGGGCGATTTTCGATTTTTGCCTCGGACATACCTGTCACCTCGCAAACCTAGTACCCCCCCCCCGAAGCATCCGTACCCCTTTTTGCCAATATCCCCCCCATGTATATCTCGAGGAAAGTGTATTGGAACTTTGTGATTCAAAGACAGATTTTGGATGAAAATTGTATCAAAAGATTAAAGGACAACAACAAGATCTGCTATTTAAAAAGATAAATTTCTCGACCTCCGTGCTTGAAAAATCAATATTTTTGATTAGGTCTGAAATATTTTTGATCCCTGTGGATAGATTAGTTTAGAAAAGAAAAAAAATACGGGTGGAGGATTCGAACCCTGGACCATCTGACCTTGAGACTAATGCTCTACCGACTGAGCTAATTATTCGTATGTAAGACATGTGAGCAAATGGTTTTATATTACCATAAAAAGTAATAAAAAATGACGTAATGTAATTGCGTAAAACATTTTCATTCGCGCATACAAACAATAGACAGGATTTTCATTGTTATTTTATCGATACTGGCGTAATCATTTGAGAGTATTCCGATCAGAATAACAACTGATACTTGCTTAGCGCTAGCCATAAGCGATGCTAGGTTCTAGAAATCCGTTAGGGAATGTTTTGCCGAAAACGTAAATCGGGGAAACACTTTTTTTGAACGGAAACGGATGATAACATACTATTTGAAATATTTTTTTTGATGGATTGTGTGTGTTTATAAAAAATAAATGATCTGATTTTTCTCAGCTCTTTGTTACCTATCCCTTGACCAAAAACGTTTGTGCGTGGCCTTATAATTGAGCCTCTCACTTTTGTTTTCAGCCTCCCGCCTCCCACTTTTGTTTTCAGCCTCCCGCCTCTCACTTTTGTTTTCAGCCTCCCGCCTCCCACTTTTGTTTTCAGCCTCCCGCCTCCCACTTTCGTTTTGAGCCTCCCGCCTCCCACTTTCGATTTTAGCCTCCCGCCTCCCACTTTCGTTTTCAGCCTCCCGCCTCCCGCCTCCCACTTTCGATTTCAGCCTCCCGACTCCCGCCTCCCACTTTCGATTTCAGCCTCCCGACTCCCGGCTCCCGGTTCAGCCTCCCGCCTCCCGCCTCCCAGTTTTCCTGTATGCCGGGGAGAGTGGGAACTGATGTTTTGCTACATTTCGAACAAAAACATTCGAAAATATGTGGCTTTAGAAACATTCTAAAACGTACCAAGAGAGTTCGAAATGTTGCAGAATGTTGTGTTTTTATCTATTTTGTGCTTTGAACTTTGAAGAGTCAATCTTCAAAAAGTTTTTGGAATGGCTAGTCACAAGTTGTCTAGAATTATCCAGAAATTAATAGATACGAATTTATAAAGGGAAAGAGCAGAAAGATGACTACAAACTTTCTCTGGAGCACTGACTGCTTATGTGGGATTATTTTTGTTACATAAAGACTTTAAAGGGATAATCAGATGGTCTGAGATTTTAAGGGTACCTGTTCTTATACATGAGAAAACGTGATTCCCCAAGTAGTTTTGTCAACTGACAAGTCAATGTCAGGATATTCCACTTTAAAATTTCGAAATCTGAGCTCTTTCCAACGTGAAAGGTCCGCGAGAGGTCCCACTGTTTTTTTTTGAAGTTCCTGAGAAGTCCTTCTGACTTGTCGAAGGTGAGATATATTTCAGGGGGTCTTGTAGAATTTTCTCAAAAAGAATCGACAATGTATATTGGACATTCTTGACTCAAAATAGGAATCCTCATGGTTTTATGTTAACACGATAAAAGGGAAGTAAAATAAAGTATAAAAGTGTTACCCAATAAAAGAAATAATTACAAAATGCTTTGCAGGACTTTACACTCTAAACCCCCTGATAGAAAGGTTTTCTTCGGAACCGTTTAAACGGCGATAATACTAAAAATTTGCTCCTCAACGGTCCGCATAAACAAATAAACGAAAGTGAAAGCAAATGTCTCTCGGAATTTTGTGAGTTTGTAAGCCAACTCGGTTTACAATAACAAACTGGAAAGCGCGATGCGAGGATCCATAAAAAACATGGCGACTGCTTTTTGAGATCTTTTAAAAAACAAGAATTTGAGTTGGAGATTAAGAAACACTATTAAAGTTTTGGGTAAGGAAAAATACAGTCTGTTTTTCCCTGTAGGTTCAGTAGTGAAATATCTCAATCTTGGCAACCATCTGATTATCCCTTTAATTTTGGTAAAATGGGCAAAGATTGACGAATGGTTTTATGAATTTGTCGAAGAATGGACAGTGGTGTGAGACACACAAATTAATCAAACATATCTGTAAGCTGGAATGATAGTGGTTGGATTTTTGTTAAAGATTGCTCCAAGGATCATACCCACTTCGAACAAACTTGGAAGTACAGGAGTGCATACTTAGGCTCCTTGTTTTTGTTACCAAAATAAAGCACTATTTTTTCATTTCGAAAGATTTGAGTAACATTGTTTTTAATCACTTGTCAGATCGTTTCTATCGTGGACATTTCTATTTCTAATCAGACAGTGGACATACAGAATGCATGGTAGTGTATTTCATAATGTTAACAAGGAGAATATATGTTACGTGGTGGTGTAATAACCAGGCAAGCAGAATTCGAGAGGTCCACCAAATATTTTTGATGAAACCATGAGGAAATGTGGCTGATGGTCTAAGCCCTCTGGATTATTTTATTTCTAATTTTTAACAGAATAATCCTCGAGATAGGAGACCTTTTAAAAGAAACCTTTTCTTTCCTTTTGTGGATTCTACCGGGAACCACTATGAGTATAGAAATAATTATTTGAAAGTTTCGAAAAAATCAAAACATTTTTCAGCTTGACATAATGCAAAGTACAAATCCAGAAATCAAAGTAAATCTTATTTATATATTTTATACTTTTTAACTTTTTTCAAGTGGTAAGAGGAATCTTTTGTCGTTTTAGGTGCATAAAATTTTTTTAAATTCTTGTATTCTTCCTCCCTTTTTATGTATAGTGGTAAGCTTTATATTTTCTATTTCAAAAAATTTGAGCAATTTATTTTCAATGCTTTTATTGATAGAGTAGGGTTGTTACTTTATCTGCTTTTTACTTTTTAGGCAGTGAAATTTTATAAACAACATTCAATACATTTTTTTTTATGTTTAATTTTTGTAAAATTTTGTACCAATAAGTCTCAACATTCAAGATTTTTCTTTTCCTTTCCACCCGCCCTTCTTTGTTTATGTTTTCGGCCGCCATCTTTTTTCGTCGCTAGTGACGTCGAATTTTATAAAAAAAACACGGCGTCGACAAATTCGGTCAAGTTCTCCATCGTAGACGCGAAAGTGGTAACAAGTGATATAGTCAGGTAGAATTAGTTGAAATTTCACCACACCCCGGACAAAATTGCCATCAAGCTGAAAATTGGCACAAATGTTCTTTAGGGTATACTGTGTTACCAAAAAAAAGCCCCATCAATCGGACAGGGGAAACCACTTTTTCGGACAGTTTAAAACCGGACATGTCCGGAAATTATGTCCGAAAAAAATATTGTTCAAATATACAAGTATTATATATCAAAAGAAAGATAATTTCAAGACGAACAAAGAATTTGCTTACAAGAAGTCATGGAAATAAACACAGAAAAAGTTATGAGTATCAGAAATAACCCTACTGTCCAATTATTTTTGAATTATGTAGTAATATTCCCTATTCTTAATAGCAGCGAATCTCCTTACAGCTTCAAGCCATGTGTTTTTAGACCAGCTCCTGAGTGCCGGGTAGCACCAACCTAGAGGGGTAGTAATTTTCTATACGATTTTCGTGCTCCTCAACATCCATTTTATGAAATGAAGAGGTAAATAGCGTTTTAAGGGGGCTTTTGAATTAGGGGGCCTAAAAGAGTTCGGGTAAGTACTATTGAGAAGCCGTTTTATGTCAGTAACATCAGTCCATATCTTTTTATCTTAGCCATGGAAATGTCTTCAAACTTGGTAAATAACTAAATATACACAAAAGAAGTAGTAAGAAGTAGTAAAACAAAAAACTTCGAAAAATGTTTTGCAGGGGCTCGCACGGCGAAAAACGGGTAAAAAGAAGCCGTTTTTGCCTATTTTTGGCCTGTTTGGACCCTCTTTAACAAATTACACGCTTTAAAACACTCAAAAACTCGACAAAAACATAGGAAATGTTGGAATAAATCGAAATCGTTAAGGTTACGTTGTCATTACTGGCAATTTTCAACGTTTCAGGGGGTAAAAAATGCTATTTTTACCAGATTTTACCTATATTTTGCCTATTTTGCTTACCTAACCTAGTTCGAGAGCGCATCGTCATTCGTCATTCGAAACAGCTTTGACCGACACAATCGCCAAGGCTTAGTAATGAGGAGCAAGGGAAAACAACACTTTACGACCTAAGCATTAAAGCAAAAAAGTCCGTTACAAGAAATTTCCTAGAAATCTGCTTGGATATATTGCCGAATCAACCCGTACGATACAGTTCCCTAGACATGAAATAATTAATTTGGACCCAACTTTTCTGCCCGATAAAAATCAACTCGCTATACAGTCAATTGCGAACCCTGAAAACGAAACGTTGAAGCGAACCGTAGTGTAAAGATGGAATACTTGACTACGATGCACGAGGTCGTAGATTCAATCCTAATGCTCAGTATTAAAAAGAAAGATAAAGGGTAAGTGGAGTAGTGAGTAGTCCAGGGAGAAAAAGTGGCACCTTCCTCCACCTTTGGGTTGAAAGCCAGCTTTCGGGTCGCATTCGAATGCAGCCATGGTCTATTAATATACATATTAGTGCATATCGTAACAAATAAATAAATCATATTCTGGTAAGAGTATGATGCCACATTTTTTCAATTCAGCAAACATTGTGTTGAACTCATGCGGGTTACTAAAAGAATGACCTAGATCATTTTATCATTAAGAAAGAATTGGTGAAAATAAATGACCAGACAACGAAATTAGTGAGCGTGAGAAAAAAAACACACAGATATTATGTTCAATGATAGAGGTACCTACTTACCGGTAGAGGGAATACTGACACCAAAACATCACCTCGATCAGAACATGACTACCGTGAAAATCACATGTCAAAATCATATTCCGACCTGTGACAGCGAATATCAATTCTATTCAGCGCGCAATCAACGCTGTGAAAAGTAAGCATGACGACAATCTAAGATCTTGAATTCAGTTTAAAGTTGATACTTTTACTCGCGTCGTGGAAAGCATATCTCAAAAATATAATCGACGCTTTTAAAAAAGAGTCAGTGATAGAGAGTGATAACATAAAGATCTGTGTATTATTTCGATTTCATTGAAGTATAATTAATAGTTTAGTACAATTACTGTTATACATTTGGGAATGAAAGGAACACATTTCAATTAAACTCGGAGGTTTCTGGGGGAATTCGTCAATGGTAAGCATGTATACTGATACAATCTGCTAGACATTAATACGGCAATATTTTTCATCTTTGATTCTCTCTATAGTGATTAGATTGACACATGCGCGATAAAATTCTATACTTGGTCGTCCTGAGGTTGATACGACTCAGTACAACATGGTATGGTCGGAGAATGCCCCGAATTTTGCCCCCCTGAGATGCCAGAAAGTGCAAATAAACGTGTCGTGAAATTTTAGTACGAGTTTTATTTTGGTCAAACCTTCCTCACTTCTGTCCAGGATTTTGAATATATTTTGAGCTCTCCATTCTTCAATTAGGTTATGTAGCCAATATATAGTAGGGGGAATTTTGTTCGATTTTTTGGAATCGCTTGACTGTTTTGTTAGAAGCACTTGTTATACATTTTTGGAAAGCTAAGGGGTAGGGGAATCGAAATTACTATGTTTCCAATTTTTTTTCGGACACTTTGGTGTGATTTTAGAACAAATATGAGGGTCTCAGGCAAAAATCATAGGGTTAAAAATTAATGAAAATTTTAGCTCGAGAAAACGGAGACCTGTTGTATATTTTTGGAAAGCTCTCAAAAAATTAGGATTAGAGATATATTGCAAGTATAGGTGATTTCTGTACCTAACCCGAGATATTAACCCTTTGAAAACCGTGTTTTTCAGCCAGAAACAGCTATTTTGTCCAGTTTTTGCGCTTTTTGAAGCTCAATATCTCGAGTTAGGTACTGAAATCACCTATACTTGCAATATATCTCTAATCCTAATTTTTTGAGAGCTTTCCAAAAATATACAACAGGTCTCCGTTTTCTCGAGCTAAAATTTTCATTAATTTTTAACCCTATGATTTTTGCCTGAGACCCTCATATTTGTTCTAAAATCACACCAAAGTGTCCGAAAAAAAATTGGAAACATAGTAATTTCGATTCCCCTGCCCCTTAGCTTTCCAAATGTATAACAAGTGCTTCTAACAAAACAGTCGAGCGATTTTACAAAATGCCCTCTACTAATAGGTGAAAAAGGTAATGTGCGCATTATTACCCCCTGAAAAGTCAAAAAGTGCTTGCAACAATGCCACATCCTGGTTGAGTTTTGTATGATTTTTACATTGGCCCCACTTCTATGAGGTTTTTGAACGTAGCTAAGTTAGGTACAGAAGCAGCCGGCGGAGAGGTTTTTTAGAAATATGTGTTCTTATCTTCTAGGAGACCAAATATTACGACCTTTCAATTTTTTATACAAATGATATGTTCTGATTTCTAGGAAACCTTTAACGCACTATTTGTCTCCCTAAACTTATCACTATTTATGGTTTGATGTGTTCTAAAATCTAGGAAAAACAGTTTGCCAAGATAAACTTGTAAGATATTTGTTTTTCTCCACGAAAGATGTGTTCTGAAAATTTCTAGGGTTACTAGGCAACAAGATTACATACATAAATTTTCTCTTGATTATACCCCTGTCTCCTGAAACTTTCTAGGGTTACCTAGACAACAAGAACACGTTAGATGAACTTGATTATACCCTTGTCTTGTCAGAACACATTATTATTTCTAGCTGATTAATTTTTGTAGTTCTGATCAGAGCAGATCAAAATTTCTAGCAGAAATATGCTCTCAGAACACATCGGAAAAAAAGTCGCCTCGCCGGCTGCTTTCGTAGGTAAACCTTCATTTCATAAAATGGATGTTGAGGAGCACGAAAAATCGTATAGAAAATTACTACCCCTCTAGGTTGGTGCTACCCGGCACTCAGGAGCTGGTCTAAAAACACATGGCTTGAAGCTGTAAGGAGATTCGCTGCTATTAAGAATAGGGAATATTACTACATAATTCAAAAATAATTGGACAGTAGGGTTATTTCTGATACTCATAACTTTTTCTGTGTTTATTTCCATGACTTCTTGTAAGCAAATTCTTTGTTCGTCTTGAAATTATCTTTCTTTTGATATATAATACTTGTATATTTGAACAATATTTTTTTCGGACATAATTTCCGGACATGTCCGGTTTTAAACTGTCCGAAAAAGTGGTTTCCCCTGTCCGGATTGATGGGGCTTTTTTTTGGTAACTCAGTATACCCTAAAGAACATCTGTGCCAATTTTCAGCTTGATGGCAATTTTGTCCAGGTCTCAGACTAATTCTACCTGACTAATAGACCAACAGAGTGATCAAAAAATCGCATGTTGGGATAGAGATAGGCTAAGTATAGGCTAGTGTTGATGGCGCACCAGTATGAGCAAGAGCAGCCAACGGCTAGAAAACACACTGTTCAGAAGCGTTCCCAGGGATGGAAGAAACAATCTGTTATTTTGACTTTTGGTTCCTGGAAAAGTACATCTATTCGATGAGAAAATTTTAGCACCTGGAAAAAAATATCTGTTCGATGAGGAAATTCGGGCTCCTGGAAAAATGCATGTGTTTTATACAAATTGATCCTGGAAAAAAAGTAATTTTGTTCTGTTTTTGTTTCCCAAAATGTTCTTAATTATTGGAAAAATATATGTGTTCTTTTCCACGATTGCTCCTGGATTTTGGTAACACAACTAGAGTTCTGCTGGAAAATTTGATGTGTTCTTTTTTAAACGCTCCTGGATTTTCTGAACAGATATTTTAATGAAATTGGTGCCTTGTCCTTTTCATAAAATTCACATGTCTGTTCGCTAAGCAAAATGTTCCTGGATTTTCTCCCTAAAATTTTCTCTCCTGGAAAAATAGTACCGACATTTGAGAAATATCCGTCGATGGCTGCTCTTGTTCTGAAATGCAAACGAAATGGCACTTTATTCGTGTATCTGCTGGATACATATTTTTCACAATACGAACTATTAAAATCAAATCAATGCTCGGCCAAAACTAATTTCATTGATTTGAGTTCTAATCAGACCACGGCTACACTTTTCTTTTTATAAGAACAAACTTTATAAGAACATAATGCTTCGATGACCGAAAATTTGAAATAACAAGTTATGAACATTTTGAAGCTTTGCGGACTCCAAAGCACCCAATTTCTTAGGAAAATGGCCAAAAAGACTCACAAAATGGTGAGAATATGAACATGTTAAGAACATTATCAGGCTTTAAAACTAAAGAAATTAAGAATATGTGTACAAAAAAAAACGTGCACTAGTGACATTGGTCAACAACTCATAAGAAAGGCTTTTTAATTAAAAGCTCTGACCGTTCCATCTTTGTCTTTTAAATCCACCCAACCAACAACACCAACAATAAAGTCATTTTCTTCCGCAAACTTCAAATACCAATCTAAAAAGTAGAAAAAATGTTGATTTGCTATCTGATGACTGTCAGGGGAGCAAGGAAAAAGGAGTTTAATCGTATTTCCTATTTGTCGGTTGATCAGATAACCTGATCTAAGCCAATGATTTATTTTTGACCTGGGATCAAACCAACATTCCCCTGCGATTGACACCTGTCAGCTATTACCCACACCCCCTGTGATTGCCAACTTGTCAGCTATTTTATCCAAAGACAATGGAGGATAAATTTCAGCTCAAGTCTCTAGAGGCTGCTCTAAAATTTGACCTTCACTTTGGTTCCCGAATTTACGTGATAATGACAAGTACTCATTATGATTCAATTAATTATAATTAAGACCTGTTTCTTCATACTTCTGTCTGCATTGCACTAAAATACATTTCTTGTGCGGAACATCTTTTGAAGATTCCAAAAAGTCTGGAACCAAGTAGTTCTGGTACAGTAATTTATCTTCTGGAGTTGGCCAGACCATTTCGTTATTGACGACATCCCAAAGATCTGAAGAATGAGCAGATTGATTGATTTATGGTTTAGTGTTGTGGAAATGTTCTCAAACAAATAAATAAATTTCGAATACTCCATGCTTCCATGGCCCAGTGAAATCCACTGGAAAATGTTTCCTAAAATGGTCAATATTTTCATCCAGCTGTTTAAATGACTCACCCCTTGGAATTTAGTAATCGAAAATAGCCTCATCGAAAATTACTTAGAATCCATACATATCCAAACGACTGTTTAAAAATAACTTGCAGCCAATTCGATTTACTTCCAACTATGCCATTTTTGCCCTGATTGCCAATTATTTTGCATTCAATTGACAAAAATTTGGCAAATTTGGCAAAATTTGAGTGCCATAAATGCCAAATAAAAAAGATGTGTTGAATCTGGCATTCTTGGCATTTTTGGAACTTACCTCCATATGTCTCCATACAAAACACTGTTCCCACGAGACCTGTGTTCTTTTCGCTCCAATTTTGCCACTTTTGCCAAAGATTTTGAAAAATAGAAGACCTTCTAATGCTAAACCAAAACAATGCCGATCGGCAATTTGATTGGTTAAAAAATCGTTCGCTTTACAAACGCCGATAGAAAACTGCTGACTAAGCATCACAAAACAGAAATCATAATGGCGGCGTAGCGATGTACAAATTTGCCATGAACCATGATTCATGAAGCTGTGATCTTTTGACATTGAAATTGTAGATTTGGCAAAGTTGGTGAGTATGGCAAAATTGGAAGTCAATCGAATTGGCTGTTATAGTAGCCGGGCGAATTTCAGATTTCGTAAATCACACTTCATTGGTTCTAAAAAAACATTGATTCACAGAGACAGGAGTATTCGAAACTATATTTAAGATGTAAAGGAAGAATTAATTGAACCACTTTTGGGAATTCGATGAGCAAATAACGAGGAATTTTATTGAAACTATAGAGGCTTTTCATGCATGTTTTGTTAAGTTACGTAACTTTCACCATTATGGAACCAAACGTCCGATTTGCGTAAGGGATCGTTTCTACCGATTCGAACGTTTGCTTTCATAATGGCGGAAATTACATAACTTAACAAACCCTGAAAAATCTCTATACACATTTATCATAATAAAGAGTTGACACAATATCCAAAGATTTCAAACCCAGAGTTTCATGGTGCACAGGCACCAATCTTCAGTGAAATGAGATAACGTTTATCACATTTATCACATTTATCAATTCAACATCTGCCACTCAAATCAAAAGAAAATAACTTACGAAGATGACAATCAATTATATTTTCCATGCTTTGGTTCTTTATAACGAACGTATAGTGCAACTTCAATAAGTATTATAATATGAACAGTTCTATGAAAGAAGACATTTGAACAGATTTTAATCAAACTTCAAGAAAAATATTATCAGGTATCATCTCTTCCGGCAATTCTTGACCAAACTGACCATCAATAGCATCTGCCATTTCTTATTATAAGGTGCATCACTGTGAAAACATCTTTAATATCATCAAATAGCAAGCGGCCAGTACATTTTCATTCTCAAACCCCACCAGCCACTGAGTCTCATCCACGGTACAGTCAACCTGGTCTTTAAAAATTAATCTTAACTTAAAAACTTACGTTTTTCTTATCTAGAAAATAATAGAAGAAAAAATATTTTTCGAATATTATCAACCCATTAAAAAGAAGACATAATCCAGAAGGGGGATCGCTTTATCCTGATTAGTTGATTGTGAGAGTCAACATTAACACTATTACAATATGATTTTTGGTGAAAATTTTGCACCTAAAAACCTCCAGTTAAATGCAAATAATATAAGATAAACATAAAAAGGCAAATAAAAGAGACAAGAAAGTCTGAATGAAGATTCTCGTAAAAAATAATTTTTCCAATAAAACATACACCCCTAGTTAAAGGTTTTGTTTTTAAATAAGAGTGATGTCGTTTGCTTACTCATCAATTTCAACTCACAAGCATTTTCACATTGAGTTGACACGGATGTGGAGCAAGATTGGTCAGAAAGAGGAAAAGAAAAACATTTTTTTGCTTATATGAGCATAATATTACAATAGGCAGACACTGTCCAGATATGAAATATGTGTCTGATATGAAACAGGAACACTTATGTAAAAAAAAACAGACAAAACCTTTAATCATTTAGTTAAGCCAGAAAAAAAATGTTTCAAGCTATCTACAAACAGCAAAGTGGTAAAAAATTGATATAGGTTATATAGTACAAAATGTATGGTATTGTTTTTCTAAAATATCAAATTTCAGTGGTAATGGATCTACACCGTCGGTAAAGGTTGTAAAAGTAAAAAGTTTCTCCCTTCTTTTGATTTTCAGCATGATTTCATAAAAGCAATTCATAAAAAAAGTTCTTCAATCTTTATTGACTTGAAGAATAAATTTTTTAAAGACCATTAAAAGTAAAAGGCTTTTAGAACTCCAGTCAGACCTAGAGTTCAAGTCAAGGTTTTGATTTCGAAATATCGTTTTTATTTTAAAATATCATATAAAATTAGTTATTATTTTTCAAACACTGAATATTAAAACAGCTCAGTACAAAAATCAAAGAAGAACTTCCAATAGAATCTGCAACAACGTTTCCAAGAGTTCCCAAACAAAACTGGAAAAGAAACTACTATTATTATCATCACTAGATGATCCTGCATTAGAAAAATTATCATTTGAAATGTTTTCTAATATCAAATTGGTATCAGTTCCATTGACAATGGCATACAAAGTATACTTAGATAAAGTATGATGAATATGGCCATATACTCCTATGTGAACCGGCCGTGAAAATGAAGCTGGCACCACCACTGTGTCTATACCACACGTCACTGAAGAAAGTTCATAATCTGCAACATTAAGTAAATCTTTTTGTTGAGCAACATAGATATCAGCATCCCCTAAAATAGATTTCAAAACAAATGTGACATCACCAGCCTCTTGTAAGGAGTAGTACGAAAAGTTACCAGCACCAACTTTCCCACTGAATTTTGCATAATTTCTTAAACTGACATCTTCTGCAGAACAAGTATAAACAAAACACGTGGCAATGAAAATTTTTATTAGTGTTGAGTATTGATGTTTATCCATTTTTGTTTCATCTGAAATGATATAAAAATTTTTTGATATGAAATTTGAAAGCTTGAAAGCAAACTAAAACAGTCAACTTTTAAACAAGTAACCCCATCAGAAAGTCTTTGAAAAATTAAGTCTTGAAATTTGGTAAGATAGTTTTGGAACTAAAAAAAATCTAATTGTATATACATCCTTTGATGGCGTCAGCAGTTTTTTATAAGAGCTTTTACAAAAAAAAAACATTTTATAACCTTAGACGAGCGACCGAGGTAGTCAATTGTATCACTTTGTAGGGTACCCCTTAGATCAGGTCAAATTTTTGATATTATGCTTCTAATAGAATGAAGAATCGACAAAAAAATGCCTTTTGAATCAGTTTTCCAGTGAATCAATTTTAAAATAGAATAGATAGAATTGATAGAATTTATCAAGGGTTCCCCTATTACTAACGATTTTTTTAGGTCTAATCTAAAATTTGATGCTACCAAACGCAAACTTTCGACCACCTGGTGCCAAAAAATGGCCTTTTTATAGGCAAAAATCTATATTTTGGGCGTTTTCCCATGGAGTCGGCATTTTGCTAGGAACATTTTCAGAAAAAAGTTTTTCAAAAGAAAGAATTTTTGTTAATTTTAAGTCGTTGATTTAATTTAACAGCCTAGCATAGCCTGGTAGTAGATCAATTTTCATGCATTTAATTTTTATTTTACTGTGTTTTGTATAACTAATAACTAAGCGAATGCGCTCTGAGCTTAAAAGTACACATATAAACACAAGGTTATAAAGTCCAAAAATGTCAGATAGCCTAGCAATGTTGTATGTACTTTCTAACCCTACATGCAGAAGACACTGGCATAGCGAAATCTATTTAGATAAAAATTAAGCGATAAGAAGTTGATCTATATCAGGGTATCGTGTGCAGTAGTAATATTTTCATTGCTTGAGTCCTAAGAAATAGGCACAACATGTTGAATAAGTAAAATTCCAGCATCACAAAAAACACACGAAAGTATACCATAAGTTGGTCTAATGTCGACACCCCCATCTAATTCTGACACCCCTATTAGAGATAGTGTTTAAAAGGAAGATAAAAAAAGATTTTTTTCACTTTGGCGATCAGCAATTCCAATACCTATTCATTCCCACCTCTAAAGAAAGTGTGTATGTGAATTAGATGAGGTATGTCGATACTTAAGTAAGTAACTCTGCGACCGCAGTCGGAGGCGACCCGAAGGCTCCTCTTTCGATAGCTATCTACCTGAAGGTAGGGGAGGGCGCCACTCTTTCTCCCTGGATTTCTCCACTTACCCTTGATCCTTCTCTTAGTTGCTGAGCATCAAGCAGAGAGGCATCAAGTACCATTTTGGATGTCGATACTTACTTAATGTAAATTTCTTCCTGTGAAAACTTGTTCTCTTAAGGTAGTCCAACTTACAGTAATTAAAGAATGTGTGTGCTAAATATTTTCTTATCATCGTTTTGATACTAGAGTTTTTAATTATTTGAACATAACATATTTGATATCATACCTCACATACAACTTACCAGAAACTTATATTTGAACTTTTTAACCAATGCTATCCACATACTGAATTTGAAAGATCTTCTATGTTTTTTTACACTATGAAAATTAGCAATCATAGTAAGTAATTATACAATTGAAATATATACCTTAAGTGGATAAATTTTGAATAGATTTTTGGCTGGGATTTAATTTGGCGATAGATCATTTCGTAAAATTTGGTGGGGATTTAATTTGGCGAATTGGAAATTTTGTCACACTGAAACAGTGAAAATGGGTGAAAATTACTCAAAAATATACTAAAAAGTTGTGATCTTTCACATATTCTCTTTTTGTTAAATTTGGCGGGAATTTAACCCGGCGAATTGCCGAATTTGGAAATTTTGGTGAGATTCGAATGCATCAGTTTGCGAATTTAAAAACTGATTTTTGTCCTGCTTTTGCAAGACTTCAGCTAAACCAGACCCAATCAATCGAACTTGCCAAACTCCATCAAACAATAAAAGTTTGAGTAAAAAAATTAATCAAACTCTAAGATTTGAAAACAAATTGTGAGTGTTTGATCAATGGGTTGAGGTTCGATCAGTTTGATAACCCAATTTAGTTTGACAAGTTCGTGCCACTCCACTTCTCTTCAAAGCCAAATTTGGACTGATTTGGAATGTAAATTAGGAATTCACTTCCGATAACGGATTATACAGTTTTCCTGTGCTGTATCATTCAGGCTAGTTCTAAAGCTCTAAAACAGCATCTAATAACATAATATCCAGACAATCTCAATCAAATGGAATCAACGATAAAACCAGTCGAACCAAATCGAACGTAATCAACCGATTGAAATTCGATTGTCAGGTAATCAAATTTTGAGCCACCATCACCAGATCACTAAGCTGACTACCAGACGATCTCAATCGAACGGAATCGAATACTATCCAGAATTTTGACGTTCGATTGAGATTTGATTGCGTTCAGGGGGGGGGCACGCAGTTACTACAAGACATGATGTGTAGTAAGTGCTTTTTCAACACTTTTTTCAGGACCACCACCCTTTGCAGTTACTACACCTTGGTAGTAACTGTTTTCAGAAAAGATTTCCAGGTACCACCCCTGTTTTTGAGTGATATCATCAAAAACCTGCTCGAAATTACCCTAAATTGCGATTATTTCTCAACCTAAAGCCATTTTTGTGCTAGATTTTCTTTTAATTAACTTGGTTAACAGCTGCTGAGACCATTTTAAATGATAATTAGGGAAAGCATAATTTCAAAGTTGGGTGAGAAAATTTTTTTTCGTACATTTATAACAAAAATGTTTTTTTTTAACAAAGAATTTTTTAAAAGTTCTTTAAAAAGAATTAAAATACAATCATCCACATGTCAGATCTAACAAAATTAATAACGGCACTGTCATCATTGACAATAAAGCAAACGATTTTCTGTCAAGAGCCTTGCAAACATTCCAACAATTCTACCATTTTTAGCCCGGTCTGAGGATTGAGCCGAGAACGCTCGCAGAACGCCCGAGAGCTTTCGTGCGGGTGAAAAACTTTAAGTTTAATCCGTCAATCATTTACTAAAGCGAAGAGTTTGCGAAGCAATTCTAGCTTTACTATAGTGCTGCAGATCATCAGTGGATAGTATTCAATTATCATTATACCTTTATTTTCATTCCTATAATCTTTGAAAAAAAAAGGGAAAATAGAAAAAAAGGGAAAATAGAAAAGTTGTATTTTTTACTGCTCTATCAGTTAGTCACACTAGCGTCCCGCCAAAATTCATATCAAAGATTAATGCTGCCAAAGCGCTATATCGTTTACTTGACTCTCGAGCAAAAAAATGCACCGCAAAACTTCTAAAGAGATTCATGAAAAAATAACCCGGCGCTTTTTAATGAAATTATATAACATTTTCAAAAACTTTGAGAAATTACCTAAAATTTGAGCCATAGATGAAAAAATTTGAGCGAAGCCAACCTTGAAAACTAATTTGAAGATCAACTTCACAAGAAAAAGATCTACGGGGGAGGCGGAACCCACCTAGATCCGCGCACCGCCGGATAGGCTATTTCCCGGAAATTTTGCCGGACCTCAAACAATGACCCATTTACATGTTCGGAATTATTTTTACTTTAGCGTATAAACAAGGCCTTAAAAATCGAAGCGCTGTCTCGGGAATTGAATGACAAAATTTGGTTGGTTGATATTTGGCTGCTGCACGTTTTATTTTGTTTCAAACTTTCAAGTTTTAATTAATTGTCTTGTGAACTTGATTCAGGTAACTCTCATCCTTGTTGTGCAAATACATCCTGTAGATGACTGATGTTGTTTTTTCTGAAAGCTAGATTTCCTAGTGTGACTAACTGTCTATTCACATATATACTGAATTTGAAAGATCTTCTATGTGGCGTTTTTTTGCAAACTTCAAAAAACTGGTTTTTGTCCCGCTTTTTTGTTGCTGGACAGGGTTACTTAAGTGCTTGCGTGCAGTTAAATCATGAAAATGTAAGTAATGTATTGTGTGATAATTCAATAGAACTAGAACTGCAGCATAGGGTACAAAGTCCAAATACGCGTTTCCCGTAACTTTTGTCTACACCGTCACGTCATTTCATTATATCCATCTTCCTGGGGGTGTGGCTTTTTTTTGGTGATTCTTGACATGTTCCTGGACCTCTGTGCAAAATTTCATTTCTACACCATTTTTTTCCGGGTAGTTATGCAATTCTACCTGACTAAAAAGAAGTGTTTTGATTTGCAGATTCTTTATCATGATCAAAACTATAAACTATTCATTTTGCCGTCATTAAATAAATGAGAAATCGCATAACTTGAATCTCCAGGCAATGTGCTAGAAAAAACTGACACCTGAATGTTATAAGACAAACAGCAAACACAGAAACAAATAAATAATCACAGCACAGATGACAGAAAGAAAAAATGCAATGGTAAAAGAAAAATTGTAGCTAATCAAACCAAAAGCAAAAGGAACAAATATCTCAAAAGTGTCGCACCTTATGTGATTTACGATTTACAGATTTAGCGGAAGAAGGTTGCTGCTGATGTAAAATTGTCAACAAAAAGATTCAAAGATTCGAGATTCGAGATTCGAGATTCAAGATTCAAGAATTCCAAGATTCAAGACCCAGCGGTCAGCCATTTTGTTTTCGCAATGTTTTGGTTCTTCATTCTTTTTGCTGACTCGGCAATTTGCATAAATTATTCGGTCGGGCGCATCAAAAAAACCCGCGAAAATCTTTGATTGGATGGATTGGACTCGATTGGACTATAACTTGATGCATATCAACCTAGGCGTTATTTTTGGGGTCGTGGTGTAATAAGGGCCGGTGTTAAAAGGGCCGATAAGGTACTTATTATGCCTGAAAATGCGAATGGTCAAAACTTGTTCAAGAAAATGCACTGGATGGAAGGGTTGATTTTTCGCTCAAATTTTGCAAAATTTTCTCTGCACTGTGTAAGGGTCCGATTTCAATCAAAGACCTAATTTTAGACCGCAACTTCGATCCCTGCGTATTATCATCTTTATGCTTACTGATAGCGCTAGATTAATATTCTCTGGCGTCAATCAGTAACGTAAATAAAGCCTGGGATACACGTTGCAACTCCCTCTGCCTCATCTCAAATAGACTAGTAAACCACGTCGTTGTATTGGGTGTATTTCGCTGCAGAATAAACTTTCCAATCCACTCTCCCGCGGCAATTTCTATTTTTTATAAGATTAAGAACTCTTTATTATAAGCACTATTCCCGTGTCCAAGGAAAGACAGACGCTTCCTAGTCTACATCTCAAAGGGTTATATAAATTTTGAAATTTTTTTAATTTCGGCTGTACTTTTGAGTCCCACTGGAAAATTTGGCAAAGATTTCGCCCCCGGTGGGAAAATACCCTGGAATTTCAGTCCCACTGAGAAATTGACTTTGATTTCATTCCCATTGTGCATAGCACTACTTCGTCACATATCCTTACTTCGTCTCCTATTGTTATTTTCTTTTCTACGTCATAATGTATGCTTAAAAATTAAACAGCTAAATATACATGGTTTCTACTAGATTATTGTTAATCATTTAAACAACATGACGTAACATATGCTATTATGCAAGCTAATAAGTTGATTGACAGATATCTTTGAATAAAATATGGCAAATTGATTGACAGATATATTTTTCTAGAATACATAAAGTAATTACCGTTAGGTGTGAAAATGATAAGCGAAGAGGTAAATAAAAAACATATTTTGACCATGTGGCCAAGTAAGGATAAATTTTTTTGCCTGATCTGCAAAGTCTAACTTTCAAGTCATGTGACCAAGTAAGGATAAATTTTTTTGACTGATCTACAAAATCTAACTTTCAAGTCATGTGACCAAGTAAGGATAAATTATTTTGACTGATCTGCGAAATCTAACTTTCAAGTCGTGTGACCAAGTAAGGATAAATCGTTTTTGACTGATCTGCAAAATCTAACGTTCAAGTCATGTGACCAAGTAAGGATAAATTTTTTTGACTGATCTGCAAAATCTAACTTTCAAGTCATGTGACCAAGTAAGGATAAATCTTTTTGACTGATCTGCAAAATCTAACTTTCAAGTCATGTGACCAAGTAAGGATTATCTTTTTGACTGATCTGTAAAATTTAACTTTTAAATCACGTGACCTTGTAGTGGGAATATGAATTTTTTTTTGCAAAATTTTTAAATATCTCATACGCAATGCATTGTGACCAAATAAGGATAATTTTTTTTACCTGATCTGCGAAATCTAACTTTCAAGTCATGTGACCAAGTAAGGATAAATCATTTTTGACTGATCTGCAAAATCTAACTTTCAAGTCATGTGACCAAGTAAGGATAAATTTTTTTTGACTGATCTGAAAAATCTAACTTTCAAGTCATGTGACCAAGTAAGGATAATTTTTTTTGCCTGATCTGCGAAATCTAACTTTCAAGTCATGTGACCAAGTAAGGATAAATTGTTTTTGACTGATCTGCAAAATCTAACTTTCAAGTCATGTGACCAAGTAAGGATAATTCTTTTTGACTGATCTGCAAAATCTAACTTTCAAGTCATGTGACCAAGTAAGGATTATCTTTTTGACTGATCTGTAAAATCTAACTTTTAAATCACGTGACCTTGTAGTGGGAATATGAATTTTTGCAAAATTTTTAAATAACTCATACGCAATGCATTGTGACCAAATAAGGATAATTTTTTTTACCTGATCTGCGAAATCTAATTTTCAAGTCATGTGACCAAGTAAGGAAAAATCTTTTTGACTAATATGTAAAATCTAACTTTTAAATCACGTGACCGTGTAGTGGGAATACAAATTTTTGCGAAATTTTTAAAGAACTCTTACACAATGCTTCGTGACCAAGTAAGGATAAATTTTTTTGCCTGATCTGCGAAATCTAACTTTCAAGTCATGTGACCAAGTAAGGATAATTTTTTTTGACTGATCTGCAAAATCTAACTTTCAAGTCATGTGACCAAGTAAGGATAAATCTTTTTGACTGATCTGCAAAATCTAACTTTCAAGTCATGTGACCAAGTAAGGATAAATTTTTTTGCCTGATCTGCGAAATCTAACTTTCAAGTCATGTGACCAAGTAAGGATAAATTATTTTTGACTGATCTGCAAAATCTAACTTTCAAGTCCTGTGGCCAAGTAAGGATAAATTTTTTTGACTGATCTGCAAAATCTAACTTTCAAGTCATGTGACCAAGTAAGGATAATTTTTTTGACTGATCTGCAAAATCTAACTTTCAAGTCATGTGACCAAGTAAGGATTATCTTTTTGACTGATCTGTAAAATCTAACTTTTAAATCACGTGACCTTGTAGTGGGAATATGAATTTTTGCAAAATTTTTAAATAACTCATACGCAATGCATTGTGACCAAATAAGGATAATTTTTTTTACCTGATCTGCGAAATCTAATTTTTAAGTCATGTGACCAAGTAAGGAAAAATCTTTTTGACTAATATGTAAAATCTAACTTTTAAATCACGTGACCGTGTAGTGGGAATACAAATTTTTGCGAAATTTTTAAAGAACTCTTACACAATGCTTCGTGACCAAGTAAGGATAAATTTTTTTGCCTGATCTGCGAAATCTAACTTTCAAGTCATGTGACCAAGTAAGGATAATTTTTTTTGACTGATCTGCAAAATCTAACTTTCAAGTCATGTGACCAAGTAAGGATAAATCTTTTTGACTGATCTGCAAAATCTAACTTTCAAGTCATGTGACCAAATAAGGATAAATTTTTTTTCCTGATCTGCGAAATCTAACTTTCAAGTCATGTGACCNTTGTGACCAAGTGAGGATAATTTTTTTTTACCTGATCTGCGAAATCTAACTTTCAAGTCATGTGACCAAGTAAGGATAAATAAATTTTTTGACTGATCTGCAAATCAAAATCTAACTTTTCAAGTCATGTGACCAAGTAAGGATAAATTTTTTTGACTGATCTGCAAAATCTAACTTTCAAGTCATGTGACCAAGTAAGGATAAATTTTTTTGCCTGATCTGCGAAATTTAACTTTCAAGTCATGTGACCAAGTAAGGATAAACTATTTTTGACTGATCTGCAAAATCTAACTTTCAAGTCATGTGACCAAGTAGGGATAAATTTTTTTGACTGATCTGCAAAATCTAACTTTCAAGTCATGTGACCAAGTAAGGATAAATATTTTGACTGATGTTCAAAATCTAACTTTCAAGTCATGTGACCAAGTAAGGATAAATCTTTTTGACTAATATGTAAAATCTAACTTTTAAATCACGTGACCGTGTAGTGGGAATACAAATTTTTGCGAAATTTTTAGAGAACTCTTACACAATGCATTGTGACCAAGTAAGGATAATTTTTTTTTGCCTGATCTGCGAAATCTAACTTTCAAGTCATGTGACCAAGTAAGGATAAATTTTTTTTGCCTGATCTGCGAAATCTAACTTTCAAGTCATGTGACCAAGTAAGGATAAATTTTTTGACTGATCTGCAAAATCTAACTTTCAAATCATGTGACCAAGTAAGGATAAATTTTTTGACTGATGTACAAAATCTAACTTTCAAGTCATGTGACCAAGTAAGGCTAAGTTTTTTTGCCTGATCTGCGAAATCTAACTTTCAAGTCATGTGACCAAGTAAGGATAAATTATTTTTGACTGATCTGCAAAATCTAACTTTCAAGTCATGTGACCAAGTAGGGATAAATTTTTTTGCCTGATCTGCAAAATCTAACTTTCAAGTCATGTGACCAAGTAAGGATAAATTTTTTATACTGATCTGCAAAATCTAACTTTCAAGTCATGTGACCAAGTAAGGATAAATTTTTTATACTGATCTGCAAAATCTAACTTTCAAGTCATGTGACCGTGTAGTGGGAATACGGTTCTCGGTTTTGATTACATTTCCAAAAAGCAGAATAAAAACGTAAAAAATAATCATTTTGCTTTTTCTTCTCATACTTTCTTGTTTTATTTCGTCACGAAAAAAAGCCATTTCCTTCAGAAGTTTTTTTCTGACTATGTGTAGAGCACCCGCGCATGCGTATTATGGTTTCTTCGAAACATTTCTTTAGATATTCAATCACGATTGTTCATCGTGTACTCACTCTTCAAAATATTGCATGTATATTAGTGATTTGATTGGTCAGTTAAAGAAATGTAATTTAGGTATATTAGTAGGGGGAAATTTGTTCGTTTTTTTGAGATCGCTCGACTTTTTTAGTCAAAGCACTTGTGATACATTTTTGGAAAGCTAAGGGGTAGGGGAATCAAAATAACTTGGGTGCCAATTTTTTTTTGGACACTTTGGTGTGATTCTCGGACAAATACGACGGTCTCAGGCAAAAATCATAGGGTGAAAAATTAATGAAAAATTTAGCTTGAGAAAACGGAGACCTGTTGTATATTTTTGGAAAGCTCTCAAAAAATTAAGATTAGTGATATATTGCGAGTATAGGTGATTTCTTTACCTAACTCGAGATATTAATCCTTAAAAACAGTGTTTTTCAGTGTTTTTCAGCCAGAAACAGCTGTTTTGTCCAGTTTTTGCGTGTTCGGAAGCTCAATATCTCGAGTTAGGTATTGGCACCCAAGTTATTTTGATTCCCCTACCCCTTAGCTTTCCAAAAATGTATAACAAGTGCTTTGACTAAAAAAATCGAGCGATTTTACAAATTTCCCCCTACTATTTGGTATTTCACATATTTTAACTCAAGAAACTTTACAAATTGCACAAAAAAAAAACATTTCTCGGTCAATTTTTTACCCATTAAGAATGTTCATAGTTTTAACTGACAAACACTACTCGGTCACGCCTTTTTACTCATTAGAAATGATCATACTTGTATCCAAACACCAAAACACTACTTGGTCACGCCATTTTACTCATAAGAAATGTTCCTAATTTGGACCGAAAACTCCAAACACTAATTGATCACATTTTTTTTATCCTTAAAAATGCTCATAGTTTGCACCAAAAGACCAAACACTACTTGGTCGCAACTCTTTACTCCTTAAACACTAAGATATTTTTCACATAAAACCCCATCAAATGTTACTTAATCATATTTTCATTAAATGCTCTCCTCACTTCCATTATTCGTCCAAAAATTTCTTCGATATTTAAAGAATTTTACGATATATTGAAAGTTCAGGCAGGTGCAGAGGAGTTGCTACCTTGCACTTTTGCGGCCGAAACGCCCGACGAGACAGAATAAGATATACCTTTTTCTATTGAGATTTTTTAAAAACATTCAATTTTTTTTAAAGCTTTAGGGTATTCTTTCTTTTGAATCTTAACCCTAAAAATATTATTAAAATTTTTACGGCGATCGGTAACCGGTAAGACCGATTTTAAGGGATCTCAACCGTGATCAGGATAGGATAGAGTGATCTGTCGAAAACGAAAGTGTCCCAGAACTTGTGACCTGGTTGATGTATGTATCAAAAAACTTCTTCATTTTGACTTGTTATAAGGAGACTTTATCATTACTTTTAGAGATACGAAAGAAACTAGCTGAATTGAAAATTTCGATTTTTAAAACTTCCACAGATAGATCAATGTGAAAACTAATTTATTTAAAATTATTTAAAAAATAATATCAAATTCGATTCCATTATTTTATTAGTTTTCTTGTGCTGAGATTTCAACCTTTTGTATTACTTTTTGCTAGACGGAACAAGAAAGCGATCATCCATTCACTTTATTAGTTTGCTTGTTAACACCTTTAAAAAAAAGAGAGATCAACCATAGACTATTTCTTGTATCATTTGTTTATTAACACCTTCACATGAAAGAATGAAAGAACAATTTTTTTGTTTAATTTCAACAGCTATAAAGGTGTTACAGAACAATACAATAAAAAAAAGCAAGTAGAAACCACCTCTAATCTTAAGATCAATCAGAAATAATTTATGCGATTATTCATGCATATATTATGACGTAAAAGAGAAAATAACAATAGGAGACGAAGTAAGGATATGTGACGAAGTAGTGCTATGCACAAGGGGTCAAAGGAAAATGTACGTACGCAGAGAACGTTTTTTCATAGCCCTTTTTTGCGTGTTTTTTTTTGTCGACTTTTACGCTTCTTATACGCATCAAGGAAAAGAAAAGGTTTCTTAATAAACATTGAGTTTCATGTATGAAATAAACGATTTGAATTTGAAATTTTCTTCAACCGAGAGAGGGGGGGGGGGTGAATGAAAAGTACGTACTTAGCATGCAGCTTGTTTATCTTAGAAGGCGAGGAAGAAATTTGAGGGTGACTTGAGTTCAGATTCCGAAATTGGCGTCATCGCTCGAACCAGTCTTGTACACACCAGATTATAAGAATACAGGACGGGTCCCCTGTCTTTGCCGAAAATTGTTTTAAATAGATACCAATTAAAATCGATAATAGATAGCTAATCGAGGTAATGGATGAGATATCGATTAATATCGATTACTTTTCGGTATCGATTATCATCGATTACTTATCGATTATCTATAGATAGGCTATCGATTATTACAAAACATCAATCGATCAATAATCGATAATATCGATTGGATCGATTGCAATCGATAGCTAATTGAGGACGAAAAAATTGTGAATATCGATTAGCTATCGATTTTATCGATTACGACCGTCTGGTTCAGACATTGACAAATGACGGAATTTTGACACACTTCGTATATTAAAGTCAATCTATAGATAAATGAAGATGTGATAGGAATCTTCTAAAATATAACAACCAAAGTCGGCAGTGATGTTTACTGAGATGTTAAAAATCCAGAAAATTGTCTAACAGCACAGGTGAAAATAAAACCAAATCAGTTCGTCAAAATGTGAACTATTCCTTTTGATTGAATTTCAATTAAATAGCGCTTGTTGGAAGGATAATGACGGGTGGTATATTAAAAGTTTTTTGAAAATGAAGATGAAAATTGAACATTGTTTTTCTGCTTGTTGCCACCGAGCGGAGCGCAGCGGAGCATAGGTGGCTTAATAGTTTCGCGATGAGTGAGAGGCGGGTTAAATTTTTTCGCTGTTTTTTTTTTTGTCGTCTTTCAGTTTCCGTATGTTTTACAATCCGTAGTTTATCCGGGCAATACTTTTGGGGCGCAAATTATGGCGTGGGTGTTTGGCTGCGGGCGTACTACGGCCAATATTCTAAAGGTGGACTCACAAAGATAAAAAACAGCGCTTTCCTCAATAATTAAAATACGTTAGTGTAAGAAGTGTAACCAAGCCTTTGTAAACATTCATCGTGAGAACTTTTAATGGCTGCTTGATTGCACATGCTTTTCTTTTGAAGCTTGCTGCTGCTGTATAAATCTTTATCATGTTTTCTGGTCTTTTGTAGAGTATTTAAAGAGGTTTATTATTCGTTTACTACTAAGTATTTTATGTTTGTGTAGTTAGTGAATGCACCAATAAATTGATAATGCTCAGTAAGTAGTACAAAAAGAGTTAATTTTCCAAATCAATTTCAATATCAATAACAGCACTAACAGCAAACATCAACACATAGCCCTCTTCTTCACTAAAACTACAAACAGCACAGGTATGATCTTTTTTTCCTTTTTTCACCAGATAGTTATGTGTTAAATGTTAACCAGTTGTGACAAATAGTCAGTCTTTTATCTGATGAAGTTTGATTGGTGTTCGTGTTCAATGAGTTTGGTTGAGAAAAAGTTCCAGCTTTTCCTCCCCGATGCCAGCCCAGGCGATGTCAACCGAAACCCTATCAAACCGGAAAATCTTCAGTTTGATTTCTTATATCGTAGTTCGATCAAGTTCAATCAATGTTTTTGTAGCTCAAATGGTTCCAGTTAAAATTGCTAGCGCAACAGCTCTAGCCTAAACGATCCCTTACAATCATTAGGAGGGTGAGGTATCACACTTTCTTTATTCTGAAGATTTAAAAAAAAAATGGCTCTTAAGCTTTTTAGCGTGGGCGTCTACTAATAAGCCGTCAGAAATGGGCAACAAGGTAATAAATCAATCTTCAATATCGAACTTCACCGATCTTGATATACCTTTTGCTAATCAGGATTTTCATTTTGAATCATTAAAAACTCCAGTGGTACCGTTGTTTTGTATAAGATTCCCATTTCCGCACTAAGATTCTTGATACTTATCCCTATATATATTTTACAAGATAACCAGCAAGAAATTGGGGAAGGTTCGCTTAATGGGATGCAGTTTAAAGCAGTTATAAAGGAGTCATTGTTGTGATTTGTACTTAAAATTTAGATTTATTGCATATAGAAAAACCGCTTAGCCCATCATTTTTATTTGGATGGATATTGTTTATATTGTCATTTTTAAAACTAACCTATCATTTTTATTTATTTAGATAGATTCTTTACATTGGTATTTTTAGAAAAAAAGAAAATCTTCACATTTATTTCTTCATGTAACCAAACTTTATGCTTATATTTTTTCTTCCCCATGCACGCTGAATTATTGTCTTGTAATTGCCATTTTTAAAGAAAGTTAATCTCCCATTACAGAACTTTTTTTTCATCATACAGGGTTCAGACAGACCCTGGAAAACCTGGAAATATTTATTGATTTGTGTGCCTTGTGTTTAAAGATACACTCTTTTGACTCTGCTTAGTTTTTATGGTTTGCTTGATACTCAGGGAAAAAATAGCTAAAATGAGGCATTTCTCAGGGAAAAAACCTTTGAAAATTGATTAAAATTCAGGGAAACTCAGGGAATTTTATTTTCGAAGGTCTGTCTGAACCCTGTCATAAAATCGACTTCTCTAAAATAAAAGGTTCCTTCGTCTAGAAATAAAAGAATAAAAATAAGTAAATAAATAAATAATAGTAATAATATTTAAACATATTGTTTCAAAGGTGGCAGTTAGTGTAAGCTATATCTAGTATATGTTTTGTGTCAACATCTGATTGTTAAAATTACAAGACCAATCTTCAAAATCATACATTGCTGACAAATCTTAAAATATAAAAATTCTAATCACAAAAAAATATCGAAAAAAGTCTCCTTGATATAATAAATATAATTCTCATTTTATTTTTTAAACTGTAAAATTGTCGAGTTTTCAAACGAAAAATAAAGTTACAAAACGGTAAAGAGTAAGTCCCTACAACACCAAGAGAAATTTCGAATTCAGCAAGGTCTATTTCAAAATTACTTGATCATGCTTCATACAAGATGAAATAGGTTTTTAACCTGTCTCAAAAATTGCGAAAAACACGATTTCAAAAAACGTAACGAATTTTCAAGGAAGGAATACTCATGTCGAACGATTTCTCTTCGAATTGGAATACATATTTACAATTACAAATGTATGTACCCGACGGTCCGGTTGCATCTTTAAAGGGACATAAAAGTAGTAAAATGTAAACATTGCGCGAACCACGTGTCATTAAAGAGAACAATTAAAAAACGTGTCCAAAACCAACTTGTAAAACAATTGAACAATCAAAATTAGTCATATTTGGTTTGATTTTTTATTTTGACACGTGACATTTGTTTTGATTTTGTACCCGTTGCATACAGTTTGTTTACAAATTTTGCAAGTACTGTTATATCCCTTTAATAGATCTTATCGGAGTTTTTGATTTTTCTAAAAAAGCGATGCGTTGTGGGATTGTTTCGGGAGTATTTCAATAGAAATCTCTTAGGAATTCCTCGAGGGAATTCTATAGTAATATTCCCGAAACAATCCCACAATGCACCGCGTTTTTAGAAAAATCAAAAACTCCGATAAGATCTATTCAAATGGCACTTGACAGAAGTTGATTTTCTCAATTTCATTCAAATGACAGTAAATAACAAAACTGAACGAACATCCAATCATGAAAGCTTCCCAAGGAAGGAGGAGAAAAACCCGAATGCTCCTCCACTCGTGTTTTGATCAGGAGTTCTCACACTGTCTAAGCCTGTTTCTACTGATTTGGAAGTTTGTGGCTTTTGGGGTGGAGGAGTTTCTTGTCCAATGTCTGTCGCAGAACCGAACTTCGTATTTGTGGTCGTTGGAGTTTTGACAAGTCCTAAAAGTCCCGATGGCGAATTTCCGCCCTCCAAACTTCCAGAATTCATCAAATTAGTCAGTCCAACCGGCCGGAAACCCGCATTCAGTTTATTACTTGACATCATTTCAACCAGAGAACCGCTACTTTTATTACGCCGGATACCCGTGGATTCGGTTAAACTACTTAGAGGTTTATTGTCCAATTTTGTAGGTAGTGGAGGAGCGTTTGTATCGATACTTGACATGCGCAGTAGTCTGTCTTTCAACATCGGGTTAGGTTCATTCAAATCCGCTCTGCTTAATAAACCTAAAGGTCCAGTTACACTGTTCAGTTCAGTTTGAACAATCGACGTATTGGAATTAAAACTAGTCTGAACACCCTGAGGTGGTAAAGTATCAAACGGGCGTGGTGGGGCGTCATCGATTTCTGATTCCAAGTCAGAGGAAGAAAAACCGAGGGCTTCAACATTGTGTGCGACTTTTTCTAAAACTTTTGTCACGGTCGGCATTTCTTGAATATCGGGTGATTTACTCAACGTTTCCGCGCGCTGACGTATGCTTTCACGGCGTGGAGTTGACGACGTACTGTTTGTGATGGAAGACAAAATACGTTGCCCCGCTTGCGCTTCTACGTTGGCTTTATTCATTGCATTTGCGATCATATCAATAACTTCCGCTTTGGATCGCCCATTGTTATCTTTGCTACGTAACATACGCCGTCCTTGACGTAAGGAGTTCATCGCTGACGAATTTCGCGTCAATATGGTTCGTTTGGTTGTGTCAGGTGTCTCTAATCCTTTCAAAAATGAATTGCCGCCGCCGCTATTTTTTACACTGGTCGGCGTACTCTGTTTCTTAGGTTTTAACGGTTTCCGAATAGTCGGCGTTTTCTTGTGGGCAGTTGGAGCTGAAGGGTCAATGTTGTGTGCAGTTTGACCATTGTTATCGTGGTCACTCTCTTCAGCTGTCGAAGTGTCACTATCAACAATCGCTTGTGGTGCATCAGACTTCGTCGGTGAGACATCAGAGACATTGAAACCGTCCTTCACGTTTTGGGAGGCCAGATTATGCCATTTACTTAACGTGTCTGACCCTGTTTGAGAGGAATATGAGATGTAATTGTGATTTGGACCAAGAAATAGTGTAGAAAAAGTAAAAGATAAGGACCATGAAGGCGGGCAAGGAATTATATTGTTCCAAAACACGAGCAAAAGTAACGGGACTAAGTTTTCGGGCCGGACATCATGGTTTACGGTGCTCCTAGGTCTAGACAGAAGAGAAAATGAGAATTCTCATATGCTGCCAGTGGCACTTATTGGGTTTTAAAAGGAAAAAATGTATGCATTACCTTCCATGGGTTTAACGATTTGTAATTTTTTCACATTTTTCTTCGATTTCATACTTTCACCTAAAGAATAAGGCAGCTTATAATGAAAAATAAGTGAAAACTGTTCCTTCCTAATGAAGATCTTCGAATAATGGGCTCTTCCAGAAAAAGTCCGTTCATGGGTGGGGGTGGAGGATATATTATTTTTTTCATGAATTACCCCTGGACATTTTGATTTTTAACCCCCTGGACACAGGTTATACCCCTGGACAAACATCAAATCAACCCCGTGGACACAAAAAATTACCCCTGGACATTGGAATTTACCCCCTGGACATTGCAATTTTTTGGTATTTTTTCAATACCCCTGGACAATTCATCCTCCACCCCCCATGAACGGATTTTTTCTGGAAGAGCCCAATGCTTAAAGCGGATATTCAGACTTAAAACCAATGATAAAAAAACGTAACGTAAATGTAACATTTGTATTGTCAAGATCATAGCTCCAAGGTCGATATGTATTAAAAGTAAGCTGGAGAGAATGGAATAAATAAATAAAACAGGCAACTTACAATCAATATTGGAGACGGTGGACATAGTTTCTGAACGTTCATCGGACGCCAGACTCCAATTGGACACCGGTGATGTTCGGCCGGATGTTGAAATGGAACTCGGTGCACCCCGAACATTCAAATATCGGACGTTCTCCAACACTTTCTTGTTTTGTTTCCTGAGAAAAAAAAAGAATGCAAATTCAGAAATTTTATGCAAAAGAATTCTAGATGCACTTGAAAGTCATGGGCGAAAATCAATGAACAGTTCACACCGCTGATCTTTCAAGAGAAAGATTTTTTGCTCGTTTGTAAAAAATAAATGATTACCTTCGGTCTTGAGTATAGATTAGATCACGACGAACAGATTCTTCAATCTCATTGGCTAGCGAGTCCTAAAAAAGTGAAACAGAAATTATATGATTCGATTAATTTGTTTAATTTAATAAAAAGCAACACTGAATCTATCTGCAATGGTAAATGTCATCCTACCTGGAGAGCCAGTGAATTTCCAGAATCGTTCAACCAATCAGATGGATTTGATGATGTAGTCATACTGAAATGAAATAAAATTGTCGTCATGGTGAGGAGAGAATATCACACTGGATGAAAATAATAAGAAATTGCCGTAATTGAAACCTTCCCGAATTGTACCAGCTAGTTATACGTAGGACGGGACGGGGATTAACGAATTTTTTTTTACTTTTGTCCGGAACAATTTCTGGGATAAAGAAATATGTGCGCCGCCGGACTCTCGCTAATTCGAACTAGTTCCCAGTTCCTGTCAAGGGGAAACCTATCTAATATACTCTCGATAATTCGAATTTTTTCTGTAATTCGAACAAATTAGACTTCTATTCGAGTGCAAATTAGTGAGAGTGCACATCCATTTACTTTTACTTTTATTAAAACGTTTGCCAGTAAAGACACGAGAAAAAAGGCATCTTTGTAAAGACATTACTTTACTCACTCAAACCGTGACTTCAGTGTTTTAATCTCTTGTTGGTTCTCTTGTAACATTTCATAAGTTTCTTCGAATTTCGAACGCATGATGGCCAGCTGTGAAGTGAAAACAGTATTAAGGTAGAAAATAGAAGCTAGGTCAAACTTTTATGTATTGATCGGTTTGTTGGATAAAAATGATTATCAAAATTTGATGACTGAATAGGTCAGGATATAAAGTGTTTCCGATATACCATTGCTCTGCACTGTCACAAGCACGGGGTCAACTGTGCGATAATTTCCCTATCCTAGGATATCAAATAAGGTGAAAATGATATTCAACAACAACAAAGTGCACTACCAGCAGGTGCCTTATAATAAAAATCCTAGGATAGGCAACCAATTATAGGATAGAGCTATTGCGGACCACATGGACGGGGTTATTTCCTTATTTCCTTTCTCATTATGCGAAGCTCTTGAAATGTTTTGCGATTTCACACATACCTGTTGCTTCAGACTGTCTTTATCATTTTCAGCTTCGATCAATTGTCCTTGTAAATCGTCATTGTCCACACACAGCTAAAAGATTCAAGTAAATTGTAAATTAGAATGTCCAAGATGAAAGAGAATTTCTCCGGGCCATGAGAAAATGTACGAAAGTTAATGTTTCAGGAAAGAATGATGTCTTCAAAGAAGAAAGATCCGTTCTTAACCTTACGAATTAATCTAAGCATGGCTTAACCCAGCAGGTTTGATGATATCCCAGACAATCTGGCAATACTGGGCAGTACTTAGATTGGAATAGGGTTTCGAAAAGTTATCCGAACTAAAGATATGGGGATGCGGATGTGGGTGAAAACATTGTTGAATGGAACCTGTTTTTGTTTCTTCTGTAGTTCGACGACCATGTTGATCAACTGAGTGATTTCTTCTTGTTGCTGGACGTTATCTTCAAACTTCTGCGCTATCTCATCCGTCAATTGCGTGATCTGTGATTTCGCCGACGCTGGAAAAATACGAAAGATTTAAGGATGATTTCAAAATAAAACATACACAACTTAGGTCTAATTAGATTTCATCACAGATGAAGTGTATGACAGTATGATAAACGAGACAAATAATGCAGTTTACATACAATAACAACATAAATTATTTATGGTAACAGGTAATTACATAATTGTTCGATACAATCCAGTACCAGCCCTTCTTCCTTCTCTTCAAATTCATCTGTGTATTCTCGAATGTTCAACGCCTGAATAAAGATTGTAAAGTGAAAGTTAAAATTGCCCCGGCGATTAAGCAACCGACCCACCATTATTGCTTTCACCTAACTATTTCATCACCAGGTTCAATTTGTTCTCGGGATTACAAATCTCAATACCTATAATACAGTTTACTGAGTTTACAGAGTTTACTTTACGTCCCTTGGTTTCTAAGTTGTCTTGTTATTTGCACGGAAGAATGAGTTAGGAAAGTACTAAACCACCAGGTTTGTTGAAAAGAATACCTCAGTAAACAGGTTTTGATTCTCTTTTTCCAAAGCACGACAACGATTGGTCAAAGAACGGATTTCTTCGTCGTCACAACTGAAATTAAGATATAACAAAAAAACCTTGAAAAACCTAGTGATGATCCAGTAAGAACTCTCTTTTGAAAATTTTACAAATATAATGCAGCAACTAAAGTTTCGACATATTGAGCAATGATTTAACATATCTCGAGTAGATGAATAAACTACGAAAACTGCTGATGATGTCAGTGAAGATTCTCATTTCAGAAGAGGAAGATCCAAAAAAATTTGAGGATTGGTATAATGACAGCAATCGAACATCAGCAGTTCAGACAAATAAAAGAGTTAGGTAGGAACTGGTTGGTGAAATGCTTACTCTTTGGAACTGCTTGAATTGTAACTTTGTTGATCATCTTCAAAATACATTCGAGCAAATTCATTCTTGTTCCGTAAGTCATGCTCTAGTTGCATTTCCTATACAAAAGAAAAACAACAGAAAGTTGAAATCAGTTCTCTTATCGAGTGGTATTTTTTGCATAATTGTTTACAGTTAGAGGAATGAATATTTGTTCGTTGACAACTTACCAGAATATATAACATTTCCATTATCCCGGGTCTTTTCAATTTCCCGTAACATTCAGGAAAGCAAAACCAGTTCCCGAAGTTCTCATTCTCTCGAACGAAAAACCTATAACTTTTTAATTCTTTCGAGTGCAACTTGAGACTTCTCATATTTTATTGACGTCATATTTTATTGACGTCATACTAACTTTAAATCTTTTATTTATTAATATGACAAGATTTTAATAACGTTATGCCGATGAACCGAGATGAGAGCCGATCAAACTAGACCTTGTGTTTGTTGCTATTTTTGTCTTAACTAGTCAAAAAAGCTATTAGCTATTTTGGGGGCAGCTTGCTTTTATCAACACCCTCAAAAGCTAAGTAGCATGACTTTTCAAAATAGTAATTCCTCTTCAGAAAGCAACAAGATTGACAAAACTCGACAAAGAATGACCCAAGTGAACCCCTTTTGGGTTGGAGACGGGGGTGACGACTCAAAGGAAACTGGACATCTTACGTTATCTTTGCTTTTGACGAGGTAGTCCTCCATATGTTCGATTTTCACCAAGAGAGATTTGTTTCGTTGCAATAAAGACTAAAAAAATGAACAGAAAAGAGAATGGTAAAACGCTTAAATTCGAGAAAAAAAAATTTTTCATTGCAAAAAGAGCCATTTGCAACAAAGCCTGAAAACGGAAGGGCTTCGAGGGACTTTTCTGAGAGGACAAAGAGAATTGAGACAGCCACAAAACTCTGCACATAACTAATAAGGGGCATTTTCGTAGAATTTAAAATGCCTTAAAAGTAGTGAAACCATGCTCGATTAATATGCAAGGTCGAACAATTGGAACATAAAAAAAATGTACTCAGAAATTTCTTATACCTGTCCAATTTTTGCAGCCATGTCCAAATCCTTTTCTTTCTACAAAAATATAATAAAAAAAAAGAGGTTAGTAGGAGACAAAAGAAGGTAACACCTTTTGATGTTAAAATCGCTAAAATACCAAAGAACTAAATTGTCAAATCTATAACACAACGTTTATCCGTTGTCTAGTTTTTTTTTGCAAAAACAATCCTTCTTCAGAAATCACTAAATTTGAGACATAACTCAGCTTCTTTTTCATTTTTAATTTTGTTTGGAAAACAGAGAAATAGTGTATAGCCCCCCCCCCTTAGGAGTGAAATTGTGTATTCTGTCATATTATATGTCCAACCCAGTAGGTTGGTCCCGACTGATCATTTTTGAAGGGAGCAGATAAGAAATTCAGCTTCTTAATTTCCCTATTTCACCTCAAAATAGAACATATTCTTAGATTTTCGAAAAAACAGAGACGATGTACTTTTACGAAACTATTCTCAGGTATATAAAACATAAAATGTCCGCGACCGGTAACATTACCTCCAGCAGAAGTTGTGAGATGATGTCAAGATCGGCGCCGTGTGTTTTGGTCATGATAGTTGTTCTGTCGGACGAAGAGGCTGGAAAGTATGAAAAAGAAGATATTAACAATCGACTGGAAATTTACAATTTGCAGAAACTATTTTAACTATTAAGTTTCACAAACACAAACTGTCATGCCAAATGAGTGGCATTTTGTAGAATTTATTAGTTTGACAGTAAAACCGAATTTAGACAGAGATGTGCAAACAGCTAAAATACGAAACCCTTAAAGCCGTTTCGGAGCACCTACACATTTCGTTCATCAGCCACGTGGTATATTCTTCATCTCCCATTTCCCATAATTCATCAGGAGAAGAAGATAGTATCCCAGAATCCTCCTCTGTATCATTATGACTACCAAAAGAAGTGGACGTCGCACTTGACGTGTTTAACATCTTTGTTTCAACAGATTTTTAAGAAACCTTAGGAGATTTTTCCATATCTTCAGCAACTATGCTGTTATCATAAAATATGGTAAAAGCTCCAGCTTTTAAAATGACTATCACAAGAGAAAGTTCTTTCGAATAGTGTTTACACCCTTTACAAGATAGGTAGCATCCAAAACATCAAACACACAAAAACAAACGTTCTCTGATTTTTCTTCTCAAGTTTTCCAGTAGAGTTTTAAAGAAATTTCGTCTATTCAAAGTGCAAAGGAGATATTATTATTTTGTGAGGAGATAAAAATAAGAAAGAAGACAACAATTATGAATATATTATTGAAAGACGAAAATAGAGACGAGGGAAGAAAACAAGAAAAAAACATCTTCTCCCTAAGGGAAGAAAGTGCTTCGTAAGCGAATTCGTGTTCAATGTTCAATGTTCATTCGGACGAAACTGTAAGTCAACAAAAAGAGGATGACGTTTGCTCCTTAGGAGACTTCAGGCCTAATAAAGCATATTGTAATATCCCGAGACAACCTTCGTATTTTGTGTAAAAGATCTGACTTTCTTAAAAATATAGTGTGCTTACAAAGCAAAATCTTTCCATTATTCATGATCACTATGTAATTGTATGAATTTCAAAATAAATTGAATCGAATTTGAAAGATGAACTCAACGGGAGAGCAACACAGGCAGACTCACAAGATGGTAAGTAAATGAAAGAAAGGAAGAAATCTTAATATACGGAAAACCAAAAAGAACTTCTCTTCAACCTCAAAATGATCAAGAGAGTTTTCAGTCCGCAGGATACAGATCTACAGCAGGAAAAATGATTTTTGTAGAAAAAAAATAATTATACTTCTGGTATGAAATGTCACAGAAATCATTTCGCGGACTTGGGTCTCATCCTCGAAATTAAAACCTATGAGATATTAAATCCTCTTATAACTTTAAATTATTGAGGAGTAATTTTGGTTAGTGGATAAAATACAGCACAGTCTCTTTAACTGGAACCTCTATAACCCGAATATATCTCGTCAACTCGAACAAGATACATGGTTTCTTAGAAATTTCCATAACTCGAACAAATTTGTGTTCTCCGTGCGTGTCCAAGTTATGGAGACCTATGAATTATATCTTAGAGGGAAAATACCAGAAACTCTCACCGTTAAAATGGCGTTTTCCAAATTGACATCGCTGTTCTTGTGAAAACATCGCATCAACTGTAACTAACTTTCAAATCGTACAAGTCTCAGGTAGTAGAGCAATTCCTTGTAAAAGGAATCAAAAATATTTTGTTGATTATGTAAACAATCAAATTGTTTTAAAGAAAATACTCCAAGTAAGTGGATCACAAAGTTAGTTGGAAATATGAAATATTGAACAGACGATATCATCAAAAGCTTACAAAAGACCCAAGAAAACTTTTTTCTCGAAACTTACTGTAAAATGGGAAAAGTAACAGAAATATTATATTGATTTTCCGTTATAATGACTGGAACCCCAGAAGGAGCAATATCACCATGAGAACAGAACAAGATGAGAACATCAAATAGATAAAAGTAATTAAGGATAGCAAAGTTGATCAAAAAACCAGTACCGATGAAGTAGTCAGATGTTTAATTTAACGACATAATGATGAAAAGGTAATACCTCCCATAATCTGTCAGGGAATCAAACTCCGATTTATACACCCAGTCTCTGTGACGAAGCCAACGGTGATATACTTCACAAACAACACTAAGGACCCCTACTGGAATCCCTTTGCTAAACATGACCCAATAGAAATAACAAATGAATCCACACATGCCAAACAAAACATATCCAAGGAGATATTACAAAAAAGTGGCCCCACTAAGATCCCCTTCTTCTTTTCTTGAATTCTCATAGAGCTCCCTTGTGCCAATGCAAAACTTTTCGTTCTATTCACATAAATAAAGAAATTTTCAGTTTATTGTACCCTTTCTGTATCTTCCACAGTTAGATAAATCTCAGATTAAATTCCCACCCCTTTAATCACAGAAACAGACTCAGAGACAGGGGTGTATATACTTTCAAGGTGTGGTGCCCTACAGCTAATAAAAAATAAGCCCATACAAAAAATATTAAATGCTTCTTTTTCAATCATCATGCTTTTTCGGTTTGAGAGAACAGTCGAAGCTTCAAAAGATATCAGCAAATACTAAATAGAAAGTGGTCTTGTCACTCCAATTAAAGAAAAACTATACACCCCTGCATGATTTATCGTGCATTTAGGCATAGATAACGAAACAAATTACATTAAGGAAGTTTCATAATAACGAGGAAGAAAAATCAAGCAAGACTAAGAGTCAGCGAAAGTGACATGCACAAATTTCTCAACCATTCAACCATTCAATCAAAATTATAAGTAATTACGAAAACGAATCAGAGTAAGTAAAAGAGCACATCATTAGAAAAGAGAAAACATTTTAGTTATCATACAGTAACTTTCAAAAAAAAAGAGAGCAACAATAAACATACAGCAGATGATATGTTGTGTAAACTTGATAACTAAACAGGTATTTGACCCAAAAAGGTCACCATCACTCGATATTATGTAAAAACTCTGATGATCAGTTGTCCCAGATGGCATTTCTATTATTTGTCAGTTATTGGAGATTAGAACTAGCAAAATCAAAGTTTTTTTTCAGCTGACATTCACATAGCTTTTTGGATTGGATTTCTTTGAGCTTACGGCAGGGGTACGAGAAAGGTGTTTGTAAAAATCAACATAATTTAAGTTCAAGTTTGAATTCATGACTGTAGATCATCTTTATGCAAAAAAAACACGTAGTATCAGACAGTTCTGATCCTGAGCACCAATCCTCGCACAATAAAATAATATTGAACATTCTTGCATCCGATAAGCAAGGGTAAACTTGGACCTTGAAATTTTGACATCTTTAAGATAAAAGACAGAAAGAGCTTGAACAAGAAAATCGTTTATCGACTTTGTATGGCTATTAGAATAATCTCTTAACGTAAATTATTCTTCAAAAATGTTAATATCCAGTTCAGCGCTATCTATATATAAACATAACGTTTTTGCATTTAATCTCGGTATCCAGATAAAAGGTTTGAAGAGAAATCTTAAAATGCACGAGGGAGATAAAAATAAGGGGAAGGAGGAAAAATTCTTGAAATTCAAATAGATCAAAGTAAGATTTCAATTTTAGACAAAACGAAATTATATGCTTATCCAGACGAAGTCGTAAATCGATATTTTTGGCTTCCAAGAGTCGGAAAGCCATCCGATGTTTAACACTGGACTGAGTGAAAAGAAACTACCGGGTGACCCACGAAAAAGTTCGGACGTTTCTCGGCGTCTTGAGGCCGAACAAATGTCCCAAAGTGCTTGGAGTTTTATTATTTAGAAAGTAGATATCCTAACTTAAAATCCGAGCCATTACTTTTTAAATTTGACGCACAAGTTCCCTAGTTATGAGCTTTTAAACTCAAAATTCACTTTTCGGAAAGTGTAAAAAACAGGTAAATAATACAATGACATGGATACTTTGAAAACACACTTCAAATACGAAATTTATTACGCTTCCTCTGAAACTCAGTATTTTGCAAATATTATTGGTCAAACGAGCCAAAATGTTAGATTCTCTCTAACTCTTCAACTTTGCTAATAGTTTTCGTCAAATCAAATTCAAAGTAAATTTTCAAAAAACTCCATGGGGGACAGCTACTTGAACAATTTGTGTAGTAAAGACTTACAGAAATATTTCAAGGTGGCCAACGCTTGCTCATTCGTGATATCAAATTTATCGATTGCATTCTCATCGAACACCCATTCTGTGTAATCCGGTTCCACACCACTCTCTGATCCTTGCTCACTGAATGGCCCTCCTTCCTGGAGTTCTTCTTCTTTGCCATATTCATATGTATAAACTTGTTCTGAGGTGAGATTCTCTACTTCGCAGCCACTACTAGATGGATGGAATTCGCTCGTTTCTATTTCTTTTTCTTTTTCATTGTAGTGATTTAATGTTTCCATCTAAGGAGAAAAAAAACATCCAAAAAATATTTTTCTTTCTGCGACTTACAAGAAAAGTTAAAAAATGAGGAGCAGTGTGTTATCTAAGATATCCAGTAAGGTTTAACAAGATTTCTCAAAGGAAAGTTTTTCAGAATTTATAGATTACCTAAATGTTTACATAATGCATTAATACCATTGGTAAAAACTCCAAAAAAAACTAAAAAAGCATATAATATATAACATCAATGAAATTCAAGAGTTCAGCTCAGACGTGGTTCTGATTGAAATAACAGAGCCATAATCTCTCATATAAAATACAAATATCAATATATCATCATGATAACCTTTTTTTACGGTCAGTCACACTATATAGAAAGTTTGATGGTTTTGAAGAACCTCAAGTCACACTTCAGACATTTATCTTTCATAGTTTTATTGAAAGTATCAAACGTTTTAAAAACAAATATCCAGTGTAGGAAGGGCTCAAATAAAAGATTAACTTAAAAATATAAGCCTTTGAAACTCATCATATAAATATCACCCAATTCTACATTATTTATGGTAAATCGCATCCTTAAAAAATGAAGAGAAAGAAAACATTTTTACAAAGACATACTGTACAGTAATGATGACTAAAAGACAAAATAAAACACACAGATAATTATTCTTAAAGTAATCTTCAATATGAAAGAGAAGAGTGAAAAATGAACTAAACAGCTCCTTTTATTTTTATTGATGGGCCCTGTAACACTTCTAAAGTTGCATAAATTTGTTATATCTGGAATAAATTTTAAAGTAATTCTTTTTTCAAAATAAACTCAAAATTAGAAAGAGGCTTGAATAGATATTGCTATTGTAATGCTAAAAAGTGTATTTTACTGTAGTTTTTCACCCCTTAAAAAAAGAAAGCCAAAACGAGATTAACTTTTGGGTATATTCTCCAATTTTTAGATATTGATTCCCCATAACACTGTTTGGAAGGAATTAAAAATGAAGAAAATCGTTGTTAAATGAAGAAAGATAAAAACCAGGAGAATTGTAATTTTGGGTAAATGTCCAAAAACTGAAATCAAACCATTTTGGTTAAAAAATTCAACTTCCAGGATCTCTATTTTAACTGGATATTCATACATTAAACCTGACCTATTTTTTTTAGTGTTCGTTTAAGGAACAGTTCGGTTGAATCAGCTTTTCTGAAAATTGTTCTATTTTAATCCAAAACCTACTTATTTTTTTCAGCCTTTCCAAATTTCAACTGGGACTTAATTTCCCAGATGACACAAAATCCACAAAAATTAAACAAAGCGATTATTATAACTTCCTACACAGATTCTTTTTGTGAATATGATGCCAGGATGGCAGGAAGTATTTGTACAGAAATCTTAAAAAAATGGAACTTCATAATAGAATATCTAAAAAACTACTAAAAGTTGAAAGAAAAGCAACCCCTCATTTTTCAGGCTATTGCATAACTAATTACTAGAGCAATAACTATCAGCATAACTACTGTAAGTTGGTCTAATGCCAACCTTCATCTAATTCCGACACCCTTCTTATAGATAGGATTATTAAAAGGCAGGTCAGAATCACTGATTGAAAAGATTTTTTTATCCCTGACTGACAAATTACATGTTTTTTTTTATAAGCAAGTGTATGCTTAAGTTCTCAAAGCATCCAGGCATAGATTATGCTTGTTATATGCTTATGAATCATGTTTATAATTCAACCCAAGCCAAGTTTTAGTGAAATTTTAGAAATTTTGTAAAAATTTGTTCAGATTTGGGAGCAGTGGTAGCAGTGGAATGTCTTTTTTTTACTTGACCTCAACCAAACCATTTTAAACTGATAAAAAATGACAACTTGAAAAATATTTCAGGCTGACACATATGCTTATGTTATGCTTAGGAATTCTACAAATCTGAGCCTTCATATGCTTATAAGCGTTATGTAGCGACCATGGATTCCAACCTTCCTGTTATTCCCGGCTCTAAAAAAGGGTCTTCGGAATTATGCAGAACTGAGTTGATAGGGTGTCTTTATCTTTCTCCCAAACAACCTGAAACAACTGCCATAAATTGGTCTAATGTCGACATAATTCCTCATCTAATTCCGACATCCTTCTTTGAACTTGGAAATAATTGAAAGGTCGGAATTGCTGATCACTAATTAGTCAGAGTCATTTGAGGGCTATGCATGTTTGCCTCCGCTGATGCAAGTTACCCAATCTCACAGTACTATTCATTCAGTTTTTTTCCATCAGGTGACACTGAACATGACAGATTCAATAAAATAACTGTCCAGAAGAAAAAACCTATGATTGCCTTTGCCAAAGACTTTTAGTATTCCAGAGTCAATCGAAATATTTTGTTATAATAAAAGGCATAAATAATAACATCTATGTTATTCCCAATAGCAATTAAAAATGACATGAACTTTTTCTCTTTTCTTTGAACGCATTATTTTATCAAAACAATCAGAGCCACAAATTGTTGTTTTGATTGAGAGAGAAAATACTAGAATCTGAGCGGAAGAATAACACCGCCCGCCTCAGAAACCACCTGGCCGCCCGTGAGATTGAGGTTTACCGTTCGCCTTTATCGGTGTATCGCTTTCTTCCGAACAGAATTTATCAAATATGAAATATCTTTCAAGCTTTTTCAATCATCAAACCAGGAAAAATAGTTGATTCTAAGCCAACTTTCAGGCATGAAAATGCTTAACATCCCAGGGTTTTTGCGGGCTTCGCCCCCTAAACCCCCTGCTGATTATGACCTTTGAACACTGTGACCTCCGACCCCAAAATGGTGCATGTACAGTAATGATAAAAAAGTCAAAATGCTACGAATGCGCTAGAAATCGCTCGCAAAAAATCGGCAATAAATTAAATTTTTGAACGAAGGAAAAGTCATTGACAGAAAAAGTCCGACAAATTTACCGACTCACCGACTCAATCAATTCTACTCAATTTTCGAGATTCGGTCAGGCGACGCGAAACGAAGATATTTGTGATTGCCGCCTTACTCTAAAAATAAAGAAAATATTCTAGCCGTGGTACCGTAGAGTCGTTTAATCTCGACATACGTCTTGCAATCTCGACATAGCTGTAGGCTGGTCTTCGAAATAAAAAATCAAACATAAACAAATACATACCAAAGTTATCAATCAATCACTAAAATGTACTCTCTCTCTATCACGTCACAGATTGTTAATATAATATGAGAAATGTGAAGTGTTATTACTTATACTTATATTTGAAAAGAAAACTTTAACGATGTAGTAATCGCTAAAAACTAATTAGCATGCTTTCAACGAAGATGTCTAAATCACAACAACACAACATTTTGCACGCGAGGAATTTTTTAGTAGACATTTTTACCGTGAACCGAAAATAATAAAAAGAACCCGGTTTCCTTTTGAATTTAATGTGACCGCCATACTGGCCGTCACGGCGTGCGGCCTGTTAGCGCCTAGAGCGTGTGTTTTTATATATAAGGTAAGGGAAACCAGGCTAAGCGCGCGAATTATTTTTATCACGTGACTTGAAGCGTAATAAAGTTGTAAAATTTTAATGATGGACACGAGAAAGTTACGAGGACGTTTGCATGCGTTTCGTGTGTTGTGTAAAACTGCTTATAATTTGGCTTTCTTTTTAATTGAAAGGATTGCAATGTTTACTGAACTTCTAGTTTGATGGATGAACTTGTTCGATAAGAATGATACCAAGAATTTCATTCAAGGTTTGTTTTGATTATTCTACAGATCCGGTGTCGAGATTGCAAGACGTATGTCGAGATTAAACGACTCTACGGTAATGTTTACACACAGAAATGAATCCATTTTCTACCAGACCTACAACAACCACCAGCAAGGTTTCAAACCACGCTGCAGCAAGTGGATGAACCTTCCACAAGTGTTTCAACCGGTATTCCAACGAAGCCGTATTTTGGTTTGTACAGAAATTTCGCCCGCTCAAATCAAAATAACAAAATGGTCAATCTCACTAAAGCAAAACATTGCCGCCATGGTATTTCCCTGGATAAAAATTCTGGTCACGTGACCATCTGTGATTTTAGACCAATGAAAACGCTTCATTTCCCCGGATTAAAGTTGTGTCTACACTAACACGCGGGAATTAGCTAGAAAAAGAGAGAAAAAACCGGGGGTCAAATTAAATGTTTCTCCCTTCTTGCGGCAAACATAAAAGACTTTCAGAGGCCATTTATTTAAGAAAGGGGTGTTAAATCATAAATAGATTATATAAGTAAGTGATATTTTAAGTAACAAGTTCATTAGCAATTTTATTTTGAAGTTTGTTTTTAAAAACAAAACCCCCGTGCTAGATGATAATTTCATTTTCTTAACTTATTGACCCATTTGGAAGTATTTGTAATACAGATCATTTGGCAGTGTAGTTGCAGCCTATACAAGAATTGGAATCTAAAGTCTTCTAAAGTCTGAAGTCGTAACTCCTTGCCAGTGACCCCGCAGAGAAATTTTTAGTTGGCAGACACTGACTTTGAGGTTGGTTTGGAAATCGTTTTATTTTGAAATGTAATCTTCACTTTAGATGAATACTTTTATTCATTTGGATTCATGAAAGGTTCAAGGTTTGTTTACTTTTTATTTCGAATTATTTCATTGATTTATTGAGCTGCAATAGCTGACTGAAAAACGAAGATTTTTGATAGTTATCAGCGTGGGCTTGGCCGCCATTTTGAAGATTTTTTTTCTCCTGTACTCGGCAATTTAGAGGTTGTTCGTAATACGCGATTTTGCTTACGCGTAACACTTGTGCTTCGCACAGGTCGACCCATGCATGCCCATCATCACATCACATCTTTTTTTTTAATGCATGCCATGTCAGGCACAACAACAGAACAGGGTCATATATTTTCTGAGTAAAACAACGTCAGATTCAGCAAACCTAAACTAGTACTACATACATGCAATAAACTTTCAAAGTCACACATCCAAGTGAAATTATACTAAAAAAATAGCTACAAGTCACAAACACTGGAATTTGGAAAATTTTTCAAAAATTTGTCCGAATAAAAACACACCGGCTTTTTACTTATTACCTAAAGGTAACTTAGGTTTTCAGAAGTATCGCGCGGTTAAAATTTTTAACTATTATTGAGGGGGATATTTTCCGCTGAGTGTTACTTAAAGGATAAACGGTATAAAGTAAACAACCTCCCGGTTCAGGGGGTAAAAATTTCAACTGAATAACCAGATCAAAGAAATTTATTGATTAAAAAAGAGTAGAAAAGCAAATATTACACTACCTACATCAATTATCGAATAAATAAGCTCAGTTGTTGATGATTTTAAGTAGTATTAACTAATTTAATACCTAATTTAATAAATACATAATTACCCCTGTACCTCAAAAGAGGTCTTTTGGATATAACCCTAAACCACGTTTCTAACAACAACGATGTAATCAAAACAAAAAAGATCAATCAAAAATCGAAAGTGGTAACATCAGGTAACATTGCCCAAATTTTTATGAGCAGTTGGTTGGTTTGGATGTTCGCAAGAGATACATTTTTCGTGTATTTAAACACTTATCAAAATGCTAAGTAACAAAGGAAGGTTTAGAGACCGAAATCCTGGTGTTGTACCTGTAAGTTCAAATTTAAAATATTAATCTTAATTGGTCAATTTTATCTAGCTAGACACACAGTAGTGTTTTGTTGAGAAAGGAAGGGTTAGAGGGAAGATTATGAAAGTCAGTCTTCACCATAGATTTTTGCTAGTTAGGATGTCATGTTGAATAATTAAAAACTGCAGTCTCAAAATAACGGCATATTAATACATAATTATTATAGGTACGTGCATTAGTTTTTTCTTTTTTATTGTTGTTTTACTGCTCTGGAGTTTTTAATTCAAAAACCAGATAGTCACACTAGGAAATCAATCGAGCTTTCAGAAAAAATAACATCAGTCATCTACAGGATGTATTTGCAACAACAAGGATGAGAGCTACCTGAATCAAGTTCAAGACCCTAAGACAATTAATTAGGACTTGAAATGAAACAAAATGACCAATTGCACTAAACGTGCAGCAGCCAATAATCAACCAACCAAATTTTGTCATTCAATTCCCGAGACAGCTCTTCAATTTGTTAGGCCTTGATTATACGCTAAAGTAAAAATAATCCCGCACATGTAAATGGGTCATTGTTTGAGGTCCGGCAAAATTTCCGGCAGATAGCCTATCCGGCCGTGCACGGATCTAGGTGGATGTCTTCTCCCCGTAGATCTTTTTCTTGGGAAGTTGTTCTTCAAATTAGTTTTCAAGGTTGGCTCCGTTCCAATTTTTTCATCTGATCTATGGCTCAAAATTTAGGTAATTTCTCAAGGTTTTTGGATTGGTTTATTTTTTCATAATTCCCTTTAGAAGTTTTGTGGCGCATTCTTTTGTTTACGAGTGAAGTAAACAATAAAGCGCCATTGCAGCATTAATCTTTGATACAAATTTCAGTGGGACGTAAAGTGTGACTAACTGAGAGTGCTGGAATACAACCAAATTACGGGACACCTTTCGATAACCACGACACCATTTTGACTCTATAAATCTATCTATCTATATATTTCATACTAAAAGGTCCTAGGACCCATTATCCGTACATTTTTTTGTTTAAAAAAATGAAATATGAATAAATAAATAAATAAAATGTTAAGAGCAATAAAATATTTTAAAATTTTAATTAATGCTTGATAACGAGAAAAGAATGAATATGATTAGTGGATAACCAAGCATGCAGCCCTGCGTGCTGTGATAGATCGTGCTTGAGACTAGGTTTGATATAGAGAAGTACTAAAGAAGTACTTAAAGCTAGCAGAAAGAATGTAGCTTGAAGTAGCCTCAGTGCTGGCCACAAAAACATTACGTAATGACTCCACAAAGAAGTGGCACGATTGATAGCCTGATAGTGTTCCAGGTTTCCAATTTTTTTCATCTTTGGCTAAAAATTTAGGAAGTTTCTTTTAATGTAAGTAGTAACTAGTAACTGTCAATTGGGGTTACTTTCATAGCCTCCAAATAAATGGATAGAATAGAATGCAAACAAGGCATGTTTTGAGTTTTGACTTAAAAAATATAAATCAAGGACCAGAAAAAATTGTGACTTGAAGGCTGTGAAAGTTACTCCACAAAAAAGTATATTATAAAAGCAACAATTGGCGGTACTCTGCTTCTAGAGAAAATGATAGACAGATTAAAGTTAAATTCATTCGTGGATGTTTGTAGGTGCTCAGGAGGATAGCTTATCTTTTAACTTGGCATTTAGTCCCTATTTTAAAAGTGCAAGAAACAAATGAAACCTATGAATAAATATAATTTTTATGTTCACTTCTTTTATAATGTTTCAGGCTGGGAAGCTTTTTGATAGAGGAGACGCTGCAAAAGAATGTATGAAAAATCCACGAAGGGTAAGTGTATTATCTGTATTATGGCTTTCATATATTTCAAAAACTTTTCTCCAATCAAAGTGTGGTTAAAAAACAGTTTTGAAATTTTAAATTATTGAAATGAAATCTGTCTTGTATTAAAATTAGCCGCATAATAATACATAAACTGTACTGTAAACTGCCTTTTCTTAGGAAATTGCTTTAACATAATTAGAATTTTACATGTTTGAGTGCTTCTGAAGTCGAATAAATTTTTTTTCTCAAAGGTGCCAGATACGCTTTCTAGAATACAGTGTGTTATCAACCATTTCTTTTTTTCTGTGTAGCCGAAGACACCAGAAGAGATCTTTAAATTTAAATGTTCCACTCAACCAGCACCAGGAAAAAAACGAATATTTTATGGTCACCATGGTGACCCGGATATTGCATCACACATTTCACATGGTATCAATACAAAACCATCTTTCATTGTAAGTATTATCTGACACTTTGGTTTCTTTTGGGAAGGAATTAAACTAATGTAGGCTCTATTGTAATTAAGGTTGATTCAATTTTATTTGTCTTTTACTTAAAATAACATTATGCTGTACTTTTCACGATATGTCAAATTAATACTTTTATTTTCGATTCGATCCGTATTGTTTTTTTGTAGGCCGGTGAGATGGTGAACCCCAAACCACAAAGTTATTTCAAATTTCGATTGAATGAGAAAAGAGAAGATGGAGTTTATGCTAGCCATCAACGTGCACCCTTAGGTAATTTCACCCTAAAATCAGGAACCTCAGTATAATTCAATAATTTTTATAGGCTAGATATCGTTACATTTGAATTTTGAATTTGAATATTTCTAGTTGGATGCCAGAACTTTTTTTAAAGCGATCTAACAATTTGTTGACATCTGTTACAAAAAAAATATGACAATAAAAACTTTTGAGCATAAAAAATAAACACAATCCTATCATTTGTTCAGGACGCAGCCACGACCAACGTAAAGGCTTACCAGCGGGGATGGATCTCGATGAAAACTTTGGTCTTCCAACCATCAAAGATTGTAGTGCTGGAGAATTGGTCAGCCCTGCCAAAAGTTATAAACAAGTCAAATTGGAATCCAAAGAGGGATTGGAGTTGTACAAAAAAAGTCACAGCGCCTACACTGTCGGTACGTTGACATGTTTTGTTTTATGGGCTTGGTCAAGGATTTTGTATAGTGTTTTTGATAATAATTCTGATTTAGGATTTAGTAAACTTTCCGCGTAATTACTCGGAATTATCAATATCGTACGTCAGATTGGATTTTCGAATCTCATTTCCCGCGAAATCGTGAGCTTTGTTGGAATAACGACATGTACCATGTTCTATAGCCTTTCTCTATCCCAACATGCGATTGTTTTTATCCTTCTGTTGGTTTATCACTTGTTATCACTTTCGCGTCTACGATGAAAAACTTGTCGACGCCGTGATTTTTAGAAAATTCGACGTTACTATTGTAAAAGGCTACATACGGAACGGCGTCGAGGAAAAAGCCGTGGTCGTCTTGTACAGGCAACATGTTCTATAACCTCCTTAACGTATTTATTTTCAGGTAGATTTATTGTTTTTATTGAATTTTTGTCATCTTGCAGGTGAAAGTTATGATCGGCAGTATGATTGGAAGAGAATTCCAAAGACCAGCTGTTTCGGGATTGATACTCCTCACGATAACCGAGGATTGAATACTAAGAAAACTTTGAAATGGCTTCAAGAAACAAGAAGGTATATAAACAAAGACTAGTAAAAGTCAATGTTATTTTTTTCGAAAGGTACAATATAGTGATAATGTATTAGTGTTTCCTTTCGGATAGTTTGAAACATTTGATTTGATTTGATTAGTGATGATAGTTGAAGGCGATATATTTTTTAAAGCTCAATCTCGTGGAATCCTTTCCGGTTGTGTCAATTTTTTTTATTTCAATCGATCTTTACTTTTTAGCGAAAAGTCATCTCATATCACATCAAAGCAAGTGGACGATTTTCGTGAGCGCCAAATTCCCAAAGTTGGCAGAGTACACGACCCTATTAAAGACACGATGAATGTCAACTCTGACCACGTTTTTGGTATCATCGCCCAACCTGACGAGTATGGAGCTGGTGATTTGATCAACATGAGAAACGAAAAGACATTCTCTCTTCGAGGAAAAGAAAGAGAGCATGGCTTCTTAGCTGCTATACGTCAACACATGAAGAAAGCCAATTACCACAATTTCACTGACTTGAAATCTGCGTTTGAGTTTTATGATAAGGTAAAAAGTTTTTGATGTGATTTGTTTTATAGATTGATTAATTAAGTTCTTCTTGACATGGGTTTTAATTTGATTACAACAGAAAAACTCAAAAATGAAAAACACGGACTTCTAAAACTTTAACGCTCTTGACAATTTAATTTTTAGGATAAGTCTGGAACGATTGATATTGGAGAATTAAAGCAAGTTTGTCAAGAACTTAAACTACCCGTCAATCGAGTCGTGCTCGAACGTTTATTGGCTTTATGTGATACAAACACTGATCAACAAATAGATTACATGGAATTTGTCAACTTTTTGAATTGGAAAGATCAAATGCCGACAGGCCTGCCACATGGAGATCAGGCGACTGATTATGACAGGAAGATAATGGAGAGCATCCGAAGCACCAATGAGAATCAAGTAGGGGATGATGGATCCATCGACCCTGGTGTTCTACAACATCAAACTGATATCGCGAATTATTTCCAAACGTCTTCCTCACTTTATGGAAAAGGAAATTTAGATAAATGTAAGTTATATTTCGATAAGATTTTTTGTGGATTTTCTATCTTTTTGTACTGTTCAAAATTCGGTGAATATACGTAAATGTCGAATGTAGTCGAATCTCGATCGTCACAAAGTCATAATTCCTGAACCTTAATACTATTGTGATACGTAAGTTGAGATTCTTACAGATCAATGAAAAACCTCTTTTTGATCTTAGATGGACGTCCATATGGCATACCGACCATTCGAAGTGATATACCAGCTCCAAGGATTCGCCGTATTGGAGACAACACGGTAAGATTGAAACTTTTTAATCAATACATATTTTCACCACCGAGGGGAAAGCGATATTTGTGATTTGATAAACTAGAGAGTGAATTCTAAACGAAACAGCATTGTAAAGCTATGAGTTTCCAGGCTGGAACTACTATGACAGTCAAAAAATATGATATAACAATAAGAGATAATTATGTAGTTTTATCGTTTATCACATTAATGGGTTATTTCTTTCAATAATTAGAATTACGGTGATGAATCAGATGCTCACGGTTTGATGAATCCATCCATCTATTCCAACAATGGTGTATACGAAGAAGACTTCTTCAAAGGTCGACAACCACACGAAGTTCGAAGAATTTGTGATAGTATTGGTGTTGAAATGACTAACGAAATGTTCCAAGAGATCTGGGAACAAGCCCAAAATGTGGCTCCTAACGGAGAGGTGGGTTATTGCATTACAATTTGATTTTCAATAAAGAACTGGCTGATATTCACCGGCTTAAAAAAAACTAACATTTAATATGGCAGTATCTAAACCTAAGAAAATTCTAAAAAGCTCTCTTGCTAAATCAGACTTACTTCATGATAATTTGTATTCCTTTACTTGTTTATTTTTTCCAGTCTTCATAAACGTTTCGTTTTCACTTCAGGTATCAGTTGAGTCATTCCGTCACGTACTAGATGAACAAGTAGCAGACAAATTTCAAAAGGTAAAACTTTGCACCATTTTTAGCAAATATCCTCGCAGTCTCTTAAAAAACGTTCTCTAAAGGGGTCGAGCTGGAGTTTTTACAAGATTTTCGATGATTCGGTTGATGGTTGAATCTTGAGACAAAGGATTTTATTACTTTTTCTAAAGAACGCGTCATCTCTATTATTTCAAGTGACCAATTAGTGAAGTATCTTATAAAAACTCCAGCTCATCCCCTCTAAAGGGACACTTATAACGAGTAGGACCAATTTTTAGCTCGATTAGAATTAATAGATGCCTCTTTCAGAGAGACGATTTCATTTTATTGCCTTCACTTCAAATCTCCAGTTCTTTGAGTCTGAAAGTGAGATTTCAAATGCATTTCATCTCTTTAATTTCAGATGGCTTTAGAAGATCGCAGTAACACTTTCCAAGATACTTTACGAAAAGCAACGAACACCAAACCAGCCATTTATAAAACTATTCTACCCAAACGTAAAGAGGTAAGGGGAATTTTTTTTAAATGACAATTTTTTGGACTTGACACTAAAGGGTTTTTCGAACTCAATTTAGAAATACTGACACATATTGACACCATCAGTTGTGCCGAAAGCTCTTACTGAAAGCGGTCGATCAAAATGATCTACTGGAAGGTTTTGTTGTTTTCATACTATTTGGAGGAGTCTGAATCAAGGCCACTTCACAAATTTTAAGATATCTCTAATGGTTTGTACAATGTAACACTGTGGTTATAAGCATGAAAACTAATTATTACCCTTTTTTGTCTATTTCAGCTCATCACGGCATAATTCGAAGCATTTTTTATTTTCAATCCCTGATTTGTATATTTTTTCAATTACAACAAATAGAATGTATAATTTTTTAAATATAATAATTTTATAATTTTTTTGTAAATAAAATAATAGCTAATGGAAATATAAATCAAATTCTCAAGTGAAAATTCGCCTCGTAATTTTTATATATAACCCGTGGTGAAAATGTAATGCATAAAGCTCGAGCTTTAATTGGCGTAATTGATGTCAGAGGGTTGAAGTATCTGTCTTTATGGTGCCAATTTCGCGTACCTACTTTTAATGGACAGAAAGCGTTCAAAAAATGAAAATCGAGAATCGGTACTTAGTTTTAAAGGAATTTCTTTCTAAACACGTTTGCTTTTGGTGGAGCAGATGAAGATAACATGTCCGAAAACAGTGACTCATTCTGAGAAAATAAAATATTCAAATATTAGAAAGAAGAATTAAATACATAAAATATTAGGACTATGAAACAAAGAAAAGCAAATAATTTTTCACTATTTTATGAAAAGATAGTAAAGCTGATGTTTGATTTGGCGCGTTAGGGAAATTATGACTTATCATGTTCACGGTGTTTCGAATTCGAAAAATAATTTTGAAGAAAGAAATAAGAAATTGGATGAAGAAAGTTTGAAAAAATGCACAACAAAATCATTGTAACTTTTTGGGTGCAAAAAAAATTAACAGTTCATGATGGAAGTTATTTATGATGGATTGCAGCTTTTCACCTACTAGTAGAAAGTCATGAGGATTTCTTTTGATTTTTTCTTGCTATGCTGGCGATTGAATAGGTTACTGGTTGAGTGTCAGGGATCCAATGAAGTAGTAAAGGAATTGAAGTCTTCTGTCCACAATAAAATACCCGTCTCTCTCTGAAATTTTGCTAATTTTTTCGATCTCACGAAGACTTACTGTAATGGCCACCTGTCAAGTAGTGCAATATACACAGGAAAAAATTAATAGATCACAAGCTTTGTGAAATGTCGTTTCCAGATTTGGGAATAGGTGGGTTTCCCAAACTAATCACAAGGTTGGGATCCTGCAACTCTTCACAAGGTTGTCAAATGCAATTTCACAAACTTTAAATCTGGATGCGGATATTCGGATACCCTGGTTGGGAATTTCAATTTCTGGAGCTTGCGAGTCACAGTTTCACAATCCAAAAATGACAAAAACCTAACCGATTTATTTTTGTCCAGACCTTTCGTTAGCCTAGATTGACGCTGGGAACCAGCAAAAACGGGTCCAGATGTTACGTTTGCCAAACTTTGTGAAACATCATTTCCCAATAAAATATTACGTTTTCTCCCATATTTGGAATTGTGTTTGAATTAGGGTATGGTCGAAAATGGATCTGGATTTAACATTTCCCAAACCTTGTATAAAAGCACTTCCCAATGAAGAACTTAGCTTATCCAAACTTGTCCTGAAACTGTTTGAATTAAGGAATGGTCGAAAATGGATCTAGATATTACTTTTCCCAAACTTTGTAAAAAAGCACTTCCCAATGCAGAACTTAGCTTATTCAAACTTGCCCTGAAACTGTTTAAATTAGGGAATGGTCGAAAATGGTTCTAGATTTTACTCTTCCCAAACTTTGTAAAAAAGCACTTCCCAATGTAGAACTATTAGCTTGTCCAAAATTGTCCTTAAACTGGCTAAATTAGGAAATGGTCGAAAATGGATCTGGGTTCTATTAAAGCACGTTTGAAATGCAATGTGAATATAGGTTTCTTGCTTGTTTCTATAATATCTAAAATACAATTATATTGAAGAACGATTTTATTAAAATAAAGTAACAAATACAGTACTTGAGCAATTTTAATACATGTCCAGAAAATATATCCCAACCATTAACGTGTTTTACGTGTTTACATAGATTTAAAATATCTAATGACATCCACAGAGAACCTTTAGGAAAAGATGAATCCATGAATAGCTCCTGTAGTTCAGTATCGTTTGATCGTTCAGCAACTGACATAACTTCCATTCTCCATTGTGTTTGTCAGTCAGTGGTCAGTCAGTTCATCTGGATTTTTTGCAATTTTCAAGCACAGCTTTCTCTGTAAGTCGGTGGTTCACTACGTCATCTCAGTCATCTTGTCGATTTTTACATTGTCTTCAGTCAATAACATTAGCTAGTAATTTGATAATTAGCTAGTAGTTTGTATAATTCTCATCAAGGAACTAAGAATATCGATACAACTAAATTTCTTTTTCCAACCAAGATATTGCGAGCCAATGATGTCGTTTTGGAGTCTTTCTTTATTTCCATAATAGTATTTTGCTAAATTTTTTACGGTAATATTATCTAATCTAAAGAGCAAAATAAAAATTAATGGTAAAAATGAAACTTATTTCAAATTTATTCTATCAAAAAAAACTCCCCTCCATGCTGTTACCCCGCTCAACTAAAAATATATAAGACAACAGACTAACAAAAATATTGTATTGAAAAAAAATATCAACGAATAATGAACAGAATTTGAAAATCTAGCAATGAAAGCTGATTGGACAAATTCATTTTGAATCTTAAAAGCTGATTGGAGTAGATTTTCATTACGTAATCGAAAATTTCTCTCTTCATATATTTTTGTTATAAAAATCTTATGAAATGAAATTTTGCTATCAAATTTGGTATGGAAAAATTTATTTTTTAATTTTAAAATCCATAAAATTGAAATCAAAGTAATAAAACTTACCGATAAAGAAGTTTATATTTCTTGTGATGTTTAATTTGTCTTTCCATTGTTTCCTTTGCAATAGAAATGTGTAAATCACACACAAGTATTTTTCACACCCCTACACCTTTCCCACACATATAAGTATTGAAGAGAAAAATTTGATTTCTTTCGCGTTGATTTTGTCCGTTATTCCATGTTTGCAAATTTCCTTATATGGAAGACTTTTTCATAGTTTTACAGTTGTATTTTTGATAGCGCGAAAATTCGTTTTCTTTCAAAACTTAAAAAATATCGAGGAATCAAGCAAGAAATAAAGTGCAAGATACTGCTGGCTATCAAAAAGCAACACTTCAACTCAACAAAGTAAGTCAACTTGTAATTTATCAAACAGATCCAATTATTTTATTGTTTTGTAGCTGAAAATAGTATAGGTTGGTGGGCTACTCTTAGGTGCCAAATAAACGGCCCCCCCCCCCCCGCTTGTTAATTTTTCGAAAATTTTCCAACCACCCCGGACCTTATTAGGACCCCCCCCCCCCGTTTTATTGATTTTTGAGAATATTTTCAGTTGGCAAAAAGAAGTCCCCTTATTTTGCTCCAAAAAGCCTGATTTTAGCCTATATTAACCTTATTTTTGGGTTTTCAGAAGTACAATTTCCAACCTCCCCCCAGCAATTAGGACCCCCCGTTTATTAAAATTTCGAAAATTTTACACCCCCCCGTTTATTCGAACCCCCCCCCCCCCCCCCCGTTTATTTGGCACCTGAGAGTATTCTGTCACTTATATGCAGCCGGCGGAGAGTTTTTTTAGAAATATGTGTTCTTATCTTCTAGGAGACCACATGTTATGAACTTCGATTTTCTTATACAAATGATGTGTTCTGATTTCTAGAAAACCTTTATCGCACTATTTGTCTTCCCTAAACTTTTTGATATACTTGTAAGATATTTAATTTTTTCCACGAAAGATGTGTTCTGAAACTTTCTAGGGTTACCAGGCAACAAGATCACATAAATTTTATCTATATTATACCCCCTGACTACTTAAAAGATGTGTTCTGAAGCTTTCTAGGGTTACCAAGACCACAAGAACACGTTTGATGACCTTGGTTATACCCCTGTCTCGTCAGAACACACCATTATTTCTAGCTGATTAATTTTCGAAGATCTTATCAGAACAGATCAAAATTTCTAGCTGAAACATAATCTCAAAACACAACGGAAAAAAAGGTCGCCTCGCCGGCTGATTTCAAACTGAGTGTCTTTTCTCGTATTCATTAGTTCTAGTATACTACTACAGTCGACCAGGTCGACTCTCCATAACTCGAATGTCTCCTGATGTCTCACAATGTATCACTCGAACAGTTTTTCTCGTTCCTTTGAGAAAATCTTAGGTTGTTTTTCTTCTCTAAAACTTGAACGCCCCATAACTCGAACGACTACGTAGTCGTAGTATACTGGACTCTGCTTGAGCCACAAAGACTGGACTGTTGTACCAAAACTCATTACTTTTTCTACTTTTCACAGCTTGTACCTAGTTTGGAAGGTGGCGAAATCCTATGTTATGGAAGTAACAATCCAGTTGTCGTCTTCATCGGTTCAATTTCAGTAACGAACGTTAAACTGGTCGATCAAGCTCTCCAGGAAAATTATTTGGAATATTTGGATTTTCGCAGTGTATCAATGGACAATAGATCAAAACCGTACTGCCGACTAAGCTAATGACGTCCTTTGAATTTCACCATGGAGTTTTGTAAATACGTCAATTTTCATCGGTGAAGTCTCGTTTTATCTTTATTTTTTGGGATTTCTTTAGTAGGGTGTGTTTGGTTTTAGCAGTTTCTTTTTGTATGATAAAATTTTGGATAGTCGTAATATCCCTCTTTATCGTAGAGATTCTGGTGGAATTCCAATGATCGATATTGAGTCGTTTGAGCTGTGACTTTAGTCCACCTTATTCATTTGTTCTTTTGATTATGGATATTACGATTATCACTTCAAGTCAATGTACTTATGACAATTTACGAGGAATTTTTCGAAAGGGCTTTATGCTACTTTTGGTCAGCATTTTTTAAACCGAGTTTTATTAAGTTAGGATTCTGGTTAGCCAAGTATACTTGAAAACTAACAGGTAAACGCTTGAACGTGACGAAAAACAAGTCACGTGCGAGGTGGAGGTTGACCGTGTTTTTTCCTTCACAGCAAGTCATTTAAGCAAGTTTTCAACTTCACTTGCCCTCGGTCGGTTAAGCACTCACGGTCAGTCTTCACGTAGCAGGTTGAAATCCAGCTGGGCTACGTGTTCGTCGATGGCTGTCTTTACGGTTCCCGAAGGAATACCTCCCGCCAGATCTTAACGCTGTTCATTACTTTTAAGAGTATACTCTTTTGAGTAATGACGTAATGTTTCGGTATCAAAAATACACATTATTTCAATACAGTTTTACTGTATTTTTTATATCAAAAACATACTATTTCAAAGTCTGACCCTAAACCAAAGCTGCACTTAAAACCAAACCATTTCACACATTCAGATTGCTTGATTTTATTAATGTAACATTAGAATAATTATCTTTGCCTTACATGCTGAGAACAAAACTAATGATGGCTTTATGGATGTTTTAATTACTCTTTTTTTTACGTTTTTGGAATTTTGCACGAGTTCAAACTCTAGTAATTGCATTTACTAAGTTATTTACTAAGTTACTTCTTCATTTTTGTCATTTTTCGTCATTGTACATATGTATATTTTTTTCATTGTAAAAGTTAGATCATAAAACATTCGGGATTCACAAAATCCCAAATTAGGCTATAGGAGAGATACAGAAATGAATCTTTCCGAATCGGCTGTCTAATTAGTGAATCCATGTTATTTTGCATCGTTATTTTCAATATCCCAATCTATGGTAACCACATAACTTAACCTTGTGAAATGGAATTTAACAAGCTTATTTTTGAAACTTGTGAAAACAATTTTTACATTGCAAAGACTAAATTCACAAATTTGTCATAGCAAAGAATAAAACATACCCAGGATTTGAGTAATCCCAAATCAGACCAAAGAAAATGTCTTTGGGGTCGGAAATTGACTTTTCCAAACTTGGTATCCGAATAGTTAGTTCCTATGCTAATTTACATTGTGATTGTCAATATCCCAAGTTATGACGTATACAATTAACAAACTTGTGAAATGGGTTTTTACAACCTATTTTTCTTAAGCTTGTGAAAATAAATCTTTTTAACTAAAAAATACCCAGGATTTGAGAAATCCCAAATCAGACTAAAGAGAATGTCTTTGGGGTCGGAAATTGATATTCCCAAACTTGGTATCAGAACAGTTAGTTCATATGCTATTTTACCTTGTGATTGTCAATATCCCAAGTTATGACGTATACAATTAACAAACTTGTGAAATGGAACTTTACAACCTATCTTTTTAAACATTGTGAAAATTAGATCTATCATTGTGAAAATCAAATTCACGATGACCTTGTGAAAAGAAAACTTCAATGTGAAATAAGAAAACCCAATGTTCACAATATCCCAAACTTTATTTCACAAACTAAATTTTGAAATCCGATTTTTAAGGGCCGGAAACGACGTTTCACAAACTTGTGATCTGCTAATTTTTTCCTGTGATAGGGTAGGTCGCATTTAATCCGAAAAAGTAGTTTTGTGATTCGATTCTTGAGGGGATAATTTCTCAACAGCCATAATGCATGCACATATGAATTTGCTTTTCCTAAGGTGGTTTCTCCTGAAGAACGAAATATTTAAACGTACTAAAATTTAAAAGAAAAGATTTCGAAAGGATTTAGTGTTAGTGATAATCATCTCTCGTTTTTTCGTCTTTTCTGAGTTAATCAAGATCGAATTTTTATTTCCTTCAATCAGCAATATGAATTTTGGATTTGGTCAAACTCGGTCTAACTAATTTTCTTTCGTTCATTTATTGTCTCAAATTTTCACCGGGTTGGAAAATCATCCTGAAATATTCTTTAGGTATTCTTAGGTTTGGATCAAAATCGAGCATGTAATACCCACCTCAAGCTAAAATTTGGCATTTTTGTGGAACCTTTTAGCATTGCTGGGGAATGGCAAAATGCTCTAAAAATGGCATTCTTAGGTTCAGCTGCAAAATTTCCTTGATGGTGGTATTCTTACCATATTCTTAATTCTTTTGCAAATTTCACCATAAATATTCTTATAAAAAAGCGTGTATTCAGCATAAAAAACCATTTTTCTACCACACTTGTCTTGGGAGTTTTTATTTAAGTTCTTAAATTGATCTGTCGCCAAAGGTTAATCTTTCATTCAATTCATTTTTGGATGAAGTGAATTTGACCACACTTTGAAAAACGTGTTTTTTGCTCACTATTTATATTCTTCATTCTACCTTTAAACTAAGGCTAAAAAGGTAAAAAGGGGTTTAAAATGTGGAACACAAGAAAGCAAATAAGGGCTTATTATTGGATTATTAGAAGTACATGTTTTTGTTCAATTTGAGTAATGAAGGATCGAATTTTTTTTCATAAGAACATTTTTAACTTTCTTATGCTTATTAAATGTAACAAAAGATTTATTCTATAAAGCTATTGTTTTGGAACAATGGAGTTATTGTTTTAACACGTCTTATGTTTAGGAATAAATTTGCAGTAGTGTTTTTTCTTTCAAAAAATTCTTCTTTTCTTCGTGTTACTGTTTGAGACACATGCAGTGGTTATTCGAAAACATGAAAAAGATAACAAAAGATTGTTTCATATCCGTACTAATGATAAAAAGGGAGCCTAAAAAATCCTAAAATACTGAACACAATGAAATTCTAAAATCCCAACATCATTTTTGATATCTTTTTTTCTTCTTTTTCGATCAAATAAAAATTCAAAATAGATAAAAGCAACAATAGAATGGGATTAAAAAAAAGAAGCAAAAATAAAACTTTCTGATTAGAAAGTAACCGAAGAAACTCACAAAAAATAAGACGAAAAATTATGCGTCATTTGCTAAATGTTGTGTATTGGTGCTACTGGTTATTATCTAGACCCCTGGTATCAGCTGTATGTTTGAATGCTATAAATGATTGTGAATTCTGTTGAATTTGTGTCAAATGACCTGAATATCTTAGTAAGTTGATTAAGTTACTTAGAGAGGAGAAAATGCAAAAAATTTTAGCGTGGATTTAATTTGGCGAATGATAAATTTCATAAAACTTCACGGAGATTTATTCTAAAGTTACTAAGATGCATGAAATTGCTATGAAATATAATTGGAATGATTTTTTTATACGATTACTTTTTTGGTAAATTTGACGGGGATCTAATTTAGCGAATTCGTATAAATTTGACAAATCCCCGCAAAAATAAATCCACTTGAGGTATTTTGGTGAAATTTGATTGAATTCTTTTTAAACAGACTTGCCTGACTCCTGGTTAGTGAATTATTCTGAAATTCGTTAGAAAAATACAGTCCTGTCTCACATCCCCGGTGGAAATTTCTACCGAAATCCCAATGGGGATAGAACCTCTATTGTTCCAAGCTCAAAAAATCCAGTAGGGTATCTGTTCGAGTGCAACCTTTTACCTTTAATTTCAAATGGGGATGAAATCAAAGACCAATTTTAGGATATTTTTCACACCTTGGACTCAATTTTGGCCAAATTTTCCAGTGGGGTGGGGGTCACGACAGGTCTGTGAAACAGAAAGGGGTGTAAAATTTAAGAAGTTAGACAAATAATTTCTCTATTTTCAGTGATAAATAAATCATACAAGACTAATACACAATAACGAAAACAATATCCAGTGCAGAAGACCAACGATGGAGGTGAATTGCAAATCGAGATACCATTTGAAAATCTCCACCGATCAACGTGTCTATAAAGATTGGAAGAAAAATGGCGGAGGTCCTATTGAAATCAAATATGCTGACAACTGCAAAAAATGTAAACGACACAAAAAGAACCTGATCAAACAAAAGAAAAGGTGATGTCATTTAAGTGAATACCCCTGTCTCATTGATACTTTGGGAAATTTATACCCCGGGGTTTGATTAGAATGTATATACTGAATACGATTGTATTCGTTATTTGTTAAAGACGTCTCTGATTTAAACGTTATAGCTCAAGGATCTTTTGACAATTGATTTTATTGGGAATAGGTTTCCTTTCAGTAATCAAACTGGCACGCAACATCGTTTTAACAACCGTAACGTTAGATGAACGTCAAAACGATTTGTGTCCAGAAGCATCTTCTTGGAAAGGGGATATAACTTTGATACATGGGTGTCTATAATCCTTTGAAGAGTGAGTAAAAAGTATTATTTTCTCCACAGAAGTTTAAAAAAAGGTCAAGATAGATTTGAAAATACTTTTATGAACTGCGAAACATCAACCATTCGCAAGGGGGTTAGATTTCATTAAATTTGTTACATAACAAAGGTTTTAACTGTATTAGGAAGGAGGTCAAATGAGAAATTAATTGGTCTAAAAGGGCTTGAGGAAGAAGCGGGAAGAAGTCAATAAACCCAACTCCCTTTTCTCTGGAACAAATGGTTTGCCAAAATAAAATACATAGGAAGGGGTCATTCGTCGTTCTTCTGCGGAATGTTTTAAGAGTAGTGTGCTATTTACGCAAGCGTATTGTAACCATCTTTCTAACAGTATATAATTATAACATGTATCAACTTTAAATAATCTAGTGGCTTGTGAGAACTTTATTGGAAATTGGTAACATTACTGCGTGCGAGACAGGGCTGTATGAACATTTTGGGTCATGATCATTTGGGTTTAGCCTCAATGAGGGTATACTCCAACCAAGTTACTAAAAAACTTCGGAGGAATGGGGTTTCAGTTTGAAGAACGATAGGCCAGACAATTTGTCAAAACAAAATAGACAGGGATAATCTCTCAATGACAGCTTTACAAACTGTCAACAGAACCAAAAGGTTGCATTAAATAAATAGATCGATTTCAACTGCCGACTGGGTAAGGAATCTGAGACTACCAAGATAATTTTTGGCTTCAGCTATGATGGTCTAGTTAGGATAAATTTATTGGCAAAATTGTAAGATAACTCTATTAATACAAAGGAAAGAAAAACTTTAAATATGTGAGTGTTGTAAAAATTGCTCAAAACTTTTTCTCATTCAGATCACAAATACGAGCAAAGACTCAGGTTATTTACTAGGGCAATTAATGAATATCTTTAAGGGATAGTTGCATTTGAAGTTTATGTAGTTTTGAAGCTGATGCTTTTTCTTTCACATAATCATATTTTTCTGATGTTGGTTGGGAAGTTTGTACGTGCTGCTCAGGGGATATATCAGAAAGTTGTATCAAACAACCAGAGTTCAAGGTCAGCCAAAACTTTTGAAAAAAAATATTCAACAAAAAGAAAAAATCGGAGGGTGGGTTATCAAAAGTTTGAATATACAAGGAATAGAAAACGAGACTTTTTTTGTATTTTTTGAAGAGGAGAAGGAGAAGTTTTTGATGATTCCTGATTCGATACTTGGTTGAATGGAAATGTTGGTATCTAGTGCTCACTGGGGAGAAGATCCTGCATTGTAGAGATTTTCTTTGATGACAATTTTACGTAACGGATGACCTATCGCTCCTTCAAAGATAGAAATCGATATATTGTGTATGTTAAAAAAATCACACCGCAAATTTTCTCTCGTTCGTCCTATATCATGATGAAAACCGTGAGCTGACGTCTGCACTCAGACTTTTATATAGAAGGCGAGAATTTCTCACACAAACGTATGAAATATATTTGAGATTGTTATCATCGGGGAGAAACTGAAGGAAGAGAGGAGAGGATTTGGTCAGTTTGATTGAGATGTCTGGTGCTCAGATGCAAGGACCTTTTGAAACGTACTTTGTGGTGGACTGGGGCATACTGAAAGTGTTTGAACTGACACCAAAACAAAAAAGGTAAATATATGCAAAGAATTGGAATGCTATGATTTTAGTGTTTTCAAGAGGCAAGTCAGCAACTTACCCAAATAAGCCACCGTATCATCACCGTCATCTGATTTCCTGGAAATAAAGAAAAAGAACATTGTCATTGTAGACCAGTAAGATTTTCTGAAAAACTTCCCATACCATATTTGAAGCTAACAGAGGGAATAATAGCAATAGAAATACTACCCCTGCTCAAATTTGAAAGTAATCGGGTTTACGAGGTGCCTGGTGTGTGAACTGGAGTTTTTGAAATTTGACCTTTACAAAAAGTTTAAAATTATGACTGTCGATGGTCGAAAAAGGGGAAGTTGCAGTAAAAAGGTTCAACTATTTAAATTCTAAATAGCTTATTTATCGTAGGTTTCTTCAACTTGATCGAAAACCCTTTTCTTTTTTGATCTCCTGTAAGACATTATCCATTATCGGTGAGTTCAAATCAAGCATCCAGTGTTGTTGCACTGTTACCAGTTTAACGCAGGAATTATTTTTGTTGGAATATCTAATGAATGAGATTTGTTTCATTCCAAAAGGGTGATCAATCAACAACTATTCTTTTTGAAAATCCTTTCAAATCGTCAGACAAAACCGTGTAAAAACCACAGCAGGCGGGGTCTGTTGATTGAAAATGATCTACGAATAGATTTGCGTGTAATTTATTATGAACAGCCTGTACTATAAATGTTTCAGTGAACATCTCAGACGCTTCTATTTTCACGATTTTGTTATTCATTTTCGACTCGTGATCAACACCAGAGCGATAGAATACACCTTTTCGACCGTAGCCGCCAATTGCCGCGCGGGCATTTTTTTGCCAGTTTTACCACCCTAAAACCGTTCTTTTTCACCTACAGACAATAGAAAAAAGTGTAAAAAAAGGATTGGATCGAGTTTAGGGTGTTACATTAAATAATAAAGAAGCACGCGCCTGACCGCGCGACTATGGTCTAAAAGATGCATAGATTTCATAGAAAACTTTGATAATCATTTCGACCGAGATTGGAGATCGTTCATACAAAGTCTAAAAAGCACCATATGATACTATTTTTTTCAACCTCCGATTGCAGATTTCATAATTTCTGCACCATTAGCTTGCAATATTTGCTTTGGAGAGGGAGGGAGAGAAAAAGAGGGTGGGCAGTTATCTTGACATTTTATCAATATTTTTGCAAAATTGTCTCCGGGGCGAGCCATTCTATATTGATTGCTTTCACACCTTTGAAAAGTTTTTTTTTACCAGCTTTTATTTTGACATACCTATCTATAGCAAATCAAATTCGCATTAACTAAGCTAAAGAAAAATGCGCTGATTTCTTTTGGACCCTGGATTCTTTAAGACACGAGATTCTCCTCGTAGTGCACAATTAGATCCTTGAACGAATTCCAGACGTTAATATGATGAAGATGACAATCAAATATCCACTCATAGCTCTCTCTATCAATGATTGACCATTTTATAAGTGTAAGGTAGTAGAGTTTCATTTTATGAGAGGTGAGAGATACTTGTTGTTTTTGTCTGAGATATGTGCCAAATCATCGGAAGCACTATTTTGACAGGTTGTAGTGGTATTACAAGTCTCTTTTGTATGTAGGAGAAAAATTACATCAACTGAACATTTTTGCAAGGTTCAAACTTCTGACTTTTGACGTAGAGAGAGAGTTCAAATTTAAGCCAATACAAAGCGAGTTTTGTAAAAACTGCAGTCGCCAATTGACAGTTCTGAGTATTACTTGCCGAAAATAAATAAATATTACTCAAAGCCCTTCATTTGATTGATATATTGGATGCATATCTTTTATGGTGCTATATCTCTAACGGATTATATCAGACGAATCTTTGAAAGAGGTAACAGCCAAGGAATATCCATCTAGGAACAAAGTCTTGGCCATTCTTAACAAAATGTGAGTGATTTTCAATGTAAAAATTTAGGTTTAAGGGGAAATGTACAACGACAAGACACTAGGTTCGAGTTTACCTTGGGAAACCAAAATATAGGACAAAAACTCTTGAACACTTCGTACACTAAGTACGTTGGCTTATTATATATCTGAAGCTGTTGAAAAAGGCTCCACTTTCGGAGGCAGAATTTACTTTTGATGTGACAAAACCAAGAAAGAAAAAGATTTTAGACGTTAGATGACACTAACACTTCAATGTCTAACTCATCGCAATGATGACATCATCCTAATTTGTTGCACCGTTTTTTACTATTTGTCACTTTATTTTTTTCTTTATTTCCTTAAAAAGAGCTTTAAAGCCATGGCTGAGCTCCGGGTTAAGACTTACCATAACTGATTATATCACATTTAAAAAGCAGGTTTATCAAAATTGTGTGATATCAATTCTCTCGTCCAACTGTTTGGCTTGGGCTGAGTGTAGTCAAGTATATGTTTGAAAGGGTCTGTCTATGTGCATAGGCCTTTTTTGAGGCTCTTTTGTTATATTTTAGCACTTTGAAAATCGAATTGATCTTATTATGTTCTTAGAAGTTATTTGCGTTATCTAAATAGTTTTTTGTTTATTAGTTCGCTTAGTTTGAGTTATATCAACAAGACTTTTTTGGAATTTCCGAGGCTCGATATTCTAAAGTGTTCTGCCCATTCTTTTGCGTTTTTATGAATTCACGAAACCGTAAAAATGTCACAAAACTGTAGAAGAGAGGCGTATCCAGAAATTATTTTTTGATGAGATTTTCTTCATTTTTTTGCCTGGTTTTTAGTTCATCTTCATTTTCTCTTTAAAATTATTTTTCCTGTTTGAAAAGTTTCGCCTGAAAGTTTGATCACCTTTTCGATTTAAGAGGATTATCGTACCAAAAACAATAAGGAAATTTTTTTGAGTAGTAAAGCATTTTCAAAAACTTTTTTGATGATCTAAGCAACCCATTATGTTCAAAAGGGGAATGAAGAAGGAAGAAATATATGATAGGTTTTATATTTCTGAACGTGAGAGACTGAGAACCATAGATCAATAATTGAAAAGCGAAAAGTGAGGGGTTGATGGTTATCAGGGTTTTTTAAAACTTTTTGATAAACTGTTGAGCTCTTTTAAGACTTCTTCACGGGGCTTTATTTCATGCAAAGCTCCATAATATAGCAACAATATAACTTTATGAAAATATTTGTGAGGGATTGAGAACATCTTTCGATATGAGAAACATGTCGGTCGAAAAAACCTCTGAATATGTTACATTGCAATGAAAGGAAACCAAAAAAGCTAGTTCTGTTCTGTTCTTTCACTTTAGTTAGTCTACAGTAAAGTGGTGAATAATCGATAATTTGAAAGCTTTAGGATTTCCCTCCACTGGAATTGTTTTCTCTTTTTGGGAAGATTTTTGAATGCCGTAGCAACGATGTATCAAAGCACTATAATTATTACAGCAGTTTAATCATTTCGTTTAATTTCATTACTTCAGGAAATACGATGTGTATAAGCACTCCTTGCAAAACCAACCGCCTCCAGAATATCACAGCCGTAAAAACTCACTAAAAATGACCACATCCAAGAGTAGTGAGGATGGGGCCTTACACATCATGTCCATACCACGTGTTCCACCTCAAAAGGAATGGGACCCACGAATGACGATGACGTCACCAATTGAATGGGAAACAAGTCCTTTAGTTACGGCAGACGAGGAATCAGACATGTCGACAACAATTATCAAGTAAACATTTCTCGTCCTTAATTTCCTCTACGTCTGGCTACAGGGGATTTTCATCCTTTCGATAACTTAATCTTCACTTGTATCCAGAGATACGACAGAATCTGTGAATTATTTTTTCTTGATTTCTGAATAATTCTTTGGAAAACTTTGATGAAGTATATAAGAATCCAATAACAGAACTAGGATAGACCTAGATAGGAAGAACATATTAAGAATACTTTCCAAATGTTATTATTCCATTTCACCAGCACCTCAACAAGACCAGATGTCTTGATACAAAACAAAGGAAAACATCTACCTGACGTCATCAGCAATAATGAGGCACAAAGACAAGAGGACGAAGAGACGGATCGGGAAAGCTCTATCAGAAGTTGTGCAACTCACAAACCACGTGTCAAAAAATCTCGATCTGTAGATGTCGCAGAACGTAATGTGACCTCGACACCGAAAAAGTGCCGCTCTAGATCAATACCTACTGACCAAAGTATCCCAAATAAATACACGAAAAGTAGCACAACTGATGAAAATGAACATTTTATTATTGTCAATATCCCTGAGAATGCATTTAAGCCAGGTATGCAAAATGCAGATATCCACAATCATAACACTATCCTCTCCATCGCAGACGATACAGCGACAGTGGTATCAGAAGGCGTAAAATGTAGATACTGCTTAACCAATGACACTATCAACAATGAACCTTTGATTTCACCATGTCATTGTTGTGGAACTTCGAAGTTCGTCCACCAGAGCTGTTTGGAGAAATGGTTGACACTGCGGAATTTGGATCATTGCGAAGTCTGTAAAATGCATTATCGCACAAAATGGGTGCACCGCCCTCTTTGTTCGGTAAGTTATGATATATTCAGTCTACATGAGGATTTGGTTGGCTATAGTCACCGCTGAGGTTCTTGTTTGTAGGTTTTTGTTCAATTTATAAAAAAAAGCCTCAATTTGAGGCGGGAAACAGGGCTCGAGTTAGAAGAACTGAAAACAGTTATGTCAGACCGTGAGCTGTGGAGAGAGAGATACTCGGTATTTCCGACCTAACGGTCGAAGGAAGGATGATGATGATAAAAAAAAGACACTTTTTTATTCTGCTTCTGGCAGTTTCATGCCTTTTTGGTCTTTAGGCAGCTCAATCTTCAGATAACTCAAGAGTACACTCTTTTACATCATTGTCAACGCCAGAATTCAAAAGTTCCTGGAAAACTTCCTTTCGATTCATATTATAACCTAGTCGACCGTGACGATGTAAAAACAATAGAGAGAATTATCTTAAATCGCTAGATAACTGAGACATCCATGCGAAATATCGAAGCTTATCTATAGCTGTTACCTTTCCGAAGATATCAAAATCTCTATTTGTTTTATTATATATTCCAGTTGAACTTTCCATCAATGAAGAAACACGACGTCTTCCTTCTCATCCTAACCGTCGCTTTCTACGTCACTCTAATCTTCCAATTTCTCGGTGCCGTATACGTATCTATAATGGCGTCAGCATTAACACCCATGGTTACCATAGTTACACTGATAGGACTGTCCTTAGGGTTGATATGGTTTCTAACAGGTTCGATCGCACTGACGATTATTCTATACACTTCAGAATATTGGAAAGCATGGCGGAAAGCGAATAAACGAAAGATTCTTCTGACGGAGAATGCGAGAGATATACCGTTAAAGTCTCCCACCAGCTCCTTCCCGAGTGATTTATCCCAAGCTGTCGCCGTTTGAGATTTCAAAGTTGGAGAAGATTTAAAGAGATCCAGGGTCCTTTCATGTTGTATATCAGCAATAATAGACGATATCGGATTTAGATAAATGCAATGCATTCTGGTTTCTAGGGACTCTCAAAGGAATTATAATCTATTATAATTGATCTATTATAATTCCTTATGAGAGTCCCTAGAAACCAGAATGCATTGCATTTATCTAAATCCGATATCGTCTATTGGATCACACAATGTTGTGAAAATGTCCAGGTTGGAAAAGTCCAATAGTTGGACCTGGAACACAAATGAAAAACAAGTCAGGGTGTATCCACCAAGAAAACTTATAATGTGCTTCAGATGAAACTTTTATGATTCTGGCGATCACTTACTCCTTCAGTGTGTCGAATCACCATCAGACACTGAAAAATATGTATTGCCATACCACCTGATAACGGACATACTAGTAGATTTGTATAAAAACGGTTAAGGCTCCGCATGACTACTACAATGAGACCTGAGGCATGTAAAAAGGAGCTGTGAAAAATTTATTTTAGGATATCGATACTGGAGAAATATTTCCAGATTCTGCTTATCACCGAAATGAACGTCATTGTGAATATATGATTAAATTTGTTTTAATTTATTACAATTATGAATAGTTTTTTAAAAGATTTTATTTTCAGTATTTTACTGTTATTACGTTATTACAATTATTTATTTGACTCAAAAAGTTACTCGCAGTTTATATACAGTTTCGAAAATAAGCCAACATTTACTTCATCAAATTTATCTCACAGATTTTTTATTTTAGTAGAATTGCATAAATGTGGCAGGCCAATAGTCAACGAGAAGTAATTACTTGAAAATCACAAAAAGTGCTGTCTCAGCAAAATTGAATCTCACCAACTACTAGTCTGAAATTCTAACTTTCTATAGACTGGAGTCGTTTATAATGCGTATAATACTAATGATACCAATACTAATAATAATAAACCAGCTGCGCTGGAAGGTCAGCCTAAATTGCTTAATATGATTAGAAAGATATGTTGTTAAAAATTGATATGAATTACTAAAACGAGAGTAAAAAAATCATCAAATTTACGTTTGTATACAATATGGATTAACGAAAATATGCCATGTTACAATCTGTATGACAGAATAATTATTCGATTATGGGATAAATATTTAGATAATAAAAATTAGATATACAGATGAACAGCAACAAAAGGCTACATCAACAACAGATTCAAGAAAATAAAAGTCAAGCTGGACAAAAAATCAAAAAAGTTTCAAAAACGAAGATGCTGTAAATCAGTAAAAGTTAAAATGGTGTCATTCTTATTCATCTTAACTCCAGAGAAATAGTTTAGCTTAAAACTACATGTTTTTTATAATAAGCAATGAAAAATTCAAAATAAGGTTTACACCGACACCCAAAATACTATTTAAAATTTATTCAAATTTAAAGTTTTATGTTTAGCATACCCGGTGTCGTCCCAGAAAGACTGTAATTATTGTACTGTATTTTCCCTAATCTGAGCCTAAATATGCTTAAAAGTGCAATATTTACAGTCGGTCCAGTACGGTCCAAAAAAACAAACGTAACTGCCAGTGAAAAACGCAAGTCTAGAAAAAAATCATTTTTGCGTCAATAATTTGATGAAGAACTTCGTTCTTTCTCAAATTTACATAGAAGCTGTACTTTAATATACTTGATCAATTTCCATTTACGCTTTATCATAATTATCTCCAAGTCGGTCCAAAAAAACAAACTTAACTGCCAGTGAAAACGCAAGTCTAGAAAAAAATCATTTTTGCGTCAATAATTTGATGAAGAACTTCGTTCTTTCTCAAATTTACATAGGAGCTGTACTTTAATATACTTGATCAATTTCCATTTACGCTTTATCAATATTATCTCCACCAAGTCCAGCCAGAAGAACAAGTATATAAAATGTCTAGCTATCAAATCAAAAGAAAACACCAAGTTCGAGAAAACATTATTTTTGTGAATAATCAGATAATTAAGCTGTGAACTGTAATATATACCGGGTGCGCCACAAAAAAGTTTCTCTCTTTGAAACTAATTTTCTCGAAATCTAAGAATTTTAAAAGAACCGTTCCTATTTCATTGGCAAACAGAAAGATAGACTTAAATTTTGATGGGTCATTTATTAAATTTGATTCATTAGATCAAAAGTTATGCTCAATTGAATAGAAAAGTTACTTTCAGAAAGTGCTGAAAAACGTTAAAAATCGACCTATCAAATCAAACAGAAGCATAATTACACGATACATCAGTATTTTCGTTTCAGTCATTAAAAATGGTAATTAGCTGTCTAAATGACCTTTTTTGTATAAAGGAAGGTTGAATTTCAATGAAATGAAGAAAAATTCGTCGAAAAAGACCAAAAAATCTGGTAAAATTCATAAAAGTACATCAAATACGGGTTTCGAGGTAGATCCAGTCTTACATAGACTTTATCCAGTCAAGAACCAAAAATCTGAGGAAAATTTCGGTAAAAGTAAATTAAAGTGATTTTGATGAAGATTTTAAATCCTTTCAACCCTTCAGTTTCAAAATTTATGTGTTTAGTTACTGAAAAATGCTCTTAATCATGTAAAGGCTATTGTGATTGCCAATTTTAAAATAAAAATTTGATAGGTCGATTTTTAACGATTTCGAGCACTTTCTGAAAGTAACTTTTTCATTCAATCGAGTATAACTTTTGTTCTAATGAATCGAATTTAATAAATGACCCAACAAAATTTAAGTTTATCTTTCTTCTTTCCAATGAAATAGGAATGGTTCTTTTAAAATTTTTAGATTTCGAGAAAATTAGTTTCAAAGAGAGAAACTTTTTTGTGGCGCACCCGGTATACATTCCATCAAATTCCAGTAATTGTTGGTGGTTATTCTATATTCAATTCCAAAATGAAAAATATGTTTTCATGCTACAAAATAATGAGGTCTAGCAGGTAAAAAAATAACTCACAATTCAGGAAAAAACTTGAGCAAATAAGTTGAAATCTTCATACTTTATAGAAAAGAGCATCCTTATAATCTAACTCCAGTGTTGTATCTTCCTTAGTTATAAGTTTAAAAGCCACTTCAACAAGATATAATGATTGCATAAATAAAAGCTGGCAAGAGATAAACGGTGAAGGCTTCTTCATAAAGACGAAAGACATGTATCTATTTTTCGGATCTGGTATGCGGGAATAGTGTCAGGACCTGCAGGCGACCTGGTAGGGTTGGGTATGGGTGTGGTTTGGGTGTGGTTGCGTATCAGATTGGTTAGGAATTGGGTTATTATCAGTTAGGGTTAGGGTTGGAGCTCGAAACAAGCACTTTTTTGTGATTTTCTCTTAATACAGTCTGGTCTGCAGTTTGTACAATATAAATAGCCGTCAGAAGCTCTATCCTGGCATGAATCCGAGGCGCAGTGGATAAGGCAATGGGTTTCAAAACATCGGAACTTTGCATTTAGTGGGTTCGAATCCCACCGGTGGCGATCTGTCGGTAAGTCAGTCATTCAGTAGGTTAGAAAACATAGAAATTAACCAAGCAGAAAGTCAGAAAAACTACGAACAAGAGACTGGAAAGTACGAAATAAGTCCAGATCTGTCTTTCATCTTTGTGAAGAAGCCACGACCGAGATAAACACCGAACGAACGAAAAAGCACCGCCTTGGCAGCCATATTGAATTGTTTTTGACACATATCGGGAAACTTAGCCCGATTGGATGAATTGAAAGCGTATCCCAACCGGAACGCTGCCCTAAAAAAGCAAATACACAGATCGGGAAACCAAACTTAACCCGATCGGATGAAAACTTTAGAAATCGGGGAAACACTTTTTTTTTTCTGACCCTGCTTCTGCTTCTGCTGCGGAATAATAGCGAAATGAATGCTCAGCTGGGGCTGACCAATAATACGGGATTTAGTTTGTATAAACGACTGGAAGAATCCGGTGTTCCAGCCTTATAGATACAGGGGCTAGCTACGCAGAAACTTGCGTAGCGAGAAAACAATTTATCAAGCAACAACAAACTCTCAAAACGAAATCAACTCAAATGAAAAACTTTCAATACACAAATCCACGCATATTCTTTTTTCTCAAGAATTATTTTGAGCAGGAAAAAATTATAATTGCAATATTGACACTTTTCTTTTGTTTGGAGTTAGTGCACAAAGGTTTCTAGACGACTAAAATTGTTCCATTCATTACTTTTTGCTTTATTTCTACTATGTATAAATTAGTCGTCTAGCTTGCTAGACTAACTTTCTAAAGTGACCCCATTTTCTTATTTAGTCATCGAGAGAATTTTCTTCGTATATAATTGTCATTTAAAAACCTTCAGTTACTATGGGTCTCTCGATATGCCCACTGGGAAAATCGGAATCGTGGATTTTCCCATTTTCCTTGGGGTTTGGGCATTTTTTATGATTTCTAAAATGTTCCTGGATTTTTGTTATCACTCTGATAGCGAATGAGTACGAGAAGATGAACGTGTTTTTATAAGAACATTGAAAATTTCTTGAAGCCTTCGAATGTTCTTAAATTTTTGAATTTTAAGCCTTAGTTTAGAATGTTCTTAACATGTTCTTATCTTAACCATTTTGAGAGTATTTTTGTCCATTTTCATAAAAAGTGAATAAGTACGAGGAGATGGTTTTTGATAAGAATATCCAAAATCTTTGAAGCCTTATAATATTTTGGCACTCGAAGCCTTACCTGACATTGTTCATAATTTTGCCGGAGGTGTGAGACCAAGGTTCCAAAGATTCGGAATAAGACATTTACCAAGAAGATGTGAGATATTATTTACAGACGAAGCTACCTTGGAATGTGTGGTGTGGTGACGACGAATAATTGTCAGATTTGACAATGCAAGGATGCACTCTCCCTCAAGCATTAGCGAGATTATGTATTTGCATTTTTGAGGGCGTTAAAGTGACTGTAACGATTTTGAATAACCCGCAGTTTGACCCGCAAAATCCGTAAAAGTGTCTGATTTACCGTCGGCCTCGGCCAGTCAGGATGTTTACAAATGAGAACCTTATCGTCTCCGTCCCAGAAAAACAGACATACATAAACTCGTTATTGTGACAAATACAGCCCGAATGGTAAATGGTTGATCGACGATTCAAATCGTTGGTGCAACATTTCTCATTTAAAAGAGAGGGGGTATCAGATAATTGTATCACAGATTACATCGCAAAGCGGAGAAAATAATTTATAAAGCTCTCTGGCACAACGTGAATGTGAATGTTATTTAATTGGGTTTGAATGACGTCGACCTTAATTCATGACAAGTTTACATGATCACAAAGCAATTTACCTATTATCTCTACATTCTAAACTGTTCTCTGAAAAAGCAATCTGCAAAGTTATTTTAGACTTAATAACATGACAAGAAAAAAATGCATTATACAGCATAAATTTTATAAGAAGCTAGAGTAAGTGAGATACCAACATGTTATAACATTACAAGACATTATTAAGATATATATTCCTTGTAAAGAAAATAAGTGATAATTTATAGCAAGATGGGTTTTAGATTGTTTTTGGTAAACTTGTTGTTTGCGATGGCAATTCATGAAACAGAAGGAACAGTCACTTCAACCTTAGAAGACCAAGTGACTGACATGTCAAAAGCTTTGAATGACTTTGTAAACACAAACTTGGGCGTTGATCAACTACAGGTACAGTGTAGGTTAGAATGGAGAAAGTGACATCTTGACATTTCAGAAGAGTGCTTCGTTAGATATTCAATTCATAGAATTATATTCCAGACTGAGAATAAATGGTTTGGATGTGTGTTGATGTGTAACAATAAAAGAGTATTTTGAATATTTTTACCATCCAAATTTGTTTATACAGTAGAGTCTCTACAACTCGAAATGTTTTCAACTCGAACAAATTAATGTTCCCCGTGCTGGTTCGAATTATAGAGACACCATCCACTGTATAAACACGGATATTTTCAATTTTCAGGAACATTTGAGCAAAATTACCAGCAAAACAAAAACACAAGAAGGATCTGAAATTCTGAGAAAGGTGAGTTACTTTTCATGCTATAAAAAGCTCAGCTCATAAAACTTTGTTAGGAGGAAGACCAAAAAATATTAATCAAACTAATCCTCGACTGGCCCAATAATGTCGATGCACATATAAAAGAACTTCCAAAGCTACTCCAATAATTGTAAAGGGAACAATGGCCAAACATTGAAGAATAGATATTCTGGACCTGTGATTATTTAGCATTTTAATAGAGAAAATTTAGTGCTAAAAGCCATATCGAAGTTGCACAATTTTCAGCAGTGACTTCGACAATGAGTATAGCTTAAAAATATAATGTTTTCGAAACTAATCTATCTGAAACTCATTATCATAATAAATAGTTAACAACAAACGTTAATAGATGCATGTAATTAAAGGATGCAGTTAATTGTGAAAGATAGAAAACATTTTTTTGCACAGTGGTTTTCTAATGCAATAAACGATGTTCATTAGTTTCAGGAAGTATTAAAAACCCGTCAGGTATTTCCCTTGCTTATGATGTCCGTGATTTCTGGGAGAAAAATCCTAAAACATAATTTCCCTTCTGAAATGATCAATGAATTTATCGCAAGTTAAATGACCTCTTAGAAATAACACACCCCTTCTCACAGACCGACTGGGAACCCTTCCCATTGGAAAAATTGGCCAAAAAATCGTCCCAAGTGGAAAGTTATACTCTAATTTTTGTCCCCACTGAAAATGATCAGATACCCAAGCCCTTTTTTGACCTTTTTTGGGCTCGTGGAGATCAAAGAGACCGCTAGTGTTCGATCTGACAACACTTTTTTGACAGTTTTCGATACGGCAAACACGTTGAGGATGGCTAAAATTCTGAGGCTTATGACCTAATAAAAAGGCCGACAGCTCTCGAACTAATAAGCAAATCCTCACTGCAAAATATTGTGATATTTTTCCATCCACACTGAATTTTCTGGCTAGAAAACAATGGAATTCAAATCCCCGGCCATATAAAACATGAGAATATCAATCCCCATCGAGTTCTGGTCCGTTATTTTTACCCCCCTCTGCCTGATAAAATCCTATCTTAGGGTCTATCCTAGGTCTTAGGCTGCTGGCATCCACTAACGGATTCGTGCTCCTTATATACTACCTAGGGTTTTGTAGAGGTCTGCGATTCAGACTAACCGGGTCTGTGAGAAGGGGGTGAAATAGTACCAATTTCTTGAGGTTTCATTTTCAAATATGAAATTTACTCTTTTTCATAAGGACAGCAAGGTCACTTAAGGGGCAGCGGGCTTTTCCACTTGTAGTGGTCTTTATAATGCCCTATTAGCTTAAAGAGTCTCCTCTGAAGAAAATATTTCTTGATCCTTTGATCCTCAATATTTTTTTTTAAGATTTTCTGTTACCTTTTCCAATGGAGGTGCTGTATTTCACATTACTTTTCCAGTTTCACGACAGCTTGGAAGAGAAAGTGAGGAAAGCCAACCAAACGTTAGAAGAGCTTATTGACGTCATCAAGAATGATTTCAAGGGGCCTGGTGACGGGGATGATAAACCAATCACGAGCTGTTGTGATTATGATGCCAGGAAAACTACCTACAGTAATCTGTTTAAGAACTGGGTGAGTTTAGCGCCCGTATGCTTGAAGTGTCTTTAGGCACGCTGGGCGGAGAAAATATTAACTTTGATTAACCAAGCAGGGGTTCTGCCTTATTTTTTAATAGGCTGGTGAATTAAAAACCTGGCGAATTATAGATTCTAGGCCGGTGAGTTCTTAGCAAGCCAATATACATGAATTAGTTGGTATGCGGGTATATAAATTATGCCTCAAGGAGGGTCTAGGCCTGGTGCCCTTGCCTTGCATAGCCTGAGGTAATCTTGGTTCTGACTTCGTGGCACTCTGTGCACCATCTCAAAAAAGCCTTTTTTACCAAAAAGTGGGTCAGGTGCTGCACAAGCCTGATCCACTCAAATCAAACTCAAACGTGCAGGCTGTTCAGTATAAAAGTCCTGTAGCGATGTGATGGAGGTGACGGGAACAGGTAAAGGATATTACTGGAAGTTCTTAGCCGAAGTCATGCATGCAGGCGGCCTATGTGTGATGGCCGCTCAGTGCAAACAAGTGGGCAATTGTACTGTCCGTGTCCTACTTAGGTGGCAAAGCAGCCCTATTTAGGGATAGCACTACTTTCCTTTTCATGGAGGGGATGATAAAAATAGTCCTAAAAAATGCTTGCTCATACTCTAACTTGCCGTACTACTGCATTCGGCTGGTTCTCCAAGTTGCAGTCGAAAAAATCGTACTAAATCAAAATTTAAACTACGTGTAGGCTCTTGGAATGTTCGCACACTTCAGGATAATGATGCAAATCCAGAGCGTAAGACAGCAATTATATCTCGTTTTTTTACGGACCACAACTTAGATATTGTTGCTCTGAGTGAAACTAGGTTTCCCGGGGAATCTCAATTAGAGGAAGTTGCGGGGGGTTACACTTTCTTTTGGCGCAGTAGATCTGAAGACGAGGCTAGACAATCTGGTGTCGGCTTCGCAATTAAGCCATCAATCGCCAAAAAACTCACTTCACTTCCAAAAGGTATTTCTGACCGAATAATGACACTACGTCTGTGCATAGGGAAAGATCGTTGGGTCACTATTGTCAGTATATATGCTCCTACCATGACCAACCCTGAACAAAACATTCTTGATTTTTACTCTTGGACTCCTGCTCCAGGCCAATTTGGTGTTGGTAGTATGAATGCAAATGGTCTTTGTCTTCTTTCCTTGTGTGCTGAGTTTGACCTATCCATAACCAACTCATTTTTTAGGGTTCCCACAAGAAATAAAACTTCATGGATGCATCCAAGGTCAAAACACTGGCATCTCTTAGACTATATCATCGTCCGTCAATCTGAAAAATCTGATGTTTGTATAACAAAAACTCTCCCAATATCAACAACTTGGTCTGATCACTGCCTCTCAAAACTTTCTCTAAAAATAAACTTTCAAAAAAGAAACTCTCCAATCCAAGTACCTAAGAAATTGAATGTTGCGCGCGCTAATATTATTGCAAACCAGGCGACTCTTGATTCAAGATTAACTGAATCACTCAATGACCTACAAGTAAACCATATGGATGTAGAAAAAATCTACTGAAAAAATCTACTGAACTTCAAGAAGCTGCTGATCGCAAAGATTCGAAAACATTTAATCAAATTTTGAAATCTGTCTATGGTCCAAGATCAAATGGCACGTCACCAATGTTAGATACTGATGGTCAAACTCTCATCACTGACAAAGCAGAAGTTTTAGACAGGTGGAGAAAACATTTTGAAGAACTTCTAAATCGTGATTCAACAGTTTATGATGAGGTTGTTAATTCTCTTCCACAGCGTCCAGTTGTTGAAGAACTTGGTCATAATCCCTCTCTTGAAGAGGTTCAAAAGGCGATCAATCAATTAGTTTCTAACAAAGCACCAGGAAATGATTGTATTCCTGCTGAGATTTTTAAATTCGGGGGTGCTTCCTTGGTTGAAAAACTACATGACCTCTTTGTCCTTATTTGGGAAATTGGTAGTGTACCTCAAGATTTCAAAGATGCCTCAATCATTCATCTCAACAAGAATAAAGGTGCTCGTAATATTTGTGATAGCCACAGAGGTATTTCTCTACTGTCTGTGGCTGGTAAGATTCTTGCTAGGGTGGTCCTTAATAGGATAATAACTCATATTGTCCCTGATGTGTATCCCGAATCACAATGTGGTTTTAGAGCTGGCAAAGGTACTGTCGATATCTATGATATTTGCTTTGCGTCAAATTCAAGAAAAGTCGCGTGAAAAAAACAATGACCTTTAGATGGTATTTATCGATCTAACTAAAGCTTTCGATACTGTGAATAGGCCTGCTCTCTGGAAAGTTTTAAGGAAGCTTGGTATACCAGAAAATATGCTTAGTGTTATTTCATCGTTTAACAATGGCATGAAAGCCTCAGTTCATGCCGGTGGAGAGTCTTCAACATCATTCAATGTCTCTAATGGCACCAAACAGGGCTGTGTAATGGCTCCTGTTTTATTTGCTCTTTTCTTCTCAGTGATGCCGTCTCATGCTTTTGAGGATTGTGATAAAGGCATTCAAATCCAATTCAGATCTTCTGGTGGATTGTTTAATCAGCAACGGTTTAAGGCTCGCACTAAGTTAAATTATGACTTAATTCGTGAAATTTTGTTTTCTGATGATTGTGCTTTGGTAGCTAGTAGCTTAGCTGACATCCAACATCTAGTCGATAGGTTTTCTCTAGCATCGAGAGATTTTGGTTTAACAATTAGTCTAAAAAAGACTGAAGTTCTTTTTCAACCAAAAACCTAATATGCCTCATACCGATCCTCAGGTATACATTGGTGACTATTGTTTGAAATCTGTGAAATCTTTTACATACTTAGGTTCTAGTGCAAACTCCAGTGCAACTCTAGACAATGAACTATCACTTTGAATTGCAAAGGCGAGTTCTGCCTTCGGACATCTTAGACACAGACTTTGGAACGATCGTGGTATCAGATTGCAAACAAATATAAGTGTCTATCTAGCAATTATTATACCGATACTTCTTTACGCTTCTGAAACATGGACTTTGTACAGAAAACACATCAATCTTTTAAAGATTCTTTTCATATGCTTTGTCTTCGATCGATTCTAGGTGTTTCTTTAAAGGACAAACTTACAAATAACAAGATTCTCTCGAAATGTTCTTGCATGGACCTTGAAAGCATGCTTATGAAATCACAATTGCGTTGGCTAGGGCATGTTGTTCGAATGGATGATAAGCGCATTCCAAAATTTCTTTTATATGGTGAATGTTCTCGAGGTTTCAGGAAGATTGGTAGGCCTCTTCTTCGCTATAAAGATAAAGCCAAGGCCAATATTAACAAGTAATACTTTAATGGACCTACCTATTTATAAAACGAATAATTAGAATTTAATGGAAGTAATGTATAATTTTAAATTTCGATTTATATATCTATTGGAACGGAGAAAGCAATTAAGAAACGCATCGATGTTTAACGGTGAAAGAAAAATAATATCGACACTTTAATCAATCATTCAGAGAAAATTAAAACTGAGAAAATCTCAAAAAACCGCTTTTTTCGGGACATTTCCGGTTCTAGCGGCCGGAAAAATTTCTTTTTCGAAAATTGGGCTCTGTCACATTTTGGGCATTGCCATTTTACATCATTGTGCAAAAAATCATGAAAATCTGTCGAGTATAAGTTGAAAAAATGAAGGAAAACCGTTTTACGCCGGTTTTCGGCTGTTCCGGCGATTTTTAAGGAGTTCCGGATTCAAAGGATGATTTTTTTTGGAAATCAAACGATGCTAAGTTTTGGGCATCATCATAAAGAACATTTTTCTGTAAAGAAAGAATTAAATAAGTTGAAAAAATGTGACGGAAATGTGAAAAAACGACGATTTCCGGCACATTTCCGGTTCTACAGACCGGAAAAAAATTTTTTTTCGGCAAACGGTTTTCGACACCTTTTCGGCAGTACTAATGTGCATCTATGTGCAAAAAATCGCAAAAAACTAATGATAAAATCTCGAGAAAATCTCAAAAAACCGCTTTTTTCAGGACATTTCCGGTTCTACCGGCCGGAAAAATTTTTTTTTCGAAAATTGGGCTCTGTCACATTTTGGGGGCATTGCCATTTTACATCATTGTGCAAAAAAATCATGAAAATCTGTCGAGTATAAGTTGAAAAAATGAAGGAAAACCGTTTTACGCCGGTTTTCGCCTGTTCCGGCGATTTTTAAGGAGTTCCGGATTCAAAGGATGATTTTTTTGGAAATCAAACAATGCTAAGTTTTGGGCATCGTCATAAAGAACATTTTTCTGTAAAGAAACAATTAAATAAGTTGAAAAAATGTGACGGAAATGTGAAAAAAACGACGATTTCCGGCACATTTCCGGTTCTACAGACCGGAAAAAATTTTTTTTCGGCAAACGGTTTTCGACACCTTTTCGGCAGTACTAATGTGCATCTATGTGCAAAAAATCGCAAAAAACTAATGATAAAATCTCGAGAAAATCTCAAAAAACCGCTTTTTTCGGGACATTTCCGGTTCTACCGGCCGGAAAAAATTTTTTTTCGAAAATCGGGCTCCGTCACATTCGAGGGTTTATAGTAATGCACCTTTGTGCAAAAAATCAGAAAAATTGAATGAGCCAATCTCGAGAAAAGTTGGTAACTAACTAACTAACGAACACGGGTTAATTTATAGGACCTCCACCCCACCGGGGTAGGTCCAAAAATTTAGGCTTAGTAAATGATTGGGAAAATGTCTGCCAAAACAGATCAGGTTGGAGAGCAACCTGTTTCAACTCATTGAAAGCTTTTGAAGAACAGCGGCGTGAGCATAGAAATCTTCTACGTCAAAGAAGAAAAACTAGACCAATCTGTGCGCAATTCTCTTGTGAACTCTGCGATTTCAAGGCAAGATCTAATGCCAGTCTCCTCTTACACACAAACGTTTTAAACATAGATAAATGAATTTCTTTTACTCTCTTTTTTCTTTCCTTCCTATTTTAATGTACATGATTTTTATCAATTTTAAATTTTAACATTTCAGTTTTCTCTTAACTTGTTTTATTTTCCTTTCTTAACATCTCTACTTTATGCTGAACGCTCATCCGTCGAAATCGACGAGAGAGTCTATCATACATGAATTATGAGACCGCCGGTGAATTGTATTTTTTTTTCGTACCTTAGACCAGTGAAACTCGCCGTTCGTCCGGTCTTAATAGGACCCCTGACCAAGGGCTCGAATTTATTCTGGAAAACGATATCATCCCTACATTAAAGAGGCAAAGGACACTAGAGTTTAACCCTGTACCTTTATGATATTCTCGATTGACTCCATCAGTGAACGTTATTAGGAATACCAGTGCGTTTAAGAATAAGCCCGAATGTTATACTTTTATAAAGTTGACCAAATACACTGACAAGATCTTGCACCCCTTTTTTACTAAAAGGTAAATTTTGATGACGTTTGCGGTTATGCGAGTGTTGATCACAATTTATGTCCCAATCAATTGCGAACACTGGAAGATAAAGTCCACCGGTTGACTCAATCGGTTATGTTGGAAAAAATGAAAGAAGCGTACAACAAGCATGGCAAGGGGTCCAGTAGACATATTTACTTGGGAACTACCGATGGGTATTTCTTGGGCTACCCGGCTGATCGACCACCCGAACAAGAGACCATGTGCAACTGTTCCGCCTTCGATCCAAGATACAGGTATTTTCTTAATGCATTTTGCTTTTCCAAAAAAAATTCTACTGACTTTGTCACATGCAGTGGCGTTGTGGGAAAATTTTTCTGGAGGGGCCAAAGTCAATTTTTTTTAAATGGCGCCCCCAATTTTCCAAAGTGGCTCCCCACCCACCAGTTTCTAAACTTTTACTAATTCATTTGCCTAGGCATAACGAGGCAGGAAATATTTAGTGGATAAGAGTAGATATATCTTTGATGAATGGAAAAGGATAAAACAGGCCCCACCATGGTTGGGGTCGACTAGATGATTTTTGAAAATCACTAAATAAAAATAGACAAATTTGACACTTGCTACAGTGAAAAGAAAGAAACAATGTGTAATGCGAGCGAAGGGAGTAAAAAATTAATGATGTTTTATAATTTCAATATTGTTGTCAGCAAATTGGTCTTGGGGCAGAGTTAGATTTTCATTTAATAATGCTATATGGTACACAAAACAACTTGTAAATTAGCTAGATTGCAAAGAAGTTACCAATTAACTTTATCGCGAGCAAAACAAGCGAAAAAAATTGCAAGTCATTTAAAATTATCTCAGTAAAATTGGTCCTGGTGCGCAATTTAAGGCGTATAAAATATGATTTTTAAGATCGGAGCGTTTGCCCCCCCCCCTGCCACAACGCCACTGGTCACATGGGTTTGTTTTATGCAAAGCCTCAACCCTCGTTTGCTTGGAAGGGCTTGATAGTGAATCTTTGTTGTGGACTTATTAAGTCCTGCTTCTGAATTTATCTAAAAAGCACTTTTAAGAGCATCTGAGGAGGGTAATATGATACCATATGATTTTAGTGTGAGCTACTTGCTATGTAAATTTGATACACGGTTTGCAAGATGACAGTGTTTTTATGATTCGGAGACTTTTTCATAGAGTGGGTTAGTTTTTGTAAAACCAGAGAGGGTTTCCGAAGTGTGAAAAAGCTATCAATTCTTTTCGCGCGTACCATAATCCGTATAGAAAACCCCGGTATGGAAGCCTTTTGTTTCCTACTTGGACTTGCTTTAAGAAATTAGTTTGTTTTGCTCACTTTTTGATCGTATGATTAAATCAATTCCAAGAACACTAAAACTGAGCAAATCGATTTTATCTTTATATATCAGCAAAGGAAAAAGCTAACAATAAGTTTCCAGACTAGGGTTTATTTAACGGACTATGCACATACCCAGGTACATATTTTACCTAAGTATCCACCAAGACTTAGTTTGATGGTTGGTTTGAATAATTTTAGATTTTTTCAATTGAAACATTTTCTTCTTTTTTGAAGGCCTTGGTACCCGAACCTTGTAAATACAAAAGAAGGAAAAGAATTTGTGATCGTCCTCGATTATTCCTCCAAAATGAAAGGAGATCTTTTGAAGCAAGCCAAAAAAGTTGTTCACAACTTACTACGAATCATAGATGGGAAAGACAAGGTTTGGTTTGTTTTCCATTTCTTTGCATTTGTGAAAGACATACATTGCTCTGTGATGTGACCTATGTTTGATTCTCAGTGGTGGATCTGAGGAGAGCTCAAAACTTATGATGGAGAGTCTCCATTACCTTATAAGGATTATGGCTTTAAAAAACACTCTTCGTTATAAATTTTGAGCCCTCTTAAATCCGCAACAACTTCTATCCTCTACGTTCTTTTCCAATAGCTAAAGATCCTCGCAAAATGTCATATTGTTGTATAAAGGATAAGTGGGCTACAGTTTCTCTCATGAACGCTAAAACAAAGAAATTTGTACCTTTTTAGATAGTACTACGAATTATATCAGGAGGGAACTCTATTGCACCATCAGAGTTTGATTGCTTGAAGTTTCTAACCGAAGCTCACCCTTCGGTCATCAAAGTACTGAAAGATTTCGTGGACAGAACAGGTCAAACTGGACTTCTTGAGTACGCCAAAGTCTTCCGTGACTCTTTCAGACTGTTTGGTTCAAGCAATAAAAGTAAGCTGAACTAGTTAATGGTTTCGCATGGCGTATTTATTTTGCTAGTTTTTCCATTGTAAATCCTTCCTCGAGTTCATGTATCAAAAACAGTTGAAATAAGACAAAAAAGAAAACTATCACGAACACTGAAGGACCTGATAAATTTTGAAAAGTAGACCAAGACAGATTATCAGTGGGGCGCTTACAACACATCTATTTGTAAATCATACGAAAACGTAAAGAGTAATGGTGATATCATTCTTTTCAGAGAAACTGTTCATCCTAATCACATCAGGAGAGCACGATGAAAGTTATTCCCAAGTCAAAGAATATTACAAAAACGGTTATAAAAAAGCTTGCCAAGCTTCTGTTGTCATCTTTCTCGTGCAAGGTACGTATTATGTTTTCTGCTTTGATGGCGTCACCAATCATCTCTTCTTAACTGTTAACCAGGTATCAAACTACCAAATAAAGAGATTTTCTTCCGACATGCTTAAACTCTGAAGGTCGGGAAAGTTTTCAACAACTAGAAGGTTTGGATTTTTGGAATTTTGCCTGACCGCGCAACAGATTTTGGAGAGGGAGGTATGAGCTCTAGTCCTTATTTTAGAGGATTGTTCAGTCGAACTACATTTTTCAGTGGTTAAGGACGGTTGAGCCCAACTAGCACTATTCATTCTTCCATCAGAATATCAAATAACTCAGCCATCACCTAGCCTGCTCCTACTAAAACAAGCGGCACTGAAGGCGCCCCAAAAAAGGGGGCTCCAATCTATTCAATTGTCTATGACCGAGCTTCTTATTCCCTTTAACAGTTTTAACTCCGAACTATGAACTAGTTAATTTTTGAAAAGAATCTTATTTTCGAACTTTATAAACCATACTCGACTTAACCGAAATTATACTTTAGTTAATCGACCAATGACAAAAGCACAAAATTCCACCTGCCTTTCTACACAGGTTCATCGACACCTCTTATCACACGACAAGAACACGAAGGTTTAAAACAAGAAGGTTGCGATGCTTGTAACGATCAAAATTGTGATTCTTTCAACGTATGTATCAATTTCTTTTTTCCTGAGGGCGGGGCCTTGGTATTGCGTGAAACTTGGGAGAAATTTGCGTGAATTTCCAATCACAAATGCAAATAGGTGAAATTTGAGTTCTCTGGGGTGGGGGAGGGGCTCTATGAAGAAGTTTCGAGAAAGGGCGGTTCCCTATTTTTCCCTTACTAGTGGGGGGGGGGGATCCTTATGATCCGTAGCATCTTTCGTAAAAGTTTCAAAATCCTATCTACTTTCGAATAGTCGAACGTGCGCAACGCACTGGGCTCAACTTCAGTGGCTTCAAATTATTCATAGGCCCAATTGTAGACCCCCAGATATTCACCCAAGGTACAAGTGTGCCAAATTTCAGCCAAATCCAACAATTTTTGAAGTCTCCAGGCTGCCCCAAAGCTTTAGCCTAGTTTTGGCGAAAAACTCGTCACCAGGCCCCAAAAAACAAAATTTTTGAAAAATGAAAAAATACCCCCAGATATTCACCCAAGGAACAAGTGTGCCAAATTTCAGCCAAATCCAACAATTTTTGACGTCTCCAGACTGCCCCAAAGTTTTAGCCTCGTTTTGGCGAAAAACTCATCCCCAGGCCCCAAAAATCAAAATTTTCAAAAAATGAAAAAAACAACCACAGATATTCACCCAAGGAACAAGTGTGCCAAATTTCAGCCAAATCCAAGCATGTTTAAAGTCTCCAGGCTGCCCTAAAGTTTTTGTGACAGACAGACAGACACACAGACATTGTCAGATTGTAGCTCAACTGAAGTTGAGAACCAATCACATGCGGTTTTTGTCAGTCTCATTCTCTTTGACTATGATCTTTACAAGATGGCAAATTTTGAGAGCTACTACATTCAATTTGCTTTTCCCATTCAGAAATTCCAACTGGTGGATATTTATCCAAGATACAACGAAGCAGACATACGACAGCAAGTTGCAAAAATATACAAAGCTTTTCAAAATGAACTTGGCCCACCTCAACTACAATTTTCCATGCCTTATGAGGATTTCTACGGACTGGGTAAGAGACGAATCACATCAAAACAATACCCCGGAGACACGAGGTTTTGAGAGTTTTTATGGCCGATGACTTTCAATCGTCATGAGGCGCTTAATACACAAGCTACAAAATTAAAGTCTGAAGAAAAATCACGCTTTGACTCGAGACTTTTTACATGACATTTATTTCTGATTGGTGCGAATTTATTGATAGTAATAAAGTTATCAGCTGCAAATTGTATAGCAAGTAACATGGGAATAAAATCACGTGAACTTTTTCGAGTAATCACATGTTTTGAGACTACATTGATATAATTTTGCAGCCCGTGTTTTCTTTGACCTGAGGGATAAACTACTCGGAAAAAGGTGTACGAGAATTCTTTGAGCGATTTACCCACCCATACTTGACACGAGGTGCCTCTCTGGTAGTGTCCTTAATAATATAATCAATATGAATAATCAATTTTCCCTCATTCTAGGCACAATGATAGATGCTTGTACAAGAGTGGTCAGTGATGACAACAAACTTCTTGGTGTTTTGTGTTTGTCTTTCTTAAGCAACGAATTATTTGGCGTGACAGCAGAGGTAGCAAACACCAAAGACGCTTATCCTTTCCTTATTGATAAGTCGGGTAGGTTTTCTGTCAGAATGTTTTATTTGAGAATTAGTTGAGATAGGCTGTCTTCAGGCTCACAAGTAGGCCATGTGCAATCTCAAGCTTATTTGTGAAAAATAAACAGTAATGTGACCATGAATTGAAAATTCGGAGATCGGTAAAATTCGAATATGCTTTGTATCTTTATTATTTAGTCAGTCAAGCCTGTTGAATTGATCAACTTTTATACACCCCTCTTCACACACTCGGTAGGGTTTTTCAGCCAGTGAGAATAAATATTCCCATGTTTTTATATGTTGGGATTTGAATTCCATTCTTTTCAAGTCACAAAAATTCAGTGGGGATGGAAAGATAGCACGATATTTTGCAGTGAGGATTTATTTATTTCATTAGTTTCAGACTTTTCACTGGGGACGATATGTTGGCCAATTTTTCCAGTGAGAGGGGGTCCCCCTCGGTCTGTGAGAAGGGGGTGTCTTTATATCATTAAAATCTGAAGGAAAAAAACGTATTTTCAAGAAGTATTTTCACCTATAACTTTTTGATACGTAGGGACAACTTACATCCACCCATACTACATCAATCCTGAACTACACGCCAGTGGAAGTCGTATTGATATCACCAACTTCGAAACATCCATTCAATTCCAAAATCAAGTCTACAATTCAATGAAAAGGTCTGCAATTTTTGTCGATCTCGATTCAATACACAACAGAGAGATTTGAATTTCACAATGACGTCACTCTTGTACTAAGGTCAATCTAATGGCCGGTCTCCACTTTCGCGCGAAATGGGCGACAGCTTTTTTTTTCCCAACCTTTTCTACCTAAAGAAAAGATTACGTCATAAAAAAGTTTTACGCGGACAAAAAAAAATTGAAGGAAATTCAACTTTTTTATGACGTAATCTGTTCTTTAGGCAAAATACGTTGAGAAAAAAACTGTCGCCCATTTCGCGCGAAAGTGGAGACCGGCCCTTAAACCATCCATTCGCTAAATAGTTGGCGATGGCGGGTCTTTTATCCATTTTAAACTCTTGCAAACAACAGCTGGACTAAAACACTAAAACACGTATAACACCAAAAAATTGTTTTGTGTAGGGGTGTGTTATCTTACTTTTCAATTTTTTATTCAAGCGGCGGAGAAGACGAAAAGAGTTTTAAAGTGGAATCTTCAGTACCTCTGGGAACGCTTGGCGCCAAATTCGAAAGCAAAAATTTCACTTACATCTGGAGAGAGGTGAGAGATTCCAATATTTATTTGCTTGGAAACATCGAATTGAATCATTGCCCATATCTCTGAAATAGAAAAAAACAAGTCGTTAGGCTTTTGAATGAGTAGTTTTTCTTTACGACTTTGAATTTTTGTTAGATTTCAAGTGCGGCGAAGTTTAGCTTGTAACGTAAGTCTTTATTAGTCATCAAAACCTTGTTCCTATTATAAGAGCTCGTACAGTTCTCTCAACCAATAAGAATGCCTCTATGTTTTAGGTAGAAGGCTCGAGTTTTTCAGTAGGAGTGGCTGTTTCATCAGTGTACAAAGACGATCTACAATTACAAAGTTCGACAACACAAGGAAATGAACTCTATCATCGATTGAGTTTACAAGATGGTATACAAGATGAATTGTGTTCACATTATGGTTACATTGCTATCAAAGGTAAAGACAGGTTCCTCCTTGGAATGTTTTTAATATCTAATAGTTAGGTTTGTTAGCACAAAAATTCTTCAAATTGTGATAAAGGGCTCAAATTTGGCACAGATAAAAACAACATAACCATGTTTCCTTTTGCTTAGAGACAAAAGTGAAAGCGACTGGGATCTAATATTTATGTTTATGGTTTGTGTTTGATTTTGGTGCGTTTGTTTTTCCAATCACCGCTCTCAAAAGTAGCTTATTCAATTTTTAAAGCTAGATGTTATGCTTTAGCTGAAAGTGTGCCGTATTGTGGTAGGAAATTCTACCGAGGTCACGTGACATTACAACATGTTTTCAGCACTACATCTAGCCCTTCGGGCTTGACCAGAAATCTGTGTATTCATCCCAACTAGACCAGCTCCTGAGTGCGGGGTAGCGCCACCTAGAGGGGTCCTAATTTTCTATACGATTTTCGTGCTCTGGACCTGGGTTAGAAATTACTATGAAGGAGCTATTTTCATGTCAGTAACATCAGTCCGTATCTTTCGATCTAGCCAAGGATCACTACCAATTAATTTGACATTTTTTTGTGTGGCATTACCATAATTTGAAAAAATTTTCTAAATGAAATGACCTATTCTTTCCGTATTTTACAGATCAACCGGTAGTTAGTATTGCACCGGATTCATTTGAGCAACCGAGCGTTTATTATGAAAAGGAGAGCAAGGAAACTGTCAAAACTCTCCAAAACTATTTCAATGAGACATATGTTGAAAATCCTACAGCGTTCAAGGTAAATAAGGATATGCTATAATTTCACCTGATCAGAACTACACTCTACCATCAAATTAGTTTAAAAAAAAATTAGAGCATAGCCTTTGTCTAATTTATGCACCTTAAGAAGGGCAAATCGAATTTGGGAAAAGTGAACTTACCCTTATCTAGGTAACAAAATCTGCATGTGAACAAGTACGACAAAAACAACGTCTGAATCCACCTATTTTTAATCTCATTATCCTGGTATGCTTAACCTCAGTATTAACGATTATCCATTCACTTTTTTGACTTTCTTAGAGTAACACCATTCGCAACGAAATTCGTCAGGCTGTCATGGCAACCAACTTAATGAACAAAATCTGGACTGGGGACGAGTCTAATCAAAGACTTATCATCAAATGGAGGTTAGGAAAGGTCCAGATTTTGAAGAAATTGTTAATGTGTTACATTTCAGCTGCTCTGACTGTTATTTTGCTACTCAAAGATACTTCACCAATCTTTAATATGTTTCAAAAACGCTTCAACTTATTTTTTTCAGGTACATTGGTATGGAGAATGGAGTTTTCAGAATTTTTCCTGGAATAGAGATTCCAGAATTCGACCCTCGCCAGCAACAATGGTACGTGGTTTGGACAGTTTAATGAGACCTAGCAACGAAGGAGAAGTGTTTTTTAGAAAACTGTTTAGATAATACACGTTTCTTTATAAGAACAAACTATATAAGAACACAAGGCTTCAATGGCCAAAATGTTAAGAACAAGATAAGAACATTTTAAGGCTTTGCGGACTTTAAAATAGCCAATTTCTTAAGAAAAGGGACAAAAAATGCTCACAAAATGGTGAAAATAAGAGCATGTTAAGAACATTTTAATTCTTAAAACTCAAAAACTTAAAAACATCCTTCAAAGACTTCAACTTGATAGACAGGCCATTCCAATTTCTTTCTTTACGTTTGCAGGTACCATCTTGCCGAGACTTTTCCCGGCAAACTTGTTTTCACGACACCTTACAAAGATTCGAACGATCCTTCACAAGCAAGCATCTTATCTCTCAGCAAACAAATTACTGAGTAAGAAAACCCATTCTAAAATTCACCAACGAGACACCAAAAAACTTGTCTGTTCCCATCTTAATGTATGTTTCTTCTTTTCACTTTGATATATTTTCTTTTCTTTCAATTGGTTCACTTATAGCTCTTTGAATTTCAGAGAATTGAGTGGCGTAAAGCAAGGATCAGGCGTAATTGGAATGGATTTCGAATTTCGTTATTTTCAATTTCTGATCGAAAGAGATTTGACTTTATGTGCTGGTAAAGTGATCAGGTATGAATTTAACCTTCCGCATTCAAGTACATCAAGTATTGTTTGTCCCTTTGCCACTTAAGTATTACTCGGTTGGAAAGGTGGAAGTAGCGTAAGAACGATCAAGAAGATACGTATAGAGTATCCAGCTGCTACGATGCACAAGGTTTTCAGTCAGGGCATATCAAAGGCTTCGTAGGACAAAAGGGTATTGAGCCCATTCTACTTGATACTCAGCAACTTAAGAAGCGGCGGGTCAAGGGTAAGTTGGGAAATCCAGGAAAAGGAGTGGCGCTCTCCTCTACCATCGGGTGGACAGCAAAAGAGAAATGGGCCTTCGGGTCGCTCTTGTCTGCGGCTGCAAACTTACTAAGAAAGATCATATCAAGATAAAAAAACTTCAAACTTCAAAATTCTTGTATTAGAAAGATTTTCAAATCTTTTGCACAATAAACTACCTCCATCTCTCTTTTCGTTAAGAGGTACGTGTTCAATCATCAACACAGACGGATTTTTACTTTACCACAACGGTACAGATGGAGATCTTTACAAACATATCCATCTCGTAGAAAAGGTGAGAACCATTCCAAAAATTGAATCCTATATTGCACGCTTCATGATAGGTGCAACTTCAGGAATTTGAAACCAAATTAAATTTTTTTTTCAATCAATTATTGGTAAATCATTTTATTTATTAACTAATTTCGTGTTAGAGCAAATTATCCCTAATACCATGTTCAGACGTTACGGTTCCGTATCGTTCCGAAACGAAACGGTTCCGAAACAAGTGTGAACGTAGCCTTTATTAGACGCCACGGCTTTTTTTCTACAGTAAAGGCCGGTGCAAATGCATCCAACATTTCATGCAACAATAATGTTGGATCAAATGTTGGATGCATTTGCGCCGGCCTTAACGGAATGAAAAATCCCGGTTTTTGGTGAGGTGCTCGCTAGTGTGAGCGTCAAAAAAGAAGACGTTACAAAGCAAAACAGATCAAAACGGTTTCGCTCCTTTCTTTCATCGGAACGGAACTGCTCCGTTTTCTCGCTCCGAAACGTTCCGAAACCAATATGAACACGCTCAACCCATAACGAAAATCATACCGGAGCGAAACGGAACCGTAACGTGTGAACATGGTCTAAGAAGTTACCTTCCCCTAACAATAGACAGAGGAAGATAGTAAAATTATCTCCTAAATAATATTGCTCATCGTCTCACAGGAACCAAACGTGGCAAGGAAACTTCTACAGAGTGGTATAATGAAGAAAACATCTTGTATCGAATATAATGATCGACTACCCCGTACCATATGGTTTTATTCGGTAAGTTGAAATATCACCTTATGGCCTGACACTCACTGTTGCTATGTTTAGCAGTATTCGATTCGTTTAAAAAACTCCTGTCTCACAGCCCCGGTGGAACTTTTTCCAACAGTGGGGATAAAAATTTCTATCGAAATCCCAATGGGGATAGAAATTCTATTGTTCCCGAGCTTAAAATATCTAGTGGGATGGTTTTGGGCAGCAAACTTTGCATTGAATTTCGAATAGGGATGAAATCAAAGTCAATTTCCCAGCTGGGGCTGAAATTGTGTCCACTGGGGACGAAATGTGGCCAAATTTTTCAGTGGCGGGTCTGTGACACAGGGTTGTTTTAAAACATCAAAATACAAGTAGAGAAATTCAGGGAAATGATTGAGCCTTCTGATATAGAAAGCTATCTAAAACTCCCGGTCACCGGGCGACAAACCTTCATCGGACCAACTGATACTTGTGTGTCAGTTAGTTCTACAACTCCTGCTTAGTACCATATGATCTTAAATAAAGATTCTAAAAGCCCTCCCATGCTCCAGGTTTCACGCGAGCTTCAATCCACAGGGGTAGGCTTGTAAAAAGACTTTGGATGTACAAAAAAAAACGCAGAAAAAGTTTAACATTATGTTTTTATATTTCAGCTTGACGATGTAACAGTTTCACAGTCAGACAACGGGACATTTTGGTTGGTTCCCATCAAAGGAACAAATCTTCTACTTCTCTTCACTAAGCATTCAAACGTTGAAAAAGAACAAGAAAAGTGTGAATGCTCAAAACCAAGTCTGAAGGTATTAAAGTTATATAGTGATACTATACCATGCCCTTCTTCAAATCACTGCCGAGAATTGACATTGCTTTAACACTTACAGTAGAGTGAACTCTTTGCTAATTTGAAATTCGATTATTCGAATCATTCCATAATTTGAAACGATCTTCAGTCCGCGTCAAGATAAGAATACCTCATAAAATGCTTTCTATAATAAGACTTCCTCTGTAACTCGAGTTCGAGCGTGACACTTGGATGGTATTAATACGCGGGGGTGCTGGGTATGTGCGGACGATTGTAAGGGTCGATTTTTTCACCCTTCAAAGTCTCTCTAAGGGTCGGAAAAATCAGAAAGTTTTAAATTAGTCTCTCTAAGGGTCGGAAAATTCACGATTTTATGAAATTTTTTTGATTTCAAGTTTAAACAAGAAGCCCGTTGGGCGTGAAGGCCCAGCGAAAAGTAACGTGTTGAAAACGAGCGTGCAAAACAGCAAATGTATGACCATGTTGATCAAAGACAGGAAAAATATTTTCAAAGTCACCGCGGTACTTCTCAATAGTTAGACGCTTGAAACTTTATTGAATGGTCTCCATTCCAACCGGGTCTACAGGCGCAGGTTCACGGTTGAATACTCTCGGGTACCTAATAGCGGGGGGGGGGGGGGGTTTGGAATAAGCGGGGGGGGAGGTTGGAAAAAATCTCAAAACTTAATAAGCGGCGGGGGGTTGGAATGAAAATGTCCTAGGTGGAAAATTTCCATAAATTATGCGCGCCCATAGAAAAATATAAAAAATACCCACAAATATATAGTGAGTGGGCGCTTTTTAATCAATTAGGTGCACTCACATATGCAGGGAGAAATATCAATGCAGGCATGTTAGTTGGACCAGACTGTAAACCAGAAAAATAATCTTTAAAAAAATAGACGGTGAAATAGTTTACAGTCTGCATATCCAGGCAAATAAAATTCATGTGGTTAATGTGAGTTAACAGTTTAATGTGACAGATCCAGAAATGATCATTTTCACTGTTCATGCGTTGCAACCATGAAAAATGTTTCAATATAGTTCAAATTTACCCATGAGCTGCATTTTCGTGTCCGTTAACAAATTCCAGAATCAGTTTATACTTTTTAAACAATAAATAATTATGTGAGTCGAGTTTGAAAAATCAAGCCACCGATCGTTTAACGCGACAGATCCAGAACAGAAATGGCCATTTTATTTCATTATCATCATCATTGCTCGACCGCAGTCGAGACCATTTTTGAAAAGACCATTTTATTTAATATACGTAGAATCATGAAAAAAGTCCCAATCTTGTTCAAATTTACACATTGAGCTGCATTTTAGTCTCCAATAACTTAATTCCATAATCAGCTTACTTGAAATAATTCTGTGTCGAGTTTGAAAAATCAAGCCACCAATCGTCAAACGAGACAGAACCAGAAATAACCATTTTCACCATTTTCATTTTCACATCATGGAAAAAGTTCCAATCTTGTTCGAATTTACACACGAGCTCCATTTTAGTGTCCATTACCAAATTCCAGAATCAGTTAACTTGTAATAATTATGTGTTGAGTTTGAAAATCATACCACGCACACACCACTGACTGTTTGTTGTTTTGCTTTGGTAAAACAGCGACATATCCAGAAGTGACTGTTTTCTTGTGTCGCATCAAGAAAAAAGTTCCAATCTTATTCAATTTTACACATCAGCTGCATTTCAGTTTATTTATTTCTATATCGGAAGCCATTATTTCCTAAAAATAAAATTTTTTTGAAAACAAGAAGCTAAAAAATGAAGGTGATTTTTAGGTAGAATTTTCACTCATAAAACTTTATTAAAACTTGAGCAAAGACTATAAGATATGACAGAATGTTGAAAAAGGTTTATAAAGAAAAATCATTACAAAATTTCTTTGGTTTGAAAGTCTCTTGACCACTAAAGCAAAGAAAATGTTCAAGAAAGTATGAATCAACCTCCTCGCTTCGACCACCATCTTGTTTTGTTTTGAAAATTGTTTTGAAGGAGCGCGGAATCAGAAAATATATCTTTTATAGCCAGTATCCGACTTTAGCAAGCTTTTCCCTCTCCAGACGGCAAAATTAAAAAGTGTGTTACTGGTTTTAAGCGCCGTTTCTACCAAAACGGACGGACAGACAGCGGAAGGACGACGAGGACGGAAAGTTGCAAATGAAAGGCCCTATCGCTAGCGCTGGGCCAAAAAATTCTAAAAAAGTAAAAAAGTCTCTCTAAGGGTACCACTTTTTTCAAAAATCGAAGAAAATTTTTCAAAAAAGTCTCTCTAAGGGTTACCTTTTCAGCAAAAATCAATCTCTAAGGGTCGGTTTTTGAGTTTCCGTCCGTACATACCTTAGTACCCCCTCATCACCCCCATGTATTAATATTATTTCTTTTTTTAAACTTCTCAGGGTGAAGTGCTTGGTAAATGCAGAGAAGGTGTAGACGAGGCTTCTTGTGATTGTCCTTGCTACGTAGAGAAAGCATGTCTCAGTGATCTCTTCGAAACTGACGCACAAAGGTAAGAGACAACAAATGTATAAAAAACTAAACTTAAAGGACACCTTATAACGTACCATCGGCTTATACCATTTTTAAGAGGAAGAAAGAAAACTTCTCTTCGTCCCCTCCGCGCGAGCATAAATGTTGAGAAATTCTATTGTTTATTCTGCTTTGTCAACATAGAGGCACATCTCCTTTTACATCACAAAGAAAAGAATATCTTTAACTTACTAAACCTATAATTGTACTTTAAAAGTTATATTGGCCATTAAAGAAGCTAGGTTATCGAGAATGAATAGTATGTATGTATCTTTGTTTATCTCATTTTCAGACAATCCACCTTGATCTGCCAACCTCGGAGCATGGGTCAAAAGATGCCAGATTCCACCCACCTCAAAAATCTGATGAAAGATAAAATGCCGTTGGATGAATGTTATCCGTTAAATTGCTCTCATTTCCAGTAAGGAAACCCTTCCAACTTTTTAATACACCTATTCGACCGTAGTCGCGCGGAAAAGCGCGTGCCACTTTATTATTTGATTTACCGTAAATCACCGACTAAGCACCCCGCTTGAATTAGCGCCCCGCTCGAATAAGCGCCCCCCTTTGAATAAGTGCCCCCCTCCAGGGAGGGGCGCTTATTCGAATTGGTGGTCTAGGCTAATTTCCGGGATAAGAATTTCTCTTCAGATGGTTAACAGTCGAAAAAAATTAACTTGTTATTGAAGAAGATGAAGACGACGACAAAGATATTGTTATTGATTGAATAAGATATTGTCTTAAAAAGAAAAAAAACGATTAAGAATAAAATGATAGTTGTCAATTGGACTTTTCTTTTATTCATCCTTTTTTGAAGTTAAGTTTAAGCAGATTCCGAATTTGTTGATATACGAATTTCTGAAATAAAAAAATAAGCGCCCCGCTTGAATAAGCGCCCCCCTCAGAGCCTGAAAAATTAAATAAGCGCCCGGGCGCTTAATCGGTGATTTACGGTACCACCCTATACTCGATCTTTTTTTTACACTTTTTTCTGTTGTCTTTAGGCGCGAAAAAAGACTGGGACGGTTTTAGGGTGGTAAAACGGACAAAAAAATGCCCGCGCGGTAATTGACGGCTACGGTAAAAAAGGTGTATTGGCTGTGAAAACTAATTTACATCTCAAAATCTTCAAATACAGGGACTTATAAGACAATGTTAAAAGATTATTCTCAAAAATTGAGGTTCTTTCACTTGTATGGTTCGTTATCTTACAGACGAAAACATTCATGAGGCCAAATGGTTAATTTACAGACAGAATGTTAAAGTGGAAGAATAAGCGTTCATATTTAAAACAAAGCATTGAAAACTTACAACAATTTTAATAGATTTCTAGTATTCTTTCGAACTATCCATGATCCACCTTAATACATTTTTTTCAGACGGTCAGACGAATGCAATTTATACGGTTGTTTTTGGAATGCACAACAATGCAGTGAGGTACAACGACCAACCACAACAAAAAATCCGACAACTGACGAACAAGGAGGCGACAGTGATGACAACACAACGATCATAATCATAGTCGTGGTTGTGGTCGTCGTTCTTATAATCCTAATCGTCATTATCGCGTGTGTCGTCAAACGTCGCAAGAGACAGAGTACGCCCTCACAAGACCACCATTTGAAACCGCCATTGCCGCCCCATCCGCCCACTTATTCGGAAACGATCGTTAACCGTTACGAGGAGGAATTCCACGCTTAGGTGACACAAACTGCATCAGAAATATGGTGTTAGACCTTGGTCACTTTTCAGGCAGCTGCAGTTAAGTTTGGTACAAAAAAGATAAGATATACCACATAAATTCAAAACGACAATTTTTCGGTACCTTCATTTTCGAAAGGCTTCGAGGGCGACAGGAGGGAATGGCACGGAGTCAAAATGAAATAAAAAAGTTATAAAGAAGAAAAAGAAGAATATATACAGACACAAATTGAATTATAAACTCGTCATTTTACATAGAATTTTAAGCCCTTGATACTAAGTATAATTCAAAAGAAAAAGGGAAGAAGTACGACCATAGGACCAAAATTTAATAGTTATCTAGCTCAACCAAAAATCAGTTTGGTCTTAGAAGGTTGTTAAAAATCTCTTTCTCAGCCAAGAGGAGGCACAAATTGATAGATAAATTCATAAAGGAGACTCTTTTCTCCCGGTGTCGCTCAAGTTGTGAAGGAAAATTTGTCTTAAGCGGACTGTAAAACAGTCTGCCAGATTTTCGTTTTTTTGCCAGGTAAAAAAAGAATGAAACAATATTTGAAAATAAGGGATTCAAAATCTGTTATTGATTTTATTCCTTTTTCAACTTTAAGTAGCTTTTTTGTTATTTGGATTTTAAAGATTTTTTTTCAAAATGGCAACCTCGTCAAATCCTAGTCTACTTCACTAGACTAAGCGTCGTCAAAAATGATTAGAAAGTAAAGTTCAGCCAGAAGTAGACTCTAGTCTAGGTATGTCAAAATCATTATACAAGAATTGTAGTTAACATTGTAAATAGTATACTATTGAAAATTGTAACATTTCTACTCAAAGAATATAAAATTGTCCCTAATTTTTTGAAGATTTGGATATTCATGTAGGTTACATGTACATATGATCTAACACAAACTCCCTTGTTTGAAATTATGATTATATAAAATTTTCTATACTAAATGTTATAGAGATATATATTCTAAAGTCTATTCACGATAAGTGTGCACTCTTTTTTCATTTACCTATAACTTTTGAAGGAATTCTTCAATCTTTATAAATTTGGTATCATTGGAAAGATATTAGTGAGTGGAACAATTTGAAATAAAAAAATCTTCAAAAAAATTCTAAAAATGAAGATGAAAATGAAGAAGAAAAAAATGAAGATCTTGTAGAAAAGTGCTATAACTATCATTTTCCCTGAAGTGAATTCTTGATCATCGAACGTCATCACTGTGAAAAAAATTCTCAAAAATAATCATTCAGTCAAAAGATATCAAACTAAGTTATAAGCTGATTGACGTCTAAAAACGCTGTTTTCTGCAGTTTTTTGCTGTTTTTTGGGGTCAATCACTTATTAACTTTGTATCATAACTTTATATTGAATAAATATTTTAATGAAATTTCTTCACAGTGATGATCTCCTAAAATCAAAGAATCTCTCCAGTGAAAATGAAAGTTATAGCACTTTTCTACAAGATCTTCATTTTTTTCTTCTTCATTTTCATCTTCATTTTTGGAATTTTTTAAAAGATTTTTTGATTTTAAATTGTTCCACTCGCTAATATCTTTCCAATGATACCAAATTTCTAAAGATTGAAGAATTCCTTCAAAAGTTATAGGTAAAAGAAAAAAGAGTGCACACTTATCGTGAATTGACTTTATATCTAAAGTCTGTCTCAAAGTAATTTGCATCTGAGACAAAAATGGCTGTATCTTTTGATAGAATTTAAATCAAGTTACGATTTTGTGCTTGTTGAAAAGATACTTGTGAGTGGAGTATTGTCAAGCAAAAAAAATTGAAAAAGAAAGAAATTGAAGATGAAAAATGAAGAAGAAAAAAATCGATACTTCTTGTAGAAATGTGGTATAATTACCATTTTCACTGGAGTGATTCTTTAATCTTAGATGATCATCACTCTGAAAAAACTTTTCAAAAATATCCATTCTATAAAAATATATCAAACAAAGTTTGTTATTGGTTGATCGACAAAAGGCTGTTTTTGTCGTTTTTTACTACTTTATAGAGTCAACCAGCAATAAACTTTGTTTGATATCTTTTGATTGAATGAATATTTTGATGATCTAAGATTGAAGAATCACTCATGTGAAAATGGTAATTATACCACATTTCTACAAGAAGTATCGATTTTCTTCTTCTTCATTTTTCTTTTATTTTCCAGATATTTTACTTGATAATATTCCACTCACAAATATCTTTTCAACGAGCACAAAATCGCAACTTGATTCGAATTCTATCAAAAGTTACAGCCATTTTTGTCTCAGATGCAAATTATTTTGAGATGGATAGAATTTTTATGAATTTTTACAACTGACCACGCTAACACGTGATAACAATGTCAAGTTTTACCTTAGGTTGATTAGATTTGCGAATTGTGGCCCTTTTCACGAAATTTACCCCTTGTGAAAAAATTAAAATCCGCAATTCGGTCAAATCACCTAGGAGAACGAAAGAATTTAGGTGAAAAAGAGGCTGATTGGCAAATTTTAATCCACTCGAAAGTTTTAGATTCTCAATTGCCGAAAAAAGTTCACGCGAAAATTAATCTACCTAAGGTAATAGCGACTGTATATACTACATGTTTCTTGATAAGGACCACTTTGGTTTGAATAACATCAAAATCTTCCGATATGTTATGTGGGATTATCGCAGCAAAAACAATCGTCTCATTGGATTAAAGCTTAAAAAGCAATGGGGTTGGAATACCACCAGAGATTTTTATCCGAGAGAGGAGTTAAATTCTATTGTTTACAGTTCAAAAGTCTAAATCATAGCTCCTTGTCGAGTAGGAATTAGAGTTCAGTTTTATTTTCCGATAGAAAGACGGCTTTTGCATGTCTGTGACAATGTTTAATTATCTCTCTGTGTGTTAAATGAAGAGTCCTAGATACAAGTCCTAAATAGAGCTTTCAGAAATTAGTTTGAATGCAACGACTACCTCGCTTTGAAACCATTACCAAGGTGATTAAATCTCTTGAGTCTTCAAGTGTTACTTTTGTAAATAGAGAAAACGTCTTACGAACTTCTTTGGGATATCAATTATCATAGCAATATTTTGAAAACGAGGTAAGCCTTGCTCATGACGTAATTTATGAAAAGGTATATACCTGGTTCCTACATATTCAACTATAATTAGCCTAAAGATTAAGATAAATAAATAAAAAAATTGAAACAATACATAATATATCTGTTGATATGCATAACTGCTTAAGCCATTTGTCCAGTTTAATGTTTACAGTCACTAACGGTTGGCATGTAATGTGAATTGTTTGCAAGATAATCTTCATTCATTCACCTATTCATATTCTTAATATAATCCATTCATTCGCCTATTCATTTACTCGTCCTGTCTACTCTTTGTTGATTTCACTGATCTCCTCATAAACAGGATCATTATTGGAACTTTTCTCCACTGTTTGAATCTCACCATTCGCCTGGTCGTTTCGAATGTTGTAAAAAAGTTCTTTATCTCTGATCCAACTATAGGCGTTGTTGAAGACGAACACATAAACGCCCTCTTGAGCACCCTCTATGACGCCCTCCTCCATTAAAATATGCGACTGTTTCCGCGATTTTTCGATCACTTCTATGACGTCACCAGAGTCTTTTGGTTTTAGGGAAACTGAAAACTCGATATCGAAATCAGAGGTGACAAACTGGTAGTTAAGTTTGCTACCAGGTTGAGAGACTTCCACCTCTATCTCTATTTTGTTTCCCGCCTTGATAACAGTAGATTTGAATTCCGCTTGTTTCACCTTCTCCGATGTGTAAAAAGACGTCGGAACCTCCCCACCGTATCCGATGTGTTGCTCACATTTCTCGCTTCCACTTTCGTCGACAGCGGTACCACCATAATACACCGGTATTTGATCGGGTTCGATATGCTTTTGTAAATACTCTTTCCAGTTACTCCCAACCACTTTGATTTTCTGCTTCGTTTCTTCTTTCAAAAACGGTTTCAGTAGCGAAAACAAGACCGGGAAAATACCGGGTGTCCGGATTACAACAATACGTTTCCGTAATGCGGGATAATCCTGGTCATACATTTGAACGGTTGCCTTAAACAAATCGAGTCCTGGTTTCCATAAATGTTTACGACCCCCTCCATGAGCATCTAACACTAAAGTAGAATATTGTTCTATGGTTTTGTTCAACTTTTTCTCTTGCTCAGCGCAAACAGATTTTGCATCTTCGCAATGTCCTCGTTTATATTTCATCACTTCATCAGCTTTCACGCTGTGTAAAACGCCCCAAAAATCCACTTGGCCGAGCGGCTCCCAAAACACCGGTCGTCCATCACGATCAAAACCGTAAAAACCACCAGGGTAGTATTTCTTAAGGAATGCTTGAGGTTCCATCGCTCTCTCTTCGCTACTGTTCGTCGAATCAGTCATCCCAAAAAATACAAAAAATAGTTATGTAATATGATGCAGCACACCACTGATAATACGATTTTGTTGTTTTGATTTTGATTTAATGATAGGAATAACAGAGTTTCTAGAGTGAGCTATAACGACCTGTTATTATTATACTAAATTAAAATTCAGCATCTCTCGAACTCTCTTCAAAGCTTTGACAGTCAGCAAGAAATTCTCCGTTCAGTCAGTTCTCAATTTTCTTGCATCGCCCCATTACCAATTATTCAAAGAATGTCTCAAGAATAATAAGATGGAGGAGTTATTAAAAAATTATATTGTTCGTGTCGTTATCTGTAATAACTGCCAATCTTTTGTTTTTATTTCAAACAATAAATCAATTAATTAATACCGTATACCGGTCGGTATCTCAACTCGTCCGGTAATGCCGAAACTTGAAAAAAAAACAACGAGTGAATTTTCGGTTTACTTGAAGTTCTCCAGAAGCACACATATTCCGGGGGGAGAAAATTGATGCACTGATACCATCATCAATAATTATATCTTTTGGTTTCTATAAACCGCGCGTTGCATTATAGAATTTTCCTTAAACAGACTATACTTTCATTCAACAACTCAGATAGTTATCTCTAAATCGGACGAAATTACATCGGTACCGCAAAGTAATAGTTATAATAACTACGGCTACCATTTTGAATTTGACCCAGTAGCAGAAAGAAATTTTTCGTCTACATTATTGTAATTTTCTTCTTAAATCTCATTACAGTTTTATTTATTCCTGTTATAGACTTTTCAATAAATGGCAACATAGGGTTTAGCATCAAAAATAGACCACATATATAGCATATAAAAAACACGAGAGGAAAAAGACAACCGTGTAACCATGGAGACAATTTTGGAATAGGTATCAACACAGCATGCTGTGGTAACCGACTGGTTCTGTTCCCCAGTTTATTAGTAATAAACGAATCGAACCACCAAAAAATCAAAGTTGAACTCTGTATTTGGAGAGAATTGATCTAAAAATAGTTCAACTGTATTTTCATTAGTATGCATGTCAAGGCAAAATTGATCTAAATTTTAGGTCCCTTGAGATGATTATCGTCAAAAAGGTTTGTTTTCATGTCAGCATGGGTGTAACTTTCATCCCCTCCAAAACATAACATTTTTCGTCCTTCATTTATTTAAGTCAGAATTCAGATGATTGATTTAACACCAGCTTAATTTACAAATTGCAGACCAAAATGATGAAATTTGCCCCTGACCTATGAAAAGAAAAGAAATCCAGACTGTACTACGTAGATAAAATTTTCGTGACTTCTTTTTTATTCATTCTTTGTAAAGCATTTCACAAAGTGATCTTTCCAGTTTTTTATGATTTAAAACAGCAATCAACAAGTCAACGAGATCAGCTTCCTTTTGAACTTCAGAGTGGCAAAGGAAAAACAAAATCAACTTGCCCCACATGGTCGAAGGTGTTAGAGGTGACACAAAGTTTAAAAAATATTATACGTGCATCCTTTCAAGTTGTGAACACGAGAGAAGAGCACGATGGTAAACATCAGACCTTTAAAATGTCGGTACATGGGGGGGGGGTTGAGAATATAGTTTCCGGGGGGTAGTGAAAAATCTACAAAATTTGCCTTGTCCAGGGGGGGGGGTAAACTTGATCTGTTTGAGGATAGTTTTGATAGTCCATCGAGTTAAAAGTCACTATGTCCGGGGGGTTCAATTTTTTTTCTGGAAAAGCCCATTAGACCTTTACTACTGGGAAAGTTTTCTGCTTATTTTTTACCTAAAGACCCCATGCCAAAGACCGAGGAACACGAGTAGAGATCGAAAACATTGATAGAGAACGTTTGTTTTTTGTTAGGTCACTTGAAATTCAATTTGGAGTCTTATTAAAATGGTAGGATAGAACTTTCCACGCACCTGACGAATCATGCGTCACAGATCGACTGTGTAATCACAGGCCCAAAAACAAACATAATTTGTCAAGTCAGAGAGATATTTGTAATGTCTTTTTTATATTTAAACAAATAATCAGTCTTTTAAGCAAAAATTCAGTCGACTGGAAACCAATCCAAAACTTCAAAGTAAAGGAGTTTCTACGCTTTCAAGAACAGAGAAACGCTAGGGAAACTCAAAGTTTAAGAAGCGATGGCCAAGTAGCCTAAGGCATTAGCGCAAAGACCAGGGATTCTGAGTTCGAATCCCCTGCTCCTTCCCATGTTTCGTTCAGCTCATAGATATGGAAATCTGTGAAAACAATCAAAAGACTGTCTCAGAAGACCTCCTTACTGGGCCATCTAGTCTGAATCGCAGACCTCTAAAGAAATACATCCTATAAGAAACTTTTTTCGCTAGAGGATGAGCAGAAGCCTAGGATCTATCTAGTTACGATCCGTAGAATCCAGGAAGGTAAAATGTGCATGCGTCAATTCAAGTAATTCTGAAAGAGGATGAGGGGTTGATTGGTCATCCATACGTATAACGGACAACCATGGATTGATGAGAAAGCAATTTCAACGTCCAAATGACGAAACATTGTTTTTCTTATGTTCAGTCACTCTTGTTGAAATCTAACACCTTTGATATTATAATGTATAGGAACATTTCAAAACTCTTGTTTCTTGTGGGAAAGTTGAGTTCAAATGCTAATAAGAATATTGGTCATTTTGGATCATAGTGTCATGTATACAAGGGCAAGATTTCCACCAACAACTCATGTCACAAAAGAGTCAACAGCCGTAAAATTCAGAACTCACAACATGATAATGCATACGATAGCGGATACAAAAATTCAGACACTTGTTGGAAAAATATGATCTGGTTCCTCTGAGAAAAAGAAGACTTATATAAAAGACTTCTATAGTTTAGTTATAAACCAATGGAGTTTGTAATTGAGACAGGGGAGGGGGTGTTCAACAGGAAAACGAATGAAAGACTGGCTTCTTCAACAGAACTTCAATCGATAGAATTCATTAGTAACACACACACTCTCTCCATGACGAGTATCACCATAAATTTCTGAAACGTAAGATTCGTCATTTGATCCTTCAGTTGAAAGTGAGAAGCTACTCAAACACGTCAGTCATGATTTCTCAACATTTATATAGGCGTCAATCGCACGATCGCGTTTTTACTCTCGTTTTACTTTTATAATGTGGAGATGAACCGTTTAAAGTCTTTGGATGGTTTAGATTCACTTGAATAGATAAATGGTGTAGGCTTGATTGTTTTAGGGAAAGACACATTTGGCGATTTTGTAATGGGCTTCTGGCGGACGGCAGACGAAGAGGGTTCCTCCAACGTTATATGGACGTTGTGGACGTTAGGTTGACGTTGAGGCAACTTTGGTAGCCAACTGAGAAAGACAAAGAAAGCGCTGAAATAGCGTATGGGTTCAAATTTACAAGGTCATCTTAGGAAAGTGCTCGAGAAATGACACGACTCTGTGAGGAGACAAACTGGTCTTAAAGTAGAAGAACTTTTAAAAAAATCATATAATACCTTTCTAGGTGGTAGGCAAAGTTGTGGCCTCTGGATGGACGTTATTCACTTTAGAGTTTGGTTAAGAGCCATAGGCTTCAACATATTTACTACGGATAATTAAAGCTTTGATAATCTCCGAGAGCAATTCAAAAATATATTTTTATAAAATAAGGATCAAAGGTATTCAAAAATACCTCCGGATCAGTCTTAAACTTAAAAATAACAATCGTCGAGACTTAACAGATTTAGAGGGTTGAACAGAAGGAGTGAAGGAGGGCATCAATCACTACTGAGTGTTATACAAAGACCTTAAAAGTTAGGCTTTAACCTTCATTATATACACGTTTTTTTTATAAGAACATCCAAAACTTTTGAAGCCTTCGGATTTTCCGGATTTTCTTAACCTTTTGAGCTTTGAGTCTAAAAATGTTCTTAACATGTTCTTATTTTCGCCATTTTTTGACCATTTTTACCCATTTTCCTAAGAAATCGGGTGTTTATGAGTCCATAAAGCCTGAAAATGTTCTTAACTTGTTCTTAACATTTTGGCAATCGAAGCCTTATGTTTTTATAAAAAAACGTGCACACAAAACACCAAGCTGGAAATTAACAAATATAATCGCACGATGGGTTATTTTTTCTTATTTGGCACGCCCTCAAAGAGAGCAATTAATCGTTAATTGCATCCTGTAGAGAGCAATTAATCGTTAATCACACTCTCCAATGCCGCGCCAATGTTTACAAAATTGATTTTAGTGTTTTTTCTTACTTTTTTTTTGCATCGAACGTTTTAATTGCATTCGAAATTTATTTTGTGAGAAAAAAAATCAATAAACAACAATAAAAGAAAGACATAAAGAGAAGAAAAAAATATAAAACTCTCAGTGTAATTTCTGTAATTTACTTTTCTAACTGGGAAAAAGTAGTGAAAGCCATTGTGCGATTAGCTCGTAATCACATAATAACTCGTACAATTCAAAAATCGCACTCGTGATTTTTTTGTTTCAAATTTTCCTCGTCCTTTCGGACTCGGAAAATTAATAACAAAAAAATCACTCGTGCAATTATATTCGAATTGCACTCGTTATCATGTGATTACATATACGAATCATCAACCCGACAAAACTAAATTTTCATCAAAAGTGTCACAATTCGGTTACCGTAAAATATTTTGATGTGTTCCTTAGTAATCAAAACGAGCAAACAAGCAAACAAGAAGTGTATGTTGTTTTAAATAAAGTTGAAAGAATAGTCTTTTGTTTCCTTGACAAAGCAAATGTTACCGAAATATTGACAGAAAGTCGACTTTGTTTTCTTTGGATAGTCAAATCACACTTGGTATCAAATGGACGGTTGGTAGCCTTCAAACAAACAAAAGATGAATATTTTTCTCATCAGGGGACTGTTCTGAGTGAAGGATTAGTCTGTGGTTGTGCCAATGGTTGACGGTTGTCTGGTATGGATGGAACCACGTATTTTGATGACTTTTAAATGATAGGTTTTTACGGTAGAATAGAGAATCAGAGCATGATATTGAGCCGTAAATCCATGATCTAGATTGATCAATAAGTGAAAAGATGAGGACAGAAATTTTCAGACAAATTCTTTCTATGAAAGAATTTTATCAAAAGTTAGAAAAGTGCCTTGATTTTTATGTATTTCGCGCCATATAATCCAATTTCTCATCGAAGAGAGAGAAAAATGTGACTAGCTCGAAGTTAGTTTAAATCCGCAATGGAGTGTCTGGGAACATTTAACTGTGCAATACAACTGTAGAAAGTTATGTCGTACGTTTACATAACTGTTGGTATGTTCTCACTTGTTTGGCTTTCATTGACAAAATAGAGACGATTTTGAAAGGTTTTTCTGTGCGTTTGGTAAGAGTGGGTTGTAGAATTTGTGAAATATTTTGCACATGTTTTCTTGGAGTTTGTCATGAAGAGGAAAAAGAGTTTGGTCGTGCGCAACTTTTTTACTACTAAAAGTTATTTTCTTATAGCGTTCAATTTAAACACGGGGAAAGAGGCGGGAAAGAGGCGGGAAAGAGGATTTCTCTCAGCGAATGGTGTTGATTTCATTTCAAATCAGGTTTTGAGGTAAGAAAGAAATGGAACATCATATTTTATTGAGTGACAGGATATTTTTCTTGGTGTGGTTAACCCTGTTTCGTATAACGTATTATGGTTGGGTAGAATCTGGTAGAATCACCGTTTCAACACATGTACGTTCGTTGTAGCACATCTTGACTGGACGCTGAGACTCAAAGTTTATTAAAGCTAATTTAAAATTATTAAAACCTAGATTTTCCTAGATTCAACGATGTGGAATATATCGAATTTATAGATCGATCCTTTATTTTACTGGCTATGTTTGTATACTTTGAAATTTGGTTTTTATTGTATTGGTAACTTTTTAAGGCATCTGATAGACGGAGGTCAGGTCTAGAATGAGAATATTTTAGCCGGATGAGACAAAGTGTTAGAAAAGGAAACTCTCGGGTGGAAAATTTTTGAAAAGGGCAAAAACAAAAAGACTTATGGAAATATTCAAGGCACTTATTTAAGAAAGCTTATTTCATGTACCTTATTTAAACTAGATGTTGTTATGATGATGGCTGGTCTATGCAAAATTAAGTATACTATTCACAATTTAAGTGAATTAGCTCTTGTCGGCTTCTTATTCAACTATTTTTTCGTTTTTCATTCCTACATAGAGTAAAAACAAGGAGTTATTGCATCATGTTTAAGATCTGGAGATCTTTGACTGAAAACTTGACCCCAAGGATTAACTTTACATCATTAAATCAATCAGCCTCGATATTAAAAAGTTTTAAATCTGAGCTTTTTTCTTGGTGGTTATATAAACTCTTACAGAGAAAAAACTTTATGTGATTTGGTACCTTTTTGAGACCTTTGAAAGGTGTAGATGGACCCTTACCCCTCACATTCATATACTTTATACACCAACCTTTTTTATTAGGGACCATGTCTTGACAAGGATTTTTCCATTAGGCTGTTTACCTAGACAGGAAACCTAAGTTTATTGACTCAAGTTCTGATGTGGTATAAATCACAGCCTAACGGAAACATATCAGATTCGAGTCCAGATCTCTTGTTACCAGACCTCCCCAACAAAAACACATCCTTAGATTGTCTGCTAAAGGAGTCTTAAGAATCGTTATGAAGTATCAACCATTGTTAAAACTGTCAAGATTTTTAAAGCACGCATCAAAGTGTCAAAAAGTCCTCCTGTTTTTTTGTGTATGTGTCTACGCGAAAATAAATTCAATGTTTGTGTGGTAAGCCTGCAAAGAAAGGAGAGCAAAGTCACATGACAGTGTTTTGTTTGAAGAGTTGACCTTAAGAAAACATTCGCTCTATTCAATTCTAAAGAACATACTTTACAAGAACCTTTCCTGCTTAGCATCCTGTCCTTGACTTTTTTTCCTTCCCAATTTCAGAGGGACCATGATTAGTTTTTGAACCGTGTTGGTATGTTGATCTGAGGGATGCGTACACAGGCGAGGCTTTGCTAAAATTTGCGTTACAAAATTCAGATGAATGAAAATTATTTCGAATTTTTTTATTGGAATGAATGAGAAAACCATTCGAGTTGTTTTCTTAGAAAATACTGTTAGATTATACTGTTTGAATTTTAAGGATTGAAAGGAACTTTGGCATAACTTTTACTGTTTTGATAATGTTCTTTGAGAGATTAGATTTTAATTTTAGAAGCATCTTTAGATTAGTAATAAAGTTAATGTTATTGTAAGCGGGGTTAATCTTGAATTATAAATCATTTCGATTGAGATTTGGCGGCGGATGATTAATGGCGTTTGATAATTGCAAGAGATTGATTACTAAAAATCTAAGTTTTAGAAACGGTTGCAAAGTATTCAAGGCACTCTCCTCCAATTATTATTACGCGAAAAAGGATTTGGGAATGATTACCGAAAATTGTCTCTAACGATAGATTAGTAACTGAATATAATACAAAAGAAATTGTTTTTCATCGACATAATACTCATTCATTCATTTTTAGCCACAAAAACAAGAATAAAACACAATGGCGATTACAGATAGTATCAAACAAATTCTTTCGGTCAAAATCAAGCCTAGACATGATTCCTACTCTGATCAATTCTCTCGCATCTTCATGGTCAAAATCATGATGATAAGCGCTTTGTTGGTCGGGTTGAGCTGGTACACCGATAAAATTAATTGTATCATTCCTTCAGCTCTCGGTGTAGATGGGAACTTCGTAGCTCAAGCATGCTGGATCAACGGTTTGTACGTTTACAAGGATATTCGTTACCATGTCAACGATATTGGTTACTATGGGTTGCCACGGGATATCAATAATGACGGAATGTTCGAAAATGGTGACATTTGCGCCACAACTGATTCCTCACATCGAGTGAACGAGAAATGCCGCCCTATGGAAAAGACCTTCTATTTACAATACCAGTATATGACCTTCATCATGGCCGCCCTCGCTGTGTTGTATTACGCCCCATACGCCTTCTTCAGACTGATCAACCAAGATATTGTTTCCTTGAAAGGCTCCATAAATGGTGAGTATCAAATCCGTTTTAAATTTTGGAGCTTGTAGAGAGCGACAAAGCAACGCCCATCGTTTTAATGTTTGGATATGTGCAAGGTGGTACAGCTTTGCAATTATCCAGAATTTGTAGATTTCTACGAACATAATCAGTACTAAAAATCTGAACCTTTCGTCACTGTAAGTCCTGCAAAAAATTCCCTTTGTGCACTAAAAGTCAAGCAGTGTAAGAAATAAACTTCCACGAAAAAATGTGGAACCAAACCACAATTTATATCAAGAAGCAAAATGATACTTTCTTTCATTATGTTATTCTGTAACTTTATGAGAAAGGTCTGGCCTGACAAGTGAGAAACCAGAACCTTTGAAAGCATGAGGCGAGTGGATGAAAGATTACAATGAATGGATAAAAAATAGATGACGAATGAATTTAAAAAGATGAATGAATGAATGAATGAATGAATGAATGAATGAATGAATGAATGAATGAATGAATGAATGAATGAATGAATGAATGAATGAATGAATGAATGAATGAATGAATGAATGAATGAATGAATGAATGAATGAATGAATGAATGAATGAATGAATGAATGAATGAATGAATGAATGAATGAATGAATGAATGAATGAATGAATGAATGAATGAATGAATGAATGAATGAATGAATGAATGAATGAATGAATGAACGAATGAATGAATGAATGAATGAATGAACAAAAATGTTCCCTTTTTTCTTTCAGATAATGATGCAGAGGGTATCGTGAAGAATTATTTCAACTACAAGATCAACAGTGAGTTTCGTATGCGAATGCGAATTATTGGGAATATTATGATCAAACTCCTTTACATTGTTGGCAATGTTGCAGCTTTCTTGATTGTGGATGGGGTTTTGAACGGTGACTATAAGACGTATGGTATCACTTGGACCACGTGGTCGAAATTACCCAACTCGATGGCTTACGATTATATGGGTAAGTCGACATTATTGTTTATTCATGGAAGGAATTGGAGTTTTTTTGGAACAGTGAATTTTTGGATAAATTTCACGATGAAAATCTGCAATCTACTTAAGATTTTCAGCTTTTCACTGAGAATTCTCCAAAAAAAGAACTATGAAAGGCTTTACATTTTCCCTGTGAAAGAGATTTGACACATCTGAATAAGTGTAGCTGAAACAGCTTATGATCAATGGTAGTTGATTGGTTAGTCACTCCAAAATAAAAAAATAATAACATTTTCGAATCTACCATTACAGGACAACGTTTGAGCGCCAAACCCGGCAACATCTTGCTACCATCCTTCGCATTCTGTGAAGTACACGAAGCAGCGCAAGATATCAAGAATGTCATCACTAACAAGCATAAGTTCGTCTGTGAGCTCTCACAACATATCTTGTATCAATATGTCTTCATCATTTGTTGGTTCACTATGGTCATCTCCATCGCTGTTGCAGTCCTTGGATTCATCATGCAAATTGCTGAACATATTATGACAATGGCTTGCTTTATGAAGGGAGGTGCACCAGCAAGGTTAGTGAACTATTCTCTTGTGTTCTCATTCGGCGTGTGAGCTTCCATAACCAAAACTCGAGTTATGATATATGAAAAATATTGAGTTATGGGGACTGGCTTCTAAAGGGTTTGAGAAATGAAGGAATCAGACAACTTGTTTAAGTTAAGTAGACCATTCGAGTTTGTTCACATTATGGATAATTCGTTGTATTGAGTTAAAGAGACCCTAATGTGAGCCTCAAATATCTCGCTCGTGTTAATAAGAGACTTGATCTCTTTCACTTAAAGCAGGTAGATTTATGAAATTTTTGAACGCATTCTAAACGATGAGTATCAGCAACCAGTCTCGTTTCTTAGTTCATTTTGGAGTCTATTTCACGAATATTCTTGTCAAAGATGTATTCAAATGATCTATTCTCCTCCCATAGGAAAATGTACCAAGTGTTGACATTGAGAGAATGTGAATATCTGGAATACATTCGACGCAAGAACATGCCTTTGTATGGAGCCGTCATTCAAAAGCTGAAAGAAGAGAGATATGACGGTTTGGCCAACGACCAAAAACCGATGTATGACGGCGGAAACTCTTATGAGATGAATTAAAGTGATTCAGTCAAGCGCACCATATTCTTGTACAGATAATATTTTTTACAAAAACGAATATTGAATTGGAAAATTCGTGAAAGAGGGCTTTAGAAACCCGAAAACTGGGTCCAAAATTTTAAAAGAACAATAACTTTGTCACAATTTTTTACACTTTTTTTAATAGATTTGTACAACTTTTTTTAACGCAACAGATATTTTTTGATACAATTTTACATTTTATACTTTATCATGTTTTATAGTAGTATTTGTACTATTATTTTGGTTAATTTTCTAACTTCAAAAAAACGAACAAAGTCACCAAACTATTTGATGCCATTATAAGTCATTGTCGAGATCGAAAGCGACCCAAAGGCTCTCTTGTCTACCCGAAGGTAGGGGAGGGTGCCAATCATTTTCTTGGTTTATCCATTTACCCTTGATCATTCTAGTTAGTTGCTGAGTATCAAGCAGAGAGGTGTCTTCATCTCAACGTTTTGTTTATCATCAGAAGAAAATACTTTCGTCTTGGATGAGGTATAGAGACCGAAATAAGATGGTTTAACATAATATTCTGTATTTAAGTCAAAGATGACTGAAAATCAGTTCCTATATAATTTGTTACAGTGCATGGTCGAGAAACAAAGGACGTTATAAAAGTTCAAATTTGAAGCATGATATAATTGTACTCCAAACTTATCAGTTTTTACTAACGGTCATATGAAGAGATAAAGGTCGATACTATTCTAAAGTAAGAATGAATCGAACGATTCTGACATAATTCATTTCTCACATAATCACCTTGATATTTCCTGGATAAAAACGATTGAAGTAACAGAGTATTGCGTGATAATCAAAAACCAATAAAGAGCAAACAATAATCGAGAATAAAATCGTAAATATTTTGACTTCTTGTGGCCTCGGTATGTATGCATCACCAAATATAATTTCAATTTTATCTTATAAGAAAAGTGGAAGGATTTCAATAACTTGATACAAATACCCTGGGAACAGTAGTTTAGCTTTGCCATTAGAGAAACGATGTTTTAGGTTCTTACCGATTTAAAGTATCGGGCAGTAACTGGGGGCGTTTACTTTGAAGAATAAAACTATCCAAAGCTTTCTCTAAACCTAACATCTAAAGTTTCTTACAAATGATGGAGAGTTTGTATCCAGTTTATTAACACCCTTTTGAAAGTTCTTTTGCGGTATATATCAACCGAAGACAAGTTGACAACATTTTTGTGAAAGAATGATCAAGAAAAATGATTTTCAAAAACCATTATCGATATCTGATACAATTTTCAGTGATGAAATTTTAGTCCTGTTTGTCTTTTGATGACTTATTTTGATGATAGTGTTGAGGCAAAGCGTTTACTTTCCATAAATGGTAATTTATAATTGCATCAGCACTCCATCGCATAGGTGAGGACGGTATATTTGAGGGGATTACAATATGGTAACCTCTCTCAAATAGATACAAATCAATTCTCGAATATAAGAGGCAAAGAAATAGATTTGGTGGCTTCAAGTTTTAAGGAAAATTGGAATTCTTAAGACTTGTTTGAATAATAATTGCACCAATGTTTAAGTGATTTCTTTCTTGACAAACTAGTTAATTCAAAAGCATTTTTAAATATAAAAAGACAGCAGTAAGAAGGGGACAACAAATTTTTGTTGGAAAGATATTTCAGTGTTAATTGAAGATGACGATCACAGAAGATATAAAGGATATTATCAGTATCAATATCAAACCAAGATATGACAGTTGGTGTGATCAATTCACCAGAATATTCATGGTCAAACTGATGACAGTGGGTGCTCTCATATTAGGTAAGAAACCTGTTTGTGATAATTATGTCTGACGTGTGTCCAGCTTGTGAAAGTCACTGACAGTGATAAGTGCGAAAGTCAATTACCGTATATTTGCTAATCAAACTTTTGGTGTCGAAGCTACTCTCATTAAGTGATTTGAACCAAACGATGGTCGAGCAGTCTGAGATGGCAGTGTCACTGCGACTTAAAAAAAACTTACTCTTTCTAGGTCCGTTCATGTGAAAGCAATGCGAAGTGTAGAATTCAAGAATTACTAGGAGGTACTACAATAATTAACTGTAGGCACCAGTAAGGGAGAACGAGAAGGCTTATGCCATACGTTTACGTTAGATTTAGATTATTGAAAAGCATCTCAGAAAGCATAGGAAGTTAGATGTCAACACATTCATAATACACCTGTTCATATATGAGTGATGTTAGTGAGTGGAGTGCTTGGGATTCGAACACAGTCCATTGAGGTGCAAGTCTGTGATCGAAGCCTTCACACTACCAATCGGCAGAATGTTAGTGAGACACAGTGATAGCCTTATCCAGATGGTGAGTGAAACGGTAAACTCGGTATACACACCTGTTGATCCTTTATTCTCATTTACTATAGGAATGAATTGGTATTCCGACAAATTTACGTGCGTCGTGCCCAGTACGTTAGATTTGGATGTCGGCTTCGTTTCACAAGCGTGTTGGATAAACGGTTTGTATGTGTATGAAGAAATCCGTTACCATGCCGATGACGTTGGTTACTATGGAATACCGACCGACATGACGTTAGATGGAATTCACCCGCAGAGTGGGGAAATGTGTGCCACCATTAACGTAGCGCATAAGATCACAGATAACTGCAAACCAATGAAGAAGACCTTCTTCTTACAGTTTCAATATATGACTTTTGTGATGGCGTTGTTGGCGTTACTTTATTATTTCCCATACGCCATTCACAGATTGGTCAATGAAGATTTAGGGCATCTGCAAGACACCATGATGGAAGGTGGGTAGCTTGAGAGTTCAGACAGTATACCATAAAATACAGATAAAGCAGATTATATTAAAAGGCTGTGTATTTATTTAAACCAATTGAATTTCGGTTTAGCGGCCAAAACCGCAATTCAATCTGAAATGCAGTATGGGTTCTACAGGCTTCTGACAACCTTCACCAATCAAATCAATCAATCAATCAATCATCAAATCCTTTTATTTCTCCCACAGAAACAGTAGATGCTGAAGAGGTCGTTAAAAACTTCTTCAACAAGAAATACAACATGGGATACCGTATGCGCATGCGTATTTTCGGAAGCATTATTGTCAAAGTGTTGTACATCGCATGCAACTTGTTCGCTTTCCTGGCCTTGGATTTTCTGCTGAATCATCAATATATGACTTATGGTGTGAAATGGATCAATTGGGTTCAACTGCCCAATGAAATTGCTTATGATTATATGGGTAAGTTTGAGATACTAGAAATTTATGATCAGATATTTTCTCCCTTTTATTATCTAAATAATCCACAAAATGACTGTATGATTAGGTATAACTCATCGCTACCACCGAGTTCTTCTAGCCTTGTACGGCTTCAACTGCGCACCAAGGACGATAAGATACTGCTCTATGAACGATAACATAGTCTTAGGCTTCTGCTCATCCTCTAGTGAAAAAAGTTTCTTATAGGAAGTATATCTATAGAGGTCTGCGATTCAGATTAACATAGTGTATACAGCAACGGCTTGAGAAATAATTATAAAATTATATCTTACTTCCGGGTTTTTTTCTATCCAATTCGACACGAACACGTTTTTTATAAGAAAAACCTATATAGGAACATAAGGCTTCAATGGCCAAAAAGTTGAGAACATTTTTAAAGGCTTTGTAGACCTTAAAACACCCAATTTCTTTAAAAAAATCAGCAAAAATACTCAAAAATTGGCGAAATTAAGAACATGTTAAGAAAATTTTGAGGCTTAAAAATCAAAAAGTTAAGACCATCCGAAGGCCTTAAATATTTTGGATGTTCTTATAAAAAAAGTGTCTCAGAATATATTGGTCATATCTTAGAGAAATAAAAAAAAGCTTTATGCAGTAAACATAAAATAATTTTCGCTGCAGGTGTTAGGCATTATCCAAAGCCTGGAAACGAACTGTTACCTGCGTTTGGATTCTGTGACGTTCGCGAAGCATCTCGGGATATGAAACAAGTGGTGACGAACAAACATCGCTTCATTTGTGAAATTTCTCCTCACACTTTGTACCAATACACCTTCATTGTGACTTGGTTCTTCATGATCCTCAGCACTCTCATCTCAATGTTAGGCTTTTTGTTACAAATCTTTGATCATGCTTTCACTATACCGTGTTTCCTGAAGTCAGACGAGAATGCGAGGTGAGTATTGAAATTTTCTTTTCCTTCACTTTCCCAACAACTTCAAACCTTGATAGAGAGAATGCCAAGAAGCATACAAAGCAAAAACATAAAATCCGAATATGGATGAATGTGAAACATTTTTTGTAAACGAAAAACCAAAAGATGGCTATCGAAAATCAAATTGATTTCCCCCGGTAGTCGCCAACTTAGACTAAGTTGACTTGTAGACCAAGAATTTTTAATGAAGAAATTCTACCTACCTACTAATAGGAACATTTTGGTCATCAGTTTATCTTGGTATTTCATTTCTGTATTTCTGTTTAATTCTATGTTCTGTTTAATTATTATTTTCATTTTCATTTTCTCAAGCCTGAAAATGAAAAGAAATGGAAACTGTCTGCTAAAGTTTCTCTGGGATTATCCTGTTGTGAAAGCTAAATAGCGAGGGGTTGAGGAAGGATGACTTCACTTATCTTTATTGATGGAAAAGAATGGCTCTAACTTTGTTATGGTAGGGTAACTTTGTTATGGTAGGGAAGAATGGCTTTAAACGACCAAGATCAGGGCAAAGCGGCTTCAAAAACAGGCAACTTTTACAAATCGAGGGACGGCAAGTTTAAATCTTTATGTTACAGAAGGTTGACCTTATCTGGGCGGGCGGACAAAAAAATCTTATATTGGTATATATAAAGGACTCCCGTAAAATTCAAACCTCATAAAAAGCATTTTCGTTATTGTAGGAAAATGTACAGTAACATGACATTACGAGAATGTCAATACTTGGAGTTCATTCAACAAAACGATATGACTTTGTATGAGAACGTGTTACAGAAATTGAAGGAGGAGAGATATTGCGCTATGGTGGGTACACTGACCAAGAGTCAAAAGATGATGTTGATGTCACCCTCTGGTGACACTACCCCTTTGTTTAATGGTAATACTATGGAGATGAAAGAGAATTGAAAGAAGGGGAACAAACTTTGATTGTATTCAATTGTAGTCTTTATTTAAAGATGGAGCTTTGAGAGGTCGGATGTGAATGATTTAATGATTTAAGATTCTTCCGTTTTTCACATTAACGCAGGTGATAGTCAGCTTCACTCTCGTCACTGACCTTTATATATCTCTGGACTAAGCTATATCCGCCATCTTTGATCGGAATTTTTTATGGAATTAGCACGTCTAACAGCGCTACATCATTAAAAGTATTCGAGGAAAAGTAGATCTAGCGCTCTATATGCATTTTCACAGCTATTGACTAGTGCCGCCATTAGGGTACCAATTTCAAGAAATCTCCGATCAAAAAGATTTTTGGTTGGCCGGGATTGAGTAACTTGGTCCAGGAATATATAAAGGTCAGTGACTCTCGCTTCAAAACGCCTTCTAAAAATATACCCATGGAAATATTCAGAAAAATGAAAAAATGAAAATAGGACAAACAGATCTTACACTCGAGACTTTTTCCTACTTTTTTCAATTTAATTCTTATAAAATAAATATTTTATGATGATAAAAACTAAAACTCAACCTCTTGTCAATAATTTTATAAAAAGGTGTATTTTTCCAAGAAGCAAGGAAGTATTTTGCACTCTATAGAATTATTAAAACCAGAGTTTTTGGAAAATTCTACGAAAATATAAAATTTGATAATATACTTCTTGTAAATAGTGATTATTTTTTACTTTTGTACTTCAACATATTTCTGTGTTATACAGAATTTCAAACAAAAAAAACATTCCTTTTTCCTTAAAGGTTTTATTTTTACATACCCGTTTCATATCAGACACATAATGAATTTTGGCCTTGTATTACAATGAAGTGAATGAAGCTCTCATGTTGTCTTCTGACCAGCCACCAGAACCGTTGGGAAAACAACGGATCCAGCGAGACTTGAACTCACAACCATGCCATTCGTGGGTATTTGCTCTACCATTGAGCTACGGGTCCATATGGAACTCGAGGACTCAATTGCCACTCGAAGTGAATTCTTGTTTACTGACTGGACAGAGACAGTGAATTGGGAGAAATCCATCTCCACATTGCTAGTGTGTTTGAATCCACCAACTACTACACTAACGGAAGGTTAGAAAAAAATTATAAAAACATATGTTTAAAAGTGACTGAAAAAAAATTTGAAATGAAGTGCTTGGGACTGCTAAATAATAAACTTTTTTCATTTTTCTATGAAACAAATATTGATTTCTTGTAAAACCATCACCAAACTACACACCAATCAACATAAGCCATTCCAAAATAAGCCGACATCAGCCTTCCCTTAAATCATCATACACCGGAAAATCTCTCAGGAATTTAATGGATCAAAACTCATTTTCCATTCGCAGTTTTCTTTGTTGGGTACTGTGCTCAAAACCGTTGAGGGCAGCTCTTGAATCCTATCCTGAGTAGCAAACTTTGACACAATACCATTTCCGTTCCTGACTTCAATCATTACGTTTTACGAGTCGCCTTTATTCATTATCCTCTTTGTTCGATCTAATGACTTGCAGATGTATCATACTCCATCAGAACATAATCATGCTTTCAATATTATGATATTCCAGAATTCAGAATTTTGATATTTGTTTTACCCACGACTCCATACGTTCAATGCTCTAAATGCTGCACTCAAACTCAAGTTCAAACTCAAAACCATTCGTAGTGAGTCCCTGTACAATTGAATTTAACATTTCCATCATTTTACGACCAAGAGAAATGCTTTTTGCGGACGTCATGGAACAACAAACAAACGTCTAACGTGATGGCCATCAACAACACGAAAAGTCCAATATGTAGAATGGTCGTCCACATGGATTGGGGTAGTGGTTCCTTCAATTGGTCTGCTAGGCTAGGCTGTAATTAGAGAAGTTATGAAATTTTACAACAGCGTGGTGGCTAGCGAGTAAAAAGACTGGCCCCCTTCAAATTGTTTTTCATTGATCGTCTGGTAATCAGTAGCCTTCTTGAATGGGTTTATTTACTGAAAGCTTGTATTTTTATCGAAGGCGCTAGACATCTGCAGGGACAAGGATACGACAATGAATAATAGTCAAGTGTAACTTCAGCCGAAGAAAAGTTTACAGGCTAAAATTACTAGATCTTACCTTTCTCTTGAGAACCATGGGTGCACCACTAACTTCACCTTTACGTAATGGCTCAGTCAGCCCTGGGTTCACGATCTCCGTATTATCAACAATTCGCCCCTTCATGAAATGTTTTCCTGTTTCATAAATCTCAACTTCTACCATCTTTCCCATGAGGTCTTGTTCACCTTTCACTAGTACCTAGAATTCAAATAGAAGTCTTTTACTTCTTCAATCCCCTTTTCCTTTTTATTTATGTATTTATGATTCCTGCCAAAAAGTGGAAAAGTTTAAAGGGATGGTTTGAGATATTTGGCCTGTAGAAACCTTCTGTGGTCCTGAGTTTTAAAGCATCTAAGCATTTTTGTCCAACTATAAGTCACGATATAACAAGTCAATCTGTAAACAACCCAGAATTCAAGAGAGAATTTCCGTGCTGTAGCACATTGTAAAAGATTCATTTGAATAGTCAAATAGAGAGGTTTGTACGATTAGGAAGAAGTACAAAAGATATACCTGATCGTATGTTTTATTATGTCCAACATAATGCACTCCATCTTTCGCTATTTCTGTGATCAACACTCTTTGTTTGCGACCCATCTGATGTAGTAGAGAAAATATGAATTCATTTTAGATCTAAAAATATCCACGTTTTCCTCGAAACTTTCAATGAAATGCTCTCAATTCTTGGCAAGTCATTTAGTTTCAAATAATAACGATTTTATTTGACATGATTTTCAAAGATACTTTGTCTGTAAGTTTCCATTACTTACTCTCGGGCACATAATAGCCTTCCCCCCATCACTAATTAATTTTTTGAAGATTTTGCACCCAGGAAAAAAAAGTTCCCTCTTTTGTCCTAAAATTCTGCTGTATTAGCCTCCTTTTCAAAAATTTTCCACCCAGGACATTTTTATTACAACCCCCCCCCCCCGCTTTAAGTTTTGAGATTTTTTCCAACCCCCTGCTTACTCCAACCACCCCCCCGGCTATTAGGTACCCGAGAGTACTTTATATATAGATATCAACTCTTTTTTTCCCAAGTATTAGTACGTATTTCTAGTTCTCCACATATATTTTAATCATGTCAGCTTTAATACGGTGAAAAGAACACTGACGTTGCAGCTTTTCATTATGAAGTTTTTTTAGCAATGATACATCAGGACACATCAAACAAATTATTCACCTTGTGTTCATAAGGAAAGTACGATTGGAAGATGGCTGACACTCTTTTCGTTCGATCTTTGACCTATACGAAAAAGTTAGGGTTTAACGTGGTGATGTTATGGGTAGGTGAAAAGTCATCTAAGAGATAACGAGTATTTGAGCATTATAAAAATTACCAACCGGTGTAATTTACCAAAATAAGTTCGCTCAAAAGCTCAAAGTACCAAATTTGAAATTTTTTTCTGGTAAGCCCTAAAGAATAACTCACTTCTTTCGTTGAAGCAAATTCGAATTAGTGTTCTAGGCTCAACAATGACACATTAAGAAGTTTAAACAATGACATTTTCAATCAATTCTGTCAACTATTCTCCATTGAGAAACCCTGATCTTGTTTCCCATTTGTCAACCCTTCGAAATGACACAAACCTCGTCTGTGGGAATTCTTCGCATCTTGGCAGCAGGCGTCCCAGGTCTTGGAAAGAATTGATTGATAAACAAACTTGGGAATTGGTATTCTTCAACTAATTTACAAGATTCTCCGAAATCCTAAAGAAAAAGATGATCTAACATTAGTCCAATCTTCACTGCAACAACTTAAATCAATATTCAAGCAGGTGCCCTATAACAATGTATATGTGATTGATATTATAGTCCTCTATATCGGAAAAATATTTACTTCTTCGGTTTCTGTAGGGAATCCACAAATCAGATCCGTTGCCACCGTCAATTCTGGAACTCTGAAGAAGAAAAAAAGCCAAAATAAACTGATGTTAGAGCTTTTATACTCAGCTTTCATAGAGTCGACACTGATCGCACTGATGCCTTAACCATTCGACCATCTCTCCGCTTTTTTAAGCCATCAATGAGCAATAAACAAAAGTAAATTTACGTGGAATCCCACTCGTAAGAAACATGTCTCTGATAGAAAAATTGATATTATCTTAATACACGGTATGAATCAATAGGTCTCATAAAATTTAAAATTGATTGATATCTACTTATACCTTGCTTTGAGGAAGTCGACAGTATGTTTGAAGTCTTGTATAGTGTATTCCCTTTTCATGTCGTTTAAAACACCGTTGGAAGCTGATTGAACGGGGATGTGCAAAAAACTATACACTCGTTCGTCGTTCAGAATTTCCGCCATTTCCTGGAGAGTGAAAGGTGAGAGATTCAAACTTCTCCCCTTAAATCAAACTTTTTCTTAATTTATATTTGAAGTCACAAAAATTAGTAGGGATAAATGTTAAGACTATTTTACAACATTCCTCCTCGAACTACAAGCTGTGACTAGATATTGTGGCAAGAATTCTTCCCCCTGTAATATCAATGTTGGTGGGAGGAAAGGCTGCCAACATGCTCAGAAAAAGCTCACATCAACACTGATATTAGGGGGGGAAGAGATTTTTCAAGAAATTGCCACATATTTTGTCACTGATTGTAGAAATTTTTTTTTTGAATCTCTTGTTTTGGGGGAATCTTTACAAGACACCCGGCACATAAAGAATTTCTAATGTTTTCTGAAGAACAATTAAAAAGGCAGCCTACCGGTAGATATTCTTGAATGTATGGAGGGTTGGTCATCCCGATTCTCATCATGCACCCTTTGGGGATGACTTCAATGATCTGCCACAAAAGGTCAGGTAGACGAACACCGATATCCTTCCCATAAGCCCCTGTATCTTCGCTGGTCAACCATAATTCAACAACTCCCTCTGTGGATTGTCAAAAGGAAAAAAATTTACTTAATTAGCTTGCAATATTTATTGACTTCCTCAACCTTTGCAAACCCACAGTAACTTGGAGATTGAAGATTCACAAAAGAACTTAGAAATTTATTTAATAATAAAATGAATAATGGCTACAACTCTCAAGAGATGATAAAACTTTTATTTTAGGTCCAAATGATTGAAATTTTCGTCCAAGTTAGAGAGATATTTAAGTGATGACACATTGAAGTTTCCTCCTACCTTCAAAGGACTGTTTAACTCGTTCTACCAATTCTTCTGGAGGATACGAGCCTAGTTCTCCTCTGGCATGTTTTGTTTTACAATATGTACATTGGTTGAGACACCTATCAAAGAAAAAGAGATTTATAGCAACATAAGAGAAAATGCTTGAATTTAAAAGTAATCTTAAGACAATATTTAAAAGATTCCGGACAATACATTTATTTTTGAAGTACTGTAATTCTACGAGGTTTAGGCAACAAATTTTAAAATTTTACCCAGTATTTATGGCAATAATTTCGATCAAAGGGTTTTTCCGGATCTTTGGCAAGTCGAGTTTAGCACCGCCTATCTTCTGGCCCTCCTTCTTCTTCTGGCCTAGCAATCGAACAGCATGCCCTGGAAGATTGAAGAAAAATACAGTTGAGATTAAATACAATTTCAAGTTTCAGTGGCTCTGATGGTCTGAAGCTGAGGGCTTCTTTCTGACGTCAAGATTTTTTTCAGATTGGTCAAAATCGCATTCAAAAGGGGGGGGGGGTGGGGTCAGTACTAAATGTAAGACATACATGAGTACTAAAAGGATTTTCGCTAATTTTTTTTTTTTTTTTTTTTTTATGAAGATTTACAGTCCAGGCACACGAGGGCCTCTAAACCGATCTATCGTCTACAATTACAAAGATCTTGATTCGTAGCGCAATGGATGTTCCATCCATGCCTTGGTTAGTTCTTCTTTGAACGCTTTGATGCTAGTAGCGTTAACAGTCTCTTTTGGTAGCTGGTTCCATGCTGTCACACATCGATAGTAAAACGACTTGGTCTGGACACCTCTAAATCCATCGTCTGCAAAGTTTGGTATCAGTTCGTAATCGTGAGTTCGAGATGGACGCACCCTGCGAATAAACTTTCCAACTGTGGTGTCCTTATCGTAGAAGTGCAAGTGTTTGTAGATCCGAACCATGTCTCCGAAGTGTCTTCTAAATTCGAGAGAAGGCAAGTCAAGTTTTCGTAGGCGCTGCTCGTATGGTAGATTAGTTAACCTTCTGACCATCCTAGTGGCACGTCGTTGAACGCCCTCAATTAAGTTGATGTCCTTACGTAGTTTTGGTGACCATATAGATTGGGCATAGTTGAGATGAGGCCGGACAAAGGTTGTGTACAGAGTGAAGAAAGTTTTAAGGCTAAGGTCTTCGAAACCTCTTCTGATGACTCCTAGAATGGAATTAGCTTTTTTCACTTGTTTTGATATGTGTTCTTCAAAGGATAAGTCAGAGTCTATCAGAACACCGAGATCTTTTTCACGAAAAAATGTTCAAGTTGTTCACCTCTAAGTGAATAAGGGTGCGCGTGGACAATATTCCAATATTTACCGGAGTGAGAACGTGGCACTTATCTGGGTGAAATCTTAATAGCCCAATCATTTGACCACTAGTTACATCAATATGCCAAAAACATTTTGTTCAACCACCTTCACTTCAAGATAGGCCACCATAGAATGAACTTCCTTTTATAGGATGAACCATATTCATGTGGCTTTCAGCCTTGCACTCCATCACAGAGGCTAATATTTTACTAACTAGCCCAGAGAAAAATTTTAAACCTTTATTATTTGAATGCATGCCTTTTTAATACTCAAATATAAAAAAATTAAAAATTTTTAACTTGGTCATTAGTCAAAAAAGTCATTAAAATTGATTAGCCTCTGTGATGGAGTGCAAGGCTGAAAGCCACATGAATATGGTTCATCCTATAAAAGGAAGTTCATTCTATGGTGGCCTATCTTGAAGTGAAGGTGGTTGAACAAAATGTTTTTGGCATATTGATGTAACTGTCAGGCCACTGGTGTTCCCCTCATGCAAAATCATCGATTCTGTAGAGGTCACGAAATTGCCAAGTACAGACGTCACAGGACGTCAGAAAAAAAATTCAAAATGGCTGCCGAGCGAACACTGACAAAAACAAAGAATCAGGAGCTTTCAATCAACTACTACAGCAGAGTAAGACAGAGAAATGCTGTGAAATCAGGTGAAATAAAAAGTAAACAAACTTTGAACCTTTTTAGGCGGCAATCACAAATATCTTCATTTTGCGTCCTCGTTGGGTTTAAAAAGTGAGTCGGTCGGTCGGTCGGCCAGTCTGGAAATGGTGCACGATACTCCGAATATATTCGGCGTGAGGCTCTAATTCCTTTTGGCGTATTGGCGTAAGGAGCAGCTACAAAGTAAGATATTGGCATAAGTCTAACCTTCAAATTTTTATTTTCAGGGCAACACACGACGACAGAACACAGGAGCACTCCTCGCCATTTTTGATAAGTAAGCAAACGACAATATTCTATTCATTCTTCTCAGTAATCCGTTGTTCACCCGAAATTCATCCGATTATATATCGTAAGTCTAATGCATAATGTTTATTTTGCCGAACAGTAGCGCATTTTCATTGGCAGTATACGCGGGATTTTTTCTCTTTCAGCTTCAAGCAAAAAGTCAAACGTGGATGACGAAACGGAAGAATAACACCGCCCGCCTCAGAAACCACCCGTCCGCCCGTGAGATCGCGGTTTACCGTTCACCTTTATCGGTGTATTGCTTTCTTCCGAACAGAATTTATCAAATATGAGATATCTTTCAAGCTTTTTCAATCATCAAACCAGGAAAAATAGTTGATTCTAAGCCAACTTTCAGGCGTGAAAATGCTTAACATCCCAGGGTTTTCGGGGGCTTCGCCCCCTAAACCCCCCATGCTGAAAAAATCGCACCTGCGGCACACAAATTTTTCAATTGTTAAAAATATTTTTGCCTACGGCGTCGTAATTCAATATCGTCTTTACACCTTCGGCGTGGCTTTTGCACCAATTCCACACTGGTCGGTGGTGTTGGTCGTAAAAAATTTCGGGTTTCCATTTTTCCATCCATTTTTGGAGTGCATTCTTGCAGGAAACTGCCAGCCAGCCAGCAGCCAAAACAACCGCCTGTAATGGGTGGTTTAAAATTATGACCTTTGAACACTGTGACCTCCGACCCCAAAATGGCGCATGTACAGTAATGACAAAAAAGTCAAAATGCTGCGAATGCGCTAGAAATCGCTCGCAAAAAATCGGGAATAAATTAAATTTTTGAACGAAGGAAAAGTCATTGACAGAAAAAGTCTGACAAATTTACCGACTCACCGACTCAATTCTACTCAATTTTCGAGATTCGGTCGGGCGACGCGAAACGAAGATATTTGTGATTGCCGCGCCTTACTCTAAAAATAAAGAAAATATTCTAGCCGTGGTAATGTTTACACACAGAAATGAATCCATTTTCTACTAGACCTACAACAACCACCAGCAAGGTTTCAAACCACGCTGCAGCAAGTGGGATGAACCTTCGCACAGGTCGACCACCCATCCATGCATGCCCATGTGAGGGGAATTGGGTAGTCAGTTCAAGATGTTGACAGGGCGCTAATTGAAAGCGTCTATAGTTGAGAAAATGGGCCTCAAAGCCTCCTGCGACTCAACCAAATAGGAATAGAAAATAGAAAATAGGTGTTAGACACATCACACCACATCACATCACATCACATCTTTTTTTTTAATGCATGTCAGGCACAACAACAGAACAGGGTCATATATTTTCTGAGTAAAACAACGTCAGATTCAGCAAACCTATACATACATGCAATAAACTTTCAAAGTCACACATCCAAGTGAAATTATACTAAAAAAAATAGCTACAAGTCACAAACACTGGAATTTTGAAAATTTTTCAAAAATTTGTCCGAATAAAAACACACCGGCTTTTTACTTATTACCTAAAGGTAACTTAGGTTTTCAGAAGTATCGCGCGGTTAAAATTTTTAACTATTATTGAGGGGAGGGGGATATTTTCCGCTGAGTGTTACTTAAAGGATAAACGGTATAAAGTAAACAACCTCCCGGTTCAGGGGGTGAAAATTTCTATTGAATAACCAGATCAAAGAAATTTATTGATTAAAAAAGAGTAGAAAAGCAAATATTACACTACCTACATCAAATATCGAATAAATAAGCTCAGTTGTTGATGATTTTAAGTAGTATTAACTAATTTAATACCTAATTTAATAATTACATAATTACCCTTGTACCTCAAAAGTGGTCTTTTGGATATAACCCTAAACCACGTTTCTAACAACAACGATGTAATCAAAACAAAAAAGATCAATCAAAAATCGAAAGTGGTAACATTGCCCAAATTTTTATGAGCAGTTGGTTGGTTTGGATGTTCGCAAGAGATACATTTTTCGTGTATTTAAACACTTATTAAAATGCTAAGTAACAAAGGAAGGTTTAGAGACCGAAATCCTGGTGTTGTACCTGTAAGTTCAAATTTAAAATATTAATCTTAATTGGTCAATTTTATCTAGCTAGACACACAGTGTTTTGTTGTTTGTTGAGAAAGGAAGGGTTAGAGGGAAGATTATGAAAGTCAGTCTTCACCATAGATTTTTGCTAGTTAGGATGTCATGTCGAATAATTAAAAACTCCAGTCTCAAAATAACGGCATATTAATACATAATTATTATAGGTATATACGTGCATTAGTTTTTTCATTTTTATTGTTGTTTTTTACTGCTCTGGAGTTTTTAATTAAAAAACCAGATAGTCACACTAGGAAATCAATCGAGCCTTCAGAAAAAATAACATCAGTCATCTACAGGATGTATTTGCAACAACAAGGATGAGAGCTACCTGAATCAAATTCAAGACCCCAAGACAATTAATTAGGACTTACTTGAAATGAAACAAAATGACCAATACACCGTTTAGGAGTCTCGCCTCCTCCACCGTGTTCCACCGTGAAAACGGTTGGTAAAAATGCGCACTTTAGTGCTGTGGAAGGTTAGAGGAATGTAAACATTGTCAATTTTTTTCTTTCCTTTAAAAAGAATGACTTATATATATTTGAACATGATATTCAATGATAATTTTATGGATCTCTCCTCAAAACTCACAAAAATTCATCAAGAGGAAAAGAAGTTATGATTAAAAGGAGTTCTTTACCTACCGTTTTTCTGCTGAGTTTCCTTATGAAAACCAAATTTTTACCTACCGTTTTTTTACGCTCTCCCCCGTAGTTTCCCGCGATCACTAAAATCAAAACAATGGAAAATTGTTTGGACGCGTGCACAGTCGACACTACTAAACGGTGTATTGCACTAAACGTACGTGCAGCAGCCAATAATCAACCAACCAAATTTTGTCATTCAATTCCCGAGACAGCTCTTCAATTTGTTAGGCCTTTATTATACGCTAAAGTAAAAATAATTCCGCACATGTAAATGGGTCATTGTTTGAGGTTCGGCAAAATTCTCAGGAAATAAGCCTATCCGGCCGTGCACGGATCTAGGTGGATGTCTTCTCCCCGTAGATCTTTTTCTTGGGAAGTTGTTTTTCAAATTAGTTTTCAAGGTTGGCTCCGTTCCAATTTTTTCATCTATGGCTCAAAATTTAGGTAATTTCTCAAGGTTTTTGGATCGGTTTATTTTTTCATAATTCCCTTTAGAAGTTTTGTGGCGCATTCTTTTGTTTACGAGTGAAGTAAACAATAAAGTGCCATTGCAGCATTATCTTTGATACAATTTTCGGTGGGACGTAAAGTGTGACTAACTGAGAGTGCTGGAATAAAACCAAATTACGGGACACCTTTCGATAACCACGACACCATTTTGACTCTATAAATCTAACTATCTATCTATCTATATATTTCATACTGAAAGGTCCTAGGACCCATTATCCGTACATTTGTTTGTTTAAAAAAATGAAATATGAATAAATAAATAAATAAAATGTTAAGAGCAATAAAATATTTTAAAATTTTAATTAATGCTTGTTAACGTGAAAAGAATGAATAGGATTAGTGGATAACCAAGCATGCAGCCCTGCGTGCTGTGATAGATCGTGCTTGAGACTAGGTTTGATATAGAGAAGTACTAAAGAAGTACTTAAAGCTAGCAGAAAGAATGTAACTTGAAGTAGCCTCAGTGCTGGCCACAAAAACATTACGTAATGACTCCACAAAGAAGTGGCATGATTGATAGCCTGATAGTGTTCCAGGTTTCCAATTTTTTTCATCTTTGGCTAAAAATTTAGGAAGTTTCTTTTAATGTAAGTAGTGACTTGTAACTGTCAATCGGGGTTACTTTCATAGCCTCCAAATAGATGGATAGAATAGAATGCAAACAAGGCATGTTTTGAGTTTTGACTTAAAAAATATAAATCAAGGACCAGAAAAAATTGTGACTTGAAGGCTGTGAAAGTTACTCCACAAAAAAGTATATTATAAAAGTAACAATTGGCGGTACTCTGCTTCTAGAGAAAATGATGGACAGATTAAAGTTAAATTCATTTGTGGATGTTTGTAGGTGCTCAGGAGGATAGCTTATCTTTTAACTTGGCATTTAGTCCCTATTTTAAAAGTGCAAGAAACAAATGAAACCTATGAATAAATATAATTTTTATGTTCACTTCTTTTATAATGTTTCAGGCTGGGAAGCTTTTTGATAGAGGAGACGCTGCAAAAGAATGTATGAAAAATCCACGAAGGGTAAGTGTATTATCTGTATTATGGCTTTCATATATTTCCAAAACTTTTCTCCAATCAAAGTGTTGTTAAAAAACAGTTTTGAAATTTTAAATTATTGAAATGAAATCTGTCTTGTATTAAAATTAGCCGCATAATAATACATAAACTGTACTGTAAACTGCCTTTTCTTAGGAAATTGCTTTAACATAATTAGAATTTTACATGTTTGAGTGCTTCTGAAGTCGAATAAATTTTTTTTCTCAAAGGTGCCAGATACGCTTTCTAGAATACAGTGTGTTATCAACCATTTCTTTTTTTCTGTGTAGCCGAAGACACCAGAAGAGATCTTTAAATTTAAATGTTCCACTCAACCAGCACCAGGAAAAAAACGAATATTTTATGGTCACCATGGTGACCCGGATATTGCATCACACATTTCACATGGTATCAATACAAAACCATCTTTCATTGTAAGTATTATCTGACACTTTGGTTTCTTTTGGGAAGGAATTAAACTAATGGATTAGGCTCTCTCGTAATTAAGGTTGATTCAATTTTATTTGTCTTTTACTTAAAATAACATTATGCTGTACTTTTCACGATATGTCAAATTAATACTTTTATTTTCGATTCGATCCGTATTGTTTTTTTGTAGGCCGGTGAGATGGTGAACCCCAAACCACAAAGTTATTTCAAATTTCGATTGAATGAGAAAAGAGAAGATGGAGTTTATGCTAGCCATCAACGTGCACCCTTAGGTAATTTCACCCTGAAATAAGGAACCTCAATATAATTGAATAATTTTTATAAGCTACGTAGATATCGTTACATTTGAATTTTGAATTTGAGTTTTTCTAGTTTGACGCCAGAGCTTTTTAAAAAACTGAGTCTAATGTAATGATTTGTTAACATATGTTACAAGAAATTTATGATAATAGCTTTACGAGCACCAAAATAAGAACAATCCTATCATTCGTTCAGGACGCAGCCACGACCAACGTAAAGGCCTACCAGCGGGGATGGATCTCGATGAAAACTTTGGTCTTCCAACCATCAAAGATTGTAGTGCTGGAGAATTGGTCAGCCCTGCCAAAAGTTATAAACAAGTCAAATTGGAATCCAAAGAGGGATTGGAGTTGTACAAAAAAAGTCACAGTGCCTACACTGTCGGTACGTTGAAATGTTTTGTTTTATGGACTTGGTGAAGGATTTTGGATAAACGTTCCGCGTAATTACTCGGAATTATCAATATCGTACGACAGATTGGATTTTCGAATCTCATTTCCCGCGAAATCGTGAGCTTTGTTAGAATAACGACATGTACCATGTTCTATTCATGATATGCACCATTGCAATGTCTCCTGACATTACATCATGGACCCAACAGCTGATTGGTTGTAAATGATGTAAAATCAGTTAATACCTCACTTTCAACCAATCAGCTGTTGTTGGGTCCGTGGAAGAAATTGCATTGGTGCATATCATGAATAGCCTACTATTATCCCAACACGCGATTTTTTATCACTCCTTCGCGTCTACTATGGAGAACTGTCGACGCCGTGATTATTGCAAAATTCGACGTCACTATAGGGGGATAATTGTACAAAAGGTTACAGACGGAACGGTGTCGAGGAAAAAGCTGTGGTCGTCTTGTACAGACAACATGTTCTACAACTCCTTAACATTTATTTGCAGTTAGATTTATTGTTTTTATTGAATTTTTGTCATCTTGCAGGTGAAAGTTATGATCGGCAGTATGATTGGAAGCGAATTCCAAAGACCAGTTGTTTCGGCATTGATACTCCTCACGATAACCGAGGATTGAATACTAAGAAAACTTTGAAATGGCTTCAAGAAACAAGAAGGTATAAACAAAATACTAATAAAAGTCAATGCTAATTCCTTCAAAAGGTTCACTATAATGTATCACAGTGTTTCCTTTCGGATAGTTAGAAACATTTGATTTGATTTGATTAGTGATATTTGAAGGCGACGTATTTATCAAAGCTCAATCTCGTGGAATCCTTTCCGGTTGTGTCAAATTTTTCCTTTCAATCGATCTTTACTTTTTAGCGAAAAGTCATCTCATATCACATCAAAGCAAGTAGACGATTTTCGTGAACGCCAAATTCCCAAAGTTGGCAGAGTACACGACCCTATTAAAGACACGATGAACGTCAACTCTGACCACGTTTTTGGTATCATCGCCCAACCTGATGAGTATGGAGCTGGTGATTTGATCAACATGAGAAACGAAAAGACATTCTCTCTTCGAGGCAAAGAAAGGGAGCATGGCTTCTTAGCTGCTATACGTCAACACATGAAGAAAGCCAATTACCACAATTTCACTGACTTGAAATCTGCGTTTGAGTTTTATGATAAGGTAAAAAGTTTTTGATGTGATTTGTTTTATAGATTGATTAATTAAGTTCTTCTTGACATTGGTTTAAATTTGATTACAACAGAAAAACTCAAAAATGGGTTTCTAAATCTTTAACACTCTTTGACAATTAAATTTTTAGGATAAGTCTGGGACGATTGATATCGGAGAATTAAAGCAAGTTTGTCAAGAACTTAAACTACCCGTCAATCGAGTCGTCCTCGAACGTTTATTGGCTTTATGTGATACAAACACTGATCAACAAATAGATTACATGGAATTTGTCAACTTCTTGAATTGGAAAGATCAAATGCCGACAGGCCTGCCACGTGGAGATCAGGCGACTGATTATGACAGGAAGATCATGGAGAGCATCCGAAGCACCAATGAGAATCAAGTAGGGGATGATGGATCCATCGACCCTGGCGTTCTACAACATCAAACTGATATTGCGAATTATTTCCAAACGTCTTCCTCACTTTATGGAAAAGGAAATTTAGATAAATGTAAGTTATATTTCGATAAGATTTTTTGTGGATTTTCTATCTTTTTGTACTGTTCAAAATTCGGTGAATATACGTAAATGTCGAATGTTGTCGAATCTCGATCATCACAAAGTCATAATTCCTGAACCTTAATACTATTGTGATACGTAAGTTGAGATTCTTACAGATCAATGGAAAACCTCTTTTTGATCTTAGATGGACGTCCATATGGCATACCGACCATTCGAAGTGATATACCAGCTCCAAGGATTCGCCGTATTGGAGATAACACGGTTAGATTGAATCTTTTTAATCAATACATATTTTCACCACCGAGGGGAAAGCGATATTTGTGATTTGATAAACTAGAGAGTGAATTCTAAACGAAACAGCATTGTAAAGCTATGAGTTTCCAGGCTAAAACTACTATGACAGTCAAAAAATATGATATAACAATAAGAGATAATTATGTAGTTTTATCGTTTATCACATTAATGGGTTATTTCTTTCGATAATTAGAATTACGGTGATGAATCAGATGCTCATGGTTTGATGAATCCATCCATCTATTCCAACAATGGTGTATACGAAGAAGACTTCTTCAAAGGTCGACAACCACACGAAGTTCGAAGAATTTGTGATAGTATTGGTGTTGAAATGACTAACGAAATGTTCCAAGAGATCTGGGAACAAGCCCAAAATGTGGCTCCTAACGGAGAGGTGGGTTATTGCATTACAAATTGATTTCCAATAAAGGACTGGCTGACATTCGCTCGCTTAGAAAACACTAACATTTAATATGGCGGTATCTAAACCTAAGAAAATGCTAAAATCTCTTGCTAAATCAGACTTACTTCATGATAATTTGTATTCCTTTACTTGTTTATTTTTTCCAGTCTTCATAAACGTTTCGTTTTCACTTCAGGTATCAGTTGAGTCATTCCGTCACGTACTAGATGAACAAGTAGCTGACAAATTTCAAAAGGTAAAAAAATCAGATCATAATCGAGTGCGTCAAAAGGGGCGCGTAGTTAACTTCGATTGTCAGAACAGATGCCTCTTTGTAGACTTTTTAATCCATCACCTAATCTCCAAGTTTAAAAACTATGATTTCAAATGCATTCCATCTCTTCAATTTCAGATGGCTTTAGAAGATCGCAGTAACACTTTCCAAGATACTTTACGAAAAGCAACGAACACCAAACCAGCCATTTATAAAACCATTCTACCCAAATGTAAAGAGGTAAGGAGAATTCTTTTTAAATGACAATTTTTGGTTTGACACAGATGGTTTTTTCGAACTCAATTTAGAAATACTGACACATATTGACACCATCAGTTGTGCCGAAAGCTCTTACTGAAAGCGGTCGATCAAAATGATCTACTGGAAGGTCTGAATCAAGGCCGTGCCAGTACAGCGATATCTTTTGATAAAGAGGAACTTCACAAATTTTAAAAGTCTCTAATGGTTTGTACAAGGTAACTGTGGTTATAAGCATGAAAACTAATTATTACCCTTTTTTGTCTATTTCAGCTCATCACGGCATAATTCGAAGCATTTTTTATTTTCAATCCCTGATTTGTATATTTTTTCAATTACAACAAATAGAATGTATAATTTTTTTAATATAATGATTTTATAATTTTTTTGTAAATAAAATAATAGCTAATGGAAATATAAATCAAATTCTCAAGTGAAAATTCGCCTCGTAATTTTCATATATAACCCGTGGTGAAAATGTAATGCATAAAGCTCGAGCTTTAATTGGCGTAATTGATGTCAGAGGGTTGAAGTCTCAGTCTTTATGGTGCCAATTTCGCGTACCTACTTTTAATGGACAGAAAGCGTTAAAAAAATTAAAATCAAGAATCGGTACTTAGTTTTAAAGGAATTTTTTTTTAAAACACGTTTGCTTTTGGTAAAGCAGATGAAGACAACATGTCTGAAAACAGTGACTCATTCTGAGAAAATAAAATATTCAAATATTAGAAAGAAGAATTAAATACATAAAATATTAGGACTACGAAACAAAGAAAAGCAAATAATTTTTCACTATTTTATGAAAAGATAGTAAAGCTCTGTTTAGTTTGGCGCGTTAGGGAAATTATGACTTATCATGTTCACGGTGTTTCAAATTCGAAAAATAATTTTGAAGAAATAAGAAATTGGATGGAGAAAGTTTGAAAAAAAAGCACAAAAAAATCATTGTAACTTTTTGGGTGCAAAAAAAATTAACAGCTCATGATGGAAATTATTTATGATGGATTGCAGCTTTTCACCTACTAGTAGAAAGTCATGAGGATTTCTTTCGATTTCTTCTTGCTATGCTGGCAATTGAATAGGTTTCTGGTTGAGTGTCAGGGATCCAATGAAGTAGTAAAGGAATTGAAGTCTTCTGTCCACAATAAAATACCCGTCTCTCTCTGAAATTTTTTTAATTTTTTCGATCTCACAAAGACTTACTGTAATGACCTAACTGTCAAGTAGTACAATATAGATTATTTTTCAAAGAGGTACTAGGTCGCATTTAATCCGAAAAAATAGTTTTGTGATTCGATTCTTGAGGGGATAATTTCTCAACAGCCATAATGCATGCACATATAAATTTGCTTTTCCTAAGGTGGTTTCTCCTGAAGAACGAAATAAATTTAAACGGAATAAAATTGAAAAGAAAAGATTTCGAAAGGATTTAGTGTTAGTGATAATCATCTCTCCTTTTTTCGTCTTTTCTGAGTTAATCAAGATTGAATTTTTATTTCCTTCAATCAGCAATATGAATTTTGGATTTGGTCAAACTCGGTCTAACTAATTTTCTTGTTCATTTATTGTCTCAAATTTTCACCGGGTTGGAGGTATATAAAAAGCTGCAATAGGGATTACACGTTTTTTTTTAAGAATGGTGTTTTTGCAATTCATCATGAATGTTCCAAACTTTTTGGGAAAAATCATCCTGAAATATTCTTTAGGTATTCTTAGGTTTGGATCAAAACCCAGCCAAAATCTAGCATGCAATACACACCTCAAGCTAAAATTTGGCATTTTTGTGGAACCTTTAAGCATTGCTTGGGAATGGCAAAATGCTCTAAAAATGGCATTCTTAGGTTCAGCTGCAAAATTTCCTTGATGGTGGTATTCTTACCATATTCTTAATTCTTTTGCAAATTTCACCATAAATATTCTTATAAAAAAAGCGTGTATTCAGCCTAAAGAACCATTTTTCTACGACACTTGTCTTGTGAGTTTTTATTTAAGTTCTTAAATTGATCTGTCGCCAAAGGTTAATCTTTCATTCAATTCATTTTTGGATGAAGTGAATTTGACCACACTTTGAAAAACGTGTTTTTTGCTCACTATTTATATTCTTCACTATACCTTTAAACTAAGGCTAAAAAGGTAAAAAAAAGGGTTTAAAATGTGAAAAACAAGAAAGCAAATAAGGGCTTATTATTGGATTACTAGAAGGCTTTGAATTTTTTTTCATAAGAACATTTTTAACTTTCTTATGCTTATTAAATGTAACAAAAGATTTATTCTATAAAGCTATTGTTTTGGAACAATGGAGTTATTGTTTTAACACGGCTTATGTTTAGGAATAAATTAGCAGTAGTGTTCTTTCTGTCAATAAATTCTTCTTTTTTTGTGTTTGAGACACATGCAGTGGTTATTCGAAAACATGAAAAAGAAAACAAAAGATTGTTTCATATACGTACTAATGATAAAAAGGGGAGCCTAAAAAATCCTAAAATACTGAACACAATGAAATTCTAAAATCCCAACATTATTTTTGATATCTTTTTTTCTTCTTTTTCGATCAAATAAAAATTCAAAATAAATAAAAGAAACAATAGCATGGAAATGAAAAAAAGAAGCAAAAATAAAACTTTCTGATTAGAAAGTAACCGAAGAAACTCACAAAAAATAAGACGAAAAATTATGCGTCATTTGCTAAATGTTGTGTACTGGTGCTACTGGTTATTATCTAGACCCCTGGTATCAGCTGTATGTTTGAATGCTATATAAATGATTGTGAGTTCTGTTGAATTTGTGTCAAATGACCTGAATATCTTAGTAAGTTGATTAAGTTACTTTTTAGAGAGGAGAAAATGCGATTTTTGGCGGGGATTTAATTTGGCGAATGATCAATTTTATAAAACTTCACGGAGATTTAATTTGGAGTTACTAAGATACATGAAATTGCTATGAAATATAATTGGAACGATTTTTCATACGATTACCTTTTTGGTAAATTTGACGGGGATCTAATTAATAGCGAATACGTTTAAATTTGGCAAACTCGCCAAATTTAATCCCCGCAAAAATAAATCCACTTGAGGTATTCTGGTGAAATTTGATAGAATTTTTTTGAAACAGATTTCGCTGATTCATGGTTGACTAAATTGAATTACTCTCAAATTCACTAGAAAAATACAGTCCTGTCTCGCAGCCCTGGTGGAAATTTCTACCAAAATCCCAATGGGGATATTGTTTCAAGCTCAAAAATCCAGTAGGGATGATTTTGGAGGGCAATATCTTACCTTTAATTTCAAATGGGGATGAAATCAAATACCACTTGCAAGTGGGGATGAAATTTTAGGATATTTTTCACACCTTGGACTCAATATTGGCCAAATTTTCCAGTGGGGCGGGGGTCACGACAGGTCTGTGAAACAGAGAGGGGTGTAAAAATTAAGAAAGTAAACAAATAATCTCTCTATTTTTCAGTGATAAATAAATCATACAAGACTAATACACAATAACGAAAACAATATCCAGTGCAGAGAACCAACGATGGAGGTGAATTGCAAATCGAGATACCATTTGAGAATCTCCACCGATCAACGTGTCTATAAAGATTGGAAGAAAAATGGCGGAGGTCCTATCGAAATCAAATACGCTGACAACTGCAAGAAATGTAAACGGCACAAAAAGAACCTGATCAAACAAAAGAAAAGGTGATGTCATTTAAGTGAATACCCCTGTCTCATTGATACTTTGGGAAATTTTATGCCCCGGGGTTTGATTAGATGTATATACTGAATACGATTGTATTCGTCATTTGTTAAAGACGTCTCTGATTTAAACGTTATACCTCAAGGATCTTTTGACAATTGATTTTATTGCGAATATAGGTTTTTTCAGTAATCAAACTGGCACGCAACATCGTTTTAGCACCCTTAACGTTAGATAATTTAAAAATCAAAATGATATACTACATGAGTCAAATATATTAACAAACATACTTTTGTATAAATTGTAAAAAAAGAGAACAATGAAACACCTGAAAAGACCAAAATGATGAAAAACTGAAAAGAAACCCTCGAAAAAGTAGCCTATGTAATCGTCTAACCCACAACACTCAAACATGCAAGGACGTCAAAATTTCCGTCAGTTTGGAGTCCTTCAGTGCCGCTTGTTCTGGGGTAAACGAACGACTCGATCGTTCACCTCTCAGGCAAGCAACCACTGATCGGATCAAAACGAAGGAAATTTTGCGTCGTATGCCATTCACAACCTCACTTTTCGAGCATTTTTGTTTTGCCGAGATTTTATCAGCTAACCTGCTCATAAAAATTGAGCATTCTCGGGCTACACCACCTGTAGCACCAAATACTAACCCTTAACGTTAGATGAAAGTCAAAACGATTGTGTCCTGAAGCATCTTCTTGGAAGGGGGACGTACCTTTGATACAGAGGTGTCTATAATCCTTTGAAGAGTGAGTAAAACATATTGTTTCGTGCATGAAAGTTTCAAAAAAGGTCAAGGTAGATTTGAAAATACTTTTATGAACTGCAAAACATCAACCATTCGCAAGGGGGTTGAATTTCATTAAATTTGTTACATAACGAAAGGTTTTAACTGTATTAAGAAGGAGGTCAAATGAGAAATTAATCAATTCTAAGCACTTGAGGAAGAAGTCAATAAACCAAACTCCTTTTTCTCTGGAATAAATTGTTTAACAAAACAGATTACTTAGAAGGGGTGCAGCCCATCGAACGTCGCCCTTCTGCGAACATTTTAAAAACAGTGTGCTCTTTACGCAAGCGTATCGTAGCCCTCATAACAGTGTATAATTATAACATGTAACAACTTTAGATAAGTGGCTAGTGAGAAATTAATAACTCGACTGCCTGCGAGCCGATTTTGGCTAAATGAGAGCATACTTAGTTATACAAGTTACACAAAAACTTCGGAGGAATGGGGTTTCAGTTTGAAGAACGATAGGCCAGAAAATTTGTCAAAACAAAATAGACAGGGATAATCTCTCAATGACAGCTTTACAAACTGTCAACAGAACCAAAAGGTTGCATTAAATAAATAGATCGATTTCAACTGCCGACTGGGTAAGGAATCTGAGACTACCAAGAGACTTTTGTCTTCAGTTTGCTTTAGTTAGGACAATTTTATTGACAAATCCAGATATTTCCATTGATATAAGGGAAAGAAAAGCTTTAAATGTTGGTATACTACGTTGGATGCCGTCATGAAAAAGGTTACCAATGCACACTACACTTATATTGTCAGGGTAGTCAACGAATATTTCCAATTCCAAGGGATAGTTGCATTTGACTTTGAAGTTTATGTAGTTTTGAAGCTGTTGCTTTTTTCTTTCACATAATTATGTATATTTTTCTGATGTTGGTTTGGAAGTTTGTACGTGCAGCTCAGGGCATATCAGAAAGTTATATCAAACAACCAGAGTTCAAGGTCAGCCAAAACTTTTGAAGAAAAATATTGTTGAACAAAAAAGAAAAATTGAAGGGTGGGTTATCAAAAGTTTGATTACATTAAGTATAGACAGCAAGTAAAATATTTTTATATTTTTGAAGAGGAAAAGTGAAAAGGATTTTTGATGATTCCTGATTCGATTCTTGGTTGACTGGAAATGTTGGTATTCATGATATTCATGACGTAATCTTTTATACGGAAGCACCCGAGATAACCCGGAACTAGTGGCAAAATTTGCCACTAGTCTTTTGTTATTTTGCCACTAGTTCCGAGTTATCTCGGGTGCTTCCGTATAAAAGATTACGTCATGAATATCATGAATCTAGTGCTCACTGGGGAGAAGATCCTGCATTGTAGAGATTTTCTTTGATGAACATTTTACGTAACAGATGACCTATCGCTCCTTCATAGATGGAAATCGATATATTGTGTATGTTAAAAAAATCACACCGCAAATTTTCTCTCGTTCGTCCTATATCATGATGAAAACCGTGAGCTGACGTCTGCACTCAGACTTTTATAGAAGGCAAAAATTTCTCACACAAACGTATGAAATATATTTGAGATTGTTATCATCGGGGAGAAACTGAAGGGAGAGGATTTGGTTAGTGTCAGTTTGATTGAGATGTCTGGTGCTCAGATGCAAGGACCTTTTGAAACGTACTTTGTGGTAGACTGGGGCATACTGAAAGTTTTTGAACTGACACCAAAACAAAAAAGGTAAATAATTATGTGCAAAGAATTGATTGATGCTACGATTTTAGTGTTTAACAAGATTCAAGTCAGCAACTTACCCAAATAATGATTTCACCGAATCATCATTACCATCTGATTTCCTGGAATAAAGAAAAAGAGCATTATCGACCAGTAATATTTTCTGAGTTACCCATACCATATTTGAGGCTAGCAGAGGAAATAATAGCAATAAAAATACTACCCCTGCTCCAATTTGAAAGTAATCGGGTTTACGAGGTGCCTGGTGTGTGAACTGGAGTTTTTGAAATTTGACCTTTACAAAATGTTTAAAATTATGACTGTCGATGGTCGAAAAAGGGGAAGTTGCAGTAAAAAGGTTCAACTATTTAAATTCTAAATAGCTTATTTATCGTAGGTTTCTTCAACTTGATCGAAAACCTTTTCTCTTTTGATCTCCTGTAAGACATTATCGGTTATATCAAATCAAGCATCCAGTGTTGTTGCACTGTTACCAGCTTAACGCAGGAATTATTTTTGTTGGAATATTAAATGAATGAGATTTGTTTCATTCCAAAAGGGTGATCAATCAACAACTATTCTTTTTGAAAATCCTTTCAAATCGTCAGACAAAACCGTGTAAAAACCACAGCAGGCGGGGTCTGTTGATTGAAAATGATCTACGAATAGATTTGCGTGTAATTTATTATGAGCAGCCGTGAACTATAAATGTTTCAGTGAACATTTCAGACGCTTCTATTTTCACGATTTTGTTTGTTATTCGACTCATGATCAACACCAGAGCGATAGAATACACCTTTTCGACCGTAGCCGCCAATTGCCGCGCGGGCATTTTTTTGCCGGTTTTACCACCCTAAACTAAAACCGTTCTTTTTTCGCACCTACAGACAATAGAAAAAAGTGTAAAAAAAGGATTGGATCGAGTTTAGGGTGTTACATTAAATAATAAAGTGGCACGCGCCTGACCGCGCGACTACGGTCTAAAAGATGCATAGATTTCATAGAAATTTCATAAAATTTGATAATCATTTCGACCGAGATTGGAGATCGTTCATACAAAGTCTAAAAAGCACCATATGATACTATTTTTCTCAACCACCGATTGCAGATTTCATAATTTCTGCACCATTAGCTTGCAATATTTGCTTTGGAGAGGGAGGGAGAGAAAAAGAGGGTGGGCAGTTATCTTGACATTTTATCAATATTTTTGCAAAATTGTCTCCGGGGCGAGCCATTCCATATTGATTGCTTTCACACCTTCGAAAAGTGTTCTGAAGTTTTTGACCAGCCTTTATTTTGACATACGTATCTATAGCAAATCAAACTCGCATTGACTTAGCTAAAAAAATCGCTGGATCCTGGACCCTTTAAGAGACGAGATTCTCCTCGTAGTGCACAATTAGATCCTTGAACGAATTCCAGACGTTAATATAATGAAGATGACAATCAAATGTCCACTCATAGCTCTCTCTATCAATGATGACAATTTCACAAGTGTAAGGTGGTAGAGTTTCATTTTATGAGAGGTGAGAGATACTTGTTGTTTTTGTCTGAGATATGTGCCAAATCATCGGAAGCACTATTTTGACAGGTTGTAGTGGTATTACAAGTCTCTTTTGTATGTAGGAGAAAAATTACATCAACTGCACATTTTTGTAAGATTTAAACTTCTGACTTTTGACGTAGAGAGGGAGTTCAAATTTAAGCCAATAGAAAGCGAGTTTTGTAAAAACTGCAGTCGGCAATTGACAGTATTACTTGCCGAGGATAAATAAATATTACTCAAAGCCCTTCATTTGATTGATATATTGGATGCATATCTTTTATGGTGTTCTCTCTAACGGTTCGTATCAGATGGAATCTTTGAAGAGGTAACAGCCAAGGAATATCTCCCCTCCGAACAAAGTCTTTGCCATTCTTAGTAAGATGTGAGTGATTTTCAATGTAAAAATCTAGGTTTTTGGGGGAAATGTACAACGACAAGACACTGGGTTCGAGTTTACCCTGGGGAGCCAAAATATTGGACAAAAACTCTTTTGAACACTTCGTACACTAAGTACGTTGTTGGTGTTGCTTATTATATCTGAAGCTGTTGAAAAAGGCTCCACTTTCGGAGGCAGAATTTACTTTTAATATCACAAAACCAAGAAAGAAAAAGATTTTAGACGTTAGGCGACACTAACACTTCAATGTCTAACTCGTCACAATGATGACATCATCATAATTTGTTGCGCCGTTTTTTACTATTTGTCACTTTATTTTTTCTTCATTTCCTTAAAAAGAGCTTTAAAGCCATGGCTGAGCTCCGGGTTAAGACTTACCATAACTGATTATATCACATTTAAAAAGCAGGTTTATCAAAATTGTGTGATATCAATTCTCTCGTCCAACTGTTTGGCTTGGGCTGAGTGTAGTCAAGTATATGTTTGAAAGGGTCTGTCTATGTGCATAGGCCTTTTTTGAGGCTCTTTTGTTATATTTTAGCACTTTGAAAATCGAATTGATCTCATTATGTTCTTAGAAGTTATTTGCGTTATCTGAATAGTTTAAATTCTCCTTTTTTATACTTTTTTGTTTATTAGTTCGCTTAGTTTGAGTTATATCAACAAGACTTTTTTTGGAATTTCCGAGGCTCGATATCCTAAAGCGTTCTGCCCATTCTTTTGCGTTTTAATGACATTACGAAACACTAAAAATGTCACGAAACTGTAGAAAAGAGGCGTATCTAGAAATTATTTTTTGATGAGATTTTCTTCATTTTTTTTGCCTGGATTTTCGTTCAGCTTCATTTTCTCTTTAAAATTATTTTTCCTGTTTGAAAAGTTTCGCCTGAAAGTTTGATCACCTTTTCGATTTAAGAAGATTATCCTCCCCAAAAACAATAAGGAAATTTTTTTGAGTAGTAAAGCATTTTCAAAAACTGTTTTGATGATCTAAGCAACCCATTATGTTCAAAAGAGGAATGAAGAAGGAAGAAATATATGATAGGTCTTATATTTCTGAACCTGAGGGACTGAGAACCACAGATCAATAATTAAAAAGTGAAAAGTGAGGGGTTGATGGTTATCAGGGTTTTTTAAAACTTCTTGATAAACTGTTGAGCTCTTTTAAGACTTCTTCACGGGGCTTTATTTCATGCAGAGCTCCATAATATAGCAACAATATAACTTTATGAAGATATTTGTAAGGGATGGAGAACATCTTTCGATATGAGAAACATGTCGGTCGAAAAAACCTCTGAATATGTTACATTGCAATGAAAGGAAACCAAAAAAGCTAGTTCTGTTCTGTTCTTTCACTTTAGTTAGTCTACAGTAAAGTGGTGAATAATCGATAATTTGAAAGCTTTAGGATTTCCCTCCACTGGAATTGTTTTCTCTTTTTGGGAAGATTTTTAAATGCCGTAGCAACGATGTATCAAAGCACTATAATTTTTACAGCAATTTAATCATTTCGTTTAATTTTATTACTTCAGGAAATACGATGTGTATAAGCACTCCTTGCAAAACCAGCCATCTCCAGAATATCACAGCCGTAAAAACTCACTAAAAATGACCACATCCAAGAGTAGTGAGGATGGGGCCTTACACATCATGTCCATACCACGTGTTCCACCTCAAAAGGAATGGGACCCACGAATGACGATGACGTCACCGATTGAATGGGAAACAAGTCCTTTAGTTACGGCAGACGAGGAATCAGACATGTCGACAACAATTATCAAGTAAACATTTTTCGTCCTTAATTTCCTCTACGTCTGGCTACAGGGGATTTTCGATAACTCAATCTTCACTTATATCCAGGAATACGACAGAATCTGTGAATTATTTTTTCTTGATTTCTGAATAATTCTTTGGAAAACTTTGATGAAGTATATAAGAATCCAATAACAGAACTAGGATAGACCTAGATAGGAAGAACATATTAAGAATACTTTCCAAATGTTATTATTCCATTTCACCAGCACCTCAACAAGACCAGATGTCTTGATACAAAACAAAGGAAAACATCTACCTGACGTCATCAGCAATAATGAGGCACAAAGACAAGAGGACGAAGAGACGGATCGGGAAAGCTCTATCAGAAGTTGTTCAACTCACAAACCACGTGTCAAAAAATCTCGATCTGTAGATGTCGCAGAACGTAATGTGACCTCGACACCGAAAAAGTGCCGCTCTAGATCAATACCAACCGACCAAAGCATCCCGAATAAATACACGAAAAGTAGCACAACTGATGAAAATGAACATTTTATTATTGTCAATATCCCTGAGAATGCATTTAAGCCAGGTATGCAAAATGCAGATATCCACAATCATAACACTATCCTCTCCATCGCAGACGATACAGCGACGGTGGTGTCAGAGGGCGTGAAATGTAGATACTGTTTAACCAATGACACTATCAACAATGAACCTTTGATTTCACCATGTCATTGTTGTGGAACTTCGAAGTTCGTCCACCAGAGCTGTTTGGAGAAATGGTTGACACTGCGGAATTTGGATCATTGCGAAGTCTGTAAAATGCATTATCGCACAAAATGGGTGCACCGCCCTCTTTGCTCGGTAAGTTATGATACATTCAGTCATGCATGAGGATTTTGTTGGCTATAGCCACCGATGAGATTCTTGTTCGCTACGACAGTTTTCTAAGATTCGACAGCTCAATTTATAAAGAAGAAAAGACACTTTGTTTATTCTGCTTCTGGCAGTTTCATGCCTTTTTGGTGACAATCTTCAGGCACCTCAATCTTCAGATAACTCTATTTAGAATTTTTTAAATCTTGATTTCCAAGTGAACACTCTTTTACACCATTGTCAATCAGTAGAATTTTTAACGCCAGAATCGAAAAGTTTCTGGCAAACTTCCTTTCGTTTCATATATAGCCGAGTTGGCCGTGGCAATATAAAAACAATCGAGAGATTATCTTAAATCCCTAGATAACTGAGACATCCATGCAAAATATCGAAACTTATCTAAAGACTATAGACGTGACCTTTCCGAAAATATCAAAATCTCTATTTGTTTTATCATTTATTTCAGTTGAATTTTCCATCAATGAAGAAACACGACGTCTTCCTTCTCATCCTAACCGTCGCTTTCTACGTCACTCTAATCTTCCAATTTCTCGGTGCCGTATACGTATCTATAATGGCGTCAGCATTAACACCCATGGTTACCATAGTTACATTGATAGGACTGTCGTTAGGGTTGATATGGTTTCTAACAGGTTCGATCGCACTGACGATAATTCTATACACTTCGGAATATTGGAAAGCATGGCGAAAAGCGAATAAACGAAAGATTCTTCTGACGGAGAATGCGAGAGATATACCGTTAAAGTCTCCCACCAGCTCCTTCCCGAGTGATTTATCCCAAGCTGTCGCCGTTTGAGATTTCAAAGTCGGAGAAGATCTAAAGAGATCCAGAGTCCTTTCATGTTGTATATCAGCAATAATTGGATCACACAATGTTGTGAAAATGTCCAGGTTGGAAAAGTCCGATAGTTGAACTTGGAACACAGATGAAAAACAAGTCAGGGTGTATATCAACCAACCAAGAAAACCTATAATGTGCTTCAGATGAAACTTTATGATTACGGCGATCACTTACTCTGATGAACTAGCACTTTCGTGTATTGAACCAACATCAGACACTGAAAAATATGTGTATTGCCATACCACCTGATAACGGACTTAGATTTGTTTAAAAACGGTTAAGGCTCCGCATGACTACTACAATGAGACCTGAGGCATGTAAAAAGGAGCTGTGAAGAATTTATTTTAGGATATCGATACTGGAGAAATATTTGTAGATTCTGCTTATCACCGAAATGAACGTCATTGTGAATATCGAATCAAAGAATTAGGTATAGAATTTAGGATTAAATTTGTTTTAATTTATTACAATTATGAATAGTTTTTTAAAAGATTTTATTTTTAGTATATTTTACTGTTTCTATAATTATTTATTTGGCTGAAAAATTATTCGCAGTTTATACAAATTCAAAAATAACATTGACTTCATCAAATTTGCCTCACAGAATTTATTTTAGTAGAATTGCATAGATGTGGTAGGCCAATAGTCAACGAGAAGTAATTACTTGAAAATCACAAAAAGTGCTGTTTCAGCAAAATTGAATCTCACCATACTTCATTTTCCTTGGAAAATACAGTGAACATACGTCATTTTCCTTGAAGAAATACAGTGAGCATACTTATACTTCATTTTCCTTGGAAAAAGTGAAAACATACGTCATTTATGTTGACGTCATCAAAATCGTCCAAATTTTCAAAGTGACCCCATTTTCTTTATTTACTCATCGAGAGGAATCTCCCTGTATAGTTATTTTTGACATTTGAAAACCATTAAAAATCAGTTATCAAGGGTCCCCCCTTGATTAATTGTAGAATTGTAGAAAAAAGTACTATGTCCGAAATGAATTTGAAAAAAATCATCTCTACACCATTTTTGTCCCGGTTTCGGTGGTTTATGACCTAATTCTACCTGACTAATACTTTAAGTCTAAAATTCTCACTTTCTAAACTGACCCCATTTTCTTATTTAGTCATCGAGAACAACTCTTCGTATTAGTTTTGCCATTTAAAAACCTTCCGTTACTAAAGGTCTCTTGTTATCTCTCCACCATCATGGATTTCCCGATTTTCCTTGGGGTTTCAAATCAATTCAAAAATGATTTATTTGCCTGCATAATTTAAACTAAAATTAACAATATGTGAAAATTACAATATAATTAGGTTGGGGAGCAGGCCAGGCTCTGGCCATCCATATAGAGGTTACCCGACTAATCAACGGGATGACTACCTGGTTGCAAGTATATGTTTGGGATTTTAATAATAGGGAAGGGATTATTACACATCAACATATAAGTACCGATAGAACAAAAAAGAACAAAAAAAAAGTATGCTATTTAACAATTAGAACTGTAAAAATGAAAAATAAAATTTTAATCAAAGTTGATGAAGTACAGGTGAGGACATCATCAGAGTTAGCTGTGTAGGAGATTATCGGCTCTTTTGTTAAGCAGATACAGAGACAGTGAACTTAGGTCTTCTTTTGAGTGCAATATTAGTTGGTTCCAATTTAATATCGATTAGTATTTTACGGACTTTAAGCCATAGTTCAAGGTTTTAACTTTGGGACGTTCTAGGAGCTTCAGGTTCATATTTCTTGTTTGATATGCATGAGAAAAGACTTTGAAATCAATAGATTCCAGTAGTGCTGGTGGAGAGATTTTGTTAATAGTTTGGTGTACAAGTTTGATGTTACACTTGAACACAGTTTGAGTGATTGTAGGTATACCAGTGTTTTCAAAGAGTTGAGAGGTTTCAGCGTCAAAGTTAGAACAAGTGAGGATGCGAAGACATCGTTTTTGGAGTCGGCCAATTCTTGAGTTTTGAGTCAATCCTTGGCCCCAGACAATGTTTGCGTATGACATATGTGAATGGAAAAGAGCATAGTAAAGAGTTTTTATGACAGAAACAGGAACAAAAAAACGAAGCTTAGCAAGTATACCATTTGCCCTGCCAAGTTTATTTTCTAGATGGTCAAAATGAGAGTTCCAGGTTAGAAATTCATCGAGAAATAGCCCAAGGTATTTTACGCAAGTTGAGAGTTTAAGTTCGAAGTCATCGAGCTTTTTAACTTCATTGAATAGGGAACGGCTTATGTCTGCTACGGAAGAGCAACACGTCTGTTTTCAATACATTGAGTGAGATTTTATTCGCTCTGAGCCAAGAGGAGAGTCGTGCAAGGTCAGAATTGACTTTGGTTTCTAGAGACTGAAGGTCAGAATCAGAGGAGAGGAGACAGGTATCGTCAACAAAAAGAATCGTTTGACTATTTTGAAGAAAATAATGAAGATCATTTGATATAGATGAGAAAGAGAATAGGTCCAAGGAAAGATCCTTGAGGAACTCCGTGATTAACAGGGCGTTTAAAAGAGTCCTCGCCAGAGACGTATTGTTGTCGGTCTGTAAGATATGAACGAAACCATTGATTAGACAAGCCCCTCACACCATAATGTTTGGGTTCCGTAATGTTTAAGTTTAGACAGTAGTATTTCATGGTCGACCGTGTCAAAAGCTTTTTGCAAGTCGATGATTACCCCGCAAGAGTAAAGTCCTTTGTCTATGTTAGATCTTATCATTTTCGTTGGGTTTATCAAAGCGTGAGTTGTAGAATAATTACTTCTGACACCAAATTGACTTTTGAAAATAATGTTATTGTCATCAGGAAAAGAGACTAATCTAAATTTTATTATTTTTTCGAATATCTTATCGACGTTTGATAGTAGAGATATTGGGCGATAATTATTAACATCATGAGCGGAGCCCCTATGTTTAAAAATTGGAATTACTTTAGCCGTCTTGAGAGAAGTGAAGAATTTACCTGTCTGTAGCGAGATATTGAAAAGCTTTGAGAGGATTTCTGACACCTCTGCTAAAACAGTTCTTAATACTTTAGAGGGTATGCTATAAGGACCGTAAGCTTTAGGTTTAAGAGAGTGATCTGATTTTTGTTACCTCGTTAGATTGTACCGGTTGAAAAAATAGGGAGTTAGGCGGAGCATTTCGTAATGTATCGTTAAAGTTTTCGTCAGCATTGTTGTCAAAGATCACCCACATTTGAAAAATTTACAACTTGCAGATTCAAATACAACCAGTGCCAACGTACCAATCGATCTTCTCATCGGTGCTGATCACTACTGGGACATTGTCGAAAATCAAATAAATTCATCGAGTAATGGTCCAACTGCTATCAAATGTAAAGTTGGTTATCTGCTGAATGGTCCAACCGCCGAGACTTCAACCCAATCAGTATTCTTATCACATCCACTAAAAGTACAAGCTTCATTCGCCGACCCAATCGAAGATTGGAAAATTTTAAAAATTTCAATAAACGGGGAGGACCTAATTGCCGAGGGGGGGGGGGGGTTGGAAATTGTACTTCTGAAAACCCAAAAATAAGATAAATATAGGCTAAAATCAGGCTTTTTGGAGCAAAATAAGAGGACTTCTTTTAGCCAACTGAAAATATTCTTAAAAATCAATAAACTGGGGGAGGGTCCTAATAAGGTCCGGGTGGGTTGGAAAATTTTCGAAAAATTAACAAGCGGGGGGGGGGCGTTTATTTGGCACCTAAGAGTACCTGTTCTGCCAAATTCACACCAACAAAAAGACAACTGTTACAATTTATCGCATCCATCTACGATCCACTGGGACTGATAAATCCTGTAGTGCTCCCTTTAAAATGTTTGTTTCAAAATGTATGTACTGCTGGTGTTGGATTGGATGAGTTATTGGATGAGTGGAGATTGTTGTTGTCAGATTTTGAAAAATGTTGCTTTGATGAAATTGATCGTTACTACTTTGGTTCATTGCCACCGTCATTTAAGATTGAGGCTCATGGTTTTGCTGATGCTAGTAAAAAAGGTTATTGTTGTTGTATATACACACGTGCTGTTAATTCATCTGGGGTTTGTCATGTCGCTTTGATTTCATCTAAGTCAAGCATTGCTCCTAGTAAAAAGAAGACAATCCCACGACTTGAACTCGAACTACAAGCTGCTTTGTTGTTATCCATTCACATTACTACGGTCATAAAACATTTGTCATTTTCCATTCCATGATCGTTTTATGGTGGATTATAAATTCATCAAAGGTTTATGAACCATTCATCGAAAAACGTCTGCAGAAGATAAGAAAACTTGAAGATGTGGCTTGGCATCATGTATTGTCTGACGATAATCCATCTGACGTCGGGTCGAGAGGTGTCTATTGTCTGAGTTGATTGGTCACAAACTATGGCTTGGTCCTGCTTGGTTATCTGATAGTTCTGCATCATTTATTCCATTCACTGCTGATACCATGAGTGTTGAAAGTTCGTTTGTTGTGTCATCCATTGATAGCCAAGTCTTGAAAAGGGTACCTCCGTTGGTGAAAGAAGATGAAAGCAAATTACAACTACACACAGATTTACAAGTTCTCTTTAATAAAATTAGTACTCTTGGGTGCCTAATAAACGTACAGACCAAAATAAACGTACAGGGGGGAAATGAAATTGGAATTAATAAACGTACAGGCTGAAATAAACGTACAGGCGAGAAATCAGAGCTAAAATAAATAATCGTACAGGCTAAAGTAAATAAACGTACAGGCTAAAATAAACGTAGTACAACATTAGTACAGTATGAATCGGGCGATATTGGGTCAAAATAAATAAACGTACGGGAGGGAATAAACGTACAGGCGTGAAATATCTTACTTACTTACTTACTGCACGATTTAACGTCCGTGGTTCCCAGCATCTGGGGTTGGACGCCTTCCTCTAATGATTGAACGCCAGGTTGCACGATCATTAAAGTCATGTCGACAGTTGCATTAGCAGATTTGAGGTCGTCTTTTATATTGTCCATCCATCATTTTTTTGGTCTGCCCAAATATTTACCTTCCACGAAATGGGAAAGGATTTTCTTTTGCCAACAATCTTCATCCATACGTTGGACATGGCCAAACCAGCGTAGCCTACCTTGGCGTAGCAAAATGTCAATTGAATCAACGCCAAACCTACCCCTAAGAGCAGTCGAACAGATCCACCTGACCATAGCATTATCATTGCGAATAAGCCTGTTACAACCATCCACAGTTACAACCCAAGTTGAGCTCGCATGCAACATGACACCTCTCACAGCCGATGAGAATAAACGACCCGACACTGATGGGAAACTTTTTTGTAAAATGGAAGTAACTCATGAATTCTTCCATGCTGATTGATACACGAAGTAATGCATCAAACAGCCACCATTGTTCCAATCAATCACCAAGATAACAAAAAGTCTGAACAACTCAAAGTTAGACCATCTAGAGCAAAAATCTAGGGGATGTACAACAACAGGATTTAAACAGGCTGGACAAACATAATTCAAGTCTTTCCTTCAGGCGACCTTTTATCCCGGAGCAACGTTTGTGTATGTAGCATTGACACCTGCTACATAGAATAGAGTTGCTTCCTACACCCTTATAACAAACACCACAAGGCTGTTTACTTAATTTTTGTCTTTCACTCTGGCCATTTTTACAATGCATAACCTTCTTGGTCTTACGAGTGTTAACATGAAGGCCTTTAGCTTCAATTCCTTGCTTCCAATGAGCAAGCTTTAACAAGAGTTCATCCTTTGTTTCTGCGATAATAACAAGATCATCAGCGCACAGTAATTCCCATGGATAGCCAGTTCGAAATTCTCGGGACAGAGCCTCCATGACAATTATGAACAACAGAGGACTTAGGACTGAGCCTTGATGGACACCAAACGATGAAACAAAGTTTGAAAATCTCTTTTGTGACATGATTTATCAGGGTGAATTTAAATACTGAATGATGAATAATTGGTATAACTGATTCTATCCCTAGCACATGCATTGTTTTTCTTTAACAACCAAGAAGCAAAGTTATTGATTTTTTGCTCACTTAGCTATAGCAGACCTCAGATCCTTACAAAGAAGCAACTTGAGCTTAATGCTTGTTTTAAATATCAAAATTAAATTAAATTTGTTGCAATATTGTCAATGTAATTGTAGAGGAAATATTTAAGAAAAGAGTCGATCTGGAGTAGACATCAAATGCATAAGGGGTAACATTAATGACACATTAAACAGTTTATGCTTTCTTATTAACAAATAGATTTTTTTAAACAAAGACCAAGAGACAAATTTGGACCTGCCATGAAATTCTATGAATCAATCTGAGTAATTTTTTTTTTGTTATTAACTTTTCATATCTGTCTACCAGCAAGATATTCTGTGAAAATACATTATATACAGAATTTTAGGATGGTTTTGTGTTGCTATAAGGCTTGCTGGGTGACTTTAGATTTAAATTTGCTTCTAAGTACTAGATCATAAGCTGAATTCACCAACCAAAAAGATTACAGACATTACAAAAATATTACTAAAATTTATGATATTACAGATGTTAGGAGTGTTGGACTCTCTCAAAAATCGTTTTAAAGCAGAACTGCTTTATTCATTTTGAAACTGATAGAATAATTACAAAGTACAAAGCAGTACAATCAAAGTGTTATAAAAAATGCATGAATTGTAGGCAATATATAATAGCTAAATGTCTAGACTAACAAAATATCTCTTTCAAATAATATTAATTATATATATAGCAGAAAAACGGTTGCACACAGTTAGTCCATTTCAATGTTTCAATGTTGGATTTTATCCTGATAACCTCTTTCAAATATTTTTTCTCATTGTTGTCAAAAAAGTATCAGTTATCACATTCCAATTTGATTCATCTTTTAAAATGTTTTCAATTTGGTGTCAAATTAAGACATTATCCCATCTGTTGCTCCCTTTTTTAGTTTTCAATTATATATTTTTCTTTTTATGATTTCCTTAGAAAAAATAAAAAACATAAACTTACATGAATATGGAATGTAATGGTTACTATGTTATTAAAACATAATAATTGGTAAGCTTTTTTACTTTTTTTAAAATTAATTTGGGAATCTTTTCAACCATTTTGATTCTGATTTTATCCCAGATTGCGATTCCATTGAGGTATAATATTCCTATCTTTTTTTAAATTTAGAAATGTTAAAGATTGAATTCGTCAAAAAATATAAAAAATTATTATCTTTCTTGATTTAAATATCTTGTTGATATTTATTATTACTCTTTTTCAACTGCTGTTTATATTTGTTTTTTAGTAATTTTCTCCTTGTCATTTTACATTTGATTACAAAGGCATAAGCATAGTAAGCAGACACATAACTTATGGCCTTGAAATTAACACGCAAAGAAATTAACACAAATTCTATTTGCTTTTTCAAGGACACCACGACTGGTTTTAATTAAAGGGGTTTTGATTAACACGAAATTTCTTAACTTGTGTTAATTACATGTTCACTTATTTTCATGTAATAAGGTATGTATTATAGGGATGGCTACCACCAGATCAGGTTAAAAAACTAATCAAACATTTTCTTTACTTTATAGAACAACAGTTTTGGGAATGTGGTAATCACCAACAAAATTAAATGACGAACGGAAAACGAGCTATGGACAAATATGAGAAGATCTCTAAGATAGGAGAAGGTTCCTATGGGGTGGTTTTCAAATGTATGAACAGAGATAATCGTACCATTGTTGCCATCAAAAAGTTTGTAGAAAGCGAAGATGACCAGATTATACGCAAAATTGCAATGCGTGAAATCAGAATGTTAAAGGTATGATGTGTCAATTTCCTTATAATATTATTGAATTTTTTTCTCTGATCATCCAGAGTCACAGTAGTACTAAAATTATTTTTAGGGATTCTTAGAACACCACCACCCTGGCCCAATTTTGAGAAGTAATGGTACTTTCGTTTATATATTTACTAATTTAATCATATTCATACAAATGAATTTTATCTCTAATTCTATTTTTTGTCTTCTACGTCTCTGTTACCTTGGTTACAGTGACCCCTAGGGAAGATCATTCTAAAACTGTTTAATATAAATCATGGCTAGCCATTTTAAATATTTCATTTTACTTTTTATTGGCGATCCAAAAAAAATTTGCAATCTGATTGGTTAAAAAGAGTACAATATATCTTGTATTTTACATGTAAAAATATAAATTGACAAAAAGATGTTGTTGCATTGTAGCGGTAGCAGCAATCTGACGTCACTTTGCTACAATGCCCTGTGCTTTTTTCCAACACCAAAAGTGCATGTTTTGAGTCACCAATAAACCAGTTATCTGACATTTGCTCTTACAATATGGAAATATTTCACTCGTTCCGGATTTTTTCGTAAAATATCTCAGAACTTGTAAAATATTTCTCATATTGTACTCGCAACTGTCCAATAACTATCACATATTATTCCTGTATATTTTTGAAGACACACTAAGCAGAAATGAGCGGTCAAGCTAAAATTGACTCATAAGTTTTTGATGATTGGTTGATGTCCGAATGGCCCAAATCCAGGATTATAAGACTTAAAATTTGGAAAGCTAAAAGTTTCCCTTAAAAACAAAATTATGGGATATAATATTGATTGCATTTGGTTTTTTGAGGAAAAAAGTTGATTTACAAATGTTTCAAGCATCAGAATTATTGGTTACTGAAGTCAAAAGTGTGAGGTCTTCTAGCGCTTAAAATCTGAAATATCTCTCTATTTTATCTTGGTATAAACTTAGTGCCAAAAATTCTTTCAAAACTGGAGAGGAATATTTGGTTGACTTGTTGCTTTGCTTAAATTTTGGTACAAAGTCTTCAACACAATCCAACAGTTAATTTCCTTTTAAATTCTAACTACATGATCTAAAAAAACTATTTAATAGAAAACATTTTTGATTTTCAGCAATCTTTGAAATTAAATTGTTGGAATCTTTAGGTTCTGTGGCAAAAGGTCCGATTCCAAGTCTTTTTTAAGGGTTTTTCTCTTTGGCCTAACATAAACTTTGAGATTGGCTCTTTTTCATGTAGAAGATTGATCCTTTTTTCACTACATAAAAACTGCTAATCTCAAAATTCAGTTGCAATACCTCATATTATACTTTTGTAAAATTTTGTAAGATTTTTGGAGAATTTTTTTGTTGGTTTTCCATCACTTCGCTTGGCGTCGTAGGGGCCAACCCTTCTGGATAATTATGATCATTAATTACGCCAAATTAATTTACTTTTCATTTTAGCATTTTAAATGAGCTATCGTTGTAAAATTTGTGAAAAACTTGTTAAAAAGCAGCTAAGAGGAAAATTAATTTTTACATTTTTTAATGTTCCATGTTTATGCTAGTAGAGGGTAATATTTTAACAATTTGATTATATCCTTCGACCAACTTTTTTTTCTCTAACTGTCCTTTTCACGAGATAACAATCGATAAAATCTTGGAAACTTTAAAAGCTCCTATTTTCCTGCTCAACGTCACCTTAACAACTTTATGCTTGTTTTATAGCGTTTCCAAATTTTTAATGTTAATGCTAATGTTTTAACACTTTCAGTATAGAAGTAATTTTTCGCTCTTCAAGATACCATCTGCAACACTGTTGTGGGTTTTTTTAACAGATGCAATGTAGTAGTCTGTAAAAATATTCTAGATGAAATTGGCCAAAATGTTAAGAATATTCACCAACATCAAATATACTATAGAACCTAACACTACCAATTTAGTGCATTTCGAACAAATTGCTTAATATCCCTCAGTAAGGCTCAATACGTTCACAAAAATGTCATTTTATCTTTACCTTAATGTATGGCATATTTTAAATTTAGGTTGAATTTCGATTCTAAAGCTAAGAATACCGTAATAATATTTTAGGACGATTTTCCCGCACAAAGTTAAGAATATCCATGATAAAATGAAAATACACCACTCTTATAAAAAGCGTGAAATATCTTCTCCACGAGTCACATCTAAACCTTCTTTCGTTCACGTTTTTTATTCAAACATAACAATGCTTAAATTTTGTCAAAATCTACAAACAACTGAAGAACCAGGAAGAACAAACCCAGTCTCACCAGATTTCATGGCTTAGAACAATTTAAGAATATTTGTAAATCACAAAAAATAAGAACTGCGTAGCTTCAGTCAAATTTTACTGGTTCTTATAAAAAAGACATGTATTTGCTTTATTGGACTTCGTAAATAGCTGTAAAAAGTTTCACATTTCTTGTTTGGCAGTTAAATGTGGATGAAGTTTCAAATATTTGCTCAATCCATATAATATCATGACCTAGGTCATGAGTACTTTTTACTTATTTGTTTAAAACATTCCATTATCTCTTAAAAACTTCTTTCATTATTCTGGATCAAAATATTCCACTTTAAGCCTCAATTTCCATGAAATTTGAAATACATTCTGCTTTCAAGTCAAGTGTAGGGTTTGCTTCATAATTTCTCTTGATAGAATGATTACTCTTTTGGTGAGTGTCCCACTTAGGTTAAATCGCAGACCTCCACAAAATTGTAGGTAGTATACAAGGATCACGGTTCCTTTAGTGATTGCCAACAGCCTAAATTTCAATATGTCACATTCATCAAACCTAAAGCTTTTTAAACCTACAGAGCGTAGAAAAACGTCGGACTTTTTGTACTATCCGAGATACACCTATTTTTTACTCTCATAATTCCGGGTGGAAGATTATGAGTTCTTTCGTGGTGATCACAATTTTGCTAACCCCAGGCCATTTACGTGGATAACCCAGTAATCTATGACTTTAGTCAGTCTTTCATGTCGGAAGCTAAGGTAAGCCAGCTTGGCGGGACATTAGGAGGAATGGGCGTTGGAACTGGGAACTCCTGATATGTGGCGCTACTGCTCATTTATATCTCTCACATATGTAGTAGCGACTTTGTGTGTTTAGAATTTTGAGGATGGCGGAGTGACTGAAGCAATCAATTTCTAATAACCAGTCGTTTTGACCCGTAAAATCGAGGACGGTAAAAGTGCTGATTACCATCGTCCTCAGTCAATTAGGATCTTGACATATTAGAAGCTAACTGTCAGCGTCGCTGAAAAACACAGATAAATAAACTCGCTAGTGTGTAATGATGACAGGAATAGCTGTCTTTTATCCCTTTCTTTCCTTCTCTTCAGCAATTGAAGCATCACAATTTAGTAAACCTTCTTGAAGTGTTTCGAAGGAAGCGCAAGTTACATTTAGTGTTCGAATATTGTGATCATACAGTGCTCAATGAACTCGAAGATCATCCAAACGGGTAAGACCTTCCCAACTTCTTTTCAATTTACTTTCACATAAAGGCTTTTTTCCATTTTTCTTAAGTTACGTAATTTCCGCAATTATAGAGACAAACTTTCGAATCTGTATCGAGTCAATCCCTTACGCAAATCGAACTTTTTCCATAATGGCTAATTACATAACTTAACAAAACATTTAAAGACTTTTATTTTAACGGTATTTTCGTGGTTTAAGGGCTCTGACCATAGTGAATTTTTCATAATTGCCGTGTTTAAAATGTGTTTTCTGACTGATGTAACCAACAAGACTATGGCATGTTATACATTTTCTGTTAGACAAACTATTCCTGAATCTGAAAATTCAAAAATTGCAATGAAAAAGTTTGATGAAGAAGAAAATGAAGACTTTTGCGAGGAAGAGTATTTCAACTTTGAAGAGCTTAGTTTTGGCGAAGAAAAGACATTTTGAAAAAATTTTCGCAGTAGATGGTGTATCTTTTACCGAACAATAAAAATTTTTGCGGAAAATTTTTGTAAATGCTTCTTTGTCTCGAAATCTTCAAAATAGTGGTTTTTCATCAATTTTTCATCTGGATTTTGCTTAAAAAAACAGTCATAACTTTTGACACATCTTTTTAGAAAAATTTTCCGCAAAATTTAAAATAGTTCAATTCTTTGCAGACAGTTTGAAAAAAGTTAGAAGCAAAAAGGTTAATTACCCATTAAAACTTAGCACTTTTTATAAAAGAAGGTGATGCAACATATTATTAACGTCTTTTTAAAGTTCATAACGCCATTTTAGCAATTAAGTTCTTAATTACTCTTAAGAGATTTGATTAAAAAGCAATTTTATAAAGGCAATTCTTTGTTAAAAGTGTTAAAGAATCTAAAACATAACTTTTATGTTCAGATACTAAAATCAATTTTCTGACTATGGTCAGAGCCCTTAAAGGCTACTATTCGCAAGTTGTAGGATTTTTTAAGCTTTGTCTAATGATACCAAATATTTGGGAAGCAGAATCGCTGATATCTTGCTTATGAGAATTCTTTACATAGACGATTTGTCTCCCCCAACATGTCTAAGTATACTATTGTTTTGTAGGATCATGAGATCAACAAAAGTTATCAATATTTCTACGTTTGTTTTTATATAGGGTTGGTGAGAATCAAATCAAGCGAATCGTGTATCAAGTTTTATCAGCCGTCGAGTTTTGCCATAAACATAACGTAAGCTATTTCTTTCACGATAATTATTGATATGATTTCATACCATTACCATTGCCGTAAATAGATAGAGTCGATATTTTACGTGGATAGCCCAGTAATCTAGGACTTTTTGGCAGTTTATCGATTGTTTTCACGGGGTCCACGGCCAGCCGGCTCGGCTATCTATGAACTGAACGGAACATTGGAAGGAGCGGGGATTCGAACCGCGAACCCCTGGTTTTAAAACGCTACCGCCTTTGACCACTTGGTCATCGCTCCGTTGAACCAACAAGGAAATAGCGCAACGACATCACTTATAGTAGCAAACCACTGAACCAAAAACTTGAGTGAGTTTGTTGCACTACCCATTGTGTTAGCTTTAATTAACAGCTTATTTTGTACTTTTCAAGTTTATTTTTGGTCAAAGAAGTGCAGTAGAGCCTCTTTTTTAACTCGAACCTCTATAATTCGAATATCTCCTTAACTCGAACAAAATTGTGTTCCTTGTGAATGTTCGAGTTATGGAGACTCCACTGTATAAAATATACGACCGCGTTGTTTACCGAACTGTTGTTTTTCTTTCAATTCAGTGCATCCATCGAGACGTGAAACCAGAAAACATCCTTGTCACCAAAACAGGGATCGTCAAATTATGTGATTTCGGTTTCGCCAGGCTACTAAGTAAGTTAAATGCAGACTTTCGATAATATTTGAGGATTGTCACTCGGAATCTTGACAGATTTCTATATAGTAGGTGGCCAACCCTTGGGATCCGTAGCATCTTTCGTGAGACATGGCCACGTATGATTTGTTTGAAAGTAGATAGAATTTTGAGACTTTTTTTGAGAGTAGAACCACGAATTAGGTCTGGTTAAATTTTATTTTGCCCAAAAATGCTGACGTGACAGGCAAAACTCTTAACCCCCAAAGTGAAAGATGTTACGGATCCTAGAGGTTGGCCCCCTAAATCTATCGCTCGGTGTTAAAAATGCACGGCATGAAAACAGGGAAATTGCTAGATTCAATCCATCATCCCAAAAGCGACGCAAATCTTAAAGCTTCATTTTTTCTTGCTTAAGAAAGGTTGGAGATTCCTCTCGAGCCACTTTGGGGCTTTAAACTCAATGATTTAATACTTCTTGACCTGGTGGCCTTATATTCGTGAGTTTAGAAATCAATAGTTTTAACTCGGAAAAGTGAATGTTAAACTCGTTTTTCTTTCAATTAGCCGGACCTACAGACGAATACACGGACTACGTTGCAACACGCTGGTATCGAGCACCGGAACTCCTGGTTGGAGATACGCAATACGGACCCGCCGTTGACGTGTGGGCCATCGGTTGCGTCTTTGCGGAACTCTTGTCCGGGCAGGCTCTTTGGCCTGGAAAATCGGATGTTGACCAATTATATTTGATCAAAAAAACTTTAGGCGACCTAATACCACGCCACGTAGATATATTTCGAAGCAATGCATTTTTCAGAGGAATTAACATCCCAGAATGCACTCGGATGGTAAGTACGGGCTGTTTACAGTTTTGTGGGACTGGTTTTGGTGAAAAGCTTGATGTCTGACGTATTTGTAAATAGCTCCTAAAAGTATGATGCTTATTTTCAGCACAAACCTTTCAAACGGTCACGTGACTAATAGTCTTTTCAATTTTCCATTTAAAGGAGCCATTGGAGTTGAGATTTCAAACAACAAAAGCATCGTTATCATTTATGAAGGTATATCTGTCTTTTCTTTTTTACAACAAATTAGTAATATTAAAGTTAGATCACAGGACGGTAGTAGTATTCTTTATTATCATTACGTAATGAACGCCTGTGGACCACGACTGTTCGTTTTACAAAAGTCAGGTCAAATTTGAAACTTTCTTCTTTATAATTAGTGATTTATGAAAAAAAATTATATATAAATCTTTGTAATACATCTTGGGCATTTCAACAATCAGTATAAAAGGGGTTACGCGCAAATCTCTGTTCGCCAGCAAATGAATTTTCAACATTCCGGTCATATCGGCAGCGCATCTCATCTATCTTTCCCAGATGGTTTTTCAAACAATATCGATTTGATACGATTCCGTGGGTCACCAGCATTCTGTGGGCCAACTATTGTACATTATCGGGGAAAATTTTCGTCGGGGAAAAATATTCGGCCCTTGGCCAAAATTTCGTCACTTTTCCCCGACGAAGCTTTCCCCGATAAGGTATATGAATTCGTTTCAAAAACCTTTTTATTTACCTTGAGACAGCTTTGACTATACTTAACATTCTTATTTTATTTCTCCATGCTCGGTCATAGCGTTAGCCTGCGTTTAGTTCCCAGGCAAAAATTAGCCCCCCCCTGAGCTTTAAAACCCCCCAAAATTTTTTGTTAGCCCCCAGGACTTTTGATCTTAGACACTTTCAAAATATTGATCCAGTAAAAAAGGTTTTTCCAATGTAAATTGCGTTCAGTTCTAAGTTTAAGATAAAATATTTTGCACACTTTCTATAAAAATATTGCGCCGCATATAGCTCCCCCCCAAGTACATAGGTCCCCCCAAAAAAGTGGTGTACTTCCAGCCCTCTCCATTTTTGGGAAAAATTAGGGTGTACCCCCCCCCCCCGCCCAACCAGCAGGGGGCTGACGCTATGTCAGTATAGTATAATAAATGATTTTATGAACTCTTATTTACATGAATCGTTTCTTTTTGTGGACACGCTACATAATTATTTAGTTATACCACAATTTTTTGTTTTCTTTTTTAAGAGTTGCCTAGTGATGGAGCCTTCTGAACGGCTATCTTGTACCCAACTAAAAGAACATGAATATTTCAACGGGTTCAGAGAGCAATTCGAAGTTGAACTGCAGGTACAAGCTTTATTTGTTAGATGGAATATTCTCTTTGCTGTGAGATTGATATCGTTGATCGGGCCATTCCATTTTATATTCAAGAATGGGTGTGGACAAACATTTCTAAAGGGTAATCCGAAAAATATTTTCAGCGGGTCTTTTTTCATTTTTCCAAGGGGGTAAAAAGATATTCTGAAATTTCCACGGGCAGGGGGGGTCGGTACTAAGTCGTAGGGGCCAGTGCCGGGTGGTGGTCTGATAAGGTAAGTAAAAAACAACTTAGTACATGGTACTAAGTGGTGGTCCTAATTGAAAAAAACATCTTTGCAACTTTGTATCAAGGGACTAAATGGTGGTCTCGATACCAAATAATGAGGCATCAAGTTAGTATATGGTGCTCAAAATCCTGAAAAATCACAAAAAAATTCTTATTATAGGCAGTCTATATTAATTTCTTACCATTTTATGGGATGTTTATTACATTTATTGTATATTAAACTTGTCTTTTTGTTTTCCCCTGGGTTTTATCATAGTAGGCCTGATTGGTGTAATTATCGTGCAAATTTGGAACAAAGCGCCAAATTTGGACCAGACATATAAGAAGGGCGGCCCAGAAAATTTTTAAGGGTAGCCCTTATTTCTGGACCCATTTTTTGAAAGCTAGGGTAAAGCCCAATAGCTCATTTTTTATGGAAATTTTTAACTCATTTTAGGCCAAAACCCATTATAGAATCTGAAAGCTCTTTTTAAAAATAATATAAAAGACTTTTAAGCGAGATGGCCAATTTCTGTATTGAACGGGAGCTATTTGATGAAGAAGTGGTGGTTCCCCTCATTTCATTTTGGTCATAAATCGATTATAAAATGACACTTCTACATCAAATAACTCCCATTCAGTACAGAAATCAGCCATACTCGCTTAAAAGTCTTCTATATTATTTTTCAAGAGCTTTCTGATTCTATAATTGGTTTTGGCTTAAAATGAGTTTGAAATTTCCATAAAAAATGAAGTTAAAAAAGGGAAGTTTTTTAGAAAATTTAAAGGAGGTGCGTACCAGAAAGTACCATTACTAAGAATTAAAGGGTGGTATACCTATTTTGAGTAGGGACATCAACTTAGTACATGGTACTTAACGGCGGTGTGTCATTTTTCAATGGTGATACCAAGATTGTACCGGGTACTAAGGGGTGGTATACCTATTTTAAGGGGTAAATTCAAATTAGTACCATGGTACTAAGTGGTGGTAGTCTCAGATAAATTTCAAAAAACAAGAAAGTACAACTTTTCGGCACTGGTCCAGTACCACAACTTGGTACCCCCCCCCCTGCCACGGGGTAAAAGACTGATTTCAGTTCGTCCACCCTCACTTTAAGGTAGGAAAAGAAATTGTCTGAAAATCCAAAGTAAGATATTTTGAGTTGAAATGTCTTGAACACGTATGCTTTATTCCCATGATTTTTTGAGATTAATGAAACTTGATTGTTTCATGTGTTGTGAAATCGAGTCATTTTTCAGTTTGGAGAAGACAATGAAATTGCACAAACCTTCCTTTTCTAAGGATTAATTTTCACAATAAAATTTCATCGAAAGTCAGTGATTTCCATTTTTTTTCAATTCTCAATCTCTTTTAGAGCTTATTGCCGAACAATCGAAGTAAAGGAAAAAGAGCTGGTTATAAGGTAATAAAAAGAAGCTATTTTACAGTTTCTAATTTGTAAGTCTTTCAGTGTAATGTTATTTCTAACTTGATGATGATTTTTATTGGGCTTTTTCTTTATATTTCTTTGTTTTTTGTTGTTTTTTTCACACAAAAACATTATTGATAACAATGCCCATGGTGAGCATGTTTCAAATTTCAGAGCTGTTCAAATTCCCTTTCCAAGTGAGAAAATTACGCTTGAGGGAAAAAGCAGTACGTTTTTTGCGATATTTTCTGAATAAGAAACCTCATGTAGCCGGCCCCGTAGCAGGCCAGCGGTAGGAGATATGCAAAAACTGATTTGAAATTCGAAATCAGCACGAAAATCTGATCTAAAACAAGTTGTTATCATTAAATTTTTCATTCAAAGTTCATTCAAATTCAAACATTTTCAAATTATCAATTTTCCTTGGTTTCGAAGATTTTAGTAACAAAACAGCCTCCTATACCATGGTGAAGAGCCAAGGGTGAGAGCTATGACAAAATGAATTTCAAATTCGGAATCAGCATGAAAAACTAATTTAAAAAAGATATCACATCACTAGAAAGCTATTCAAAATGGCAAATTTTAAAAAAATTGACTTTTAGCGGTTTTGGGCGGTTTTCCGAAAAAACGGTCTCCGGTAGCCGCCCAGGGGTAAGAGATATGGAAAAACGGATTTCAAATTCGGAATCAGCATGAAAAATCAAGATGGTTAAACTAAAAAAGTGTAATTTTGGACCCCCCCCCCCTATTTTTAACTGTGAATTTTTTTTGATTTTATGAAGTAAAATGCTGAGAATGATGGATTTAAGTCCCAAAACGTCAATTTTTAAGGCTTTTTAGTTCTGAAATGTGTATTTTAAAGGCTTTATAGAATTGAAAACTTTCCAGTGGATCAAGCCTTACAAATAAAACTCAATTTAAGAAAAAGATTATAGACCTGAGGAATGACCCCTTGAATATGAATTCACCAGCAGTTCATTTTTTGTTAAATGTGACTTAAGTCTTTTTAGCTTTGATGTGACGATATATTCGTTGTCTAGAGTCGTCTACCATTTCCATTGATCACTTAGAATTTCTTACATTTACAGTAATACCGATAACCTTACATCCCTTTAACGTACCTTTCCCATGTGACAAAATTACGCTTGGGATGAAAACTCTAAAAGCTAATCTTTTTTTTACACTATATCCCGTCTATAAGACACAAAAGTCAGCTCCGTTTAAGATTTTGTTTCCTCCTTTCTCCTCTTTATTCTCACTTGGTGATTCTCTAATCATTTCATCATCCCCCAGACAAGAGAAACACGTCCGGTCAAGACGACGACATCATCGGAAACAACCGGAGCACCCGGAGGAGGAGCCAATAACAATAATTATTTACCGCATCTGTCGGATACTTCACATCCTTCATACCATGACAAAGGTACGTTTTCATTATTCTCCGGGAAAACTCGGAAGTAATTTTTCAGTCATCAAAAAAATTTCAATCCTCTTAACGTCACTTGAATCGATTTTTATTTTTTTTACCTATTTTTTATGCTTTGAGATTCTTTTCTACGTTTCTACCTTGTAATTTGATTGGTACGGGCTTCATCCAAGATCCTGGATGATTGCTATAGTTATTCTATAATGGAATCTTTATTTGTCGTCACAGTGTAATATTCGGATTTAGATTCTCATGGTTCACCATGCTTTGTAATAATCTTTTGGTTTTTTTAACATTCTCCAACAGTGTCTTTTTAGGCCTTGGAAAATCTTCTCTTAGGGGGTTCATTTTTAATTTCGCTTAGCGAAAGTATTACGATAGCCTTTCGCGGTGTCCTCGGAAAAAAAATTAGAAAACGAAAGTACTCGATACGGTGGATGAACTCACTAAATTTAATTTGTTTTTCTACCTTTCCTCGGGCACACTCACCATGTATGAATATTGTGGTCGTTTTTTTTTTTCAAAAAGAAAAATGATAAATATAAAACGTACAATTTTGAAACAATTCAAATATCATTAATATTATTTGCTCATCTTCACTTTATTCTTTTATTATTTTTCTTATGAATGTTCTACTTGACATGCGTAAATGAAAAACAGAGAGTGGTTATTATGCGTTTAAAATAAAGAGGATTTGGTTGAGAAGCGTAGCCAAATAATATGGACAATATACCTTTCGGATATTAGTTTCTACAGAGTAAACAAAGGATGGCATAAAATGCGGGAGCAGTTTATTTTATCATATAGTCATCTACCTTATAAGAATCTAATCAATAACTCTTGAAACACGGTGATATACCTTTCGGTAATTAGTTCTTACAAAGTAAACAAGGGACAGTGCACAATACGAGAATGTTTATTTTTCTTGTAAGCATTTACTTTATAAGAATCTAATAAATAACTCTTGATAGACAGCCATATACCTTTCGGTAATTAGTTTTTACAAAGTAAACAAGGGATGACGCACAATTTGAGCATATTTATTTTTCTTGTAAGCATATACTTTATAAGAATCAAGTCAATAACTCTTGATAGACAGCCATATACCCTTTGGTAATTAGTTCTTACAAAGTAAACAAGGGAATGCGCACAATATGGGCATATCTATTTTTTCTTATAAGCATATACTTTATAAAAATCAAATCAATAACTTTTGATAGCTGGGGTTATACTTTTAAGTAATTAGTTCTTACAAGGTGGACAGGGGACTACTGGTTGCAGCAGTTTTAATATAGCTCAGCCTTGCTTATTCATCATAAAAAATGACCGTGTCCGAATCATTTCTCATGACTCGACCTAAACCTTTTTTTATAATCCACCTTAGAATTTTCTTAACAGCTTTTTCAGAGCCAGCATTTTAGCATACTTTTTGCAAATATTTGGCGAAATTTTCGACTTCAAGTCGTCTTGTTGTTTTTGTTATTAAAATATAGTTCTTTTATTTAGTTTTCTCGATCGAAGGACCGTAAGAATCGAGTTCGATTTTGGTGTGATTAGTACTATAGTAATCATATAGTTTGGAGTGCAATTAGCGATTAATTACGAGTAACAAAGGAGAAAATTATGATATTTTCTCCTTTGTTATGAGTGATTCATCGTTAATTGCACGACAAACCACATGATTCCGAGGTAACCGTCAGTCACACATTTGCACTCTACTTGTTTTGTAAACATTCGATTCGAAAACCTCTTTTTATTCTTTTGTCTAGAAAGAAGACATTGCAGCGCGATTTTTCTTTGTTTTCATTTAAGAGAAGATATTGCATTGCAAAATTTTTTTGTCTTTTTAAGTGGAAAATTTGGGGTTTTTTGCTACACGGCCGTGAGAGAGAAAGAAATGGGGGGCCATAGAGTGCAAAAAGTGGTATAGTGCAATTGATGATTAATTGTACTTCTCTAAACCAATCAGATTCGAGTAATTTTGCACGACTGGCGATTAAGGGGTGACATTTAATGGACGAATGTTAATTCAATATTTTATAATTCAATAATATTTTCTTACTATCAGATCATCGAAAGGAAAAGAAACGATATGATGGCCATTTACCTTCCATTCCGCCACGATGATTGATTCAAATAAGTAAACAAACAAATAAATAAACAAACAAACACGACACATATTCCAAGATGGCTTTTGAGTCTGCAAACCTTCCTGTTTTCAGATGGTATTGAGTTGTATTATTTTTCGGAAGATTGAAAGTGTGCATCCTGTCTTCCGCCCTTGTCACCGCCACTGGTTATTTTTCTACAGTAAGCAACAAAAGTGAAAATGTAATCACGAATGTATTATATGTTTAAATGCAAAATCAATCCCTCAGCGTACTAAAAAAAACGAAAGAAGATATTTTTCGATAATTTCTACCCAAATCTATCAATAATCAATAGCTATACAATAATTAATGAATGACTTAAATCGAAGAATAAATGAACGAACAATGGATCTTTGACAAGATAATGGGTGGATAAAATGTAATTTTGATACATCTAAAAGGTATTTTGAATTTCAATATTTCTTGCTTAAACACACTAATGATTTTTTTCAATTTCTTTTTTTTTTAATTTTGGGATCTTTTTTTATTTTTAATCACTGTACAATGGTTATTTTTTATTTCGTTAATTTGTTTTGATGCATGAAATCTCCCAGTAAGTGTCATAACATAGGGAAAAACAAAAACAAAAACAGGGAAAACCTTGATCGTATTCGCATCAGGCCCTACGAGCATTTTCATTTTGAGGGGGCAGAGTGAGAAATATAAACCGAGGGAAAAAATTCGCAATTTAAGGTGTCTAGATTGCTGGAAAAACGCAACTAATTAAAGGATTATGTTCAAAATGAAGCTATTAACACAAGATTTTTCAAAGCTACCAACTTTTGGAAACATTTATTTTTGGGAAGGGGGGGGAGCAAATGACCCTGTGCACCCCCCTCCCCCGTTGCTACGGAACTGCGCATAGCTTGTATTAAGGATTCGACTTTTTCATTTCATTATTTTTTAATGTTTTTTTTTAGTATTCACAAGGTATGAGAGGGTCAAAGATTAGGGAAACGTTAATTTTAAGAATTCAAACTTGCTGAGTCAGGTCACTGTATGTTTTTTGCACTTTCATGACATCATCACGGATCAAAAATCTAAACTAGAAATCTTTCTTTACTATGCACCTTAAGTTTTTTTTTAATTTTTACTCTAGTTAGATTTTTTACGTGTAATGTAATATACTGATATGAGAGATGTATCCTGTATGTAATATTATATTATGTTTTTAATGTTATAATTAAGATATTACTGTTTTTTACAGAAAATTGGATCTATATATAACTGCAAATCCCTTGTACCGTCATTTGGGGTACTTTTTATGACCCAAGAATCGCAAAGTTTTCTTGTGCTTGATCCATATACAATTCTAAAAATTACAATATGACTTAGGTATTTACATTCTGTTCTATGCAGCATGATTTATAGCTTTCTTCAGACCGGAAGCAGCCCTAATTGACGGTACTTAAGAATATCTCCAATCATGGTTGGGTCAACTCTTAACTTAATGTCCGTTCTTAAAGTCTGTCCAGATATAATTGGCAGTGGAAACAAGAATGCCTGTAACTTTTAATAGTGAAATATAATTCCAAAATTTTTTTTGGCTTGTTTTAGAGAATCAAAAGCGCTATATTTGAATGTAATTTTTGTTGAAAAATTCGCGAGTTTTAGCGGTTAAATTTGCGATTGCAAAAATTGAGCTTTTTTTCTTTTTATGCTATAACGTTCATTTTTAAACTAGTGGTAGTTCAACCTTGGGTAAAGAAGGTTGTTGAATTTCAAGGCAAACGGAAAAGTCCTTCGGAAGATATGGGACCCGAAATACCCCTTAGTAGCACTTTTCTGTGAAATATCAAATCTCCAAATTTTTACTAAAAACGGGGGTTATGTTATCTTTTTTGAACAGTGCAATTAAAAGTTGGAAAGTGCTAAGTGTTGCTGCATTGGCGTTATTGGTATCATTGATCATTTCGAAACAAAGTGAATACACAATTTGATTGTTTTTATTGAAACGATAAGCACATTGAACTTATATTGCCTTTGTTATTTTTAAGTAATTAAAGAACTTTGCTACTTCCCAAAATTATATGCACAGTTTGGCAATAAGTTCATTATCGTAAAAAGATCGTAAAATGTGTTATAGTATATGACTGAAAAACTGTTTTATCATCACTACCCCCGTTTTTATTAAAAAGTTGGAGATTTGATGTTTCATAGAAAAATGCTACCAAGGGGTATTTCGGGTCCCATATCTTCCGAACGACTTTTCCGTTTGCCTTGAAATTTAACAATCTTCTTGAACTAAGGTTGAACTACCACTGGTGTAAAAATGACCGTTGTAGCATAAGTATAAAAAAAGCTCAATTTTTGCAATCGCAAATTAAACCGCTAAAACTCGCGAATTTTTCAACAAAAAATACATTCAAATATAGCGCTTTTGATTTTCTAAAAGAAGCAAAAACATTTCTTGCAATTATATCGGACTATCAAAAGTTACAGGCATTCTTGTTTCCACTGCCAATTATATCTGGACAGACTTTAATACTCCTACCCACTATCTCTTCTTTTTAATTACGGACTTAAGGCCACCTTGGGATGGGATGAGTATTTCCTTTGCATTTTCTACAGACTGAGACTTTTCTGAATTTCAGTTAATATGAAAATAATACACATTTTTTTATAAGGAACCTTAACTTGGCTCCGAGCTCCTTATTTCCCCCAGAGAATCTCAACCTCAAAGTTCCTTATCGAGTTCCTTATTTACTTGGCTAAGTTTGGATTTTCTAAGTATGTAACTTATGTATAAGTATAACAAAGGATGACCGTACAGAAAAGACGTTTGTTGAATGTTGTTTCATCAATATTTTGTCATTTACTTGTTTAGGCTTTTGTAAATGTGAGCAAATTCAGTTTAACTCTCTGTTCCTTAACTTATTTTCAGCCTCAGCAGTTCCTTAGCTACGGAGGCCCATTAGTGCCATTTAGATTATCCTTTAATTTTTTACCGATGAAACTAAAAAAAATGACGGCGGAACTAAAAAATTGACAACGAAAATGAAAAAAAATTGTTACTTCGTTTCATCGTCGAAAAAATTGAGAACGAAACTAAATAAACCAGCTGCGCTGGAAGCTCCGGCTTAAGTGATTAAAAGATACAAAGGATGAGTTTCTTAAGATAAAATGCGTGGATACTAAAAACCAGATACTAAGAATGGTACAGTGTGAGCTGTCAGATCGAATCTGATGTTTGGCTGGACGTTACCAATCTCCATAATTTATTATGGAGACACAGCCGTTCTATTGCAACAATTTTTTAATATAAAGCACGCAAAGTAGTGTTTAAAACACCTTGAGGAATATGAACTTTTCCCTGATCTGTTTTGAATATAATCATGATATATTTAAAATTTGAATGGACAAGATTAAGTCGTTTTTCATTCATTCCCTTACTCGTTTGTACCCGTTTCCATTGGTTTCCAATCTGTTTCGGAGTTGGTATCTAAGGATAAAATGAGCTAGCTGCGCTGAATATCACTCACAACTAATCGGAGAGAGAAGAGTAATTAGTGGAGTCATGGGAATCAAAGGGATAAATATTACAGAATGATTGACAATTTTTTTGAAACAAGTAAAATACTAAATTTAACAATGGAGAATTTTAAAAACATTTTATGACTCATTAAAAATATAGATTTATTTACATGAAAAGTTACAGTTCAATTATTTTGTCTATATAAAAAGGGTTCGTTTAATCATTCAGCTGGTAACAAATTAAAGTCTTTTTAATCGTACAAGTCCATCCAAGCAATGATTTTCAACAACGAATACAAACCAAACCAAACCAAGGGATTTATTTACGTTGATTTACATTGGTAGAGAAAAAAACACATAATTTTCCAATAAACTAAGGGCAAACCAATCCAGACAACAGACAAGCTAATTTAACGATGTAGTATTTTTTGATCACTTTAAATCAAGTAGAATTTTCTTGAAAACGTTAACATCAGCAACCTTTCCAATAATCAAATTTTCAATGAAATCTTTAAATGTGAGCAAACTGACGGTAATGTTTTATCCACAGTAAAAGCAACAGTATAACGGTGAACTACCATCTGTGATTCGAGATCTAATGCATAATAGAAAAATAGAGAATTCATTATGGAGCTAGAAGCACACTATAAACGGTTGGCAATGATTTCAAATGCCAATGCAGATCGATTTCAAAACAAATCAAAGTTCACGGTATACAGTAGAGCTCTATAAAAGTATATTTATAATATCTATCAAATGAACTGGGCAAATAAGCTTGAAAATAACTGAAAATTAAAGTACCTGATTTACAATTGAAGAACATCAATGTTGTTTGTTGTAGGGGAGAGCTGATATAATCATTTTGCAATTAGTGAATATATACATACATTCATGACTTGGTACTGATCGAGGAGTAATTTGGTCGTAATCCTGTAAAAGGAAAATGATTTTATGCAATTACATAGACAGGTAGCTTACACGTTTTTTTATTAGAACATACCCTAAGTGTTCTGGAAAGAAATTAAGAACAAGCTTAAGAACATTTTTTAGGCTGGAAATTTGCAAATAAGTCCATCTAGCCGAAATATTTGGTTTTCTAATAAAAAAATATGTACTCATTTTTATTTGTGCTAAACTAGTTATAAAAGGTTATAACACCTGAATAGCTCTGTAAAAGAGAAAAAAAATCAACATGAAGCCTGATACGATTGAGCGAGGAAAGAATACAATATATTGTTGTTGCTGTTCAAAAGACTTGCGATGCACTAACCTGTTTTTGTGTGTTATTTTTCTGTATATACTTTGATTTAGTATTTTTGGAACAATTCAACTTATGCATGATACCAATGATGATTCAAATTAACTGGCTGCTTCTTTAGATGGTTAGCAATGGATCCACATCAACAATCATTTCACGAACATAAATTCCATCACAATGACACCAATAACAATACTTAACCACAAATAATTGACGATTTTGACAAAGACGAATTCCATTACAATACTTATAAATCAATCCAATACAAGTCCAGCATTTTAATATTTTTGTTCATGTTATTTTAAATGTTTTGTATCTTAAAATAGTTGTTAAATGAAATGATTTTGTAAATTTAATAAACAGAAAAATAACTGAAGTATAAAATTTACAAAAATAAATATAATTTAAAATCTTATCTACAAATGCTATTAAAAAATTTGTAAAAATAAATAAATGCTTAAAATTACATAAAAATTTCAAATCCAAAAATATAAAAAATGCTAATTTTAAATCTTATCTACAAAATGCTATAAAAAAATCTAAATAATAAATGGCATAAATTTATATAAAAATTTCAAATCCAAAAATAAAAAATTTATTATATAAAATATCATAAAAAGTGACTTTAAAAGAGAAAAATATTGAGGAGTTAATTTTTTCCTATTGCTTCGAAATATTCAAAATAATCCTTGATGCAAAAAACTCTTTGTTTCTTCCAAATTAATTGCCTTTGTATGTAAATTTTCAGTGTTAAAAATATATTTTGAAGTTCATGAAAACCTTTTTTAATTATTTGCTACAAATCAACCTGCGATTGTTGTATATTTTAATCAACTAAAAATTTACATACACAGACAAGGTGAGAGCTGCAATGCCTAATCAAGTCAAAAAGAATATTGCACCCCCCTCACACCCCAATTGCCTATCCCATTGAATTAAGCTGACGGCTAGAAGTGAATCTTTAATCTTGTATACCGTAGAGTCGTTTAATATCGACATACGTCTTGCAATCTCGACATAGCTGTAGGCTGGTCTTCGAAATAAAAAATCAAACATAAACAAATACATACCAAAGTTATCAATCAATCACTAAATTGTTCTCTCTCTCTATCCACGTCACAGATTGTTAATATAATATGAGAAATGTGAACTGTTATTACTTATATTTGAAAAGAACACTTTAACGATGTAGTAATCACTAAAAAACTAATTAGCATGCTTTCAACGAAGATGCCCAAATCACAACAACATTTTGCACGCGAGGAATTTTTTAGTAGACCTTTTTACCGTGAACCGAAAATAATTAAAAGAACCCGGTTTCCTTATGAATTTGAAAAGGGACCGGGTGTGCTAGGTGCGGCGCCTAGAACTTTAACGCGGCCTCCTAGCGCCTAGAGCGTGTGCTTGCAATAAATAATAAGGAAATGGAAACCAGGTCGACTAAGCGCGCGAATTATTTTTATCACGTGACTTGAAGCGTACTAAAGTTGTAAAATTTTAATGATGGACACGAGAAAGTTACGAGGAAGTTTGCATGCTTTTCGTGTGTTGTGTAAAACTGCTTATAATTTGGCTGTTTTTTTAATTGAAAGGATTGCAATGTTTACTGAACTTCTAGTTTGATGGATGAACTTGTTCGATAAGAATGATACCAAGAATTTCATTCAAGGTTTGTTTTGATTATTTTACAGATCCGGTGTCGAGATTGCAAAACGTATGTCGAGATTAGACGATCCTACGGTAAAAAGCATGCGGGTCGCATAACTTTGGTACGATTTAACTTGCTTCAAATCCAACCACATAGATTCACTTCTAGCCTTCGGCTTCAATTCATTGGCCTACCCCCACCCCCTCCCTCCCCAGATAAGCAGGCTAAGTAAGCTATATGGTTATGCATGTTTGAATATTTAGGAATTGTTCAATAGAGTGAAGCAAACTCCATCATGGTCTGAAAAATATATATCTTTTACAAAGCATTGTACTTCTTTTTTATCTAAGTAAGTCTTTTTCAAATACACATGATCAAGAAGACCACCTGCCAAATGAGTAGGTTCATTCACTATCAGTTTGTATGATGAGAGCACATCAGCAAGGTCTTCATTTGCAGCATCCAAAGCATCGATATTGAAATCTCCCAGGATAATCTGTACTTCATCATATAAAAGTGTTCTCAGTTCTTCAAGGAAAGTATTTCTTGAAAAGTTAGGTGGCTTGTACAAGAGTAGAAGTGTAATAGGTTGCTCACTAAATGTCTCTTTTTTAAACATTATCTGTGTATAACCAGCTGCTTTTTGGCATTCTAAAATTTCTATTGAAGAATTTGCACAACATGCAGTGTTTTGAAATCTATTGACTGAATTATTATTGTAATCAATTTTGAAATTTTGCAAGGATTCATCAATGTCATTTGTTTCACTTGAAGGTGACAGTTGAGTTTCAGTAAGGCATATCAAGTCAGTGCTGATCAAAGTATCTGAATGAACTATGTCAATGACATGTTTTTTGAAAGATCTGATATTTAAAAGTGAAATGTGCAAATGTTTACTGGAAGTCAAAGCAGGTGAAAAAGTTTCAACTTTTTGCAAAGAACCTTCTCTCCTTAATCGTTCATATTCAATGCCTGCTTCACTGTTAACACGGATATGCTTTCTATTGTATTCACCAATCAGAAATAACCCATTTATATTTGTCACTCTGGATAAATTTACATACATTTGGCCTTCATTGAAAGCTTTTTGAGCAAATAATTCAAAGCTTACTACTGCAGATTGTAGTGTTAATCCTTGGACTTTATGACTTGTACAGGCATAAGACAAGACTAGAGGAAATTGTGTTCTTCTGACCATCAAAGGTTTTTCTTTACTTCTTTTATTCCTTTGTTTCCTTGTGTTGAAGGTACATTCTGCTCTTTCAATCAAAGTCCAACTGTTTTCTCTACATACTTGATCTAAATTTGATCCTTTTTTACCTGCTTTTGTATCATCAAGTTTAACATAGATACCTGATATCTTATTAATTGAATCAAATTTAAAACCCATAACTGTTCCAACTTGACCATTAACCAGTCTATCTGTTATATCAATGTTTTTGGAAATTAAAATGCGTGCACCAACTTTCAATTCAAGCACACGAGCTAGACCACCTGTTTCTCTTGCTTTAGCACTTTCGATAAACTTCATATCTGAATTTGTCAAATGTTTTGGCACCTCATCTTGTGCAGTAATCAAATGCGTTTCAGTTGATAGCTCATTAAGTTTCTTCAAATTGTAAGCATCAACCGGTTTGTTTTCTGCAAAAATATGAGTCACGTCTGCTGGGTAATTCGGGCTGTCCTTAGATATGAATCTTGATTTCAAAAGCTCTTCTTTTTCATCATCTAGTTCACCTACACGAATTTGATTCAAAAGGTCAACAAAATGTATATCATCTCTTTGCCTCATAACTTCAGTTAATTCAGCCATTTGGAAACTTCTCCACAGTTCAAACCCGTATAATTCATCCATAAGAGAAGGTCTATCATGGGATTCACGTTTCTTATTTTCATTGCCATTATTGGGATCTTTTTTGAGAATAGGAACTTTGTAAATTGGATCCTTAAAAATAGGCGGAAGTTGATATAAATCGCCGCATAATAAGACTGACTTTCCAGCAAATGGCTTTTTCACATTAAATATATCACGTAACCTTTGATCAATTTTTCTGAACAAACGATTAGGCACCATAGAAATTTCATCAATCATAATTACTTCAACACATGCAAGCTTTTTTTGCAAATTTGCTTTAGATGAACCACTCAATGAAAAAAACTCTGTTGTAGGAATGATCAATCCTGTATGAATAGTAGTTCCATTCACATTGATTGCTGCTACACCAGTTGGAGCAAGCACTAGAATTCTTTCTTTAGTTGGTTCTCCTCCTCTGTACATTAGAAGTTTAGACAAAGAATGATAAATGGTTGTGAGCAAATGGCTTTTTCCTACACCTCCACCGCCGGTTAAGAAAATATGAAATGGCTCAATATTTTTTGGTACTTTTGAAGAAAGGTTCTTTACAAAATCTCTTCCCCATTTGTGAACAAAGTCAAATACTTCTCTTTGTTGATGATTTAAAGATCTTATGCGCACATTGATTTCGTTGTCTGGGAGCAAAATTGATTCCATTGGAATAGCCGCTCTAAGGCCAGAAGTGTTATTGTTACTTTCATCCTCTGACTCATCTTCATTGTTTTGATTTCTACTTTGAAGCTCTGCATTTGTATCGTCATTTTCCTGTTGCTCATAATCATTCATATTGAGTATCAAGTCAGTTCTGTATCGTTCTAAGGCATCATCTACCAAACCGGCATATGGTTGGATCAAAGCTCTATTCCTTTCGATAGTTTCAATAACACCAGGTTCTAGCAGCTTTGCAGTGTAAGTCTTTTCTACTTCTGACAGCAATTCATTTTCATCGTGGAATGGCAAATATAACATCAGGAGATGGTGTGCATAATCTTCTGGGTTCTTGTTTCTATTAGGTTCATAAAGGCGAAGGACTAGTGGAACTTTGCGACATTTAAGTTTACCTTTCATTGATTTTAATTTAATATTCTTCGGATAATTATTTGACGGATGATTAGATTCTACCAAATTATCTTCAAGCTGATTAGGTTGACAATCATTTTCACTGCATTCCTCATAGACAACAGTATAAAACCTTAAAAACTCTGCATAGCACATTTCAGCAACGGGTTTGTAAATTCCACTTGTATCTTTTGGTCTATCACAATATCTATCTAGCATATTCTTTTTGAAGATTGAAGTGCTATCTTCGGGTAATTGGCTGATTTCATCTTCACTGAGACACATTCTGAACCTTTTTTCTGGGACATTGGTATTTGCAAAGGTTACACCAGGGTAAAGTTTTCGAAGCCATAATTCTGGCATAGTAAGATAGACAGCTTCTTGCACAGATACTTCTCGCTTTGAAACATATGCGTGCGCAACAGATTTCATTTGCTCATACTTATCACCACCGTTTTCAAAGGCGTCTTGAACAGCTTGAGTCATGGCATGTGACACTTCATCTTCACTTTTAGAAAGATATGCACACATATAAGTTGCAGCTTTGTAATAATTAAACACTGGCTGAATATCTAGATTTGCCTGCCATGCTTTGAGTCCTTCAGTAAGTAGTTGTTTACAAAACATGCATTTGTATCACGCTTTAAGTAAATGTGAAAGTCTTCATCTTCAGACACTGAGAGAGCATATTCATAATCACTTTTTGGAATATCTAATTGAGCAAGTACTTCATCTATGCTAGGAACTGGATTGTAATTTTCTTCATCCGGGTTGAAAAAGTTTCTTTTGTCTGGATTAAGGTTGCTGTTAATATAATCTCTTACTTTAGATAAAACTTCTTTACGCAATGCAAGTATGGTTTCCTTTTCCTCGTGCGACAATTCTAGTGGCAACGGCTCAGATACTATTGTTTTCTCAGAAACGAATTTACCAAAATAAAATCTGCAAGGAGTATTTTTATATTTGCGACATGTTTTTGAATGGCGATGTAATTGATAAGTTTTTACAAGGTTAAATAAATCAGGATCTTCTTCTTGAGATGGTAAGTCAACTTTGATTATCTTATCAAGAAACTCTATGTATTCTACCTTTGTTTCTTTAGTTAGTACTGGTGCATTTAAGATCCAAAGAAATGAATGAATGTGAGGACTACCACGAACTTGGAATTCGACACGGATAGCGTAAAAAGTGGTTTTACCAAGAGGGCCATCTAATATGATTGTTTTAAAAAATACTTCAACTCTGTATTGAAAATGTCTAGCCACAAGTACAGGATTACTATTTAACAATTCACATCTTTCATGATAGGAAAGATTGTCTATGAATTCATCAGTAACATTTTGACCCTTAAGTTTGTAAATAATAGAGATCAGCTCGTTCCATCTAAGATCAGCGCAACTCAGGGTATTAAAGAAAGTTGGTGGACCTAGTTGTTTAACCATGGCTAAAACTTCTTGTTGAAATTTTTTCCAATAAGCTGGTGTTCCTTTGATAGTACTCATGAAAGCAAAAGCCTTATCATTTGCAATAAATTGCTTCACTGTTTCTTTGAAATTTTGACTAAACATGCCCGCGCTTAAATTAGAAGCAGAAACCTTTTTCATTGCTATATTAATTTGATTTGATAGTCTAAGTTGCTGAAGGACAGAACAGGCATAAAAAATGTAGTCTGGGTCAGATGCAAAGTTTTGCTTTTCATTCAAAAGCCTTTGATTAAAATACTTGGACGGACTAAGTTTAACATCACGCTCAACTTTGTAACCAAATTTGCCTTTCGGAAATAAATGAGGATGAGCAAGCATCTCACAATTTTCATCGTACAGAATTGAAATAGGTGTTTCGCCTTCACCAGGTGCCAATGTTAAAATCTCATTATCAACTTCTTCAGATTCCTCATCTTACATCAGAATTTGTTTCCTCCATAACATTTGTAGCATTTTCTACCATTGACTCGTCATTAATGTTATTAATATCAATTTGTATATCATGATAGAGAGGATTGTTTTCTTTCAAATAACTGAGTATACGTTGAATGAAATCAGGCCTGATTGGTTCAAAAACAACATGTCCTCTATATTCTAGTTTTCTTTTCAGTTTGACGATGAGCAGACCGTTATCAGTTGTACTTCTTGGTAACGTATTAGCAACATCTTCAACATTGATTGGCACATTAAAAATAGACCCTTTAAGTTTTGGAAACTGGCCTTTAGGCATTATTGCAATCTTTTTGAATAAAATTCTGCGCGAAATGAGAATCTTTTTAAGTCTGCGAAGAGTATGAAATTCTTTTGGTAATTCGTCAAGCGAAAGCTTGTTTTTGACAGATTGGCAAGGTAAGTCTCCTTTCTTAAGCTTGTTATGACATGTCTTGCAAATGTACAACTGACCATCAAAAGAAACAACTTCAGAATAATAATCTTCTTCTGGCATGTCATACTTATCAGCAGAATATTTGATAACAGTTTGTCGATAAAGACATCTATTGCAACAAACACAATAAAGACATCTATTGCAACAAACACATATGTAAAATGGACCTTCATTAACAAGTTTTATAAATTTCTGCACTAAATTTTCTTTGTGTACTTTCTTTCTACTTTCAGCTATCTTACCTTTGTTTTTTTTATAATAAACTCTACCTTGTTCATTAATTTTTTCTTTGTTTTGGGAACGATAGTTTCTGTTATTTTCCTGAATTTTTTCCTTTTTTTGGGAACAATAGTTTCTGTTATTTTCTTGAATTTTTTCCTTGTTTTGGGAACGATAATTTCTGTCATTTTCTTGAATTTTTTCCTTGTTTTGGGAACGATAAATATTTTTATTTTCAATAAGCACTTCTTGGTTTTTCTGATAATATGTTTTGTTTGTTTCTTTACGTGTTTTTTGATATTTAGTAGAATGATTTCCATCACCACAATCGTCAAGAGCAGCCAACGACGGATATTTCTCAAATATCTGTACTATTTTTCCAGGAGAGAGATTTTAGGGAGAAAATCCAGGAACAGTTTGCTTAACGAACAGACATGAAAATCTAGGAGGATGTGAATTTTATCAAAAGGACAGGCACCAATTTCATTAAAATATCTGTTCGGAAAATCCAGGAGCGTTTGAAAAAAGAACACATCAAATTTTCCAGCAGAACTCTGTTGTGTTAGCAAAATCCAGGAGTAATCATGAAAAAGAACACATATATTTTTCCAGTAAGAACATTTTGGGAAACAAAAAGAGAACAAAATTACTTTTTTCCAGGATCAATTTGTATAAAACACATGCATTTATCCAGGAGCCCGAATTTCCTCATCGAACAGACATTTTTTCCAGGAGCTAAAATTTTCTCATATAACAGATGTACTTTTCTAGGAACCAAAAGTCAAAATAACAGATGGTTTTTTCCAGCCCTGGGAACGCTTCTGAACAGTTATTTTGTGTTTTCTAGCCGTTGGCTGCTCTTGAATCGTTTTTCCTTTTGCGGGTACAATTTCTCAAGAATGCCGAAAAGTCTAGACAGGAACCCGTCTGCGTATTTTTTTTAAATCTGATGAATACTTGACGGGTCAGAGCTGTGAGTCCGATTTTGGCCTCAAAAAAATTACAGTGGGAAATTCGAATTTAGCGCTGTCCTCACTAACTAAAATAAAAACCAAATTTCGGAAGTTGCGCTTTCTTTAAGAAAGTGTGACCAGTGAAGCAATAACAGGATTTGATTGGCTGTGTTTTCAACCGTTATTAGGATATGGGAAATTCAAACTGTCAGCCCATACCATGCTATATATTTCGCCATCAGTATATAGAATAAGAAATCATAGCATGGATCTCCAGGCTACGAAAAGTCTTGCTGCAATATATTTTTTAGCTCTTCTCTTAAACCGTAAATTTGAACAAATTGGATTTCAAAGTGAGCACTCTCATTTTCCATTTCTACTAAATAAAAACATTGGATATATTTTTCAAGTTCGAAAATATTATCAAATTTTAATAGACACGACTTTCCATTTGATGGTTGAAGCAGTCCACGTTCATTTCGACTATGAGAGTCAAAGATGAAATAGCCTTGAGTTCGACTCATAATTGCTATAGTGAAATTTTTAATAATCATTAATGCATTGAAATCTAGATTTTCAGAGGAACTAAAAGGGGTACGAAGTAGTGGATAACCATCAATAAGTTTAGCTTCACCATTTGTAAAATTCAAAAAATTAATGTCAGTTACAATGCCGTTTGTTTCAATGAATCGCGGCATTTCATCAACAGAAAGATAAGAATTAGTGTTTAATTGTTTGTACAACTTATCTCCTTCGATTAAGATTTTGTCAAGGTCTGTTGTCTTCCAATTAGAAACATGTCGAAAATTTGACCAAAAAAGAGCATACAGACAATTTACACTACATTGTGTTCCAGCCGTATTTCCAAACGATTCCTCATTTGCTTGGTTAAATGAACCTAAAACAGCCTTTGAAACTTGATACGCTGGCATTTTGGGACGCTTGCTAGTATTTTGAATTGCTAAGTTTTCGTTGAGTGTTAGGTTGATGCTTTCAAAATTAACTAGAACAAATGACAGATTATGTAGGTTGTGCAAGTTATGCAGGTTGTGTAGGTTTTTCAGGTTGTGTAGGTTGTGTAGGTTTTGCCGGTTGTGTAGGTTTTGCAGGTTTAGCAAGTTAAGCAAGTTAAGTAAGTTAAACAAGAGGATGCAAGGAGCTCGCATGCAACCTCCCAGGGTGTAGCTGCTTGTCTGATATATAACACAGACAAGCTTATGCTATCTTTTATTGATAACCAACAAGTGAGGTTAATTAACCAGTGTACACTTGCTGCTATCGTTTCGTTTTTTAAAATGACTAATATACAAGGAACTAAAAAGATTTGGAGAGCTCTGTCTTACCCAATAATTTGGAAGAAAGTACAAGCGAACTGCGACAAGCCAGCAAGCCACGAAAGATATCCCCAAGTCGACAGAATCATTTCTCTATACCTTATTTGCAGATGATACTTGCCTGGTGGCTCGTCACAGTGATCTCAAGGAACTAGAAATCTTGGTGAATAGGGAGATGGAAAATGTCAGTAGGTGGCTGATCAATAACAAGCTTTCTCTGAATATCCTTAAATCCTGTTTTCTTTTGTTTACAGAGGAAAAGAAGGACAATTTCAGTATCAAGCTTGAAAACACTGAAATTGTCAGAATGGAAACAGTGAAATATCTTGGTGTGATGATTGACGATAAACTTGAATGGACAGGGCAGGTAAATTATGTTTTAGGAAAAGTTAAGAAAGCCTCTGGTATTTAAGAAAGGTAAGCTATTTGGTTTCGAACTCTATCAACCGTGTTTTATATTTCAGCTTCATTCAATCACAAATTCAGTATGGACTGTCTTCATGGGGGTCACCTTCAACGAAGGGAACAGCTCCTATATCTAATATAATCGAAAAAATAATACATAATATAAATAAACATAATCCCGATGGAATTGATGACTTTAAACCTCTAAATCTAAACAAACTATATATCATGCAATGTTGTAAACTCATTTACTCGTATGTCAAAGATAAAACACTCCCAACCTCATTACATTGCTTATTTAATCGTCCAGACCACATGCATGGGACTAGACACGCAGACAATCATGGTCTCTTTAATATTCATCTTTGTGATGCTAATTTACCAATCTCCTTCTATGCTCCGCAGTTTTGGAACGATTTCTGTCACCTCACTCGTGATACCTTTTCCATTGAATCCTTTACTACACATTTAAAACGCAATCTTCAAAACTCTGATGACTAGCTAGTAAACTTTTACTTTTAACTTTTTACCAAGTATCCAAGCTCTAAACTTTTACTACCGTAACACTTTCATTGTGTTCTTTATGTTCTTTATGTTGAAACTTAACATATTCGTATATTTTGTTTTCGTTTTTTCGTCGCATGACGTTTTTTATCCAACATTATCTATCAGTTGTAGCTGTTAAAAAGCTATTTTTATTGTTCATATCCTTAAAAACATGTACCAGTGGATACCCCTTAAAACCCACAATAAAAAGTGGTACCCTCTATCTCATTGTTTAGTTGGAGTGTAAGGCTGAAACTTTTTGTGTTGAAAGTACGTTGTCTATGATTGTCTTCCCTAGCAGTGATGTTTTGTAGAAAACAGTTTTCAGTTTTTCACGAGGAAGTGAAAAAGTGCAGTTTTAGCTATTTACCCCTTAAAACCTACAAAATGGTTTTTCTCGAACAACTTTTTACAAAAAAGTTCTTTTGACCTCAAATTTTGAACAGTGATTCACTGTAAAGTTACTAATGTTATGAATATACCATTAGTACCTAAATGATCTCAAAAATATGTGTTAAAATCAAAATACCCCTTAAAACCTACAAAAATAAGGCTAAAAACCACAAAGTCCGACCCTTGCTAACGGGATACTCAAGCTGATGGATTCAAATTTGGTGTTGCTTCGTGATTCAATGGTTCAAAGACTTGCTAGAAGTTCATTCCCAAAACAATATTTTCATTTTTCAGGATTTCATGCCCATAATGCAATTGTGTGTGGTTTTTTCGTCAAAAACGGCTACGAAAGGCCAAAACCTTCATTCGCTTCATTTTTGACCTATGGTTCTAATGTTTTTCTAAATCTCCATCAAATTTGTGACATTTTGGTATGCAACATGACCAGGTTTTGAGAAAGTCGATTTTCAGATTTTATTGATCATCACCATAAAAGTGCTTTAAAGTAGAATTTTAAGGGCCTGTCATTTTCGTTGGGGTCTATTCACGAAGATGAAAATGATTTTTTCATACCTACCATAAGTATAGGTATCTAAAAAGTATAGGTTTTATGACCTTAAATTCAATTGTGTAATTTCTAGGTCCAAAAAACCTGATTTTTTGAAGGGATTTTTGATAAAATTTTGAATAACTTCGAATTTTAAGATACTTTAGCATCTTTAAAATCCTTAAAATTTGGTATTTTATGAAAGAACATTTATAAGAGGTTGTAAAAAAGTGAAACATACCACATAAAATTAAATCTGGTAGTTATGAAAGCCAAAAATGCAACATTGTGGGTTTTAAGGGGTATGTGGTTTTAAGGGGTATCCACTGGTACATAGTTACCAAATATATAATATTTCCCTGGCGGCTTTGAAAACCTCCTACAGGTTACATTGCCAGGCGATAGGTTGTTTTGTAAGAGATGTTATGATATTTTGAGAAAAAAAAAAAAAAAAAAAAAAAAAAGATGTCAACACGAAACACGAAACAGTATTGGCCAACTATTAAGGCCGCGCGCAAGTGGAGACCGGCCTTTAGGTAACTAATTCAAATTCAATGTTTTCTTACTCAGTTTTTCGGTAAAAATGGCGCATTATAAGGGAGATAAAATGTGGCTGATGCAATATTTTAGCATTTTAGCGCATCGAACGCAATTCATATCCCGATACCACGAGTTATTAAGATCGGGAAAATCGGAATTTGTAAACAAACAAAAAATGTCTTGACCGTCGTCGTCGGACGAGAGAGAATTTAAGGCTCCTAGGCCGGAGCAAAAATTGACGACGAAACTGAAAATAAATTGTTACTTCGTTTCGTCGTCAAAAAAAGTCAACAACGAAACTAAAAAAAAAAGAAAATGGGGGCCCTGACGGTTTCAAAATAAACATTGATTCTGGTGGATTCTGAAGATGGATTTGATAGTTCTGGTGAATGCAATCCTGGTGAAGATGGTTCTTGTGAATGAGATGCTGGCAATGATGAACCAGAATGTGATGGTGGAGATTTACGAAGTACAGTATGTGGCCCCCAAAACGGAGGTCATCATTAAAATGAGAATTCTCACTTGTAGATTTATCAGAATTAAACGATTTTTTGTTTATTTTGAAAGAATGATGGTTATACTTGAAAAAGAACATGTTTTTAATGGTTTGAGACAGATTCAAAATAACATATTTGCGTCTGAAGGAAATATTTTAACACCAAAATTAGATCAAAATTGCACATAACTCACTCTAGCTACTTGGATATTGAAAATAAGTTATAAAAATGGGGTATAGGAAACTTTCTACACTTAATGCCGTTCAGAAAATGCAGATACATCTGTGACTTTAGACGATGGGTAAAAGATATAGCATCTTAAAGGTCAACCAGTATTTTGGGGCCCTAGAATCAGCATTGATAAAACCGAAAATTCTAAATATGAGAAACAACAAAAAATCTTTGAATTCCATTCCTATCAGCCTGAAATAATAGTTTATAACAAAAAATTAATATTACATATAAAAATTTTCGCTGAATCAGCAAAAATGGCAAATTCTGTCATTTTTTTGCAAAATGTAGGAGAAAAATACCTTTAAAAGCTTAATATTTTCAATTTCAGTTAAGCTGTTTTTCTAAAATTTTAACAGCATATTTCATACATGAATGGAACTATTTTCAAAAGAGATTTGTTTTCAGAAACTTGATTAAGACGTTGTTAAATCAAAATTGTCATTTTGAAAATTTCTGAATTTTCAGTTTGGACTTTGCATCATCGAAAATCTTGAAACATTTTATAAAAATCATAAATTTTACATGCATCGGGTCGTAAATTTAATGGAAAACACAAATATGTTCATAATTTCTCCCCTTTTTACCACTGGGCTTAATAATTTGATTTTAACTACACCTGCGTTTTGGGGGGCCCCAAACCTGCGTTTTGACAACCAGGGGTATACTGTAAAAACTTTATCAAACAAATTTATGCCCAAAACCCTCTAAATCACATTTCCAAACTATGGTCAACATTTTGTATTCATATCTTAAAGATATCTCGAGAAATCGCTAAAATTGCAAACCTTCGTTTTGGGGGCCCTTAGAAAAAAGCTACCTATCTTTAAGCGATTGAAAAATACTGTTGAAAAGAACTTCCCGGAAATAAAGTAGAGATGTTAAAGTTTTTCATGCAGCAAAAAATTTTGTAAAACCTCTTTTCCTCTAGATTTGAGAGAAGTTTTAAATTTGATCGACGTTTTGTGGGCCACATACTGTAACAATTTATTTTCAGTTTCAACATCAATTTCTCAGTTTCGTCGTCAATTTTTTAATTTCGTTGTCATTTTTTTTAGTTTCGTCGTTAAAAACTTAAAGGAAAATCTAATTGGCACTAATTGACTTATCAGATCCTTAATTTTTTTATTTCTCTTCGATATCGTTTTTTCCTAAAAAAATGACCTCTTCAAATTTATTTCAAATTAGGTTTTTTTTTCTATTTTGAAGTGTTATCTCGGCTTTCATATTTCAACACCCCAGACTAAAGATTTTAGAGAAAAGTATCAAAGCTTTTTAGTTGAGAGCAATATTCGAGAATTTTCATATTTTGCAAATTATTGATAAGAAACTTTTGTGATTTAGAACACCATGTTGTTGTATTGAAGTTAAGCTTTTCGCTGAACTCATCTTGCACTGTTGGAATGCACGGATGTGAAAGTGCTTCAGCCTCGTTTCACCTGTTCTTATTGGTTAGTTCAATATTTTTTCCGCAATAGTTCAGTGTTTTAATTTTGTCAATTGTTGTTCTTACTAAAAACGTTAACTTATTATTATTCTTATAAAACTTACTTTTGTTCAGCCTCCTTTTTTCATATAATAGATTTCTTTTTTCCATTTCCACCACTTCACATCTTTACACGCAAAGAAGGAAGAGGGTGTTTTAACATTTTAACACTAGCAAGATCTTCTGAATCCTAAGTCAACGCTAGGTCATACTACACGAGATTTTTTGAATCCGTAATGGTGCTGGAAGTAACGTACGAACATATTTTTCTACTGGTGATGGTGACATTGGGAACGATACTAAACCTTTTGGTAATTATAACTCTTCTCTTTATGATGAAGAAAGACAATCACGAATTACGTAATGTTATTTTAATGAGCTTAGCAGTATCCGATATGCTTCCAGCTTTGTTCGGTTTTTCACTCGAGTTAACATCAACAGATGATATTATGTTTTGCAAAATATCGGCATTTGCTGTGACGTCATCCTCGCTGAGCTCTATCGTGCATATGGTGCTTTTAATGATCGAACGCGCGTACACTATCAAGTATCCATATCGAGCGCACATTGTGCTAAAAAGGAAAAGTATCATGGCTTGCTTTGTCAGTATAGCTTGGATATATGGTACTGTTCTCGGCGTTTGTCCTTTGCTGGGATGGGGTAACTACACGCATGAGGGCGTCTCTATGAAACGCTGTAGCATTGACATTAATATGAATACATGGAGCGTCACAACATACAACTATTCGTTATTGTTACTAGGCTATCTCATACCGATAGCCGCAAGTGTAGCTTGTTACGTCGTCATCAAGAAAGAATACGGAAAACTGTCAGAGAAAGCCGTGCGCTACCAAGGAAAAAGTTCCCTCATGACGCAACATACTATGGACATTCAAAGATCGTTCACACTTATGTTTTTAGTCATGCTCTTAGCTTTCCTTATTTCATGGACGCCATATGCACTATGCATAATTTACAGACTTTGCCATGGAACCGTCTCGCCCTTTGTATTAGACATTTCAGCATACTTCGGGAAAAGTTCAATTATCTTCAATCCAATCATATATACTTTGATTTATAAGAATTTCAATAAAGCCTTGAGGCGTGTTCTTTCTTTCCACCCTTGTCAAGACACCGCCAGACGAAGAACACAAAGTAATATCATCAATTGGAACGGAATAACTTTAACAGATGAAGATATAATAAAGACAGTTTAAATACCAACACTAAATTCCTTTCAAATTCATATTTCATACTATCCCTCAAACAATCGATTATTTTTTCAGCCCCCCCCCCCCCCAATTCAACAGTGCAACCTAATGAGACTGGTCAAATTGCGACAGTAAAACAACCTAAAAAAGTTATTTTCATGTGAAAGCATTTTTTTATCCCACACAGACTTCTGCTCTCTCTCGCTCTGCTCTTCTGCTCCCCTCAATCCCACTGGAAAATTTGGCCAGGTGGGAAAACACGCCTAAATTTCAGCCCCACCGGGAAATTTTGTTTCCGTCCCAATCAATTTGAACTTTTTTGGAAAATATTGCATTCCAAAGTCCCTACCGGATTTTTAAGAATATAATTTCTATCCCCCGTTTGGATTTTGATTAAGATTTTCATTCCTACTACTGGGGGGGGGAGATTCCGCCAAGACTGTGAAAGAGACAGGAGGGATGCCTTCTTGGAAAACTCCAATTAAGAGTCGGAAAAATAGGAAGATTTCAATTATTTGCGCCCCATCGAAATTTGGTCAAATCAGTCCCAATATGGGTCGCAAAATTCACAAAATCCAATTTTTCTTCCTTTTTAGTTCTACTAAGGGTTTGAGGCTCGAAAGCTGGCATCATCCCCACCCTGTCATATCCCGTACGTAAACCTAGTACCCCCGGGAATGGGCTAGCTTTCGTACTTCAAACAAATTTTGGCGATTTTCGATCTGGTCAGTATTTTAAACAATGTTTTAAGGGATTATATGCTATTATTCAAAATAACTTACGTAGTCAAACCGCAAACCTAGGTTTATAGTGGTGGCGTACGATATTTCGACCCTTTCTTCTTACGAATTTCGGTTCGGAAATCGGGCAAAATTTCTTCGGTATTTTGGAATTCTGAAAATGTTTCGGTATTGAAAATCAATGAATTGTTTTTGCTTCAAAATTTCGGTATTTATTATAAAGTTTTTATCCCCCTTTTTCGGAATTCATACATGAAAAATCAAATTTGATGAAAAACTAGTCAAAACGAGGGGAAATACCCAAAAAATTGGTATCGGAATTTCAATCATTTTTTTTACGGAATTTCTGAAATTTCGGAAAAATTATTCGGTATTTCGGAAATCTCAAACCCCGTACGCCTCCCCCCCTAGCCTAAAAATCCAAATCCAGGTGATAAAAAAATTTTCCTTTTGACAAAAGGTGAAAAAAATTCTTCTTTTGAAATTCACTTCTCCTTTTGTTAAACAATAGAACCTATTGTTTGTTTTAAAAGGAAAAGAGAATTTGAAATGGAAAGGAAATTCTCCCTCAGAGCCATCGTACCCAAGCTTTAGAGTACAAACCTACTAGCCCACCCCCACCTACTACGTTAATGACTGTAAACTTAGGTTTACAGGCCTTTACAGTCTCTAAACCTATGTTTACACATTAACTTAGGTTTGCAGGGCTGCAAACCAAGGTTTAGAACTGTAAACATAGGTTTCGAGACTCCAAACCTAAGTTTACAGGCTGCAAACCTAAGTTTAGAACTGTAAACCTTGGTTTGCAGTCTTTTTGTGCATATTGGTTTCCCGGGGGGGGGGGGTACTAGGTTTGCGAGGTGACGGGTATGTCGTCCGAGCCGAAAATCGAAAATCGACCCTTTGAGAGACAAAATTTTGGTGATTTTGGGACCCTTTGCGAGACTTTTTCCAAAATTTTGGTCCATTTTTTCCAAATTTTGGTTTGATTGTCACCAAATTTTGGTCAAAATTTTTGGAATTCGTGACCCTTTGTTTGAGAGAGAAATTTTTGATTTTCGTGATTTTGATTGGAACCCTTTCAGAGACTAACTTTTGAATTTGTATCCCTTTGAGAGACTTTTGAGGAATGAAAAAAGGTACCCTTATGGCTCGCACATACCCGGCACCCATTTTGCCTAAGTACCCCCCCCCCCCGGGATTGGCTTCCATATTTTTCAATAAATTCAAACTACTGCGTAATCTCCATAATCGGGACGGTGCCCCAGACATGCGGGTAGAAGTAGCACCGGAACATGAAAATATTCAATGAAACTAAAGTGCCGAACGAGCTACATCGTTCATTTTTCAAATCGAAAGTAATCAAGCAACACGTGTGTACCAGATATTTCTTGTGGCTCATCTTCTTTGACCAAAAAACAACAAACATAAATACAATGACTGAAAACAAAGTTGAAGAAACATCTGATCTTGACAAGAAAATTATCAGACAAGTTGAGGTATCATAATTATTCATTTATATACTTAAACCCCGGAACCTCCAAGCCGAAAATCGAAAATCGACCCTTTGAGAGACTTTTTCCTAAATTTTGGTCCATTTTTTCCAAATTTTGGTTTGATTTCTACCAAATTTTGGTCAAAATTTTTGGAAATTGTGACCCTTTCTTTGAGAGAAAAATTTTTGATTTTCATGATTTTGGGACCCTTTCAGAGACTAACTTTTGAATTTGTACCCCTTTGAGAGACTTTTGAGGAATGAGAAAAGGTACCCTTATGGCTCGCACATACCCGGCACCCATTTTGCCTAAGTACCCCCCCCCCAGGACTTAAACTAAAAGCTTTGCTGCAGGCAAAATGTAGCTAACTTTTTTTGTTTTTACAGCTAGACAGACACAAAATTTCAGCGTTCTCCGTAGCCTGGGAATCCAAGCTCATAATCTTAGAAAAAACAAAAAATACCTCACCTCACAAAGTTCTAAAATTATAGAGCTTGGTGCAGGTAGATTAGTCTGGCACAGAATGTTATAAACAGTCTGTGTGTGAACCCTTGAATTGAATTGAATTGAATATATTTTCGCTGCAACACAGCAGGATAACCCCTTACAAAAAAAAAATAGATTTCTCTAATACAATGGGGAACCTAGAAGAAACTGAAAAATTATTACAGAACTAAAGAACAAATGAATAAACGATTATCATAATATTAATAGTGACACAAAATAATGAATATAAGAAATATTTTTACTTTTATTTTATGAAAATTTCTTTGAGTAGTTTTATCTATAAAGTTCTTCCTGTTACACGACCCACCCCCTCCCACCCTGGGAAAACACACTAAGCTCATGCACACACAATTACGCACACACACACACACACACAAAGATTATTTGTTTTCAGCTTTGTATTTGTCTAAATAGAATTTTGTAGCTAAAGATTTTAGTTCATCAGTATCAAGGTTGTGAAAATCAGTGTCAGGATGATTTATTAGTAACTCATTCCATTGTTTTGACGAAAGACGAGAGAAAGAGTTAAGTCCAAAATTTGTGGTTTTGACCGTTGAAAGTTTTAGTAGTTTAATAGCTTTGCCCCTGGTGCCAGTTTTGTGATCAATTTCATCAAAATTAAGTGTTGATAGGACATCAGATGGAAGATTACCCTGGAGGTATTTTTGAATAAATAAGATATTCATTACTTTCACCTGATCAAAGATTTTGAGTAATTTAAGTTCAGCAAACAGGGGAGTGGCAGAAGTTCTTGGTTCACTAAAGGTCATGAGTCTTAGTGCAGTGTTTTGAAGAGTAAGAATTCTATGTGTGACAGTATTGTCACACAGTCCCCAGAGTTGACTAGCATAGCGAACATGAGAAGCAAAAATTGCATGATAAATGTTTAGAAGGATGTGAATTGGAACATAGTGACGAAGTTTGGATATTGCCCCATTTGCCCTTCTCAATGTAGCAGCAACGAAAGAAGTATGAACCTTCCAGTTTAGATGATTGTCAAGGTGAACACCCAAATACTTCACACTCTTACTTGGTGATAGAATTTTCCCGCAAAGCTTAATTCTTGGAATACAGTCCATCTGTCTCCAAGGGGAACGAAAAATAACAAACTCAGTTTTGCTAGCATTCAAAGAAATTTTGTTGGCATTAAGCCAGCTGACTAAAACTCTGAGATCAGCATTAACCCTCCCCTTGTTGACAGACTTGCTGAACTTTGGAAACCCAGGCAAACACACATAATCAACTTACCATAAAAACTCTTTCAGAAGCTCTAAAGACTTTCAAAACTACTAAAAACCACATCAAAACATCAGCCACATGTATTTAGACTTCCAGCCAACAGCCATTTTGTTTCGAAATGAATCTATGTTTTCATTTTCATTTGTTTTCCTTTTTTCTGCAGAGTCAGCTTTTTCCATAAATTATGCGCGCGCATCGAAATTATCAAAATGTGCGCGAAAGTACTGCTAAGTAATACGCCAAAAGCTGGCCAATCAGGCCGAACCTGCATTGCAGGGAAAAATGTCCCTGCAGGCGAGTTACCTGCGCCAAGCGTTAAACAAGCAGCAACAATATCATAAACTAGACTGTGAAAAAAGTTTAACGATTGGATTCCCAGGCTACGTCCTTCGTTGCAGTGTGCAGGGTTCGAATTATAAATGTTAGGAGCTTCGCTATCTTTTTTCCAGTAAACGAGGTAAAAAAGGTGCGGCGCAGGCGAAATTTTTTCACTGTTTGCCAAGCATTTTTAGTTTTTTGCGATGTTGTTTGAAAGAAAATGCGAAAGTATCTTCAATGCATTTCTCGAGAAAAGCGAAGTAAGACTTGAAATAAGTGGTTGTAGACAAAGCAAAGTAAAGTGGAGTTTTGAAGTAGAGAGTAGATAAAGCAATAGATAAACGAATGAATAAAGTTGCGAAGTAGCGAGTGGATAAAGCTAGATATAAACGAATGAAAAAAGTTGCGTGGTAGCGAGTAGATAAAGCAATAAATAAGCGATTGAATAAAGTTGCGAAGTAGCAAGTGGATAAAGCAAGATAAAAACGAATGAAGAAAGTTGCGAAGTAGTGAGTAGATAAAGCAATACAATAGATAAACGAATGAAGAAAGTTGCGAGCTAGCAAATAGATAAAGCAATAGATATACGAGTGAAGAAAGTTGCGAAGTAGCGAGTAGATAAAGCAATAGATAAATGAATGAAGAAAGTTACGAGGCAACAATTTGATAAAGCAATAGATAAACAAATTAAATGTGTGGATAGCAAAATAGCTGTTGTCTTTTTAACTTCGCATTTTTGAGTTAGGAAATCTTTTTTGATCGCGAAATCTAAAATTCACTTCGCATTTTGCGAAGTGCGAAGCTATAATTCGAACCCTGGTGTGCTCCCTCTAAAAATTTGTAACCGTCAAACCTCAATTTTGCACAGACACCCCTGAGAATAAACTATTGCCTTTCCAGTTCCAAAATTTAATCGAACCTAATCGGACGGAAAGAACTCATGTATATTGCTCATTCCGACATCGACTTTTTATTTCTGCCTGTCTTCTCTGAGGCTTTCTTCTGACCCCCTGGTGACTTTTCTAACTTATTTACTATGTTTTCTGACTATTTTAAAGTGTTTTAACTTACCTCGAAATATCCACCAAATGAAGAGTTTCTGATCAGAAACCCAGCGCGCTATCCGTTGAGCCACACTCGCACAGCAGAATACAAAATTTGGAAATACTTATAGAATGACAAAAAAGACGGGTGTAATGTTATTATAATGGGTAAAATTGCCCCTTTTTTAACCTGACTGAAATTCGAGCTGTTACTAGCAACCCTGACCTAAGCAAGTCCAAACAACAAAACCCCCGGAAAATTTAAAATGTCGGAATGATCAATATACAAGAGTTTTTTCCTAAACGAACACTCACAATTTTTGAAGCAATAGCAGTTCGATTAGTTCGGTCAGTAAAAACTTCGATTAGTTCGATGATATTAAATCCTCATATATCTTCCCTCGCTTGCAACAAATTTATCCTGGCACGCGATTGCCATTTCCACAATTCCCGGACTTAACAGCTTAACGTTTATTGTACCCGGACATATTTGTCTATCCGAAATAAAGTTGCAATTTCGCGTGCGGCCGAGTGGCGGAATACTTCGCCCCAACAAACCGCTGCTGGCCCTAAAAGTATATACAGGAAAAGTGTGTAATCCATTATTGGAAGTAATTTCCCGATTTATATACATTCCGAATTTGGCTTAGAAAAGAAGCTAATATACAGTGGCGACACGTGCGTTTGGTTTGGGAACGCAAAACACGAACGCGAATCACCAATCTCTAAACTTTTTTATATATCTCCAGAACTAACAGATTTTTTGAAGTTCTGTAAAAAGGTCCAAGCTCCTGAATAGTTTCACTATGTTCTGTGGAAAAATCATAACCATCAGTCAAATACTCGTTCATTTATTTAAGATTGAAGACAAAAATTTGCAAAGAAAAATAAACCTTGAGCACAAAAAATGCTTTTTTAAACACTTTTTTCCACCGAAAAACAAATAACTTTTATAGACTTACCTTCCCCAAACATTGAAGAAGTATTCACTGCAATGCCAAAGAGCATAAGAAACTTAAAAAACACTTCAACTAAAAAATTTAAAAATGCCTTTGACACTCACTTAAAGTCGATCCCGGATGAACCCCAAATTCATGGATATACTGGGTGCAGGAGAGCTAATTCAAACTCAATACTTGACATGAAAAATATCTGCTGAGATTCTTTTTCCCTCGACAGATTGATCAAACAGACGTGGTTCACCAAGAATCTTACCTGAGCACTTTGCTCGAACACCTACACAAGTAACACAAGTAAGAAGCCTCTACTAATTATAGTAAATGAGATAAGATAAGATAAAACCTTAAAATCAACCAGAATTTACAACCTTTTCTTCCAAAGGAAACGATGTGCTTTCTCGCCGTCAGGCGCCATCTTGTTTTAGAATGAGAATCATTTTCGGTTCCAGTTCCCGCGGTCTTTTTTTCATCCAATCAGATCGCGCGATTTCACTTTCGCTTTCTCTAGTCCAATAAGAATACGGGAATTGAGTCATGTGACATCTATATTGAAAAACCTGCGCAGATTTGAGCAAGGGAACCATGTTGGCCATCCCTACTGAAAATTTCAGATCAAAACAAACAAGGAATCAATTCCTGTAACTCAAAGAAAATTGGAAAAAGCTGGTTTTTGACTGTTTCTGATCCTAAAGTGCTATTTTTTGGTAATTCTTTGCCAAAATCGATTTTCGCATTTCGCCATTTTACCCTTTTAGGCAAATGCACGTGGCGGAGCAGCACAAACTTGTCGAACAAAATTGGTTTATCGAACTGATCGAACCGAAACCCATTGATCGAACTTAATCGTACACTCACAATATCTTTTAAAAATCTTAGAGTTCAATTAATTTTTTTAATCGAACTTTAAGCGTTCGATGGAGTTCGATTGTTCGATTGGTTCGACAAGTTCGATTGATCGGGTCTAGACACACAGGAGCCCAACTTGTCATTACAGCCGAGCGAAACAAGGTTTGACGGTTACAAATTTTTAGAGGGAGCACACTGCGACGGAGAGCACTGAAATTTTGCACAGACACCCTTGATTGAGAATAAACTCTATTGGCTTCAAATAGTTTCCAGTTCCAAACACAACCGCTCTCCTCCACAGGAGCCCATAGTTACAAATTTTTAGAGGGAGCACACTGCGACGGAGAGCCCTGAAATTTACTTACTTTTTTTTGATACTTTTTGAAGGCTTCTTTGTTCGTCTCAACAATCATCCAATTTGAGAAATCCGATGATGGACCATGACTTTGATGCTATTTGAATCAGCTCTCCTAAGAGGAAAGTAATTCGGCAGCAGTGGCTCGTCCGGTAGTGAATTGAGAAAATGGTCCAATTGATGTTTAAAACTAGTTTTGGAGCAGTTTTTGAGGTTACGGATGGATTGTGGGAGGGCATTAAATAGTCTGGGACCTTCTTCTGACAGGGTGTCTCTCCATATGTTTTTTTGCCTTATGTTCACCTCTTTTAGATAACATTTTCTACCCAGTCTCTGGTTATTGTAACTGAAGATGCCACCTTTGTTTTCAGCATAGTTAAAATTTGGTACAAGCTGTTCTAGGATGCTCCAGGTGTAGATAATCCTGTATCTTTCTCTGCGCCGCTCCAGGCTGTATAGTTTAAGTTCTTTGAGCTTCTCCCAATAGTTGAGATGTTGAAGTGTAGGGATTCTATTCAGGTAAGCTTTTTGAAGTGATTCCAGTTGTTGGATCAGATATCTTTTTGAAGGTGACCACAGCTGGGAGCAATAGTCAATGTGTGGTAGTACCAGTGACTTCCAAAGAGTTAGCATTACTTGACAATCTCTTGTTTTGAACGTTCGTTGGATCCAAGCAATGATACTTTTGACTTTCTCGATCTGGTTTGTAATGTGTTTGCTGTATGTCATGTTAACATCCAGAGTGACTCCTAAATCCTTCACGTCCATCTTGGTTTCGATAGGAGAGCCAGTGTCTGAGAGGTAACTTGAGTGTTCTTTCAGTTCTTCGTTTTTTCCGTATTTAAGATGTTCAAACTTCAAGCCATTGAGCTGCATGTTGTTTAATGATGTCCATTGATACACCACATCAAGGTCGTTTTGTAGAAATTGAGCATCAGTGTTATTAGAGATCTCCTTCATTAAACGTGTATCGTCGGCAAATGAAGATAGAAATGAATGTAGGATGTTAGTGTCAATATCTTGGATCATTATCAGGAAGAGAAGTGGACCAAGAACTGATCCTTGGGGGACGCCAGAAATGACTTCTGCAATGAATTTTGCACTGACACCCTTGAAAATTCACTAAAACTTCAAAACGAATATCAAACGAATATCAAACGTCAAACGTAGAATATCAAACCAACTTCAACTTAATTCCTTTTTGACCTTTTTGATTTTTTCAATTTTTGATTATTTTGATCATATCAGTTAGGGTCAGGGTTGGAGCTCAAAACATTGCGTCATTATTTAGATGATCTGGAATGGACGAGCACCAACTTAAAAGGAAAATGGTCAAGGGCACTATAATGTAGTTTCTAACCTGAGGTGTAATTTGATATTTTCTTTTGCGAGAACTCTAAAAAAAAAATGCAAAAAATAATGTCATAATAACTAAAAATGGAAAAGAATCCGCTCCTTTGAGTTTGATTTCCAGCAAGCATACCCCCTGAAATTCACTATTGGGTGTCAAAAGATCTTTATTTACTTGCACGCAATTTTGACACACATATTTTCATGCGTTTGTAGTTCTTCTAACGTCATTACAGACTGCAATCATGTAGGGTGGTACCCTTGTACAAATGTAATGAGCTAGTCGATTACAGTTTGAGCAGGTTAGACTTTCTTCGTTTCGGTCGTCAGCACAGGATGAAGGACTACAAAGCGGATTTGGAATATTTCTATTCCTCGTGGACGTCATGATGGATATGGTGATGTTTAAGTTGAATTGGTTGATGTTTTTGATGAATTTGAGTGGGTCTAGTAGCGATTTTTCATGATTTGTTTCAGAAAAACTCAGGAAATTTTAAGAAGTTTTGATTACTGTAAATCATCACAAAAATAGGATTTTTTGTTTTTTGCTTATTTCATTGAAATTTCAAAAAATTTTTTTTTCCCAAAATGGACTTTGGTGGGATACATCTTTGGTAAAGTTTGAATAGAAGTGAATTAACCAATCTTGTGAAGTTCAAGTTTTAGTTTTAGTGGCCTCATCAATGATTCGTAATCACTTTTGTAGTTTTCAAAAAAATGAGCAAAAAAACAATTAGGTTACACATCAGGTTATAAACTTACTACATCATAGTACCCTTCATATTCAGTCATTTGTTGTTTGGTCAATTTCTGTCCACTAATGTGATCTAACTAATCTAAATGGTAAATTTAAGCATAGTCTGTATAGAAAACCCTGGTCTGGAAGCTTATTGTCTAAACTTTTAATTAGCTTTTTCCTTTGTTAATATCAAAAGATAAATATCGATTTGCTCAGTTTTTGATCACATTTCCAAATACTCCTCTTGGTTTAAAAATTTAATCATGTGATCAAAAAGTGAGCAAAATTAAGTAATTTCTCAATGATAGTTCAGGTAAAAAACAATAGAAGGAAACAAAAGGCTTCCAGACCGGGGTTTTTATACGGACTATGATTTAAGACATGTCATAACTTAACTGAGAGAGAAATTCCTTTTCAAATTACAGATTACTGCATATCTGTAGTCTATCTAACATCAAAAAGAGAATCAAAAATCTAAAATTTTTGCGTGGACAAAATTTTGTGAATCGTCCTCATTTTCACAAGTTTTCTTTCATCTTTTCCTAGGAAGAAGGGGAGGCCAATTTTGGGAATTTTAATTTTTTTTGTTAGGACTAATTTTTACAAAAAAACAAAAATTTGCAAAAATTAATCCACATAAACTTTAATCCACTTAAGGTAGATTGTCATTTTATGAGTAAGGCTCACATATTTCCAAAGGGAACTCAAGACATGAAAATCTGGACATTGGTTTTGGTGTTATGAAACATGGAAAAGTATTTCTTAGCATTGAGTGAACTTCTCCGAAATTCATATGTCTGGTGAAAATTTATTTTCCACTTATAATCGTCCACAAGGTATACTCCACTCCCCCAAAATGTCTAATTGACACTATTTGTGGCAAGTTTGAGTTTGGATGTCTCCCCTGGATGAACTTGAAACAGAATGATAAAGTGCTTTTCCAGGCTTTCCAAAGCTTTTAAAACTATTAAAAAACATATTATACAAATCTCTCAATCCGAAAAAAGGAAAACATAAACTGTAACCAGTAATATGATAAAAAATGGTAAGTTAAGCTTAGATAAAAAAATTAAACTTCCCCTGGGAAATTACCCTTCAGCAATGTGTATTAAATTGTCTTGCTATGTTATCAGTACAATAATTTTGTCTTATTATCAATCTTAATTTCTTATCTTACTAGTATTATTTTGGTGATACTAATTTACCGAAAGATAAATTCATGAAAGAGAAAGTCAAAGAAGATGATGGCTGTATCCTTTTCCACCTGAAGTTAAATTAATTTTAATTAATTTAAAATTTTATTAACATTTATCATATTTTGAATCAACTCTGTTTCTGATATATTTGTCTGAAAATTCACAAAAGCGATGTGCACTTTTTTTTTTTTAATTTTTACACTGGAGTTAAAATCGTTTTAATATTCGTGTATTTATTATCATTAAAAAGTATCTTCTTTAACTTCATTACTCCGTCACAAAACAGGGATCTCTGTAGAATGTTTGACAACATTTAACCGCTTGAAGGTAAAGAATCATTATTTTTTCTTGTATTTGATGGTCAAACACAACAGATAATTATTATCTATTATTGGAACTAATTTTTTCGAATACCGCGAAATTTTGAGAGTTGAAAACCGCAAAAATTAATTCCCGCGAAATACAATTTTTTCCAATTTCATCGAAAAATTTGAAAAATTCCTAGGAAAATGAAAGAAATTTGTCCAAAAAAGGGCAAAACCGCGAAAATTAAAACCCGCGAAAATTCCTGAATGGAAAAAACTGAGAAAAATTAAAACCCGCTAAATGCAATTTTTCAGATATTTTTTTTCGACAGCGAAAATTAGTTTCTGTGAAAATTAGTTCCAATAAGGTATGTAAAGAAGAAATCGCTTGAAAAGTTGATATGTTGAGTTCATATCGTTTTAATGTTTATCTAACAAATGTCCTCTAGTAATCAGTTAAGATGATTTCTGTGTTTCACGTGACCTTCTTCTATTTTAGCAACTCTCTACAGACTTTGAAGAAATCTGCAAGGCATTGAAAAAGTCAGACTCTGGATTACTTGAGGTAACTCTTTTGATTTGAGAACTTCTGCATTTGAAAGTCTTTTCACTTTAAGTGTGCACTAATTTTTGCAAATGAAGTTTTTTTTCTCAAAATTAAAGTGCTCTGAATTGACAGAAAATAATTTATTAGATTTAAAGCATCGATCAAAAAATGGCAATTAAACCAAGAGTTAGTGCACACTAAACAGGTGGACTTTATTCAATTGTAATAATATTTATCCATCCATTTACTCTAACTAACGATAGGCAAAGTATATTCTTGACAAGTTGAGATATCAGATAACTACACTACTTGCTTCTGCTTGCTAAATTCCTTCAATGTATTATTAGGATTGTTGTCTTTGGACCCAAAAAAAACCCTATTAACTAATTAAGTAAATTTTTACTCAACTGTTAGATTAATGAAACTGATTTCAAAATCAGGAGGTCGAAAGACAAACCAGTCCCTGACTTGGACGATCCAATGGTAGTCAAAACAAAGAAGATGAAAACTCTATATATGGTAAGATTCAGATAAAAAGTGCCTTTAGCCTCCCTTCAGGGATTCAGCCCCCCCCACCAAAAAAAACAGACGTTAGAGGGGAGCTGAGATTTAGCGTTAATAAAGGTTGCAAGCCTTGATAGGAACCTAAATCATTGGGGGTACCATGATTCCTTTCCTCCACCCTGCTTCAGCTTTATACATCTGTTTTTCAAATGGAGTAAATGAAGGTGTTTAACACTCTTATTTTTTTTCAATTTCAGAAAGGATTTCCCAAGGATTATACAATGGATCAAATCTCTGACTTTTTACGAGAACATGGTGCAGAGGTTATAAAACTTATACCAAATCAACTATTTAGCTTTATCTGTTTTTTAAAAAACATTCATTTTAAGGACATTTGTTTCACATCAATGAAAAATATCTTTTAAAATCTTTGCCTAGCATCTAATGAGTAAATCGATTGAATGAAATTTCTTACAATTTCTTATTGTCCATATATTTTTATTCCAACATTTCTTCCTTTACTTGCAGTCTGTGTTCATAAAGATGCGAAAGAGAGATGACTTCGAATTCAAGGGATCTGTCTTTACTGAGTTGCAGACGCAAGAACAAGCTGATGCCTTTCTGGAAAAGAAAGATCTGAAGATTGGAGAGGAAGAAGTTATGCAGATAATAAAAAGGTATATCCTCTCCTCGAAAGCCCCCTTCCTCCGGTAAATTGGAGCTAGAGTTGTTTCATGAAGATTCTTGAATTGAAAATTTTTAGTAATAAAAATGTTATACAACAGGCTTCAAAATTTTATTAATGTAATTTTGGTCACATTAATTTTTTAAAACGTCTTGTTTTCTTCGTTAACGTGGGAATGAAAATTTTACTGACAAATTTTGAACTTCCTCTGGTCATGATGAAACCTATTAACAGTATGTATTCTATTTAATATTTTTCCCCTTCATTTACAGAGAGGATTACTTCGAAATGAAAAGTCAAGAAAGACGAGGCAAAAATGCTGAAGAACAACAGTACGTATCAAACACTATGAAATTTTTAGAAATTGTCTTTACTTTAGTCAAGTCCCAGATCGACCTAATCGGCAATTCAGGGGAATTGTATTTCTGAAAAATTACTAATTTATTTTCCCTGAGAAGTTTTTCCTTTGAAAGTTTCCCATAGTTCGGAAGGGGATAACCCATAGGTTTTTCCCCCTTTTAAGATTTGATGTTACCCCCTCCCCGTCAAATTTTAAAACCTTACCAGGATTCTACCGGTGAAAAAAAAACAGGAACAAGTGATGTAAATAAGCAAATAAGAAGGAAATCTGAAATGGTGTATAACATAAAAAAATGACCCATTGCATTGTAAATCAAAAATCAATCTTCTTATTTGCGAAAACACAAAGAAAGAAACAACTGACAGCTCAACCCCCCTCTTTCTGAAAACTTTCACCTTTCTACAAAAAATTCGGATCCAAAAATTCTCTTACCCCCTCCCCTTTCTAAAATTTTTTGAACATCGCTACCCCCTCCTTCTTTTTATTGTGGAAAGTTTAATTTTGATTTTATTTCTCGTTTCAGGGAGAAAATAAAGGTTAGTGTAAACTCTTCGTATGTTGCTTCAGACGTATGGTTTTCAAACTAAATCAAATAAAATAAATAGTGAAGAGTTAGAATTCGAAATTTTCAATAAACTTATATGTCGATGCTCTCTGAAACTCTCTGTGCCATTCAGATCTCATCAATATAATTTTCAGTATTATTAAGTAACTTTCTTTTTCTTTTTTTAGGTGGACCGCAAAGAAGGAGCAGTTATTCATTTCAAAAATGTGGAGGAGGGTCTCCCAAGAGAAGATGTCAAGGTAAGTTTATTTTAATAAATGCTATTGACCATTTGTACATAGTGATTTTCAGGACACCTGAAATCTCTTGCTTAAAAGTGTCCAGTCAGGCTGATTTTGCTCTTTTCATGATGTGTCATAAAAATGCTCAAAAATGTCCAGTCAGGTTGACTTTGTTGTTTTTCTATTATACGTCGCATGAAATTGTTACCATTTAAATTTCAGGCCATCTTCGAACCACATCAAACTGTCCAATGGATTGATTTTAAACGTGGAGATACAGAGGTAAACCTACAAAAAATTTTCTTCTAATAAATAACCAATCAAAAATCATCTACATGGAAAGCGAGTTTTTCGACTGCTTTGATTCACTTTTTCGGGAACCATCCTAATTAGACCAGCGTCCGAGATTCAAAAAAGGCCTTTAAAATGGTTTTCGTAGGGCACCCCTTAGATCAGGGCAAATTTTTGATATTATGCTCCTAATAGAGTGTAGAATTGACAAATAAAAATTTGCCCTTCGAATCTCCTACAGTTTTCTACTTATCAAGGGATAGCCCTGAATTAGTAGTATCCAAACATGGTATGGTTTGTCAACTTTCAATGTATAGATCTCGAGATAATTCATTTTTAAGGTGGATAAATCTGCTGAAAACTGCTGACTCAGCAAAAAATATCGACAATTTTCAATATTGAAACTAAAATATCTCGAGATCTAGACATCGAAAATTAACAAACCATACCATTTTTGGATACTACTAATTCAGGGCTATCCAGTTGTGGGAATCATTTTTTCTGAAAATGCTCATAGGAAAATGCTGACGTCATCGGAAAACGCCAAAAACGTCGATTTTTCGCCTTAAAAATGCCATTTCTCGGCCATTTCTCGGCACCAGGTGGTCGAAACTTAACAAATAACCCCATTTTCTTTATCTACTTTTCACGCTGAATCCGTTGGTATTCTCAGAAATATGATTTTCAGACTTCGAAAAAACCGTTAGTAAAGGGGGATAATAACTTGATAAGTTCTATCGATTAACTAAAAATCGATTCACTGGAAAACCGCAGGAGATTCGAAGGGCAAATTTTTTTTGTCAATTCTACACTCTATTAGGAGCATAATATCAAAAATTTGCCCTGATCTAAGGGGTGCCCTACGAAGTGACACAATCCACTGCCTCGGCCGCTGGTCTAACTATGCTATGATGGCGAGTTTCTATTTATTATTTCCAGGGGTACATTCGTTTCGAAGAAGAGAATTCCGCTCAGAAAGCGATCGATGCAGCCAAAGAAACAAATGAAGGGAAGATTATGCTCAAAGAGAAAGAATTAGAAGTTCGAGTTCTCGAAGGTAAAACAAAGAGCCCTTGTAGTTTGTAAGAATAATATTCACATTATCGCTATCTCAACTGTATCTATGTCTACTCTAGATCACAACCTCTACTGAGTGCACAGTATACAGGTTTGTCGAGATATTGTGAGATATTAATTTTTTTGTTCATTTTTTTATCGTATAGAGGATGCTCTAACTTGAATTTTGAGCTGTCACAGGCTATTATACATTAGGTTTGAAAAATTAGTTCGAAAATTATTTTTAAAAACGGACTTTTTTTTATGTCGAAATTTCAAAAAATCATCAAAAAATCAACAGTAATGTCTCGTGAGATCCAAACTGCTGTTCGTCTCTTGCTTCCAGAAGAGTTGGCCAAGCACGCCGTCTCAGAAGGAACCAAAGCCGTCACCAAATACACCAGCAGCAAATAGATTACCCTTGTTGGAACCCCAAAACAAATCTAAACAAATTAATGTTTCTACTTTTTCTTATCATCAGGTGAAGATGCTGAGAATTATTGGAAAATGACGGAAGAAATGAGAAGTCAAAATAAACGATCCAATAGAGGTGACCACCGAGGCGGCCGACGTGGTGGGCGTGGCGGACGAGGTGGACGAGGAGGGCGAGGAGGGCGTCAAAATAGATATGGTAATCGAAAAAGATCAAGAGACAATAACCAAAATAACGATGAAAATCAAAATAGCGAAGATAAAAAGGTTGAACCCAAGGGTGATCATATTCACTTTGATGAAGGTGCAAGCGAGTCGAAAAAAGCTAAGGCTGATGAGGGAGGAAGTCCTGCAAAGAAAGCGAAGGTCGTTGAAGAATAAGACGTTTGATACGCTTTGATAGTGGGATGTATTCTATTGCAATCGATGTGGTTTCGGCCAACAGTTTTACGATAACATCAACATACGTCAAGAAATGGCCCGTTGCTCGATTCTGGATCCTTTTTTCTCAGGAAAAAATTTTTACTAAAAAAAGATTTTTTAAATTGGTTTTATTAAGCGACCTTTTATTGCCGTTTTTTGGAAAGAATATATTTTGTATTTAATTAAAAAAATATGTTTTTTTGGTTTAGGTTTGTTTCTCGGGAATTCGGTTTTTAAATATCAAACAAACTCAAAATTTACGATCGTCTTTTAAGAAGCCTATTTTATTTCTACATGAAATAGTTTGACGACACCATGGCAAATTGCTTTTATCACTATGAAGAAGAAAAAGTGGAATATTTCATTATTTTTATGGAAACCTCATTCACTATGCAAAACACATTCAACTAATTCTCATTTAGCGGAAGTCCTTCTTTTTGATAAATCACCATTCCGAAAAATTCGAATAATTCATCAAACAGTGAAAGCTCTTGTCACGCAAGCTCATTTCTATATATGTAACCATGATAAAAAAGGCAGCCATATAGCCAACAAAATTTTGTTATTCTTTCACCGGTCTCACTTTCTTAAAAAACGCATCCTTCTACATTTTTTGGACCTACCTCGGAGCAGAGGAGTGTAAAGAGATGGAAAAACAGCTTCTTAAAAACAATTTCTTTTGTTGTTGATCAAAAAAATCTGCATAATTAAATAAGTAAATTATGCGGCAACTTTCTGGGAAATCACTTGAAAAAAGGTGTACGATACTTTTTAACTTTTTGAATTTTCATTTGACTTTTAGACCTACCCCGGCGGAGGTCGTTCGTTCGTTCGTTATGAGCTTTTCTCGAGCACATGAGTTTTTTTTATTTTTTGCACAATAATGCAAAATGGCAATGCCCAAAATGTAACGGAGCCCGATTTTCGGAGAAAAAAAACTTTTGGGTAAATTTCAGCTAAAAAAGGGTTTTTTGGATATTTAATCATAAATTTTTCTGATTTTTTGCATGAAAGTAGGATAGCATCATAGGTAAAAGATGGCTTAACCCTATTTGTCCTGGGGGGGGGGTCTGTTTCTGTTTGGGGGCGAAACTAATGTTAATAGCTCCTGAAATAATAGAGCTTTTTGCATGAAATTTTCTGTAAATTCTCAACTTTTGTTTAGCTTCAAAACGAAAAAAAAATTGACACCTAAAAACTTTCCCACCTTGACGACATTTCTGACAGTAAGGTGTCACAAAAATTGACACATTTCCTATACAAATTTATTTTTTATGTGAAATAAATTGTTTAAACCGTTATTTATTGAATATTTAGGATAAAACAAGCATTTTAAACTCGGGCAACTTTTTTCTAAAGCCTTTGTTAGAATCAAAGAGAATATAAAAACAACTTTAGCTTTTATATTATCTTTGGTTAGAATACAATAGCTATTTATAAGAACAAAGGAAATAGTCGGGTTTTGCTCACTTTGAGAATGATGAGTGACGTCATCAAAAAAAAGTTACCTTATATGACAAGGATCATGTGTGCCAAATTTCATCCAAAAAGATAGACCAACTAGATCAAAAGTTAAGGGGTGGTACAGAAAAAGCCCCCTAGTTCTGAACCGCCTCTAAAAGCCTAGTATGAATAGGGTTAACAAGATTTTCCTTTCGGAAAAAAAATTTTTCGGCTCAAAAAACGCATCTTTATCTTTAAGAATCGGGTGCCAGTTTGCAGAGTAATGGAAAGGCTCGAGGAAAAATTCGGAAATACCAAGTTCCGCACTCGAAGATCGCACCTGATAAATTTTGGTCCGGACAAAGTGTACCTATACTTCGGAAATTGGCCCAAAAAGGCAAAAAATTGCTAAAATTAACTGTACTAGAGGAGAAAATAGCGGAACTCTGCACTTGGGGTTAAAAAACCGTCTGCACTTGCACCTGAAAACCTCAAATTTATCACCTGCACTCGACTTTTTCCGAGTTGTGCACTCGAGCAAACGTGCCACACTCTGCAAACTGGACGGGTGGAAAACACCGATTTTGAAGCTGACCAAAAAAAAATCGAAAACAAAAAAACGAAAAAAGTATGGCGTTCTAAATCTAGATTTAGAACGCCATGGAAAAAAGTAATTTTTAAAAACGAAAAAGCTCAACTTTTTAAAAGCGAAAAAAGTTCAGTTTTAAAAGCGAAAAAGCTTAACTTTTTAAAAGCGAAAAAAGTTCAGTTATAAAAGGGGCCATATAGTACGTACGCACTAAGGGGGGAGAGGGGGTCTTCTCAAAAGCGTATGCTTGCGTACAGAGGGAGAGGAGGGGTCAAAGGAAAATGTACGTATGCAGAGAACGTTTTTTCATAGGCCTTTTTTGTGTGTTTTTTTTGTCGACTTTTACGCTTCTTATACGCATCAAGGAAAAGAAAAGGTTTCTTAATAAACATTGAGTTTCACGTATGAAATAAAGGTAAAAAATAAACGATTTGAATTTGAAATTTTCTTCAACCGAGAGAGGGGGGGGGGAGTAAATGAAAAAGTACGTACTTACCAGGGTGGTAGTATAGCCATTTGCGTACGTTGCGTACAGGGGGGAGGGGGTACTCGATTTTCGACATAGCGAAAAAAATTAATTTTTAAAAGCGAAAAAGCTTAACTTTTTGAAAGCGAAAAATCATGATCTGTCTTTAGCGAACATTGGTTTTTTTAAAGAACGAGAGAAATGGTTTTCCAACATAGGGCGTGTCATACTTTTTAGCATGCAGCTTGTTTATCTTAGAAGGCGAGGAAGAAATTTGAGGGTGACTTGAGTTCAAAGTCCGAAATTGGCGTCACTGCTCGAGCCAGTCTTTTACACACCAGATTATAAGAATACAGGACGGGTCCCCTGTCTTTGCCGAAAATTGTTTTAACATTTAAATACATTAAGGTCGTAAAATCGAAAAAATCAATATTAATCGATGAATTAGATACCAATTAAAATCGATAATAGATAGCTAATCGAGGTCACAAAAATTATGAATATCGATTAGTATCGATGATTCATCGATTATTATCGATGAGATATCGATTAATATCGATTACTTTTCAGCATCGATTATCATCGATTACTCATCGATTATTTATAGATAGGCTATCGATTATTACAAAACATCAATCGATCAATAATCGATAATATCGATTGGATCGATTGCAATCGATAGCTAATTGAGGACGAAAAAATTGTGTATATCGATTAGCTATCGATTACGACCGTCTGGTTCAGACATTGACAAATGACGGATTTGTATACTAAAGCCAATCTATACATAAATGAAGCTGTGACATTTATAGGAATCTTCTAAAATATAACAACCAAAGTCGGCAGTAATGTTTACTGAGATGTTAAAAATCCAGAAAATTGTCTAACAGCACAGGTGAAAATAAAACCAAATCAGTTCGTCAAAATGTGAATTCTGTCTCAAGTAATGTCTGCAGCAGAAGGATATCCCTTTTGATTGAATTCCAATTAAATAGCGCTTGTTGGAAGGTAGCCTGGGAATCCAAGCGTTAAACTTTTTTTCACAGTCTAGTTTATGATATTTTTGCTGCTGGTTTAACGCTTGGTGCAGGTAACTCGCCTGCAGGGACATTTTTCCCTGCAATGCAGCTTCGGCCTGATTGGCCAGCTTTCGGCGTATTACTTAGCAGTACTTTCGCGCGCATTTTGATAATTTCGATGCGCGCGCATAATTTATGGAAAAAGCTGACTTTGCAGAAAAAAGGAAAACAAATGAAAATGAAAACATAGATTCATTTAGAAACAAAATGGCTGTTGACTGGAAGTCTAAATACATGTGGCTGATGTTTTGATGTGGTTTTTAGTAGTTTTGAAAGTCTTTAGAGCTTGTGAAAGAGTTTTTATGGTAAGTTGATTATGTGTGTTTGCCTGGGTTTCCAAAGTTCAGAAAGTCTGTCAACAAGGGTTCACACACAGACTGTTTATAACATTCTGTGTCAGACTAATCTACCTGCACCAAGCTCTATAATTTTAGAACTTTGTGAGGTGAGGTATTTTTTGTTTTTTCTAAAATTATGAGCTTGGATTCCCAGGCTAGTTGGAAGGATAATGACGCGTGGAATATTATTAAAAAGATACGACTTGAAAAAGTTTTGGAAAATGAAGACGAAAATTGAAGATTGTTTTTCTGCTTGTATATGTTTTGTGTCAACATCTGATTGTTAAAATTACAAGACCAATCTTCAAAATCATACATTGCTGACAAATCTTAAAATATAAAAATTCTAATCACAAAAAAATATCGAAAAAAATCTCCTTGATATAATAAATATAATTCTCATTTTATTTTTTAAACTGTAAAATTGTCGAGTTTTCAAACGAAAAATAAAGTTACAAAACGGTAAAGAGTAAGTCCCTACAACACCAAGAGAAATTTCGAATTCAGCAAGGTCTATTTCAAAATTACTTGATCATGCTTCATACAAGATGAATTGGTTTTTAACCTGTCTCAAAAATTGCTAAAAACACGATTTCAAAAAACGTAACGAATTTTCAAGGAAGGAATACTCATGTCGAACGATTTCTCTTCGAATTGGAATACATATTTACAATTACAAATGTATGTACCCGACGGTCCGGTTGTATCTTTAAAGGGACATAAAAGTAGTAAAATGTAAACATTGCGCGAACCAGGTGTCATTAAAGAGAACAATTAAAAAACGTGTCCAAAACCAACTTGTAAAACAATTGAACAATCAAAATTAGTCATATTTGGTTTGATTTTTTATTTTGACACGTGACATTTGTTTTGATTTTGTACCCGTTGCATACAGTTTGTTTACAAATTTTGCAAGTACTGTTATATCCCTTTAATAGATCTTATCGGAGTTTTTGATTTTTCTAAAAAAGCGATGCGTTGTGGGATTGTTTCGGGAGTATTTCAATAGAAATCTCTTAGGAATTCCTCGAGGGGAATTCCTCTATTCAAATGGCACTTGACAGAAGTTGATTTTCTCAATTTCATTCAAATGACAGTAAATAACAAAACTGAACGAACATCCAATCATGAAAGCTTCCCAAGGAAGGAGGAGAAAAACCCGAATGCTCCTCCACTCGTGTTTTGATCAGGAGTTCTCACACTGTCTAAGCCTGTTTCTACTGATTTGGAAGTTTGTGGCTTTTGGGGTGGAGGAGTTTCTTGTCCAATGTCTGTCGCAGAACCGAACTTCGTATTTGTGGTCGTTGGAGTGTTGACAAGTCCTAAAAGTCCCGATGGCGAATTTCCGCCCTCCAAACTTCCAGAATTCATCAAATTAGTCAGTCCAACCGGCCGGAAACCCGCATTCAGTTTATTACTTGACATCATTTCAACCAGAGAACCGCTACTTTTATTACGCCGGATACCCGTGGATTCGGTTAAACTACTTAGAGGTTTATTGTCCAATTTTGTAGGTAGTGGAGGAGCGTTTCTATCGATACTTGACATGCGCAGTAGTCTGTTTTTCAACATCGGGTTAGGTTCATTCAAATCCGCTCTGCTTAATAAACCTAAAGGTCCAGTTACACTGTTCAGTTCAGTTTGAACAATCGACGTATTGGAATTAAAACTAGTCTGAACACCCTGAGGTGGTAAAGTATCAAACGGGCGTGGTGGGGCGTCATCGATTTCTGATTCCAAGTCAGAGGAAGAAAAACCGAGGGCTTCAACATTGTGTGCGACTTTTTCTAAAACTTTTGTCACGGTCGGCATTTCTTGAATATCGGGTGATTTACTCAACGTTTCCGCGCGCTGACGTATGCTTTCACGGCGTGGAGTTGACGACGTACTGTTTGTGATGGAAGACAAAATACGTTGCCCCGCTTGCGCTTCTACGTTGGCTTTATTCATTGCATTTGCGATCATATCAATAACTTCCGCTTTGGATCGCCCATTGTTATCTTTGCTACGTAACATACGCCGTCCTTGACGTAAGGAGTTCATCGCTGACGAATTTCGCGTCAATATGGTTCGTTTGGTTGTGTCAGGTGTTTCTAATCCTTTTAAAAATGAATTGCCGCCACCGCTATTTTTTACACTGGTCGGCGTACTCTGTTTCTTAGGTTTTAACGGTTTCCGAATAGTCGGCGTTTTCTTGTTGGCAGTTGGAGCTGAAGGGTCAATGTTGTGTGCAGTTTGACCATTGTTATCGTGGTCACTCTCTTCAGCTGTCGAAGTGTCACTATCAACAATCGCTTCTGGTGCATCAGACTTCGTCGGTGAGACATCAGAGACATTGAAACCGTCCTTCACGTTTTGGGAGGCCAGATTATGCCATTTACTCAACGTGTCTGACCCTGTTTGCGAGGAATATGAGATGTAAATGTGATTTGGACCAAGAAATAGTGTAGAAAAAGTAAAAGATAAGGACCATGAAGGCGGGCAAGGAATTATATTGTTCAAAAACACGAGCAAAAGTAACGGGACTAAGTTTTTTATTCGGGCCGGACATCATGGTTTACGAACCTCCTAGGCTAGACCTACCAGTGCAGGAGAGAAAATGAGAATTCTCATATGCTGCCAGTGGCACTTATTGGGTTTAAAAAGGAAAAAATGTATGTATTACCTTCCATGGGTTTAACGATTTGTAATTTTTTCACATTTTTCTTCGATTTCGTACCTTCACCTAAAGAATAAAGCAGCTTATAATGAAAAATAAGTGAAAACTGTTCCTTCCTAATGAAGATCTTCGAATAATGCTTAAAGCGGATATTCAAACTTAAAACCAATGATAAAAAAACGTAACGTAAATGTAACATTTGTATTGTCAAGATCATAACTCCAAGGTCGATGTATTAAAAGTAAGCTGGAGAAAATGGAATAAATAAATAAAACAGGCAACTTACAATCAATATTGGAGACGGTGGACATAGTTTCTGAACGTTCATCGGACGCCAGACTCCAATTGGACACCGGTGATGTTCGGCCGGATGTTGAAATGGAACTCGGTGCACCCCGAACATTCAAATATCGGACGTTCTCCAACACTTTCTTGTTTTGTTTCCTGAGAAAAAATCAACATGAAAGGGGTTGCGGAACGAGCGTTCCGTTTTCGCAAAGCAAAGTTTTGTGACTCAGGAAATTCAGCGCTCGCTGCGCTCGCTGCTAAAAGCGATAAAAAACATACTTTTGATTGCCTGGCTAAGGTTATTGACAAATCTTCCAAAAATGTAAAAATACTTTCGATTTACATAGGAAAAGGAATGAGAAAATTGCCAAAGATTACCTAACGGATTCGATCCACACCAAAAACGTGTAGTTTGTAAAACGCAAGAATTCAAATTCTAATACACTAATTTTTTTTATAAGCATACGATAAATTACCCCTTATGTTAAGCTTGACAGAGTTTTAAACGGCTAGGTCTTAGCAATGGGCATGAGATGTATTGAATTATTCTTGATATCAAAATTTTCTGTTATGATATTGTTTACATTTTTTAATAGAATATTATCTAGTATAATAATTTAAAAAACTACAAATTTCTTTTTTTACTGTGCATAATAAATATAATAAAAATATATAATAAATTATATAATAAAAGATAAAAATCAACAATCTACCTTTACTCTCGGAATTTTTCACTCGAGAGTAGTTGTATAAAACACAACTCATTTTACTAAATATCGATATCATAGATATCACACAAAATAGGTCCCTCACAATTCCTGTTGAAAAGTTGAAAGTTTGTAGATGAATCTAATTCAGGACACAAGAGATTTAGGTTGCTGGGCTTAAGTCTGAGCCCTGAAAGAATTTGCAATGTTTAAACTATTTATCAATCCAGAACCAATTAAGACAATCATGGATTGTGAGGAAAGAACTTGACAACTTTAAAATCTAGTATCAAACAAACGAATTAGTTGTGTTCGAACGTTGCCCACAAACTACTAATCAGAACAGATCAGAAAGCAAAGCAATAAATCTATTGCAGAGCGAGTATGAGAAATAATCTTAACGAATGAATAAACCAGCTGGAAGTTTAGCTCTTCTAAGTGATTACACATGCACTTTCTTGCTTAAACAACAAAGCCCATCCCCCGCCCACTCATACTCAACTAAAAAGTTCAAAATTGGAGCTAAAGGAGATAAACATTTAGAAGTCAATATTTCCAAGTTCTTATAAATTTATTTATTTCTAAACTTGCCAATAGCGAAGCAATGATGCGCCGTTGATTTGATTGTCCGGATAAAATTTCGTTAATGGGATAAACTTTCGCGAGGATTTAATTTCACGATTGGGCCTACCCGCGAAATTTAAAAATTTTGCAGGGACTTACTTTCGCGGGTGGCAATATTTTCACGATTTTGTGACTTAACTGTCAAATCGTGCATTTTTGTTGTTGAAATACACATTATTAGCACTTCTTTGATGCCAGTAAACATTCAAAAAGTATTTGTTTGACAAATTTTGAGTTTTGTTTAGAAATATTTCGCGGATGAGGCCTTTCCAAATTTCCATTGAGACTTAATTTCGCGGATGACACCCAAATCCACGAATTCAGCAAAATTTAATCCCTGCAAAAGTTTATTCCATTAAGCCACGGGTTTTTAGCTAAGCATTATTTTTTCTGCTGGGATAATACTTGGAGAAGAGTAGGATAAACCAAATAAAATGGTTCAATAGTGTGTATGTAATAAATATTGTTATTATTTGGAAAAAACCTGTTTCGCGTTTAAAAAATGTTCAAAAGGAACGGTCGCCCCAGCCAATGAAATTACGACAAAGTCCAAAAAATATTATTTTCAGTTATAACACTGTGAAAATTTCTCCGATCTTGTTCAAATTTACGCAGGAATTGTGATTTAGTATCCTTTACTGAATTCTCATAGTGATATGTTTGTAAAAAATCTGTGTCGGGTTTGAAAAATCAAAAGGAACGGTCGCTAGCCGCGACGAAATTACGACAAAGTCCAAAAACGATCATTTTCAGCCATAATTACTGTGAAAATTTCTCCATCTTGTTTAAATTTACACAGGAATTGTGTTTTAGTATCCTTTACTGAATTCTCATAGTGATATGTTTGTAAAAAATCTGTGTCGGGTTTGAAAAATCAAAAGGAACGGTCGCCAGCCACGACGAAATTACGACAAAGTCGAAAACGATCATTTTCAGCCATAATACTGTGAAAATTTCTCCGATCTTGTTCAAATTTACACAGGAATTGTGTTTTAGTATCCTTTACTGAATTCTCATAGTGATATGTTTGTAAAAAATCTGTGTCGGTTTGAAAAATCAAAAGGAATGGTCGCCAAAAATGATTATTTTCAGCCATAACACTGTCTGACTGTGAAAATTTCTCCAATCTTGTTAAAATTTACACAGGAACTGTGTTTCAGTATCCTATATTGAATTCTCACATAGTGATATGTTTGTAAAAAATCTGTGTCGGGTTTGAAAAGTGAAAAGGAACGGTCGCCAGCCGATGATGAATACGACAATAACAAAGTCCAAAACAGGATCAATTTCAGCCATGCATAACACCACAAAAAATACTGTGTATCAATGGCTGTGTGTTTGAAAGTTTCATTGTCAAGTTTGAAAATCCAAAAGGGACAACCACCAATTATATCATCATGAAAAATGACCAAAAGTCCAAAATAGATCATTTTTACAGCATAAAATCATGAGTCGATAAGAAAATAACTACTACTACTACGATTTGGTTGATACTTTCAGCTTTTGGCTATCGTTTAGTAGCAAAAGAGATCTTTTTGGCTTTCGTTTAGCAAAGGAGATATTTCACGTGGTAACCTGATTGACTTTTTGATTTTTCAAGCATATACAACAAAAATCCCACATCTCGCATGCGCAGATCTAGAGAAAGGATGCTCCACTCGCTTCGCGCGCTTCGCGCGCTCAACGCTCGTTCCGCAAAAAGAATGCAAATTCAGAAATTTTATGCAAAAAAATGATAGATGCACTTGAAAGTCATGGGCGAAAATCAATGAACAGTTCACACCGCTGATCTTTCAAGAGAAAGACTTTTTGCTCGTTTGTAAAAAATAAATGATTACCTTCGGTCTTGAGTATAGATTAGATCACGACGAACAGATTCTTCAATCTCATTGGCTAGCGAGTCCTAAAAAAGTGAAATATAAATTATATGATTCGATTAATTTGTTTAATTTAATAAAAAAGCAACACTGAATCTATCTGCAATGATAAATATCATCCTACCTGGAGAGCCAGTGAATTTCCAGAATCGTTCAACCAATCAGATGGATTTGATGATGTAGTCATACTGAAATGAAATAAAATTGTCGTCATGGTGAGAAATTGTACCAGCTAGTTATACGTAGGACGGGACGGGGGTTAACGAATTTTTTTTTACTTTTGTCCGGAACAATTTCTGGGACAAAGAAATATGTGCGCCGCCGGACTCTCGCTAATTCGAACTAGTTCCCAGTTCCTGTCAAGGGGAAACCTATCTAAAATATTCTCTTTAATTCGAATTTTTTCTGTAATTCGAGCAAATAAGACTTTTATTCGAGTGCAAATTAGTGAGAGCGCACATCCATTTAATTTTACTTTTATTAAAACGTTTCCCAGTAAAGACACGAGAAAAAAGACATCTTTGTGAAAACATTACTTTACTCACTCAAACCGTGACTTCAGTGTTTTAATCTCTTGTTGGTTCTCTTGTAACATTTCATAAGTTTCTTCGAATTTCGAACGCATGATGGCCAGCTGTGAAGTGAAAACAGTATTAAGGTAGAAAATTGAAGCTAGGTCAAACTGTATTGATTGGTTTGTTGGATAAAAATGATTATCAAAATTTGATGACTGAATAGGTCAGGATATAAAGTGTTTCCGATATACCATTGCTCTGCACTGTCACAAACACGGGGTCAGCTGTGTTTAGTACGATAATTTCGTACTGTAGGATATCAAATAAGGTGAAAATGATGGTCAACAACAAAGTGCTCTACCAGATGGAAGCCTTATAATAAGAATCCTAGGATAGGCAACCAACTGTAGGATAGAGCTATTGCGGACCACGTGGACGGGGTTATTTCCTTTCTCATGATTTGAGACTCCTGAAATATTTTGCGATCTCACACATACCTGTTGCTTCAGACTATCTTTATCATTTTCAGCTTCGATCAATTGTCCTTGCAAATCGTCATTGTCCACACACAGCTAAAAGATTCAAGTAAATTATAAATTAGAATGTCCCAGATGAAAGAGAATTTTTCCGGGCCATGAGAAAATGTACGAAAGTTAATGCTCAGGAAAGAATGATGTCTTCTAAAAGGAAAGATCCGTTCTCGTTCTTAACCTTATAGATTAATCTAAGCATGGCTTAACCCAGCAGGTTTGATGATATCCCAGACAATCTGGCAATATTGGGCAGTACTTAGATTGGAATAGGGTTTCGAAAAGTTATCCGAAGTGTAAGTTGATATAGATAATCGGAGAAATCAATGTCTCTAAAGATGTGGGTCTGGCTGTAGAAATATTGTTGAACGGAACCTGTTTTTGTTTCTTCTGTAGTTCGACGACCATGTTGATCAGCTGAGTGATTTCTTCTTGTTGCTGGACGTTATCTTCAAACTTCTGCGCAATTTCATCCGTCAATTGCGTGATCTGTGATTTCGCCGACGCTGGAAAAATAAGAAAGACCTAAGGATGATTTTAAAATAAAACATACACCACTCAGGTCTAACTAGATTTCAGGTTAAATCAGACGCATCACAGATGAAGTGTATGACAGTATGATAAACGAGACAAAAAATGCAGTTTACATACAATAACAACATAAATTATTTATGGTAACAGGTCATTACATAATTGTTCGATGCAATCCAGTACCAGCCCTTCTTCCTTCTCTTCAAATTCATCTGTGTATTCTCGAATGTTCAACGCCTAAATAAAGATTGTAAAATGAAAGTTGAAATTTGCAGCCCCGGCGATTAAGCAACCGACCTACCATTATTGCAGAGCCGTAGGAAGCATTTTCTTATTGGGGGGGGGGGGGGCTGAAGTTTAGTGACACCAAGAGGGCCATGGTTTGGCTCGAGGGGGGGAATTTTGAAAATTTAAGCTCTAGATTGCTTGAAAATGCACTCAAAACAAAATGCTTTCAAGAAAAAACAAGAAAAACTGTGCATTTTGCAAAATAACCATTTTTGAAAAAATTATTGGGGGGCATAGACCCCCCTTGCCCCCCCCCCAGATGCTACGGCGCTGTATTGCTTTCATCTAACTATTTCATCACCAGGTTCAATTTGTCCTCGGGATTTCAAATCTGAATACAGTTATGAATGGAAGAAAGGCTTCATTCGGCAACGTGCGAGTTCACTTTACGGTTTCAAGTTGTCTTGTTATTTGTACAGAAGAACGAGTTAGGAATGTACTACACCACAAAAATCAGATTTGTTGAAAAGAATACCTCAGTAAACAGGTTTTGATTTTCTTTTTCCAAAGCACGACACCGATTGGTCAAAGAACGGATCTCTTCGTCGTCACAGCTGAAATTAAGATATAACAAAAAAAACTTGAAAAACATAGTGATGATTCAGCAAGGGCTCTCTTCTGAAGATTTTAAATTGAAAGTTACGAAATATTGAGCAATGATCTAACATATCTCGAGTAGATGCATAAACTACGAAAACTGCTGATGATGTCAGTAAAGATTCTCATTTCAGAATACAAGAGGAAGTTCCGAAAAATTTTGAGGATTGGTATAATATGACAGCAAAAGCCACATCACAACTTTGAGCGATGAATCGAACATCAGCAGTTCAGACAAATAGAAGAGTTAGGTAGGAACTGGTTGGTGAAATGCTTACTCTTTGGAACTGCTTGAATTGTAACTTTGTTGATCATCTTCAAAATACATTCGAGCAAATTCATTCTTGTTCCGTAAGTCATGCTCTAGTTGCATTTCCTATACAAAAGAAAAACAACAGAAAGATGAAATCAATTCTCCTATCGAGTGGTATTTTTTGCATAATTTTTTACAGTTAGAGGAATAAATATTTGTTCGTTTACAACTTACCAGAATATATTCCATTATCCCGGCTCTTTTCAGTTTCTCGTAACATTCAGAAAAGCAAAACCAGTTCCCGAAGTTCTCATTCTCTCAAACGAAAAACCTATAACTTTTTAATTCTTTCGAGTGCAACTTGAGGCCCCTAAAAAACTTCTCATATTTTATTGACGTCATACTAGCTTTAAATCTTTTATTTATTAATATGACAAGATTTTAATAACGTTATGCCGATGAACCGAGATGAGAGCCGATCAAACTAGACATTGTTTGTTGCTATTTTTGTCTAGTCTAAAAAGCATGTACAAACCATGAGAAATCGTTGCAGAAGCGAATTTGCTATTTTGGGGGCAGCTTGCTTTTATCAACACCCTTAAAAGCTAAGTAGCATGACTTTTTAAAATAGAAATTCCTCTTCAGAAAGCAACAAGATTGACAAAACTCGACAAAGAATGACCCAAGTGAACCCCTTTTGGGTTGTAGAGGGGGGTGACGACTCAAAGGAAACTGGAAATCTTACGTTATCTTTGCTTTTGACGAGGTAGTCCTCCATATGTTCAATCTTCATCAAGAGAGATTTGTTTCGTTGCAATAAAGACTAAAAACATGAAGGGAAGAGAGAATGGTAAAACGCTTATTCGAGAAAAATTTTTTTTTTCATTGCAAAAAGAGCCATTTGCAACAAAGCCTGAAAACGGAAGGGCTTCGAGGGACTTTTCTGAGAGAACAAAGAGAATTGAGACAGCCACAAAATTCTGCACAGAACTAATAAGAGGCATTTTCGAAGAATTTAAAATGCCTTAAAAGTAGTGAAACCATGCTCGATTAATATGCAAGGTCGAACAATTGGAACCTAAAAAAATGTACCCCGAAATTTCTTATACCTGTCCAATTTTTGCAGCCATGTCCAAATCCTTTTCTTTCTACAAAAATATAATAAAAAAAAGAGGTTAGAAGAGACAAAAGAAGGTAACAATTTTTTATGTTAAACTCGCTAAAATACCAAAGAACTAAATTGTCAAATCTATAACACAACGTTTATCCCTTGTCTAGTTTTTTTTTTTCAAAAACAATCGTTCTTCAGAAATCACTAAATTTGACACATAACTCATGAATTTTGTTTGGAAAACAGAGAAATAGTGTATAGCCCCCCCCTTTGGAGTGAAATTGTGTATTCTGTCATAATAACCCAACCCAGTATGTCCCGACTGATCATTTTTGAAGGGAGCAGATAAGAAATTCCATTCAGCTTTTTACTTTCTCTATTTCACCTCAAAATAAAACATTTTCTTAGAATTTCGGAAAAACAGAGACGATTGTACTTTTACGGAACTATTCTCAGGCATATAAAACATAAAATGTCCGTGACCGGTAACATTACCTCCAACAGAAGTTGTGAGATGATGTCGAGATCGGCGCCGTGTGTTTTGGTCATGATAGTTGTTCTGTCGGACGACGAAGCTGGAAAGTATGAAAAAGAAAGATATTAACAATCGACTGGAGATTTACAATTTGTAGAAACTATCTTAACTAATAAGTTTCACAAACACAAACTGTCATGCCAAATGGGTGGCATTTTGTAGAATTTATTAGTTTGACTGTAAAACCGAATTTAGACAGAGATCTGCAAACAGCTAAAATACGAAACCCTCGTTTCGGAGCACCTACACATCTCGTTCATCAGCCACGTGGTATATTCTTCATCTCCCATTTCCCATAATTCATCAGGAGAAGAAGATAGTATCCCAGAATCCTCCTCGGTATCATTGTGATCACCAAAAGAAGTGGATGTCACACTTGACATGTTCAACATCTTAGTTTCAACAGATATCCAGTGTCAATTTTAAGAACCCTTAGGTGCTTTTTCCATACCTTCAGCAACTATGCTGTTATCATAAAATATGGTAAAAGTTCTAGCTTTTAAAATGACTATCAGAAGAAAAGTTCTTTCGAATAGTGTTTACTACAACACCCTTTCCATGATAGGTAGCATCCAACACAAAAAAACAAACGTTCTCTGATTTTTCTTCTCAAGTTTTCCAGTAGAGTTTTAAAGAAATTTCGTCTATTCAAAGTGCAAAGGAGATATTATTATTATTTTGTGAGGAGATAAAAATAAGAAAGAAGACAACAATTATGAATATATTATTGAAAGACGAAAATAGAGACGAGGGAAGAAAACAAGAAAAAAACATCTTCTCCCTAAGGGAAGAAAGTGCTTCGTAAGCGAATTCGTGTTCAATGAATCACGTGACATTCGGACGAAACTGTAGGTGTACGAAAAGAGGATGACGGTTGCTCTTTAGGAAACTTCAGGCCAAAGCATATTATAATATCCCGAGACAATCTTCGTATTTTATGTAAAAGAGTAAAAAAACCTTTCTTACAAATATATTGTGCTTACAAAGCAAAATCTTTCCATTATTCATGATCACTATGTAATTGTATGAATTTCAAAATAAATTGAATCGAATTTGAAAGATGAACTCAACGGGAGAGCAACACAGGCAGACTCACAAGATGGTAAGTAAATGAAAGATTGGAAGAAATCTTAATATACGGAAAACCAAAAAGAACAGTTCTCTTCAACCTCAAAATGATCAAGAGAGTTTTCAGTCCGCAGGATGCATATCTACAGCATGAAAAATGATTTTTGTAGAAAAGAAAAATTATACTTATGGTATGAAATGTCACAGAGATCAATTCGCGGACTTGGGTCTCATCCTCGGAATTGAAACCCATGAAATATTAAATCCACTTATAACTTGAAATTTTTGAGGAGTAATTTTGGCTAGTGGATAAAATACAGCACAGTCTCTTTAACTGGAACCTCTATAACCCGAATGTTTCGTCAACTTGAACAAGATACATGGTTTCTTAGAAATTTCCATAACTCGAACAAATTTGTGTTCTCTGTGCGTGTCCAAGTTATGGAGACCTATGAATTATATCTTAAAGGGAAAATACCAGAAATTCTCACCGTTGAAATGGCGTTTTCCAAATTGACGTCGCTGTTCTTGTGAAAACATCGCATCAACTGTAACTAACTTTCAAATTATACAAGTCTCAGGTAATCAAAAAATATCTTGTTGATTATGTAAACAATCAAATTGTTCTAAAGAAAATACTCCATGTAAGTGGATTTCAAAATTAGTGGGAAATATGGAATATTGAACAGACGATATCATCAAAAGCTTACAAAAGATCCAAGATCCCTTTTTTCTCGAAACTCGCTGTAAAATGGGAAAAGTAACAGAAATATTATATTGATTTTGCGTTATAATGACTGGAACCCCAGAAGGAGTAATATCACCATGAGAACAGAACAAGATGAGAACATCAAATAGATAAAAGTAATTAAGGATAGCAAAGTTGATCAAAAAACCAGTACCGATGAAGTAGTCAGATGTTAATTTAACGACATAATGATGAAAAGGTAATACCTCCCATAATGTGTCAGGGAATCAAACTCCGATTTATACACCCAGTCTCTGTGACGAAGCCAACGGTGATACTTCACAAACAACACTAAGCACCCCTACTGGAATCCCTTTGCTAAACATGACCCAATAGAAATAACAAATGAATCCACACATGCCAAAGAAAACATATCCAAGGAGATATTACAAAAAAGTAGCCCCACTAAAACCCCCTTCTTCTTTTCTTGAATTCTCATAGAGCTCCCTTGTGCCAATGCAAAACTTTTCGTTCTATTCACATAAATAAAGAAATTTTCAGTTTATTGTACCCTTTCTGTATCTTCCACAATTAGATAAATCTCAGATTAAATTCCCACCCCTTTAATCACAGAAACAGACTCAGAGACAGGGGTGTATATACTTTCAAGATGTGGTGCCCTACAGCTAATAAAAAATAAGCCCATACAAAAAATATTAAATGCTTCTTTTTCAATCATCATGCTTTTTCGGTTTGAGAGAACAGTCGAAGCTTCAAAAGATATCAGCAAATACTAAATAGAAAGTGGTCTTGTCACTCCAATTAAAGAAAAACACCCCTGCATGATTTATCGTGCATTTAGGCATAGATAACAAAACAAATTACATTAAGGAAGTTTCATAATAACGAGGAAGAAAAATCAAGCAAGACTAAGAGTCAGCGAAAGTGACATGCACAAATTTCTCAACCATTCAACCATTCAATCAAAATTATAAGTAATTACGAAAATGAATCAGAGTAAGTAAAAGAGAAAACATTTTAGTCATCATACAGTAACTTTCAAAAAAAAAAGAGAGCAACAATAAACATAATATCAGATGATATGTTGTGTAAACTTGATAACTTTAAACAGGTATTTGACCCAAAAAGGTCACCATCACTCGATATTATGTAAAAACTCTGATGATCAGTTGTCCCAGATGGCATTTCTATTATTTGTCAGTTATTGGAGATTAGAACTAGCAAAATCAATGCTTTCTTTAAGCTGACATTTACATTATATTTGTTTCAGATTTTTTTTTAGCTTTGGCAGGGGCATGGCAAAGGTAAAATTCAGTACTCAAAATAATTCAAGTTCAAGTTTGAATCACTGACTGTAGATCAAGAAACAGTAACAAAAAACACAGTTGTATTAGTTCACAGCAGTATCAGGCAGTTCTGGTCCTGAGCAATCCTCACGCATTAAAATAACATTGAACATTCTTGCATCCGATAAGCAAAGGTAAACTTGGACCTTGAAATTTTGACTTAGACAAAAAAGACAAAAAGAATTTGAACAAGATAAAGAAAATCGTTTATCGACTTAGTATGGTTATTAGAATACTCTCTTAACGTAAATTGTTCTTCAAAAATGTTAATATCCAGTTCAGCGCTATCTATATATAAACATAACGTTTTTGCATTTAATCTTGGTATCCAGATAAAAGGTTTGAAGAAAATCTTAAAATGCACGAGGGAGATAAAAATAAGGGGAAGGAGGAAAAATTCTTGAAATTCAAATAGATCAAAGTAAGATTTCAACTTTAGACAAAACGAAATTATATGCTTATCCAGACGAAGTCGTAAATCGATATTTTTGGCTTCCAAGAGTAGGAAAGCCATCCGATGTTTAACACTGGACTGAGTGAAAAGAAACTACAATGACATGGATACTTTCAAAACACACTTCAAATACGAAATTTATTACGCTTCCTCTGAAACTCAGTATTTTGCAAATATTATTGGTCAAACGAGTCAAAATGTTAGATTCTCTCTAACTCTTCAGCTTTGCTAATAGTTTTCGGCAAATCAAATTCAAAGTAAATTTTCAAAAAACTCCATGGGGTACAGCTACTTGAACAATTTGTGTAGTAAAGACTTACAGAAATATTTCAAGGTGGCCAGCGCTTGCTCATTCGTGATATCAAATTTATCGATTGCATTTTCATCGAACACCCATTCTGTGTAATCCGGTTCCACACCACTCTCTGATCCTTGCTCACTGAATGGCTCTCCTTCCTGGAGCTCTTCTTCTTTGCCATATTCATATGTATAAACTTGTTCTGAGGTGAGATTCTCTACTTCGCAGCCTCTCGATGCCATACTCGATGGATGGAATTCGCTCGTTTTTATTTCTTTTTCTTCTTCATTGTAGTGATTTAATGTTTCCATCTAAGGAGAAAAAAAACATCCAATAAATATTTTTCTTTCTGCGACTTACAAGAAAAGTTAAAAGATGCGGTGCAGTGGGTTATCTAAGATATCCAGTAAGGTTTAACAAGATTTCTCAAAAGGAAGTTTATCAGCAATTATAGATTACCTAAATGTTTACAAAACGCATAAAATATCATTGGTAAAAACTCCAAAAAACTAAACAAGCACATATATATAACATCAATGAAATTCAAGATTTCAGCTCAGACGTGGTCCTGATTGAAATAACAGAGCCATAATCTCTCATATAAAATACAAATATCAATATATCATCATGATAACCCTTTTTTTACAGTCAGTCACACTATATAGAAAGTTTGATGGTTTTGAAGAACCTCAAGTCACACTTCAGACATTTATCTTTCATAGTTTTATTGAAAGTGTCAAACGTTTTAAAAACAAATATCCCGTGTAGGAAGGGCTCAAAAAAAAAGATTAACTTAAGAATATAAGCCTTTGAAACTCATCATATAAATATCACCCAATTCTACATTATTTATGGTAAATTGCATCCTTAAAAAAAAAGAGAAAGAAAACATTTTTACAAAGACATACTGTACAGTAATGATGACAAGATAACTAAAAGACAAAATAAAACACACAGAGAATTATTCTTAAAGTAATCTTCAATATGAAAGAGAAGAGTGAAAAATGAACTAAACAGCTCCTTTTATTTTTATTGATGGGCCCTGTAACACTTCTAAAGTTGCATAAATTTGTTATATCTGGAATAAATTTTAAAGTAATTCTTTTTTCAAAATAAACTCAAAATTAGAAAGAGGCTTGAATAGATACTGAGATATTGCTATTGTAATGCTAAAAAGTGTATTTTACTGTAACTTTTCACCCCTTAAAAAAAGAAAGCCAAAACGAGATTAACTTTTGGTTATATTCTCCAATTTTTAGATATTGATTCCCCATAACACTGTTTGGAAGGAATTAAAAAAGCCTTGTCGTTAAATGAAGAAAGATAAAAACCAGGAGAATTGTAATTTTGGGTAAATATCCAAAAACTGAAATCAAACCATTTTGGTTAAAAAATTCAACTTCCAGGATCTCTATTTTAACTGGATATTCATACATTAAACCTGACCTATTTTTTTTAATGTTCGTTTAAAGAACAGTTCGGTTGAATCAGCTTTTCTGAGAATTGTTCTATTTTAATCCAAAACCTACTTTTTTTTTTCAGCCTTTCGAAATTTCCACTGGGACTCAATTTCCCAGATGACACAAAATCCACAAAAATTAAACAAAGCGATTATTATAACTTCTTACACAGATTCTTTTTGTGGAGATGATGCCAGGATGGCAGGAAGTATTTGTACAGAAATCTTAAAAAAATGGAACTAAAAAACTACTAAAAGTTGAAAGATAAGCAACCCCTCATTTTTCAGGCTATTGCATAACTAATTACTAGAGCAATAACTATCTGCATAACTACTGTAAGTTGGTCTAATGTCAACCTTCATCTAATTCCGACACCCTTCTTATAGATAGGATTAAAAGGCAGGTCAGAATCACTGATTGAAAATATTTTTTTATCTCTGACTGACAAATTACATGTTGTTTTTTTTATAAGCAAGTGTATGCTTAAGTTCTCAAAGCATCCAGGCATAGATTATGCTTGTTATATGCTTATGAATCATGTTTATAATTCAACCCAAGCCAAGTTTTAGTGAAATTTTAGAAATTTTGTAAAAATTTGTTCAGATTTGGGAGCAGTGGTAGCAGTGGAATGTCTTTTTTTTACTTGACCTCAACCAAACCATTTTAAACTGATAAAAAATGACAACTTGAAAAATATTTCAGGCTGACACATATGCTTATGTTATGCTTAGGAATTCTACAAATCTGAGCCTTCATATGCTTATAAGCGTTATGTAGCGACCAGGGATTCCAACATTCCTGTTATTCCCGGCTCTAAAAAAGGGTCTTCGGAATTATGCAGAACTGAGTTGATAGGGTGTCTTTATCTTTCTCCCAAACAACCTGAAACAACTGCCATAAATTGGTCTAATGTCGACATAATTCCTCATCTAATTCCGACATCCTTCTTTGAACTTGGAAATAATTGAAAGGTCGGAATTGCTGATCACTAATTAGTCAGAGTCATTTGAGGGCTATGCATGTTTACCCAATCTCACAGTACTATTCATTCAGTTTTTTTCCATCAGGTGACACTGAACATGACAGATTCAATAAAATAACTGCCCAGAAGAAAAAACCTATGATTGCCTTTGCCAAAGACTTTTAGTATTCCAGAGTCAATCGAAATATTTTGTTATAAAAGGCATAAATAATAACATCTATGTTATTCCCAATAGCAATTAAAAATGACATGAACTTTTTCTCTTTTCTTTGAACGCATTATTTTATCAAAACAATCAGAACCACAAATTGTTGTTTTGATTGCGAGAGAAAATACTAGAATCTGATTGGATGCGATAAAACAAGCCGCAGCAAGAGTTGCAATCAGTTGTTGCAATCAGGCCACTGGTGTTGCAATCAGGCAGTTACATCAATATGCCAAAAACATTTTGTTCAACCACCTTCACTTCAAGATAGGCCACCATAGAATGAACTTCCTTTTATAGGATGAACCATATTCATGTGGCTTTCAGCCTTGCACTCCATCACAGAGGCTAATCAATTTTAATGACTTTTTTGACTAATGACCAAGTTAAAAATTTTTAATTTTTTTATATTTGAGTATTAAAAAGGCATGCATTCAAATAATAAAGGTTTAAAATTTTTCTCTGGGCTAGTTAGTAAAATATCTCTGTGATGGAGTGCAAGGCTGAAAGCCACATGAATATGGTTCATCCTATAAAAGGAAGTTCATTCTATGGTGGCCTATCTTGAAGTGAAGGTGGTTGAACAAAATGTTTTTGGCATATTGATGTAACTGGGTACCCCCCAGTTCAAAAGAGCCTAAGTCCATTTTTATGAAATTTGAGATCTTTAGTTTTTCTCAATCTCTGGTTCATTTGCTCTCTTTTGATGTACATAACAAGTAGTTTTTAAAGTTAAAAAGGTTCAAAACTTCATACTGAAGCTCTGATAAACGTGATATTTAATTCAAAAGAGGCCTTTTCAGGCAATCTAGGCATTCTAATTTTAAATCTTTTCTTGGGCTAAACTCTTGGAACGCCGCAGCGGGTACTGTCCCAAACCTCGATTTTAAATTAATTCTCAATATAAAAGACACCTTACGGGGAAAGGCTTAATTTTGCATTTGCCTCCCGTAACAAGCAAGTAACTTTGGCGCGGCAGACCTAAAATATTGCTTTATGAAAGCTCAAATAGCTGTAAAAGAGGCCTTAAAAAGTCGACGATATCGAGAATAAGGTCACAAAACTAGCAAAAAACTTTATATATTGGCGAAAATGTTTGGTATAAGAATAGGTCAATCTGTTTAAAAGAGACTATCAAAAGGTTAAATTTAGCCCAATAAGGTCACAATCGTTTAACCAAAGATGTAAAAGCAAAATTGATGCGCAACGTGAAAATTAGTGCGTGAATACCTGAATTGAGGGTTGACTGGGGGGCCTCATAAAGTACAAGACTTGTTTGAACAGTTTCTAATTTGTTACTACACAATAGATTTGATAACTGAAAATTCATTATTTTCGAAAAAAAACATAAATATAATATCGGTATTGGTATTAGGCCTCCTTCACCGACGGTATTACGGTATTTGACCCAGAATCTTGTCGGTATGACGGTATTTAAGACCCCTGAAAACCCCCCTGATAAAAGTGATGTTTAATTCAAAAAAGTCCATCATCTTTTTACAAATAAGGCCTAAATCCATCAACTTTTTACAATAAAAGGGCCTAAGTCCACCAAAATAAGTTTGTTAAGTTTTGAAGAGGCCTAAGTCCAATTGAATTGCAAATGGGCCTTAGTCCATGCATCCTAAAAAGTTTAATTGAGTTTTTCTTTATTTTACTGAGATTGTCTTTTCTCTTTATCTTGAATCTAGGTGTAAGTGGCTTTATTTTGGAGTGTCATATGTGCAGGTTTTGAACTCTAAAAGGCAGAAATTAACCCTCACACGTTTTCATTCATGTTTAATTCAAAAAAGGCCTAAGTCCACTCTGCAAGATTTACTAAGTTGCACCTGTTACATACAAAAATATATTCTTTCCAAACGAATGCCTTTTCATTGGAAAAACAACTTATAGCTATGGCTTTCAGAAAACATTTACTTCAAAGCTTTACCATCAAAAATGGTTTCAGAATCAAGGAAAAACTTTAATTGCAATTTTCTCAAAATGAACAAAATGGACTTAGGCCCCTTTTGAATTAAGGCTCACAGGACTTAGGCCCCTTTTGAATTAAGGTAGCGAGTTGTGCTAGAATCTGACTATGTATAATTCTAAACTTTGTGATAGTCTGTTTGGATTTTCGGGCCTCTAAACAGTTGGAAAAATACTGAAGTTGAGACCGATGCGATGTGATGGCGCATGGATAATTAACATTTTTCTTTGGAAATCTTTTTGAAGTGTCTGCAAGGAATTGAACTTGTTGAGATTTTTCGAAAAAACTTTCTTAATTGATGTATCAAAAATTATGACTGTTTTTCTACGAAGAATTGCGATGAAAAATTGGTCAAAACCACTATTTTCAAAATTTTGAGACAAAGAAGACAAAAATCTTCCGAAAATCTATTTTTAGTTTGGTTAATGATATACCATATACCCTTCTTCGCAAAAGTCTTCATTTTCTTCTTCATAAAATTCATTGCGATTTTGAAACTTTCAGATTCATGAATAGTTGGCCTAATTGAAAATGTATAACATGTCATAGTTTGGTTACATCAGGTAGAAATCTACCTTTTAAGGGAACTAATTTTGGCGGGCAGCAAATATCCTAAAAAAAATAGTGATTTTTTTTTATTTTTTGGCGGGAGCTAATTTTGGCGAATGACAGCTTAAATCTGTTCTATGTTGCCTTATTTTGAGCAATTTTGATGAATTTCAGGGGTTATTTAGGCAAGGAAACAAAAATTTTAATTTTGGCGGGAACTTATTTTGGCGAGTGAGCAAAATATTTAACTTTGGGGAATTTCGTCTAAATTCGCCAAATCCGCCAAAATTAGTTCCCGCCAAAATTAGTTCCCGCCAAAATTAGTTCCCTTATTTTAAGGTATACTTTGTAAATGGCAAATATGAAAAATTCACTATGTTCAGAAAGCCCTTAAATGCTTTTATGTCCGCTCTATTGGAATTAATTATGTCTTATTTTTTTCTTCTCAGTGACCGTCGTTTTGCAGTAGCGGATAATGGTGTTCAATTGAATCCTGTCACTATCGTTGTGACAAGTACAACGCCCACTTCGACGCCCACCTCCTCCCAAAGCTGAAAACACGAATTACTAAGCAACGAAGGTTTATGATAACTTTCTAAAAACAGAAAAGAAAAATATATTATATACTTCAAGCGTCAATCATATAGCTGTCTTTGTGCACACCCCCCCCTTTCCATAGATCTCAAATATATTAGAATCCCCACTCTTAAATGATTTGTCGTCTAGAACTTGCGCTGGTTGGCTTATGATTGCGCCACTTATCGTTTGCTTTTTAACCAATATCTCTCTGGATTGAGTTGTCGTGGAAATATCTATCCCAGAGAATTCATCTCAGAGCCGAAAGGTTTTTTTATATATTATTTTCTAGTATTTTTTTTAGATAGATTCGTTTATTGAGATTGGTTGATTTATTATACGATAGCATCTTCAAATGGAATACCAGTTTCCATCAAAAGAAAAACTCTCCTTTATCTATATCTATTGACAAAAAGATTTATTTAGGCTCCCCTGTAAATAATTTTTTTGCCCTAAGGTTTTGTCAAACCAAATAGATTTTTTATTTCGATTGTAATTTTTCCGTATAGAGAGAGAGAAACGGGAAAAAGACTCTTGCTTGCTTCGTTAAAATTTCTTCTTTATTATTTTTCCTGTTTCGCGGTTTCCTTTCGTCAGCTTGTCCCTTTCCCAAATATTCATCTGATATCTCATTCGATTTGTCGAGGTGACCAGACAACCGATGTCGGTTGATCGATTTTAGGTAGGGAAAATCGAATTGGAATTCAAATCAACGCCAAACTTGAGATTAAACGATTTTTTTGTCAGACTCTGGCAGACGTGTTTTTGAATAATATTCTGTGTGCTACCGTGGTGGGTGGTAAAACTAACTATGGCACTCCTAACAGTAGCGTAGACACAAGAGGGGGGGGCGAAATTAGGGTTTCTGTTCTGGAAAGACTGAGGGTAACACGATATAAACCCCCGCAGTTGAGAAATCTCGGTGCTTTAAAATCAGGATTAATTCCCTCGCTACTTTCATCAATTGAAACTATTTGAATGGCTTTTCATTACAAATTGATTACAAGTTTTGTACAATAGGGAAAGGAGAAAATTTCATAATTTATATCCACTTCGAATAAAGATTCACTATTTGAAGTTTTGTCACTACCGACAACCCTATGTCTTAAAAGTAACAACACTTTCAATTCTTTCGCATCCAAATTGCTTCTTGCATAAGTGTCGGTGTATTTCTTCATTGCGATTATTAGAAAGCCAACCTAGAAAAATATAACCAGATCAATTGCCAAATGATCGCTACCACAGGTGTCGACCAAGTCCTCGGAAGTTAGTGGGGTGGTTACTTTGGCGAAAAGATGTACGGGGACGTGCGGCTGGTGAGTGGAACAATTCATGGTGGAACACCTCCTTCGGGCCAAGTCCACTTCGTGATTATTATTGCCTGGGGTCTATACTACTACTTACTCTAAACTCTAAGGCTTATTGCTGCTAGACTGGTATGGTAATATACTTCACTGGACTCCGGGGGGGGGAGTACTTAGGCAAATGGAGGGTACGGTATCTGCCGCCCTTAAGGGTATCTTTTTTGGAGTTCCAAAGCCCCGCTAAGGGTCGGAAAAATCAGAAAATCAAATTTCAGTCCCACTAAGGTTCGGAAAAATAGGAAAATTTCAACTTTTTACCCCTGAAAGATCGAAATTTGGTCAAAATTGGTCAAATTACCCGCTAAGGGTATCGTAAAATTCACAAAATTTTCCTTGGTTTTCTCTTTTTTAGTCCCAGTAAAGGGTCAAAAGTTCGAAAGACGGGCCTCCTTATTTGCCTCCTCCATCCTCGCATTTTTGTCGTGCAATAATGTTATAAATTAATAAATATTAAAAATTTTATGTTCTGTAATCAAATTTCTACGCCAGGGGCGGGGCGGGCGGACATATGGCCTGACAACCCTTCTCCTAGATTTGTTTTCACGTTACCATGGCACTATTCAGTAGATTTATTTTCTTGTTATGACGCAGGTGCAGGTCAAATAGATTGACCAATCAGAAAGCAGTATTCTCGATGTGGGTCTTGGAAAGTAAACAAAATGGCGTGCGGTAGATAACAAAAAAATGTAACCATAATTTTATTTTTCTCATTGTTTTTTATTTATTTGAATGTTTACCTGCTAATTTACACATTACTATTCATCTAGCAAATCTAAGAATTTTTAAATGCTTGAAGGAAAAAGGTTAAACTTGTTTACTTTAAACAGTTTGATGTAGATTTACAAACTGAATAAATTTGCTGGGGTAAATTGTTTTTAAAGATATTTTGTTTCACTTTGCTATGCAAGCTACCGTGAGATCTGGTGTAACTTGCATCAGTGGAGGCTAACATGCATAGCCCTCAAATGAATGACCTGGCTGGTCATTAAAATACAAAGTTAAATCAAAACAAATATGGTAGAGTAGTATGGCGGTAGTAGAGCTGCGAGCGGAGCAGCATAGAGTACCCTGTCCAGTTGGCGACCGAAATTTTTTGATTCAAATTTTTCACTTACTTTTTACTTTTTTGAAAATCCTTTTTGACCAACGGTTAGACAACTTTTAACATGCTCTTCTTGTTTATTTTGATTTTTTATTTGAGGCGATCTTCTTAGAATAAAAAACTTTCGAAGCGAGCGGTACTAGTGCCCAGTTCCCAACCGACGTACCAGTCTGCGACCGATCGCAAGAAAGAAAAAATCAGTGCTCTACTTGCAGGTAAGGTCGTATTAATTTATCAGGATGATAAAAAAACTCATAAGCTTTCCCGTATTACATTTATTTACACTCGTTCTTTTGTTTTAAAATAGCTCACTTACATTTCCCTTCGGCATGTTTTTTCAGAATTTTTCTTCAAGTCGCCATTTTTTTCTAAAGTTTGTTTTTGTTTTGTTTTGAAAGTGGCGGTCTATGGAGAGTCTTCATTTGATAAAAACGCGGAATTTTTATGTCTTTTTTTTCTCTTCGCGTCTGGAATTTTTTTAATCGCAATGTAGAGTCTTCTTTTTCATTTTTGAGTTTGGTCGGTCGCAGACTGGACGTCAAATTTCGAAGCTGATTGCATCAACTTTTTTATCAATATTCAAACGAAAAAAACTGTATCGAGCTGATTTTTACAGAATGCTTTCTAACATATTCATCGTTTTGGACAAGTATTTTTTGGAGTGGGAGTTGAAGCGTTTTTTCTTACGAAGCTTTTTTGTCCACAGGTAGCCATTTTTTATTTTTTTCGAATAATCCGGGTTTTTCATGTGCTTCCGTGCAAAGTTGGATCTTTCGGATTCTACTCGTTCTTTTCTAGAACTTTTTTTACACAGTACGGGAAATAGGTCAAGGCAGATTACTACCAAAAGAAATTCTCCAGAGGTTTGTTTTTGTATGACTTTTCTGGGTTCAAAGACGTTCGGTCGCCAACTGGACCGGTCGCCAACTGGGCAGGGGACTCTAGTTGATTTGTTTTGAAATTTTGCTGCTTTGATTGGTCAGTCATTTGATGGCTATGCAAGTTTTCCCTCCACTAATGCAAGTTACCCTACTTTAGGGTATGCCATGCTTTTGATGTATATTTTCTATACCACTTTGAGCTGTAAAATTAGCTAGCTTTGCTTTGGGCCATATTCCAGAATATTTGTCTGTAACATAACAGGGGGGCGGACGACACAGGATTTCCAAGGGCAAAAGTTTTCACCAAAATTTGAAATTTCCGAGGCAAGAGAAGAAAATGTATGAATTTCCAAGGTAATTGAATTAAAAAAGGCAAAAAAGAGTGGAATTTCCGATGCGTTTTGTAAAAGTACATGGATTTTTATCGGAATTTCCGACCACACTGGAAAAGAAAAATTATTTCCGAGGCTAGAAAAAATTTCAAAATGCATGTCGTCCGACGGGAGTTAACAAAAATTTTCTGGAATGGCCCTTTGGTAAAGCAGTCCAAAATTGAAAAAAAATTACTTCAGAGTTAATTTAAAGTTATAAAAAAAAAGTCACACAATCACCAGCACATGTCCAACCATAGGCGCAGACTAATAATTTTTCTTAATTTTCTGATTCTTTTGAGTTGGGTCTTTTGAGTAAGTTGCAAAAGTCGTAACATGGTTTCAGCCCCCCCCCCCCAGAAATTTGCAGGGCACACCTAGGCCAGGTTAGTCAGTGTAGCTCTAAAGCTCTAAAACAGCATCTAATAACATGAAAACCAGAATATGATTCTTCAATGGGAATCAAAACTATAAAGTGCACTTACAAACATCAATTTGTCAGATCTAACAAAATTTATAACGGCACTGTCATCATTGACAATCAGTATAAACCATTAGCCCCCCACTACTAACAGTGTAGACCTAACTCTTCATACAAAAATTACGAGAAACGCATATTTGGACTTTGTACCCCATGCTGCACTCAAGCACTTGTAAACATTCCAACAACTTCCATCGAAATGATCTATCACAGCTCAGTCTACCATTTTAGCGCGGTCCGAGGATTGAGCCGAGAACTCTCGCAGAGCGCCCGAGCTCCCGCGCGGCGCGCACCGCGGGGATGAAAAACTCCAATCTGTCAATCATTTTCTCAAGCGAAGAGTGCGCGAAGCGATTCTAGCTTTACGATAGTGCCGCGGATCATCAATGGATAGTATTCAATTATCATTATCCCTTTATTTTCATTCCTAGAACTTTTGCAAAAAAAAGGAAAAATAGAAAAGTTGTATTTTTTACTGCTCTAGATTCACATACTGAATTTGAAAGATCTTCTATGTGGCGTTTTTTTGCAAACTTCAAAAAACTGATTTTTGTCCCGCCTTTGCGGGATTTTGGCCCAAGTGCTTGAGTGCAGCATAGGGTACAAAGTCCAAATATGCGTTTCCCGTAATTTTTGTATGAAGAGTTAGGTCTACACTGTTAGTAGTGGGGGGCTAATGGTTTTGCAATTCTTTGGAGTTACCTATTTATTAAGGGTACCTAGCTGTCTTGATGGAGGCTCTGGGGGCTGGTTATATTTTCCAAATCAAATATTTCAAAATATCTCAAATTATTGAATTTTTTTATCCCAGCACCTACAGGGATCCCACTCCTCCTAAAATTCCTAAAATTCTAAAATAAGTCAAAACTCCGAAAATCCTCCTAATATTCAACAAATTCTCCTAAATTCCTAAAGTAAAATCTGAAAAACTTTATCAAGCACAGTAGCTGATTATGTTTGCCTCCACTCTGATGCAAGTTACCGTAAGTTGGTCTAATGTCGACATCCTTCTTCTAATTTCAACATCCTTATTTAAAGATATGAATGATAGGAAGGTCGGAATCGCTGATTGAAACTTTTTTTTTTGCTAAGCAATCAGTTGAGGAGTCCATCAGTGATTCCAACCTTCCTATTATTGCTATCTCTAAAGAAGGATGTCGAAATTAGAAGAGGGATGTCAACATTAGGCCAACTTACGGTACCCAAAGTCGTTGCCTTTTTATTAAATTCTAGATTTTATTATATTTAGATAGATTTTATTTTATTACCATTTTATTTTACATTCAGGAAATTGTTGAATTATTGAATAGAAATAGAAATAGAAATAGAAATAGAAATAGAAATAGAAATAGAAATAGAAATACCCACAGAGGCGGATCTGGGATTTTTCTGAGGGGGCTCAAAAATCTCTTTTCAAATTTTTTTTTTCTGTACTAACCTTTTGGGCGTAAATTTTGCACCAGCCCTGTTTGGGCAGTGTCACCTTTTTTCCATTCAACATGGGTGACGTTAATGAGCATCTGCACACGCCTGCAGTTCCCATTACCTATGAACCCCAAACATAGGCCTCAGCGGGTTAACATGCGCTGAAAGGAGGGTGGGGCGGTAGGCCATTTTTTTTTACCCGGCTTGAACAGCCAGAGGCTGAACGTGTAGTAATCGTTTGTGGTGATATTCATATATACATTGAGAAATTCCCTAACTGCAATTGCGCACATCTAGTTTCTTCTTTTCAATCTTATCACACAAAATATATATATTGAGATGAATGAGAAGAAAAATCAGTTTCGATCAGAAAACTAGATTTCACTCGATTCCCTTTCTTTGTATTTTTTATTTACTAAAAGGGTTGGGGTGGTTCAGCTGAACCATTTGAACCCCCTCAGATCCGCCGCTGCCCAATCTCACGGTAGCTAGTTTTGTTTTTGGCTCTGTTTCACACTCATAACATAACTGATAACAATCTTCAATAAACGTTTTGAAATCTTTACTGGTACTAATATTTATTCCTTGCTGCATTCCTGTATTTTATATCCCTTTAATTGGCTGTAAAAAGTTTCTGCATCGCTAGAAATTTCTCCAACTTTCAACAATGATAGAACACACCTATTTAAAAAAAGTTAACCAGTGCATTTTTCATTTTTCTCCTTCTTCATCCTCAATGAAGCATTCAAAGTCAAATAGAATTTTAAGCACATAAAATATTCTTATAATTGTGAAATGCCGTTCGGGCATGCGCTACAGTGGAGTGCATGACGTAACTCGCGCTGCAACAAACTCGCCTTCTGTTGGCCTCTATACTAATTAAAGTAAATGAGGTAAGATAAGATAAAACCTTAAAATCAACCAGAATTTACAGAATTTTTATCCATAGCAAAAGACGTGCTTTTCTTTATGAATGAGAATTATTTTCGGTTCCAGATCAAAACAAACAAGGAATTGATTCCTGTAACTCGATGAAAATTGGAACAAGCTGGTTTTTGACTGTTTCTGATCCTAAAGTGCTATTTTTTGATAAAAGCTATGCAATTTATGTTTGGATTTCTAGAAAGCTTACCCATTCATTGTCAATATATTTTTTATTTGAAAGTAATTGCTTCATGGAATAAAAAGATATACTCAAATCTTGTAGGGTTATTTTTCAAAAAAATTTTGCCAAAATCAATTTTTGCATTTCGCCATTTTACCCTATGCAAATGCACGTGTTGGAGTGTATTCTTGAAGGAAACTGCCAGCCAACCAGCAGCCAAAAAAAACCGCATGTTATGGGTGGTTTCAAATTATGACCTTTGAACACAGTGATCTCCAACCCAAAATGGCGCATGTAATGATAAAAGTCAAAATGCTGCGTATGCGCTAGAAATCGCTCGCAAAATCTACAATAATAGAATTTTTGAACGAAGGAAACGTCATTGACAGAATAAATCTGACAAATTTACCAACTCACCGACCCAATTCTTCTCATTTTTGAAGGTCGGCGAAGCAAACGAAGATTTTGTAATTGCCGCCTTACCGTCAATGTCAAATGACTTGGAACGATTGTTCAAAACATGGGATTGTTGATATCGGGCCTGTATTTTCACTTAGCTACTACTGTTAAATCTCTTATGACTTTCACCATCCCATAATCACAACCAAATGTATTTTTAAAGCATTTTAAATTTTGAAAATTTGTGTGAATGCATGAATTTTAAAAAGAATGCCTGGATGCTTGAATTGAGGATCTGCTGAGGAGCCTCATCATTGACTTTGGTAATCAGTGACACTACTTCTTGCTTGTCTCTAAGGCAGGCAACCTTAAGTTCTCAAAATCTCAGAGTCCCAAACAACACTCCCACCATTTTTCACAGTGTCATTTTCTGTGTCTTCATTTGTTTTTGTCATGTTTGTTTACATTTTTCAGTTTGGTCTGCAATTTACACACACTTTTCTACCACTTTTGGTATTTTTCTTTAGTTTTGTGAAATTTATATGTTTGGTCAGTATTTTATTCATTAATTTATGTCAATTCAATATCTACTTTGCATTTTCACTAATTTATTTCATTTTTTGTCAAATTAATTTTTGGTCTGTAATTTATGCATCTGTTCTGCAGAATGCATAAATAGAGGTCATTCAGCCACTTGCCTCACTTCAACAGAGACATTCTAGGAGTCAACATCAAATTAGTCTCTTATCAATACAAACTTAGTCACTTTTCATACACTTGGTGTTAGTCTAACACACCCTGTGTACATGCTGCCTACACAGCTTTCACATTCAGGCCAGCTGGTGAGTTTTTCTTTTTTGCTTTCCCTTCCTTTGCCTTTTGCTTTCTTATAGTGGCTATTAGGTTTAAGATACATTTTCATTACTTATTTTTCTACTAGCATTCAATTATACTTAGCTTACACATAGAACTTTGTCATTCAAACTTCAATTTTACTTTATTTTCATATATACATTAGGACTTGTTTTTTGTCCAATGCACTTTACAGTGTTAACCGTTGCAAACACGGCTTCCGCCTCCCTACATTGACTCCTGTTTGCTCATCTCTGACCCCACATTCAAACAGAGCCGCTATCAACGTTATCAACATAAACTGATGCATCACCACATCACGCACTGTTCAATCAAGATTCACCGACCAACCGCTGTTTGGTAGATGAGTTATAACTTGAGACCGAAAAATCGTTTCAACTTCAAGACTTATGGAAATACCGGGAATAAGACTCAACTCACTCAACCGTAAGTGATACAACTCATTTGTCGTCCGACTCAACGCACTTGTCTTCCGACTCAACTCACTTGTCGTCCGACTCAAATCACTTGTCGTCCACTCAACTCACTTGTCGTCCGACTCAACTCACTTGTGTCCGTCACTTGCTCCGACTCAACTCACTTGTCGTCCGACTCAACTCACTTGTCGTCCGACTCAATAACTTGTCATCGACTCACTCACGTGTCGAATCAACGCACTTGTCGTCCTCAATTGTCGTCCGACTCAACTCACTTGTCGTCCGACTCAACTCACTTGTCGTCCGACTCAACTCACTTGTCGTCCGACTCAACTCACTTGTCGTCCGACTCAACTCACTTGTCGTCCGACTCAACTCACTTGTCGTCCGACTCAACTCACTTGTCGTCCGACTCAACTCACTTGTCGTCCGACTCAACTCACTTGTCGTCCGACTCAACTCACTTGTCGTCCGACTCAACTCACTTGTCGTCCGACTCAACTCACTTGTCGTCCGACTCAACTCACTTGTCGTCCGACTCAACTCACTTGTCGTCCGACTCAACTCACTTGTCGTCCGACTCAACTCACTTGTCGTCCGACTCAACTCACTTGTCGTCCGACAACTCAACACGTCGTCCGACCAACTTCAACCGTCGTCCGACCAACTTCAACCGTCGTCCGACCAACTTCAACCGTCGTCCGACCAACTTCAACCGTCGTCCGACCAACTTCAACTGTCGTCCGACCAACTTCAACTGTCGTCCGACCAACTTCAACTGTCGTCCGACCAACTTCAACTGTCGTCCGACCAACTTCAACCGTCGTCCGACCAAGTCATCCAAATGGACGGTAAACCAGAAGTTAAAGCATTGTTGTTCTCGCTCATTGGCTATCAAGATGAAATCCTTGACATCATTCAAGACTTTGCTCCACCTCTAATCAAACAATCGACTGATGTCATGAAACGTTGCATCACTGACATCCAGGCGCTCCGCAAGAAGTACAGAGATAAAGATAGAGAGCTACGTTTCTTACTCCAAGACCATCAAGACTCTCTGGAAAACTACGAACAAAAATATGGTAAGCCATACTCTTCAACAATTAATGAGGTTGCTACCTATGTCCAAATTATTCAGAAACAAATTCAAGATATTGATCTTACCACTACCAAAGAGACTCAATCTGTCAATTCTCAAAAATCAACCTTTATCGCTGAAGAAGCTACACGGGCAATAGAATATCTCACCAAAGTCTTTACCGTCACCATCACAACTGTTACAAATGATGACTTGAAATTACGCAAAAAGCAACTACAATCACGCATGTCAGAAGTTAGCACTATCTCAGAAAACCTAAAGGAACTGATTGAACTCAACACCAGTGCAGCAGTCTATGGTCCAATCAAGACAAACTACGATACACTTCACAAATCTGCTCAACAGTATGAAAAGACCATAAACGATGAAATGAAATCTCGAGAACTTGATAAACTTGACTCTTTCAAAAAGGTTCAACTAAATATCAAATTGCCCAAATTCATTGGTTACGAAGCTGAGATTGATATTTACACATTCATTGACAACTTCAAAAAACTTTATTCTGATCACGTACCAACATCCTTACAACCAGACTTTGTGAAAAACAATCACCTTGGAAAACATGCGTTTGAACTTGTTAAGAACGTAAATGACATCGATGAAATCTGGCTTCGACTCAAGGACGCCTTTGGAGACCGAAAGCTACTACTTTCGCAAAAGCTCGCAACCCTCACATCCATTGATATGAAGGTTAAAGACTCAACCAAGATCACAGAATCGCTCAGCAAAATCGTCAATACCATGCGAGATTTGATGCTTCTAGCCTCAACGCATCACATCGAGAATGAATTATACTATGGGGACGCACTTACACACCTCTCAAACAAGTTGGGCCAAAGCAGACTGATGAGATGGCTTACATACAGCTGTGACAATCCGAGAGAGGGAAAATATAAATGGAAGCTCATGATCGACTTTTTGGAGAAGGAGATCAAAATCCAACAACAAGTTACCATCCTTCACTCAAATGTTGGCACCACCCCTGGGAAAGACAAGGATAAAGATGGAAGGCAGAAAGGAAGAGGATCATCCTACTTTGGTCAACAACCAAGACAACCAACACCACCTCAACAACCATCATTGTCAACATGCTTCATTTGTGGTGCCAATGATCACGTTCCGACCAATGGCCCGAAGAACACCAAGCTGATCCAATACTTCTCGTGTAAGACGTTCGTAGACATGACAGCCGACCAACGTCTGAAGTTCCTCAAAGACAACAGCCTGTGCCATCAATGCCTCTACCCTGGAGCGAAGATCAGCACAGGCAAACACAATGAAGGGAGATGTCAACACAGATTTATTTGTCAACATCCGTCACACGCTAATGAAAAGATCAAGAAGCATATCCTTGTCTGCGACGAACACAAGCTGGAACAAGTCAACAAGGACATCCTGGAACACTACAAGGACGTTTGCATCCGAAAACATCCACTACCAACCTATTCAAAGGACATCAGGATTTATCATAGTACATTCAAATCAAATCATCATCAACAAGTGGATGACTCAAACAATGCTATCTTTATGCTACAGTCAATCTGCATCAACAAGCGAACGTACACGATCTTCTACGACACTGGCTGCAGTGACTTTGTCAGTCGCTTCGAAGCAGTCAGACACCTGGGACCCAACGCTGTCAAACACTCATCATACGAAGTCGAAATGAATGGTGTTGGTGGCTCAAAGAATGTATCAAGACGTGGTATCTACAAAATATCAATTCCACTCAGCCATGGATCACAAGCCGTGATGATTGGCCCATGTATGGATCGTATCACTGAAACCTTTCCACAATATCCACTACAGGGAAAAGTTTACGATGACATCAAAGATTGCTACATCAAGGAAGGTAACAATATTCAATTCCTTCCTAGCGTTCCTAAATCAATCGGAGGTGATGTAGATTTCATGATTGGGATGAAGTACAATCGCTATTTTCCAGAACCTGTCTTTCAACTACCATCCGGACTTACCATATACAGATCACAGTTCGTCAACACAGATGGTTCATTTGGCATCATTGGGGGACCTCATGAGGTCTTCAACAGGATTGGTGCAGCACACTTATCAACACACTTTGTATCAAACCAACTTCGTCTTTTTCACAATGGGTATGACGTTAATCCAGACATTCGTTTACTCGGTTATCTATCACAAATTGGTGACGTCTTCAACAGTAAGAGTAATCATTTTGATGATGAACAATCAACAATCAACACCTTCAACGAAGCAGAACGTGCTGGAAGTGAACAAACTTTTCGTTGCGTCAGTTGCAGAGGATGTGCCAAATGCAAAAACCTCACCAACGAGATCATGAGCATCAAAGAAGAAACTGAACAACAATTCATAGATGATTCCGTCACAGTGGACATACAAAACCACCAGTCAATTGCTACTCTTCCACTCATGGACAGTCCAAGCAGATTATCTCCAAATCGAGGCATTGCTCTCAAAGTGTATAATCAACAGCTTCACAGACTCGTCAAAAACCCTGATGACAAAGATGACATCATTAACTCCGAACACAAACTCCAAAAACTTGGCTACGTCGACTATGTCAAAAACCTCCCGAAGGAAATGCAACAGTCATTGGCGCAATCAAATCTACAAAATTACATCCCATGGCGCGCCGTTTGGAAAGAATCATCAGTATCAACACCATGTCGGGTGGTATTCGATGCATCCATGACCACCAACTCTGGATTTTCGCTCAATGACCTTCTCGCCAAGGGAAGGAATAACATGAACCGTCTTGTTGACATCTTCGTGCGGTGGAGGTGTCACTCCGTGGTTTTCCACACAGATGTTCAAAAAATGTACAATTCAATCAAACTACATCCAAGCCACTGGGGTCTTCAGCGTTACCTTTGGCAAGATCAGCTCGACTCTACAAAGCCACCAGAAGAAAAAGTGATCAAAACCCTCATATATGGTATCAAATCAAGTGGCAATCAAGCAGAAAGAGGATTGAGGGAAACTGCACGACTGTTCAAAGAGGAGTATCCACAAATCCATCAAATAGTTTCAAACGATGTGTATGTCGACGATTGCCTATCAGGAGCACCAACAGTCAACTTGGCCCACAAACTGGCAGACGATCTTGAAGTTGTCATCAGTCATGGTGGTTTCAGTCTAAAAGGGTTCACTTTCTCTGGACAAAGACCACAAGAATCACTATCAAATGATGGAGAAACAGTATCAGTGGCTGGACTTAGATGGTTCCCTCATGAAGACGAAATCTCACTTGATGTACAACAGCTCAACTTTGCCAAGAAGTCACGAGGGCGAAAACCAACACTGCAATCTACAATCCCAAAGGATCTAACTCGACGTCAATGTGTTGCCAAAGTTGCAGAGTTATATGACATCACCGGACTTATCACTCCAATTGTAGCAACCATGAAGTTGGACCTCCACGATCTGGTCAAAAGAAAGATGGATTGGGATGACGTCCTTCCAGATAACCTCAGAAGTCTCTGGATCAATCATTTCGAGATGATGGATGAAATCAAGAAAGTCAGATTCAAACGTGCAATCATCCCAGACGATGCAGCAAACTTGGACATCCAGACACTTGAATTTGGTGATGCCAGCAAATATCTTGTCTGTATCGCTATTTATGTCAGATTCCAAAGGAAAAATGGATTGCATTCGTGTCAACTCATATTTGGTCGTTCAAAACTGATTTCACAAGAGTACACCCAACCAAGGGCTGAATTGTTTGCTTCAATGATCAATGCTCATTCAGGACATACCATCAAACAAGCCCTCAAAGACAAGCACAAGTCTTCCATAAAATTCACAGATTCACAGATCACATTATATTGGATTAGCAATGACAACCTGAATCTCAAGCAATGGACAAGAAATAGAGTTTCAGAAATACACCGATTCACAGATATCAATGAATGGAAATACTTAAAGTCCGAAGACATGATCGCAGACTTGGGCACAAGAAGATGTGAATCAATCAAAGAAATAGATCAAAATTCTCACTGGATCCAAGGATATCCATGGATGAATCAAGACGCATCAACATTTCCAGACCAATCAGTTCAGGAAATCTCACTCAATGCTCAGGAGAAACAACTCATGAAAAAGGAATCAAGGGATGATGATCGAAAAGAAGTTATCAATTGCTTCATTTCCTCCACAAAACTAACACTTCCTGAGGCTATATCAGACAGGTACAAGTTATCATGCTACTTGTTGGATCCCAACTTCAAAAGATTTCACACGGTCATCAGAATCATGGGATATGTCATCAAATACATCAATGCTCTTCGAAAGAAATTTACCATAACTTCTAAAATCAATCCTCTAAATCAATTACCATCTTTGACCGATGAGGATATCAGCAACTCCAGACAATACTTCTTCAAGAAGGCAACACAAGAGGTGAAGCACTTCAACGATCGATCAAAGTTCAAGAAGATCTCAGAGGAAAAGGATGGAATTCTTTACTTCACTGGACGTATCCTGCCAACCGATCAAATCTCTACACTTGGAAAGGCAACATCCACGATGAAGGACCTCACTGCTTCAACCTTTTGCGTCCCACTTGTCGACAAGAATTCTCCATTGGCATATTCAATTATTATGGACATTCATTGGAATCACCCCACCGCTCTGCACTCAGGAGTGGAAACAACATGGCGTTACGTTCTTCAGCAATGTTATATCTTAGAAGGACGATCACTGGTCAAGATGGTCAGATCATCCTGTCCACGATGTCGCTACCTGCTAAAGCGGAAGTTCAATGTCATCATGGGTCCTCTCTCAGAGGATAATCTCAAAATTGCACCTGCTTTCTACACCACAATGACTGATCTGGCTGGTCCATTCTTATCATACTCCCAGCATCACAAACGAACCACAGTCAAGATTTGGCTGGTAGTATTTTGCTGTGCAACAACGACATCAACAAAAATCAAGGTCATGGATAATTATGACACTCTTGCTTTTCTTCAAGCATTTACAAGATTGGCATGTGAAGTGGGCTATCCAAAAAAGCTACTTGTGGATGAGGGAAGTCAACTAATAAAAGCATGTGAAACCATGGAATTGAACCTCGTCGATATTCAACAACATCTACATTCCAAGCTCAACATTGAATTTGCCACGTGTCCTGTTGGAGGACATAATGTTCATGGTCGGGTTGAGAGAAAGATATCTGAAATCAAGAAGTCAATTGAAAAATCTATCAACAAAGAACGTCTATCCATATTGCATTGGGAAACACTTGCATCAACCATCTCAAACACAATCAACAATTTACCACTAGCTGTTGGAAATCATAAACATTTCGAGATGTCAGATCTACTAACTCCAAATCGTCTACTTCTTGGGCGTAACAATGAAAGATCACCGACAGAACCATTATCTGTGTCTAATGACTACGACAAGATCATTAGAACAAACAAAAAGATTTACGACACTTGGTTTGAGTGCTGGCTCACGGCTCATGTACCTAACTTGATGAGTCAACCAAAATGGTTCAACAACGACACAGACATAAAAACTGGAGATATCGTGCTTTTCACAAAGCAAGAGTCAAGTCTTGCATCTACTTATCAATTTGGTCGAATTCAGAACGTCAACAATGGTCGAGATGGAAAGATTCGTGAAGTTGATGTCGAATATGTAAACAATAACGAGAAAGCCAAACGTGTAACCCATCGTTCAGTCCGTTCATTGATATTGATCCATGGTATTGATGAAATTGATATCACCTCACAATTGTATGGGTTGAAGAATTGAATCCTTAGTTTATAATTATCAAAAAAAAAAAAAAAAAAAAAAAAAAAAAAAAAAAAAAAACATTTTTTTTCATTCTGTTGGGGGAGTGTTAAGGCAGGCAACCTTAAGTTCTCAAAATCTCAGAGTCCCAAACAACACTCCCACCATTTTTCACAGTGTCATTTTCTGTGTCTTCATTTGTTTTTGTCATGTTTGTTTACATTTTTCAGTTTGGTCTGCAATTTACACACTTTTCTACCACTTTTGGTATTTTTTCTTTAGCTTTGTGAAATTTATATGTTTGGTCAGTATTTTATTCATTAATTTATGTCAATTCAATATCTACTTTGCATTTTCACTAATTTATTTCATTTTTGTCAAATTAATTTTTTGGTCTGTAATTTATGCATCTGTTCTGCAGAATGCATAAATAGAGGTCACTTGCCTCACTTCAACAGAGACATTCTAGGAGTCAACATCAAATTAGTCTCTTATCAATACAAACTTAGTCACTTTTCATACACTTGGTGTTAGTCTAACACACCCTGTGTACATGCTGCCTACACAGCTTTCACATTCAGGCCAGCTGGTGAGTTTTTCTCTTTTTGCTTTCCCTTCCTTTGCCTTTTGCTTTCTTATAGTGGCTATTAGGTTTAAGATACATTTTCATTACTTATTTTTCTACTAGCATTCAATTATACTTAGCTTACACATAGAACTTTGTCATTCAAACTTCAATTTTACTTTATTTTCATATATACATTAGGACTTAGTTTTTGTTCAATTTTCTATTTCAGTTTGAACATATCCAATGCACTTTACAGTGTTAACCGTTGCAAACACGGCTTCCGCCTCCCTACATTGACTCCTGTTTGAGTTTGAGTAAGGTTAGATTGATAGTTGAACTATGTTCGATTGTCATTTGCATTCGAATAATCTTTGATTTCGTTCGATTAGGATTATGTTTGATGAGTTTGATTAAATTAAATTGGGATCACTCCGTTAGGGCTTTTTAGCGGGCGGCCGAGTGCTTAAGTACCGTACCAAAGTGAATAAAATCTAATATAATTGAATCAATCGAACGTAATCGAATACAATCGAACGTAATCGAAGCAATCGAACAGCAAATCCTGGGTAATATTCGATTGCGATTCGATTGCGTTCGACAATCGAATTGCAATTATTTGATTGCGTTCAATTGCGTTCAATTGATTTGGCGTTTGATTCGTTCGATTGACACCATCTGGGAATATCAGTTAGGGAAACCATCCAGGATCCTGCCATTCTATAAGCCAGCAAAAACTAAATGACACTTGTAAACTTAAGTTTCTTACCATTTTCCATCGAAAACAACCAAAAACATGCTACTTCCCAAAGCCGGAGACCAAAACAAATTATCTTCCAAGATTATGGCGCCCTTTTGGATCTATTGTTAAGGCCATCTAAAATGGTGGAAAGAGTTGCGGAAAGACAAAGGGGCTCGCTGGGTCGAGGGTGGTAACGCCAAAACGCCCAATATGATCTTCCAACAGAAGGCGAGTTAGTTGCCGCGCGAGTTACGTCATGCACTCCACCGTAGCGCAAACGAAGTGTGTTTAAATCAATATCATTAATTATAAGAATATCTTATGTGCTTACTTTCAGTAAACTTCGAGTGCTTCATTAAAGATGAAGAAGGTAAGAAGATAAAAAATGCGCTGGATAATTTTCATTGTAACAGTTTGATCAATCATCACTGAAAGTTTGAAAAAGTTTTTCCGACACAAAAGAAATTGTCAGCCAATTAAAAGCACAGTGTGCTTATACTTACTATGTTTGCTACATCGTCTAGGCTAAAAAAAGTGCGAAAAGACACGAACGCCGTTTTTTATTGAGTGACATTGTGATTTTTTTTGATTGCGGCCGCGTACAGGAACTCGCCAAATGTTCCTAACTGAATATGATGGCAAAAGATGATGAAAGATCTTACTAGCTTTGAGATTGGTGATGCGATCTTCAGTCCATAAAGAGATTCCAGGAGGTGGTTCCCTCTCCATCATGTCCATCTCTTTTTTCATTCTTACTTTTAATCGATTATTCATTCTCACTCAATTTGGTCCCGGTGGTGTCTTTCCCAGCAAAGAAAGAACAAAAAAAGTTGCAGTAAATTTTTCTGTGGCAACTTTCACTTTCGTTTTTACAAAAATTACCTAAAGACTACTTGTGTTTCAATAGCGCACCAAGTGATCAATAAAGATTTGATAAACTTTCCTTATTGTCTGACGCAGCGCATGCCTTTAAAAATACAAGAATTCTTCGAATTTTCTGATGTCATAAAACAAGGACTGTAAAGTGTAATAAAATTATTTTAAAATTATGAACAGTTTAAAAGTTAGGCAACTAAAATTGAAAATGAGAAATATTTTTATAAGTCAAAAACGACCTATTTCCAACAAATTTAGACTATTGATGATTTTTAGTAGAAAATATTTCATAGTATCTTTACTTCTTTCGGTCAGTAAAATGTACTGAAGAGGTTTGAAGAGATGAGTAACAAAGTGTTTTTATAGTAGCGATTTGCTTCTCAATGGCGGATCTAAACTCAATTCAAAAAGCGAAAAAGGGAGTTGTTATTGTAAGTATATGACATCATTAGACCTGAACTTTTATGTTGCTTCATAGATCTTATCATATATTTTCCTATGGTTATTGAGTTCCTCTCTTTTCCTGTATCCTTTACGATTGAGGTGGTTTTGTGGGGGTGTTGGCTCCTTCATACTGTCATATGATGACATATGATGCCGTGAGTGGTCCTAAATCCGAGAGCCCTGCCTAATTCCGACCCTCCAAATAACTGTTATGAAAAAAATTCTATGTTTACAAACATTCCCTCTCCAAGTTGAACGATAAACTATTGCAAGAGCTCTCGAAACAAAACATCTAACAAGATGATGGCTGGCTGTACACAAGTGTTACGCGTATGCCAAATCGCGTATTACGATCGTAATACGCGATTTGGCGATTGCGTGATCGAATCAAAACAAAGTACCGTAAGTTGGTCTAATGTCGACATCCGTCTTTTAATTTCGACACCCTTCTTTAGAGATAGGAACAATAGAAACTGAGGAAGGTCGGGATCGCTGATTGACTTTGACTAGCTCGATGAGAGGAGGAATCTTTAGTCTATCAGTGATTTCGACCTTCTTATTATTCCTATCTATAAAGAAGGATGTCGAAATTAGAAGACAGATGTCGACATTAGACCAACTTACGGTAAAATGATTCGGAAAGAACTATCTTTCGGCTTCAAGAGGCTTTTTACAGAATTTTAAAATGATCTTCAGAGCTAGACCTACAGATCAATGAGTAAGGTAAATTTTCGTCAATTTTTGTGTTGATTCGATTCCAGACGTTCGATTTTTGGCTTACTGAAACAGCCGTGACGAACAACCTCTAAATTGCCGAGTACAGGAGAAAAAAAATCGAAATTCAAAATGGCGGCCAAGCCCACGATGATAACTATCAAAAATCTTCGTTTTTCATTCAGCTATTGCAGCTCAATAAATCAATGAAATAATTTGAAATAAAAAGTAAACAAACCTTGAACCTTTCATGAATCCAAATAAATAAAAGTATTCATCTAAAGTGAAGATTATATTTCAAAATAAAACGATTTCCAAACCAACATAAAGTCAGTGTCTGCCAACTAAAAACTTCTCTGCAGGGTCACTGACAAGGAGTTACGACTTCAGACTTTAGATTCCAATTCTTGTATAGGCTGCAACTACACTGCCAAATGATCTGTATTACAAAGACTTCCAATTGGGTCCATAAGTTAAGAAAATGAGATTATCTTATAGCACGGGGGTTCTGTTTTTAAAAACAAACTTCAAAATAAAATTGTTAATGAGCTTGTTACTTAAAATATCACTTACTTACATAATTCATTTATGATATAACACCCCTTTCTTAAATAAATGGCCTCTTAAAGTCTTTTATGTCTGCCGCAAGAAGGAAGAAAAATTTAATTTGACCCCCGGTTTTTTCTCTCGTTTTCTAGCCATTTCCCGCGTGTTAGTGTAGACACAACTTTAATCCGGGGAAATGAAGCGTTTTCATTGGTCTAAAATCACGGATGGTCACGTGACCAGAATTTTTATCCAGGGAAATGCCGTGGCCGCAATGTTTTGCTTTAGTGAGATTGACCATTTTGTTGTTAAGATTTGAGCGGGCGAAATTTCTGTACAAACCAAAATATGGCTTCGTTGGAATACCGGTTGAAACACTTGTGTGTAATGCATGCCTCCAAGATGCCAATTAATGGGCCTTTCCAGTTTTTATAATTGTTACCCCCCAATGGATGACATGGAATTTCCGTAGCAAATTACTTTCAAGAAAGTCCGGAATTTACGTAACAAATTTACAAAATACCTATCAAAACCGTGGAATTCCGTTACTGACGACCCACGGCATGGCCCGAACATGTTTGGGCCTGTTCGGACCATGCTCGGGCCTCAAAAAAGTATTATTTTTGTTCGGACCATGTTCGGGCCATATATTTACAACATCATAGGAATAGTAGAATTTAATTTTATTTACCTTTCCTGGTTTATCATCATCCATTGTTAAATATTTTCATTAGTCAAATTCAAAGTTCTAAATACCAGTTTGATTCACAAAGTTGTATAACAGTATACAAAAAACAATCCAGAAAAATTCTGCTTCGAATAGAAGAAGACCACGAGAAAAGGGAACGGGATAAAGAATAAAAAGAAGACCATATTCAGGGGGTTTGTTTGAGGCCGGCGACCGGCGATTTTCGCCGACCTCAAAGCCCAATATGAGTTCAAAGTCGCCGGCCATAAAGTCTTTTCTAGATATCCTTGATGTATGATATTGTTTCTGAAAATTTATTTTTTGTGATCATATCTTCTGTTAATGAAAGACTTCATTTATATCATTCTCTTGAGTGTTTCTTCAAGTAAAATCACAGGCTTCTTATATTTAAAAGAATCATGATTATAACAAACTTTGAAGTGCAGAAGCTTAAAACATCACTTGAAGTATATTGCTATCTTTTACAGTAGTGTAATATTATTTTCTCATTCACTCTCTTTGTTTACTTTTAAACATATGCCTAACGTCTGCTAGCATATTCATTTTATAAGCACTTAACTTGATAATAAGGGTTTTTTTTCAATGATGTACTTTTAATAAAAACTCAAACAAGATATCTTTTTCAGTACTTAAAACCGCCTGATTTCAAAATTTTCTTGCCCTTCGGGCCCAACCATGGTGGCCCCTCAGGTGACTCTCACATAGCTGTATCACTAAAATAAAATCACGCGGCCCACGCGCAGGCCATTTAAAAAAAATATTAATCAAGAGGCCCGAACATGTTCGAGCCATGCCGTGGGTCGTCGTTACTGTAACCTAAAAAATCATGGAATTCCAATATGGCAATACTTTAATGCAAAATTAAGTAAAATTCATGGAATTCCGATACAATTTCTCTTTAAAGTTTGCCTGAAATTCCGTGCCAAAATTTATTTCAAAAATTGATGTCATCCATTACCGTAAGTTGGCCTAATGTCTGTAAGTTGGCCTAATGTCGACATCCCTCTTCTAATTTCGACATCCTTATCTAAAGATATGAATGATAGGAAGGTTGGAATCACTGATGGACTCATCAACTGATTGCTTAGCAAAAAAAATAAGTTTCAATCAGCGATTCCAACCTTCCTATCATTCATATCTTTAAATAAGGATGTCGAAATTAGAAGACGGATGTCGACATTAGACCAACTTACGGTAGGGGGTAATGTTTTTTTTCTGGAATGGCCCAATGTAATTTAAAAAGTGTGAATTGTAAAAAAATAATTACTTTTTATGATGCTGTTACTGCTGTTGTACATATTGCAATAAAAAATTATGTTTTGTATAAGAAGCAATCATTGTTATTTCTATTTGGTTCAATTGGTTCAATGTATCAAATCTCTCAGTTTAGTTGGCACTTTGGTATTTTCGTTGCGCCACAGCGAAAGGCTTGTTTTTATTTTAGTTTGTATCTTTGAAAGACCCCATTGGATTTAGGCAGGGCTGTCTGGGGCTGTCGGATTAAGGACCACTCACGGTGCCGTTTGTAGATTTTTTGTTATTCAATCCGTATTGGTGAAAATCGTTTATATTGGTTAGGGACAGGATCAGGGTTGAAGTTTGAGAGTCAAAAAAGGGTTGGGAGTAGCATTGGTAGTTAGACGTCCATATTCAAAGTGTATGTGTAACGGGAAAAGACCGTTAGGGGAAGGAAAGTCAGGTATTAGTTTACCGTTACCCGCCCGCATGTGTTTGAGCTACCGCTTAAAAATTTTCATTATTTAAAAAATTTTCATCATTTCTTTTTTTTTCAGTCCAAATATGAAAAACATCAATGCATGACTTACTAATTAATGGTTCTGACAGTATAGACCTAACTCTTCAAACAAAAATTACGGGAAATGCATGTTTGGACTTTGTACCTTATGCTGTACGCAAGCACTAAGCTAAAGTCCTGCAAAATCAGTTTTTTGAAGTTTGCAAAAAAACGCCTCATAGAAGATCTTTCAAATTCAGTATGTATGTGAATAGAGCAGTAAAAAATACAACTTTTCTATTTTTCCTTTTTTTGCAAAAGTTCTAGGAATAAAAATAAAAGGATAATGATCTGTAATGATAATTCAGGGGATGTCAATCGAAGCGATTGAAGCAATCGAAGTCGATCGAAGTGATTGGTCGAATCAATCGAAGTCAATCGAAGTGATTGTCGCATCAATCGAAGTCGATCAAACCTTTAAAAAAAATGTAAATCTTTGATCAACTTCGATCGACTACGATTGACTTTGATCGACTTTGATTGACTTCGATCAACTTCGATTTATGTTTTCTTTCGAGCCTAAAGGTCAGTCTCCACTAGCGCGCTGCGATCGCATCTTTGGCTTCAATCATTTTTGCTTTGAGAAAAACGCAGCGCGCGCTTGCTTTTCAGGAGAGTAAGCGTTACGTCAGATCACGCCAATGGAATTGCTTCATTTTTCTTATGACCAATAGCGTGGGAAGCTTTGCTCAAAGAAGAGCTATCGCAGCGTGCGCAAGTGGAGACTGAACGTTAAGGCAAAAAGGAGACAAGGTGGGTGAAATTATTTTCTGCAAGCAAGTTACAACGATAGCGACAAGAAAGTCAATCGAAGTCAATCGAAGTTGATCGAAGAGATCATAAAGAGGAAAAAATGTAAATCTTCGATCGATTCGACAATCACTTCGATCGACTTCGATTGATTCGACTGATCACTTCGATCGACTTCGATTGACTTCGATCGATTCTACAATCGAATTTTTCGATTGACATCCCCTGGATAATTGAGTACTATCCATTGATGATCAGCGGCACTATCGTAAAGCTAGAATCGCTTCGCGTACTCTTTGCTTGAGAAAATGATTGACAGATTGAAGTTTTCACCTGCGCGGGAGCTCGCAGGCGTTTTGCGAGCGTTCTCGGCTCAATCCTCGGACCACGCTAAAAATGGTAGACTGAGCTGTGATAGATCATTTCGATGGAAGTTGTTAAAATGTTTACAAGGCTCTTGACAGAAAATCGTTTGTTTTATTGTCAATGATGACAGTGCGGTTATTAATTTTGTTAGATCTGACAAATTGATGTTTGTAAGTGCACTTTATACTTTTGATTCCCATTGAAGAATCATATTCTGGTTTTCATGTTATTAGATGCTGTTTTAGAGCTTTAGAGATAGCCTGTCTGAACGGCATGAAGTTATGATGCTATCGTCTCTGTACGTGCGTTTGCGTAGGGAAAAATGGCGAAATGCGAAAATCGATTTTGGCAAAAAAAAATTTTTAATGACCCCTACAAGATTTGAGTATATCTTTTTATTTATTCCATGAAGCAATTACTTTCAAAAAATAGCACTTTTGGATCAGAAAAAGTCAAAAACCAGCTTTTTCCAATTTTCATTTGATCTGAAATTTTCAGTAGGGTTGGTCAACATGGTTCCCTCGCTCATATCAAGGCGGCGTGGGACGGGGGCAGGGATCAAATTAGCGTATTGCATTTCGCAATTCGCAATGCGTTTTTTGGATTACTTACAAGCTAAAAATTGAAAATTGATCCATTTTAGGATGCAAAATCATCAGGGTGTCTACGGGACCTTGAAAACCTTGAAAACCTTGAAAACTATCAATTTTCTGGGAAAAACCTTGAAAACCTTGAAAAATCGTTAAAAACCTTGAAAAGCACTATCCAGTCATTCGAAAAGTAAGAATAAGTAAAAAACCGCCTGCGGCGCTAAACCTTTATAATATAACATTTAGAGAATTCCATATTTTCCTGTTTCTGTTGCGATTCTGTCGCAACGAATGCAACATATTCTTTTATCATTAGCTGAGTTTTTGTCACTAATTTTATGTTTGCATGAACCCTAAGAAATCGACTGTTCCCCAATTTTCAAATCGCTTCAGGGCGTCTTGGAATAATGGCCGTTCATCAATAAAATTTTGAAGATTCCTTAAAACAACTCTTTTGGAAATAGATTTTTGTAAAAAACAAAATCAAAAACAAGGCGTTTTTTATCCATTTGAAAGAGTCAAAATCAAAATTTTCTCTCGTCGGCGCAAACCATGGTTGCGCCTCCTCGGTCACTGTAAACAATTGGTTTTGCTTCTAATTCTTTATTTCTACAGTTGGAAGACTAGGGAGCTGGATTATTTCTCTTTGTAGTGTTGTTCTCGAGAGGGAGATAGGAATTTAACTGTGAATGTAATTCCCCGGGCACCAAAAGCGAATAAATTTTATTTGCTGTCCTCTATTCTGAAAAAAAAAAAATTCCTGTAAAGAGCCATGTCAACTGAGTTTCAAAAAACCTTGAAAAGTGCCAAAGTTTTTGCCAAAAAACCTTGAAAAACCACTTAAAAATGACCAAAAAAACCTTGAAAACCTTAAAAATCCCGAAAAAAAATCCGTAGACACCCTGATCATGCTTATTAAAAAATTGCGATGCACTTTCTTTCCCTTATTTCGATGCCTGGGGGGTCATGTAAGAGAATTAAAGTTTCCAAGTAAAATCTTAATTATCACCAAAAAAGTGCCTTTTTTGTCCATATCTTTAAAAACCAAAAATATTGGCCTTAAAAATTGTTTGCTTTCAGTTCCTGTAGCCAGTAGTGTGACCCCCTGTATTTCTATTTTATTTTGAGCCGGGTTTTTCAATAGAGATGTCACATGACTCAAATCCCGCAGTTTTATTGGACTAGAGAAAGCGAAAGTGAAATTGCGCAATCTGATTGGATGAATAAAGTTTCCATGTGAAATGACACGTAAATTATTCTCATTCTAAAACAAGATGGCGACGAGAAAATCACCTATTTGCTTTGGAGGAAATTTTGTAAATTCTGGTTGATTTTTTAAGGTTTTATCTTATCTAATCTCATTTACTTTAATTAGTAAAGGCTTCTTCAATTTTTGGGGAAGGTAAGTCTATAAAAGTTATTTGTTTTTTGGTGGAAAAAAGTGTTTAAAAAAGCGTTTTTTGTGCTCAAGGTTTATTTTTCTTCGCAAATTTCCACTTTCCCAAACCAAATGCACGTGTCCGCGTACGCATAGTCTCTCGAAGCCTTCATGCAACTGATTTCATCCACATCCTTTGTATCATCGCCACTCGCGCGCCCAATGTGAAACAAAGGATATGATGTACCTTAAGGGAAAAAATTTTCGCGGAATTTAATTTCGTGAGTGAGCCGATTTCGAAAGTTTCACGGAATTTAATTTCGCGATTGAGAAATTTCAAAAGAATTTTTTTTACAGAGAAAATGTTTTTCATATTTTTCATCGATTTCAAGACATATTTCAGTCACATTAACAAACTTTAACAACAAAATAATAACATCAAATATGAATGTTTCTATGATAAGTCATGATAAGTCCAAAAATTCGAATTTCGCGAAATTTAATTTTGCAATTTAGCCATTTTGGTGTGTTTTGCAGAATTTAATTTTGTGAATTACGCCCAAAATCGCAAAACTAAATTCCGCAAAAATTTCTTCCACAAAAATTTCTTCTCGTAAAAATTTCTTCCCTTAAGGTATCATCGGCACTAATGTGAAACAAAGGATACGATGTATAATCGCCACTCGCCGTGCGGCCAAATGTGAAACAAAGGATATGAGCGTGTGCCGGTTAAAAATGAAGACTTTCTACTGCTGTTTACATTTGATCGTTCGCGTGGTAAAATAATAAATAATGAAACAAATGAAATTTTACCGCATCAAATTTTGAATTCAATGTAACAGTAAACTAATACTTAACTTGTGTTTGTCTTAGTGGGTAGGTATATCGGGATGATGAGAGTTAGCTGTGGCATTGATGACCAAAATGAAATTCCACTAAAAATTCCAAGGAAAAAATCAAAGACCACCGTAGCACTCACTTCTTTGTTTGCTTTTTCCTTTTGCACGCTATCCAAAATCCTTTCTCTGAGCAATTTAGTTAGGGGTGGTTTTATTCTTACCTCAGGAGTTTAAAAAACGAGCCTTTGTTTAGAAATTATGATGTAACTCGGCCGTTGTTAACCTCAGAAAATGGCAACCTTTGTAGCGTTTCGTTTGGATTGATTTTAGCAGGAATGGAAGCTTCGGTAAAATTTTGGTCAAATCATGAAGAGTGTTAAGGAGGTGGGTAGGTATGTTTTGAAAGTAACGGTCTTTTCCCGTTACGTGTGGCAACTTTGAATATGGACATTGTCACAACCTTGTCTCATTGTCTTACTAGCTTCAATATGACTCCCATTTCCTTGATGTATTCCTTTCTTTTAAATTGTCTCTCCATCCCGGCTTTTTCTGGCTCTGTATCACAATTGTTCCCCTCTATTTTCATCCGATTTCATCATTTTCTTATATACAACATTAGTCTATGGTATTGTATTTTTTGTCTTATTGGCCATTTCCCTACTTCTTTTATTATAATACCCCAGTGGTGTTGTAGTAGGGAATCTCAAGATGGCTTTTAGAACCCCCCTTGTAGTTTTTCTAGTCATTGGAAATTCTTTCCCTCAATATTCGTCCAGCATTCTCAAGGTAATGTGTCAGTGTTGAAACAACTGTATTTTCATAAATCAGTATTCTTGCTTCCATTGACACTATTCCCAGTTGTCCCTTACAATTCTCATAAGTTCTGTTGGAAACAGATTCTTTTCTTTTTTAGCTGTATTTGTTTTTCAATACATCCGCTCTCTGGCAACCAATTTCCCAGGTAGTTGTATCCACTCTTGGTTTGAATCTTTTCCAGTTTTCACTATCATGTAGCTTGTTTTACCTTTGTCAATGTTGAACGTGAATTTCCTTTCATCTTCCATAATTTGTAGTTTATGACCAACTTTTTCTACATCTATTTTATCCTCCCTGCCAAAGCAATATCATCAACATATATGAGGCTATCCACTTCAGCATTTAGAGTAACTGTCATGCCTGTTGGTTTTCCTAATTTATTGATTTTTGAAGTACTGCTACAACATAAAATAGGGCCAAAAATTGTTTTACTTCTAATTTCTATGTTGAATGTTTCTGTTTCTCCGTACGGTGTTCTAACTGTGCGTTTCTATTCATTGTATACAGCAGCATGGCTTCTCTTTGCCGTAGTCTATTTTCGACAATATCACTGACCCAATCCTCCATCCACAGTTTGTTGAAATACTTTTCTGCATCTACAAACAGTATATTGTATGTAATCCTCTTCAGTTGTCTATTCATATCCAGGGCTATCCAGTCTTCCTTCGTCGACCCTCCTTTAATCCCTCCATTTTGATGTTTATCAATTTTGATGTCTTTGGTGACTTTCTGTAATTTTTGGGTCTTACAATCCTAAATGTTTAAAAGAATTGTCCATCAAATTATCAATCAAATTATCTTTTCTTCTTTAAGTAAAACAAAACAAACAACTTAATCTGGTGACAATAATAAAATAAAAATGGCAACCTGTTTATCGATTGCAACTATGGTTCTCTGTTTTCTGGGTTTCTTCATGCTGTGCATCAGTACTGGGACCCGAAGATGGAAGGAAGACATCAACTATGTCAGAGGAACACGTACCTATATTGGTCTCTGGCAAGCTTGCATTGAATCCGAGGGAAACAATGATGGCTACCCTACCACTCAGGGTGTCATCTGTGATAAAGATTACTTGAGACCTCACTTGAATGAACCACCTCGTAAGTGTTATTTTATTAATTTTCTGTAGCGGAATCTTTGATGATATTTTTGTAAAGTCAACTTTCTGACTTTGGTTTCACCAGGAAAGGTGTTTTATCACTCCACAAGAATATTGAGAATACTACTAGTGTGTACGAGCAGCCAGAGCTTTTATTTTAGTAACAGGTTCTTGACTGATTTTCAACAACTTATTTTTATAGCATGGTTCAATGCGACACGTGCATTGATGTTGTTATCTTGCATTGGAACTGGTTTCGGATTGATCTTTTACATCACAGCTTTCATCACGGATAACAGCAAAAAGACCGGCAGCCGATATTTCCCTTGTGTTCTTATCATTTTCATATCAGGTGAACGATACTGTCCTTTCTTTCTTCGATGTTAATTTGCTCTTGTTAAATTCGAAAATAATCGTTGAATTGGAGACCTTAGTTCGAATTATAATGATCATAACTTTTGATTTTTGGACCTACCGGGAGGTCCTTTAATTTGACCGTTGTCCGTTCGTCTGTTACAAGCTTTTCTCGGGATTGGCTCATTAGTTTTTTTTAATTTTTTGCACAATGATACAAAATGGCAATGCCTGAAAAGTGACGGAGCCCGATTTTTGAAAAAAATTTTTGGGGGGCAAATTTGGGCCAAAAACTACCTAAAAATAAGGTTTTTTGGACTTTGTGCAAAATTGCTTCATTAGTTTTTCCTGATTTTTGGCAGAAAGATAGAGTGTAACGCATCCTAAAATGTGGCTGAAGTAATTTTTCTCGGAAATTTTTTTTTCGTCGTCAAATACGGATTTTCGCAAATTTGGGCCAAAAACTACCTAAAAATAAGGTTTTTTGGACTTTATGCAAAATTGCTTCATTAGTTTTTCCTGATTTTTGGCAGAAAGATAGAGTGCAAGGTACCCTAAAATGGTGCTGAAGTAATTTTTCTTGGAAAATTTCTTTTCGTCGTCAAATACGGATTTTCGCTTTTTTGGGGAAATTCCCTTTTACCATTTTCCTGTTAGCAGCTTTTCTCGGGATTGGCTCATTAGTTTTTTTAAATTTTTTGCACAGTGATACAAAATAGCAATGCCTGAAAAGTGACGGAGCCCGATTTTTGAAAAAAAAGATTTTGGGGGGGGGGGGGGGGCAAATTTGGGCCAAAAAACTACCTAAAAATAAGGTTTTTTGGACTTTGTGCAAAATTGCTTCATTAGTTTTTCCTGATTTTTGGCAGAAAGATAGAGTGCAAGGTACCCTAAAATGTGGCTGAAGTAATTTTTCTCGGAAAATTTTTTTTCGTCGTCAAATACGGATTTTCGCTTTTTGGGGGAAATTCCCCTTTACCATTTTCCTGTTAGCAGCTCTTCTAGGGATTGGCTCATTAGTTTTTTTTATTTTTTTGCACAATGATACAAAATAGCAATGCTTGAAAAGTGACGGAGCCCGATTTTTGAAAAAAATTTTTGGGGGGCAAATTTGGGCCAAAATAAGGTTTTTGGACTTTATGCAAAATTGCTTCATTAGTTTTTCCTGATTTTTGGCAGAAAGATAGAGTGCAACGCATCCTAAAATGTGGCTGAAGTAATTTTTCTCGGAAATTTTTTTTTCGTCGTCAAATACGGATTTTCGCAAATTTGGGCCAAAAACTACCTAAAAATAAGGTTTTTTGGACTTTATGCAAAATTGCTTCATTAGTTTTTCCTGATTTTTGGCAGAAAGATAGAGTGCAACGCATCCTAAAATGTAATTTTTTCCGGAAATTTTTTTTTTTTTCGTCGTCAAATACGGATTTTCGCAAATTTGGGCCAAAAACTACCTAAAAATAAGGTCTTTTTTTGGACTTGGTGCAAAATTTCTTCATTAGTTTTTCCTGATTTTTGGCAGAAAGATGGAGTGCAGGGTACCCTAAAATTTGGCTTAAGTAATTTTTCTCGGAAAATTTTTTTTCATCGTAAAATACAAATTTTCTTTTTTGGGGGAAATTCTGTTTTACCATTTTCCTGTTAGCAGCTTTTCTCGGGATCGGCTTTTTATTTTATTTTTTTTCATTTTTTGCACAATGATACAAAATAGCAATGCCTATAAGTGACGGAGCCCGATTTTAAAAAAATAATTTGGGGTAAATTTGGGCCAAAAACTACCTAAAAATAAGGTTTTTTGGACTTGGTGCAAAATTGCTTCATTAGTTTTTCCTGATTTTTGTCAGAAAGATAGAGTGCTAGGTACCTTAAAATGTGGCTGAAGTAATTTTTCTAAGGAAAATTTTTTTTTGTCATAAAATTTTCAAAAAAAGACGACCAAGTTACACAATGATAAAAGAAAATAAATCAGACGTTTTTGCATTGTTCTAAAACTTATTGTGTTTGCTCAATACCAATAGTAAAATGTAGAATACCTACTTTTATCTGATTTTGATCAAGGTAGGTCCATTCAGCATGTTGCTTGTTAATTTTGATTTTAATTCAGGTCTATGTGCTGTGATTGCATTATCTATCTTCACAACTCATCGCAAATGGGGCGTTCAATATGAAGTCGGAGGCGGTGAATTTTACGCCCAGTACTGGACACAGGTCGAAGGAGAAGCTGTTGTTGATGGTACACGATTCAAAATCGAGACATGGTTGAGATGGTCGTACGGTATTGGTTGGGGAGGAGTTGCCATGACACTTTTCGCTCTTATTACCGCTGCTTTCTCTGATCTAACCCGACGACAAGTCCGTTATTAAACTGGAGAATATTTTACTTAAGTAAAATCAACCAATAGTAACAGAAATGGACTTTATGAATTTTAGATTTATGAAGAACCGTTTTGGAAAAAAAATTATTTACAGTAGCTGGTAGTGCTTGTTAGATGCCAGGATATTGAAGATAACCTTTTTGGTAATAAGTACTCATATTGGTGAGTAATTCAAGGGACAGAATGTTACTAAAAATAGTTAATGTTTTATTATGTACTAGGTTTGAATTTAATTAAAGTTAACAAAATTTTATGTTTTTAGTAGAAGAGACTTTGTTTGCCCTACCTGACCGTTTTCTCAGAAATGTAAAAAATACTAGGCCCTTAGATGTCTAAATTGAATATTAGGCTGCTGATATCCACTAACGGATTCGTGCTCCTTATACTACCTGCGTTTTGTAGATGTCTACGATTCAGACTAATTGAATATCGAATATGAAGAGGTGATGATGACAACATATTATCATCGCTACCAAAATTCTTCTTGCAAGTTTTACAAAAACAAAAGTCTCAACCATGCTGAATTTCGTCACCTTATTTTTGTATGTTAAAAATTCTTATTAATTTTATGGGTGGTCGTTTTTTATATTTAATCATTTACTTCTTTTCCTTTTTATAATGATTCTTACTTTATTTTAAACGCACAATTTTTTTATATCTTGTATTTACCAAAAGTATATAGAAAGATTTGAAAACGGCTACATTGGAAGTGATTCGACAAAACTTTGCTTCTTCTAAATTTTCGAGTGTGAGAGAGTAAGCTACAATCGACTAAACTGCGTGAATTAGAAATAATGGTTATTTTGCACAAACGCTCAAAGTAGTGGAAAATTTGCTAATATTTACGTTGTTCTTATGTATTTACTTGAAGTATACCATGTAAAGTATAATCCATTTTTATGTTGATTGTCTATCATTTTGTACATTGCCTCTCTTTATGGCTCTAATGATTTTTTACTTTAATTATGAAAAAATATAATCCTAAAAAAAAACAATCAAAGGCTACTTTGTTTTCTAATTAGGTGAATTTCTTTTTGACAGAAAAGGTTTCCATGAACATTTTCATTGGCATCTGAGAATGATTGGTCTGAGGTAAAGAAAGTCTGGCTTTTACATCAATTACACCAAAAAACTTCCTCGTTTTTAAAATAACACTGTGACAACCAAAGCATAGTGGTTCCAAAACGAGGGAAGTGTTTTTCTTGTCGTGTTCGGAAAAACTGAATTCAAAAAAATTACCTGGATGGCGAACTCTTGGGCCACTTGATAATCTTTAATCACCCTTGATATCCACATCACCACGGAAAACATAATTCTCATCGAACTCGTGATTTAAAATCAAACTAATTCGACCATTTTTACAAAATTTCTCAATAACAAATGTATGTGACGAAGTATGGAGCAAAAAGTTCTCTTTTCATGCATCATTTTTGAAACCGTTTTCTCATTCACATCAAAATTGAGCTCTCAAATTAAAGATTGTTATCCTAACTAGTCTATTTAAATTCCTCTATTTTGTATTATGTCCGAATTTTAAAAGTTAAACCACAAGGAAAAGTTTCTTTCCTAAAGACAATTAGATCTTTCGAATGATTAGTGCCACGGACTTTTATTTTGCTGAATTTCAAAATTGATAAGGAGTTTGGTGAGGAATATTAACGTTTGATTTGTTTATAGTTCATAGGATTTTTTCAACTTTTTTAAATAAGCAACAGTGTTTTAGGTGAGTATTTTTATACCGATATATCGTTAGATTAAAGTTTTATCAATTGAAAACATTTGAAAAAAAGGTCAAAATAAAACTTTTTTTTTGTCATTGAATGTAAGGTATAGTTTGTGAAAAACAAAATTGGTCAAGCAGTGATAGCCTATTTTTCTTTCAATTCTTCACAAATATTTATTGGGTACCGTTGTTTCTTTCTTTTCTAGATTTGGATAATAACAGTGTCACGAAAAGAATATTTTGACCTTCATCCTTGTAAAGATTCTAGTAGCAAGAGTCTGAGCACTTTCTCTAAATCTAAACCTCCTCGAAGAAAGCTTTTTATATTTTCAAATTCAGGAAGACCATTGCAAAGTCACAATGGTACGTTGTTTTCACGCAGTAGTTTTGGTGTGCTCCATTGCAACTTTTGCTACACTTGCCATCAGTACTGGATCAACAAACTGGAAAGAGGATTTAGATATCTACAAAAACATGCACAAGTACATTGGTCTTTGGAGGGCTTGCATAAATGTGAAGGGAGACTCGGTTTCAGAGCTACCTCCATATCAGGAATGCGATCGTGACTTTTTGAGACCGAGGTTACAAGAGCCACCAGGTACAAATATGAAACTTTTCGGTTGACGTCTTTTTAAAACGGAAATGTTTTAGCAGTATCAAGCCATTTGGATAGATCCAAATGGGGTATATTTAATGAGCTCAAGGACATCTAAAGAGCTAAATCTGCTCACCGATGTTTAATTTGTTCGATTCTGCACCTGAATTTAATTCTCTTTTTTTATGATCAGGCTGGTTCAATGCAGTCCGTGTTTTAATGTTGATGTCCTGCATTGGATCAGGGTTTGGTATTTTTCTTGTTGTCACGGCCATCGTCACTGATAAAGCGAAGAAAACTGGAAGTCGCATGTGGATCTGTGGATTACTTGTTCTACTGTCAGGTAAGTTCCCAGAATCCATTGCCATACACGGGGGATCTCGCCGTACGTGCAGCCTTTGAAATCGGAACCTTACAGTGCAAGTGCAGAGAGAATTTAGCCAAATTTGACAAAACATGGTCAGATTTCCCAATTTTTACACCCTTAGAGTGCAGTTTCTCCCATCATTACTTACTTCAACCCTTACAGTATACTTTGGGGAGTTAAAAAAGGACCCTTAAGAGCTGCACGTAGGTCGGTCGTTTACCTTGAGTGCCTCCACCCGGGCATGAAATTGTATGAAAAGCTCAAAACAAAATTTATCAAAAATCCACAAGCATGAAGTTCAGAACAGTCCGCCCAGTAGAAAATTCCCTTTAATCTTTGCATGAGTAAATCATTTATGGACCATTTATCTAGAGGTGCCAAGATATGGTATTTGAACGATTTGAATATGGTATATTAAAAATTCCAAGGTACTGCTCGCTTAACTTACATATTTACCACGCAGCAACACTTGTTGGGGGGGGGGGTTGTCATAATAAAGGGGTGTTAGAACTAAATAGAACTTAAGTAGAATCAAAAAAGGGTTGTAAAATTAAACCATTTTAACCTTACAGGTGTATTGGCGATCGCAGCTTTGGCAATCTTCAGCCAACATTTTGAATGGTCGGTTGAATATGCTCACACGGCCGGTCGTTACTACGCAACTCATTGGCATAAACAACCTGATCATTCAATGGTGGATGGTGTTTTCTTTAAGATCGAGATTTGGTTACGTTGGTCATTCGCAGTGGGATGGGCCGGTGCCGCTATGTCTGTCTTCACTTTCATCACCGCTGTATTGTCAGACTTGACAAGGGGTGTTACTATACTCAAATATTGAAGAATACGATTTTTCGCTCTTTGTAAATTTATTGACATCTTTTCAGCATTTTAGTTCAGGGTACGAAAATCACTTACAATGATAAAATTAGGTTCTTTAGTCAAACTGTCACTTAAGACAAATAGTGGTGCAAAAGGAACCATGTTTTAAAAGTCGATTTACACATAGCGCTCTAATTCTCCTGATAGAAGAGTGCACAACCACTCGTCCTCTATTTTTGAATATCGATTCTATGAAAGGTTCACTTGTGTAATCGGTGTGAGAAACTTAAAATTTGATATTTCGAATTTCACAATGGCACTGGGACCATATAACCATATTATAGAGCCTTGTATATTTGAATATAATCTTGAACCTGAATACAGCTGTTTATACAACCATTCCAGATATTAGATTTTGCATAGCTGTCTTTCTAACTTTCTTCCTTACAAAAGAACACGAAAATATCGAAAAATAAGATACAATTATGCTTTCCTTAAACCCCAGTGATTGTTCTAGCTGAAATTATTTTTTTGTAAATATTTGGCTTACAAATTTTCAACGGATCGTAAAACTATCAAATACTAAAATGGCTCAAAGTATTATCCAAGTACATGTTTTTTTTTATAAGCATAACGCTTATAAGCATATGAAGGCTCAGATTTGCAGAATTCCTAAGCATAACGTGAGCATATATCCCATATATGTCAGCCTAAAATATTTTTCAAGTTGTCATTTTTATGTGTTTAAAAAGGTTTGGTAGAGGTCAAGTAAAAAAAAAGGCATTCCACGGCTAGCTACATTCCACTGTTCCCAAAATCTGAACGAATTTTTACAAAATTTCTGAAATTTCATTAAAAACTTGGCCCAGGTGAATCATAAGCATGATTTTTAAGCATATAATAAACATAAGCTAAGTCTGGATGCTTTGAGAACTTAAGCATACACGAGCCTGACCAAGGGTAAGGGTAGGAAATTTTTGAAAATTAGAGAAAATTTTTTCGAAAAAGTCTCTCGAAGGGTCACTTTTTCACTAAAATTTGGTCTCTCGAAGGGTCGGTTTTCGGAGCTCCCGTCCGCACATACTCCTCATTCACCCCCGGGGCATACACTTGCTTATAAAAAACAAAACATGTAGCAGTTCATTTGTTTCAAATCAAAAATGAGTTCCGTATTTCATCTTCCACTTTCTTCCAGAGTACCTATATTACAAAAAATGAAGTTAAAATATTTCAAATGGCGTAATAGATGGAAATCTTATTGATTGAACACCCTTCGGATTTATGGATCGTATCAAAGTTTACGATAAACGCAAAATAGTTATTAGGGCAGAACATAAGTGAAACCTAATCTAATCCAGAGTACCTACAGTTGACGCTCTCTAATTCGACGTTCTACTATTCGATAGGCTCCCTTATTCGATGAAATTTAAAGTTCCCGTCAACAAGAAACTCTCATAAACGACGCTCTCTTATTTGATGAGCTCCCTTATTCGATGAAAATCCAATTCCCCTCGAAGATCGAATTAGAGAGCGTCAACTATATTACAAAAAATGAAGTTAAAATATTTCAAATGGCGTAATAGATGGAAATCTTATTGATTGAACACCCTTCGGATTTATGGATCGTATCAAAGTTTATGATAAACGCAAAATTGTTATTAGGGCAGAACATAAGTGAAACCTAATCTAATTCAAAAATGCCACTCTTTCAATAGTATTAAACAAGCTATGTTTTCAGAACATTTCAATTTCAACACAAATGATTTCTGACGATCGTCTGAAAAGGACGGGTTCCGATCATCCCATTTAGTTTGGATTGCTTTTATAGTTGAGAATTTCAAAGAAGTATATGATTTGTTCCAAAAATTTGGCAGACCGCACATTTTGATACACTGCTCTTCAAGGAGAAAAGATTTAACTACAAGTAATACCTCGTTGAAAAGATCACTTTAAGCAGATTAAAGACTTTCATTCAAAAATTTCGAAAATGAAGAAAAATCTTATATGATATCTTTTTTCTTTCAAGAGCAATGTATCAAAATATGCGAACTATCAATTTTTTTGGAACAGATCTTAGTTTATCTTACATTAAGCGAAATGCCATTTTTTGGTTAGGCCCAGCCAAACAGTTGAAAAGTTGAACCCGGAAAAGTAAATTTTCACTAAAAGTATATTATTTACAAAATTAATTCTTTTATTTTATTGCCTTCACTAATAAATAGGCGAGAAGAACAGTTCTAATGGTTTGTTTTCGCGCCAATGAATAGCGAACGCGTCTCCCAAAGTCATCGAGTCTTCTAGTTCATGGTAATCATGAGTGTCTGTCAAAGCAAAGATTTTAAAATGATCGCATTCTGTAGCTTCTTGTTGTTCACGATCTAAGCGTGCTCGAATGATGAGAAAATGTGACAAGTGAGCCATCGTAGCGTTCCCTGTTGTTTTGATATAGCGTGAAGTGTAATGCGGAAAATCTGGATGTGGGTGGAAAATAAGTTCAATATCATCTATGAATGTTTCAATAGTTTCTACACTAGTTGCACTATTCGAATTTTCGTCCTCAGTTGATATTTGCTTTGGTAGTTTTTCTTTGACAGCTTTTCGCTTGTTCGTTTTTGACGCGGACGGTGTAGCTGGGGAACTCGGCTTTTCGTCTTTTGTTTGCTGGTTTGATGAGGTTGAAGGTTGTTCGTCGGGTGGAGGGGCTGTCAAAGATAGAATATCTAGTTGTTATTAAGTTTATAAGAATGGGTGAAACCGAGACAGAAATATATCATCGTTCAAAATCACGATAATGATCAAATGCTCTTTTAAATCACGATCTTGAAACAATTGATATTGATAAATGATCATTTAGACTAGAAACTAATCCCACCTTGTTCTTCTTGAGCATTTGAAGCCTGTTGAGCAGCTAGCGCCTCCGCTGCTTTCTTTTGTTGTTGCTTCAACATCCTTTGCAAACGATTCTGTGCTTGAAGTCGCAACCCTGGAAAATTATGATGTCAAAGTGTTAGAAAACCGTTATTCCAATCTCGTATCCAGAGCTCCTTGCACGACTTTTTTTTTTTTTTACTAATGAATGTGATATAATTGTGAGCCCTATTAGAGTCATTTACATTGTAAAAAAAGCGTAATAATTTCTTTGTCTCTCAAATATTATTTTCTGAGTATTAAATCGATTTTAAACAAAAAGTACGGCTTTCGCTCATTATAGCAAAAATATTAAAAAGTCCACGGTTCTCGTTTGAGATGAGAATAATTATCCAAAAAACAAAGAACATGAAGGAAATAAATATTTAAAAACAAGTCCTGAAATGCGATTCTTTGAGATCTTTAAAGCCTTTATTATAAATAGTGGATTACCTTCCTCGATACTGTTGGTTAAAGCCTGTTGATTGGTGTGTTGATTGAGTTTCTCAAGCACTTGTTCTTGCTGTGCATCATATTCGTCACGATTAGGGTAGATCTGTAACATAAATGAGAGAAGCAAAAAGTTGAAAGTTGTCTTGAAAGTAAAATGATTCTCCTGATGAAATCTACTGATGGTAAATAGCATCTTATCGAATTCCTAAATAAATTACTAAATTATCAAAAAGTATTTTCTTCATCTTCTCATATACATAATGAAAAAAAATACCTTTTCGATGAGAGAATCAAAATTTGGATCTCTTCTCAAAGATCGTTTCGAAATCAATTTCTTTCGACAAGTAGGGCATTCTTTGTTACCAGCTCTCAATGCAGTGATAATACAATCATGACAAAACCTATGAAGACATTCTTTGGTGGTCATCGTTGTAGTTAACATATCCAAACAAATGGGACACATTAATTCACTGTGAAGACTTCTTGGTGACAACACTATCTCTGTATCATCTGTTATTGCTTCTTGTGGAGTACGATGTAATTCATATAAGCTCAACTCCCATGATTTGGGTGGCTGAAATGTTTGTGCAGATTGTGACATTTCTTACTTTTTATCCTAAGAAGAGAGGAAGCAAAAAATAAGGTTTTTAAAAACAACACAATTTTCATTTTTATTTGCCTAGTGTGTAAAGATATATGTAAGAAAATTTTTTCCACCCCTGTCCACCCTTCATAACGTTTTGCAGACTCTCATCTAGCTTACTCAGCAAAACTTTAAACAAAAATATTGTGTGAGCGCCAGACATTCCTAATATGAGAGGAAATAAGAATTTCTGTCAAACTATATTTACTCAGGAGATTTGGGAGGCAGAGCATCTATATGCATTTCCTTATTGGAAATCAGCACTGTACTATACTAGGTGCACCAAAAAAAGTATACAGTTTTGTGAAAATATTGTGAACTAAAAGATTTATTGTTGATTCATTTTTTTCAATTAAAAGTTATGTTAAAAAAAACTTTTTAACTAACACAAAATGACAAAATTCATTAAAAGGATCTTAAATCACATCTAATTCTTTCTGATCATATGACCAATCATCACCAGACCTGTCAATTTGAGATGTGCATTTTGACGTAGGAACCCAAATTTTAGCCCTTAGCCTCAAAATTTTCTTTGGGGAGGTCCCAATAAGAACAGGATAAGACACTTTTAACCTAACCTAACTCCTTAGTCTTGCACGAAAATAAACACACTTTGCATTTACAGCTGTTTCACTTTTTTGTTTCTTAGCCTGCAGGTCCACATCAGTTTTAACTGCCAATGTGGGAACCATATTTCATATGTCCCTGGTGATATCTTTTGTTGGTACATAGCTAGGCTACCATCTTCTTGCTCAATCATTAACGAAAAATAAAATCTTAAACATACAATAAAAATTGCGACGTATTACTCGTTTTTCAAAAGGAAATGAGTTTTTTTGTCTCAAAACTGCTTGAAATCCTCCTTTCATACTCAAATCAACCACCCAAACCATTCAAAATTGCAACTGGCGTACCATTTTAGCGTGACAGACACAAAACATGAAATTCTTTTAGTATATAAAGATATAGTTTTGTACATAGAACCTGACCTGTGTTGACAAATAAACTAATAATAATGTTGATAGGGGGGTCCAAAAAATTGTCCTAAAATTGATAACCGGGTGGGTACGCTTATTTGGGAACTTGGAATACAAAGGCATTTTACCATTGTCCTGACTTTCCTTATTAGGCAAGGGGAAATGAACCGGTTAACCTTCGACTGCCCGCATGCCTTCGAGCTGCCGCTTAAAAAAGTTCATTATTTCAATAAAAGTTCATTATTTTCTTTTCTTTTGAAATTTCCCAGTTTCATCATCTGAAATTGCCTATAAAACCTTCCATGTACACCATTTTGCCACTGCAATTGAAAAATTCAACCAGTAAACCAGTTCATCTCGCCTTAGGAAAGTAAAACTGTTTTCATAAAGTTTGCAAGAAATACAAAAAGTCCCATGTTCCCAACGGCATGGATGGACAATGAAGAACAACCTTGAAAGACTATAATGCATTTCAGAAGACCCGGCAAGGTGTCTACTGGTGGAGCAGGTGGCACAAAAAGAAAACTCTATCATTTCTGCGTGTGTTGAATTGACCTCTTTTATCTATCTCACAATTTCCTCTTCTTTTCAAACTGGGCTCTTAGCGAGTGTGTTGGAGATTGTGAGATGAAGAAAAGAGGTATGATTGTATAATTCTTTCTTTGTTCAATGCCCAGCTAGATAGATTCTGTACACTTTTAAAACTTTTATTTTAGCCTTTTATAATGTTTTTCTATCAAGATATGGGTTATCAAAGTCAAAAACGCATTTTTTTCCTATCGCTTTGTCATCTTCTCCACTAAAACTCCTGACGAGTGTACACCCTAACACCTAACACTATTAAAGCACTCCACTGTTGTCTCTTATACTGTTGTATGTACCGTGAGATCGGGTAACTTGCATCAGTGGAGGCTAACATGCATAGCCCCCTCAAATGAATGACCTGGCTGGTCATTAAAATAAAAAGTAGAGTAGTCGAGCTGCGAGTGGAGCTGCGTCCGTTAGTTCACTTGTTTTGAAATTTTGCTGCTTTGATTGGTCAGTCTATGCAAGTTTCCCTCCACTGATGCAAGTTACTCGACTCCACGGTACTGCACTCCCAGTTTGCGGAGTATGACACAGAAATCATCGAGATCTCGGGGGCAGAGATTGCTTACTTTGTAAGAGCAGGAGCAAAATTTTGATAATATCTACATTTCAGGGGCAAAATTATTAAAAACTGGCTAATTTCACCAATTCTTCTGGCTTTTTTGTGGTGGGAAACAGATCTTAGGAGCAGAGTTTTGATGTTGGAAATTTTCCTTGGGGCAACCCATGACATGCATGCTCTGACAGTCAGGGATATCCCTCAATTGCGGTATACTGCAATTGCAGTAGTTTTCATTTGTCGAGAAGAAAACTTTTCTTTATTAAAAGAATCTAATCTACGGAAAAAATATTTCGCCTAGGTGCGTTAAAAAGATATGGTCAATTATATTATGTATAAAAATTGCCTGTTTTCTCGCTCCTTGAATCTCGAATTCTGTTTTTTTAATAATCTGCAATTGCAGTATATGAAAAATGTAAAAGTGACGTTTTTACTGCAATTGCAGTATACCGCAATTGAGGGATATCCCTGACTGTCTGAAAACAGCTGAAAACCTGCTGGGCTGCACTCTCTTATATAAAACTATGTCAAAATTTCCTCCCCTGAAAAACCTGTGTGATTAGGGGTCAGTCACAAATCGATTTTAAGTTAGAAGAACGTCAATTGACGTATATGGGTGGGTGGGTTAAAGGTTGTTGACGTTTTTCAGAAACATCGATTTTTCATTCCATGTCAAATATTACTTCTCGCCATGTTTTGTTTGATCGCTTTGTTTGTTTTGAAAACCAAAACAAACGGCTCGATGTTTATGTCTTTTCTTTGTTTGACGGCCCGAACGGCCCTTGAATTTTTGCAGATGGCCGTTCTTTCTGTCGCTACATACTACGGAGATAATTAATTACAGGAATTTTGTGAACAAGTTTAGAAATTATCTCCGTTTCTTTTTTTCTTCAAATATAAACTATGCGAGTCGTAGTGAAAATCAAGATGGCTGACGAAACAGCAATGAAGGCAGTTTTTATCAATTTTCGGGGATATCAAGGTGTTTGACGTTTTTGGGTGTGGGTGGGTGGGTCAGCTTTTAAAACGTCAATTGACGTTCTTCTAACCTAGAATCGATTTGTGACTGACCCCTTATTGCAAAGATATTTTGGACTTGGAGCCCCACCAGTGACTTTCAGTCATCAATATGGAAACCATCTATCAGACCCGATGGATTCTTTTAAATGTATATACTATAAAAAAATAAAATATACCTTTTTGGACGCTTTTTGAGTGAAGATAGAGTTCTTGTTTTGATGTTATCAGTCGGCCTCAACATAAAGATTTACCAGATACTAGTCGGGTTTAACATGTAGATCGTTTGATTCGATTTTATAATATTTTACAGAACGCCGCAATCAAGGTCGTATATCATCATGGAGATCCATTCGGTAAATTAAGCAAACGAACACGAGCGGCACGAGCGGGATGGACATTTTCCAAACAAATCGACAAAAGTAACGAAAGAGACTAGAAGGCTGCTACAAAGATTATTTAAAAACCCCAGTAAACCTAGTACTATCCAATACAAGACGATGGAGTTAGGGACAGAAATCGGACAAAAGTTGAAGGTATAATTGTATTTCTAATTCTCTTGTTTGTTATCTGATCTCTATTTTTTTTCATATATTTATCTTTTCTACCTTTCTCATTATATATTTATCCTTTCTACCTAGCCAGACGGTGTCAATCGAACGAATCGAACGCCGAATCGATTGAACGCAATTGAACACAATAGAATAATTGCAATTCGATTGTTGAACGCAATCGAATCGCAATCGAATATTACCCAGGTTTTGCTGGGTTTTGCCGTTCGCTTTTATTCGACTATGTTCGATTACGTTCGATTGATTTAGATTTTATTCGCTTTCGTACGATACTTAAGCGCTCGGGCCGCCCACGCTAAAAAGCTCTAACAGAGTGATCCAATTTAATTTAATCACAATCAAACTCATCGGACACAATCGTAATCGAACGAAATCGAAGATTAATCAAAATGTAATTGACAATCAATACCAGGACCCTGCCGACGCACCGGACTGTCCGGTGTATTTGTCCGGTGGCAAAAAGAACCCTTTCGCTACACCGGACGCAATAAGTCCAGTGTCAGTCCAGTGTTGCATACAGGGAATTTTGGACGCCGGACATTTATGAAACAAAAAATTAAGAAACACCGGACACACCGGACTGGTCATGTCCGGTGTTTTGATTGTCCGATGGGAAAAAATATCCTTCTCTGACACCGGACATCCGACTTCCTTAAGTCCGGTGTAGAAATTGTCCGGTGGTGAAAAAAATTCTCGTTTTACACCGGACTTTCGCGTGTCCGGTGTTCGTTAAGTCCGGTGCGTCGGCAGGGTCCTTCAATACCAATGGAACGTAGTCAACTATTAATCAAACCAATCTAACCTTACTTGAACGCAATCAAACACAATCGAATATTACCCAGGAATCGGCCGTTTGATTGAGATTCGATTACGTTTGACAATCGAATCGCAATTATTCGCTCGCGTTTGATTACGTTCGATTGGTTCAATTGCAATTTTTGTTCGAAGTTGTTCAATTGACATCGTCTGGACCTATAGCTAGGAAGGAGGCCATCTTTATTTAGTTTAGACACACAAAATGAGGGCTTTCAGAGCTTCATCACTTTTATTTTAAAAATGGATTCCCAGTGATTTTTTCACTATTTTCGAAGCATTTTTAGTATTTTGCGATGTCGTTTGAAAGAAAATGCGAAAGTATCTTCAATGCATTTCTCGTGGAAAGCGAAGTAAGACTTGAAATTAGTGATTGTAGACAAAGCAAAGTAAAGTGAAGTTTTGAAGTAGCCAGTAAATAAAGCAATAGATAAACGAATAAAGAAAGTTGCGAGATAGCGAGTTGATAAAGGAATGGATAAATGAATGAAGAAAGATGTGAAGGTAGCAAATATATAAAGCAATAGATAAACGGATGAAGAAAGTTGTGAGGTAGCAATTTGATAAAGCAATAGAAATGTGTGGAGTAGCAAAATAGGTGTTTTCTTATAATTTTTTAGCTTCACATTTTTGAGCTAGGAAATCTTTTTTGGTCGCTAAATCTAAAATTCACTTCGCATTTTATGAAGTGCGAAGCTATAGTTCGAACCCTGCTCTTTTCAGGGTTTAACTCTTTGGCGGATATGGGGGTCGTTAACAACCCCCCATTAAATTATTGAGAAAAACGGAGTTTCTAGGCTATCAAAACCCGTGATTTTTATATGTACAGGTGAACTTATGTTATTAGAGACAGAAAGTCTCAGTTGAACGATCATAGACCTGTGTGCTAACAGTAATATGTATATAGGCTGACAAGCTGCAAAATCAAAACATTGAAATATTCAGTTTCAAGCAGCCACACTGGTTGACTTTGAAGAAGATTTGAGCAGATTCAACTGGTTATTATGGTCGAAATCAATGCAGAATGAACTTTTATAGTTTGTGTTATGTTTTGGCTTCAAATTGTTTGTAAAGAGTAACTCATTCTATCACACAATATCCATGGGGGATGAATTGGTATACGTCAGAGTTCAGACGTCGCCCACATTTTTACCAGATGAAAAGACATTTGTAACATGTCTCATAATCCAGTTTTCAAGCCACAACAAGGCTAACTAAATCTTTTTTGTATAATTCTGAAAGAACACTCAATTTGCATACAAAGTGGCTCTCATTGGACTACCCAAGCTCTTGTGGTGTGGTTCAAAGTTTTCGTATATAATTCAACATTTCGTGGACGACAAAGACCAGGCTGCACAAGGCGTCTCTATGACTATGACCATATATATGACTAGCACTTGGATTTATCACTGATTTACTTGCTCAAATCACATACAATGGCCTTTGTTTACAACAGAAAGGTCATTTGACCAATTTCATCTCATGGACATTTCTGATTTTCAAGTTACCGCATGACACCCTGAATGGACACAGCATAGCTCACATTATTGCCGTACATGGTTAAAATTTGAAAATGGACATATTTTTAACTGGCCAATTCCTAGCAAGACATCATTAAATATACTTAGAATGTCTAGTTTCATGATTTTGAACCCTTGAAATAGACTCATAAGAAGAATTTCATGTCATGAAACTGATAGTAGATTTATTACAATTTTATACCATTTTCTGTCATTTTACGCGTTCACCGAAATATCAATATTTTCAGTTTTTGTAAAGCCTTAGGTCTAAAATTTTCAGCATTTGATTATATTGTATATAAGAACATTTGTACAAAGTTTTAGAGAAAACTGACAGTTATTTTGGATTTTATGATGATTTTTGTGAAAAAATAATATTTTTACGTAAAAATTTATTTTTTATTTTCAAACTTGAAATCCCTGCTGATGTCAGCAAAAAAAAGATTTGGATTTTTTTTTCTTTCATCTGAAAGGTTATTTACCCAGCTTTCAGAAAATATATACTTTATAGGGTGTATTAGCAACCTTTCAAGAGATATCCCCCTTTCAAGAGATATCCCCCTTATACTGAAGGTGTGTAAAATATTTTTCGAATTTGGAAAATTATTAAAACCGCCAAAGAGTTAAATAAGGTGTACTTCACTTTAATTGACCTATTTGAACTTTATTTGAAAAAAATATGACTTTAATGAGATTTATGCAAAAAATGATTTTGGACGGGACAGTATAGATTTAGCGCAAATCGCCCTCACCATGATATTGCACTTTGTTAAGTTTAACCATTGTTCTTCTTCTTTCTCTTCTTTAATGAAGTTCTTGATCATTACCTCTTGTTTCTTTAGCTCTTTCGTTTTGGTTGTCTACCACAAAAATTAGTTCCGCGAAATCCAATCTTTACTAAAAATCCCTTAAGACCCCTTGGAATATGAAAGAATTTAGGCAAAAAGTTGGTCTCAACCGTGAAAATAAGTTCCCCAAATTACACAAATTTAGTACCCTCCCACCTCGAAAATAAGTTTTACAAAAGTGGAAGGTGATAAAGATAGAGTCGCATTTTTTTCAAACTGATTATTTCAGACAAGTAAGCTAAAAAGCTAAAAGCAGAACGTTCTCAATAAAGCACAAAAGTTTTGTAACAGATTATAAATACTATACAGTAAAGACGAACAAACGTTCTTATATATTTTTTTTGTATAACATTTTTGACATATTTCTAAAACACACATATTACTTTTGCGGCCGGCCGGGTGAGTTTTTTTTGTCACCGGCATTTCTGAAAAGAAGACTTTTTTATGGCCTTACATTCAGTACATCTGACGATAGTGTAGACTTTAAGTAATGTACTTTTAGATGTTTTTTAAAAAGATAATAATTAATTTACCCTTTAAAGCTACATTCTGCTTCTGGCTAATGTAACCTGATAACAGCTGTTCATAATTTTCTTACGTGCACGGTAAACATCTAAAGGCGCTTGAAAATTAAACATCTGAGGAAAATAGTCCTCCCGTGGAAAATTCTACAACAAGAATCTTGTTGTGTGCCGGAAAATCAAAAACTGATACCGTGCCCTATTCATAAACATAATCACGCAACTTTGTTGTCATTCCCAGTCCTTTTAGATGAAAGCGGTCCTTACTATTTCGAGATTGCATATTTGTCAGATTGTTGTGTTTTCACACATCCCTTTATAGCTTCAGCGTGGTGTGCAGGAAACAATCACAATCTGATCTCAGGTTAGGCTAATGGAGATTATGATAATTTTTTCCTAATTTCTAACTTTGTCATTTATTTCAGAAAACGATCAAAAAGCAACTACAAACACTAGGTTCATATGTTGGTAAGAGAAAAGTTTTGCACATTTTTTGAATTGTAAAGGGGTTTTCCATCATCTTGCCTGTACAGACGTTTTTTCATGCGTTTTTTTAGCTACTTTTTGTATACTGCTCTTATTGAATTATGCCTTATTATAAAAAGAGAATCAGAAAAAGTCCCCTTTTTTTCTCTAACAAACACTACCTTGCCTTTTTAGAATTTGGCCTGTACAAACTAAAAGTAAGATCATGAAAATATAATCCGCAGGAATGTAACCTAAGATCAAGAGCCAAATATTTTAAAATGGTTAATTAGATACTCTTAGGTGCCAAATAAACGCCCCCCCCCCGTTTATTAATTTTTGAAAGAATTCCCAGCTACCAAATGGAAAGTTTCTTGTTTTACTCTAAAAAGCCTAAATTTAGTCTATTTTGACCCTTTTTAGGGTTTTTAAAAGTCCATTTTCCAACCCCCTGGTAATTAGGTTCCCCCCGTTCATTTGATTTGAAAAATTTTTCCAACCCTCCCCGTTTATTCGAACCCACCCCCCCCCCCCGTTTATTTGGCACCTAAGAGTACAGAAGAGTAAGAGAAAAAAAATAAATTTGTCATTGCACAGGTCACTGAAATTGAAAAATAATTTTTCTGTGAATTTTGTAGATGATGAGCTACCAGAGTATATCATGGTAATGATTGCAAACAAGCGAACAAGACAACAGATGATTGAGGACCTACATCTTTTCTTGAATGATGATGCCCAAAAATTTGTCACTTGGTATGAGTTTATTTAATTGTTTGAAGTATTAACAATATCGGGTGGTCCAAAAAAACTTTGGATGTTTGGCAACGCCTTTGAGCAGAATGGATCAAAAAATAAACTTGAATTTAATGTCATAAGAAAGAGGAAGGTCTATCTTAATTTTTGAGTCGTTAGTTTTTAAGTAATTCGTTTTCAAAATAAAATTTCATATTTCAAAATGAGAGAAAATGGTCAAAAAATGGGTGATTAAATTAACAAGGAGAAGAAAAGGGAACTGAAGTAGTAGATGTCTTACTAATCATTGTACTGACACAGTTTTTTACTTTTTATGAAGAAAATATTCACAAGTCAAGTGAAATCTAGTAAAAAACTAGTTATGAGAAAACTTATTATAAACAAAAACTTATTCGTTGGGAAAAGCATAAATACTACTCAAGACAAACCCACACTATGGTCTTTTGTAAGACAAGATATTTTGATAAAGAGATAGAGATTATCCTATTTTTACACACATGAATCTTTCCAATGACATTTTTTTCAAGAAAACAAATTCAACAAAATTTGACGTTTTCTTGCACTTTTTAAAAAGTGATTTTTTACTTCAAGTGATGATAACCTTTGATCCAATTGTCCAAATGTAAAAAGCAATACATCAAAATATAAGTTAGATCCTCCCCAAATTTGATAAAGCAAGGTCAACCTTATAGATCACTTCAATAGGTCTTAAAACGTCACCAAACATCCAAAGTTTTTTTTTGAACCACCCGGTAGTGTGGAGAGTTTTTCAATGTTTACCATCCCAAGTGTCTGACAATAAGTACAATGACAAGGCCATTTTTCATGTGCTATTAGCGTCTGATTTGGGGACGCTGCACCTCTGCAAATCACCAAATTTCAAATGTTAATCAACACAAGGAAATTTCATTTTAGCCACCTTTAGACACTGACCCTCTTTTGTAGAACATTGTCTAATGATCCTGGAGGCAGGAGGCAGGTAAACCAGGGTAAACTAAAAATTATTAAGCTTACTTAAAGTAACTGGGTAAAGTTTCATCCGTGTGCACCATTTTTCATCAGCCCACAATGCTAATGACATTGTATGACTTTTTATATATATTTCATTTCTGATTTCTGTCTCAAATGACAAGTAACTTCGAGCATTATGTATACGTTTATCTTTCCATAGTACACTCTTAAAACTGATTCTTTGCTGTTAGGTTGTTGACAGTTTTGGAAAAGATCAAATTGGCCATGCAATGTAAGTTTTAACAAATACTTTACTGAAAATTGTAAACCTTTATTTCGAAAGTTGTACCTTTGTTTTAAAATGTTGAGCATTAAAAAAACAGCATTTTTTTCTCAACATGTCTCGAAATTGGTTCTCTTAAGGGTACATTATGATTCAAAAATTTTCTCTTACTAAAAGGTCTGAAAATTTTAAAGGCCATAAAGGGACAGACATGGGGCTGAAGCACAACCATTTACTTCCCAAATGTTAAAAAAAGGCATGAATTCTAACCCTCAGGCTTCTTATTATTAGTATTTTGACAAAAACGACATAATGTATTTCAAAATCTTGCCAGATTTAAACTATCTAGCTATTTAATAATGTCAAACACTTGATGTCCTTTTACGGTGAGCTTTTACTTAATTCATCACTCAGACTTATCGGGTAAAACTAAAAGAAAATTTAAATTTGAAAAATTGTCATTTTATAAATTTCCTGAAATGGTATTGTGTTGTAGATGATTATATTTTACGATTATAATTTTGATATTATCCTGCAGTACCAAACATTGACGACCTGGCAGAAGAAGCAGAAGATGATGAGGAACTAGAAATGGATGACGAAGATCTCGATCTCTCAGACAGTCAATCGGACAAGGAAGATGAATATAAGAAAGATCTCGCAAAGCTTAAGAAAGAGGACGAAAGAGGGAAAACAAACAAGAGTAATGATACAAAGCCAAGTAGAAGATCCCGATCAAAGTCAAGAGATAGACGCTCAAGATCAAGGGATAAGGACAGAAGGCAATCAAGACATTCAAGGTCAAGATCTAGAGAAAGGAAACGTTCAAGGTCACCTTCGAAATCAAGAGGTAGACAGAATTCAAGATTACGTGACAGGAGGCGCTCAAGATCAAGGAAAATATCTCCTTCACGTTTAAGGAGAGGTCGTTCACGTTCACGCTCAAAAGATAGAAGACGCGCAAGATCGTTAGAGAGGCCTCGAGCCAGACGATCTAGGTCCTGTGAAAAGAAAAGTCTATATCACCTGTTAGACATCGACGATCAAGATCAAAGGAGCGTGAAAGATCTCCAGTAAGAAGAGAAAGTAGGGGCGAGGAAAGTAAAAGTCGAAGAGACTCCATCGATGACGAGAGACCAACTCGTAGAAACCCAATGGAAGATGTCAAACGGATTGCCCATGATATAAATTCTAGATTATCAGGGGGAAAGGTTTTAGGGGATGAAAAGGTTCAGGAGGAACCAAGGGAAGAGGGTGGTGTAGATTTTAATGTGAATTCTAGGGGAGACGGTAAGGATGACCATTCTGAGTCGGAGGTTAATAAGAATGACGATGCTATTGAGAAGACCTCCTCACAGCAGCCAGAAAATGTTTCTATACAAGCTGTTGTTCAATATAACGACGAAAATGAGAAAACTTCTAAATCACTAGATCATAAGAAAGAGAAACAAAATGATAGAGATAATGTTGTTGGTGGTGATGATAGAGGGAGACATGACAGGAAGCGTTCAAGATCAAGATCACCAAGAAGGAGTGAAGCTGACCGGAGAAGGCGAAGCAGAAGTAGAGAGAGGAGAAGAAGCTCGCCACAAAGAAGGAGATCTAGGAGTAGATCGCCAGCACGAAGGAGAAACATTGATAGAAAACGCAGGAGTAGATCACCTAGAGGGAGCGATCGTAGGAGGCCTGATGCTCGAAGATCGTCTCTAGAAGACAGACCGAGACGACACTCGACAAGCCATGACCACAGCTCAAAGAGAGAAGGTGACTAGATTCTTGGTTTATGTTCAAATATTTTTCTATGGTTACCTACCTGCTCAAGTTACTTTCAATTATACCTCTTTAATATAGGCCATTTGACAGTTGAAATGGATCATGGGTAATCAGGACTGATTGCGCCTCCATAACGGCTTTCTGTTAGCTAGATGAAAAACTTCAAAAATGTTCAAGACTTTTGACCAATAGTAAGTCGTCATTAGCGCGCAGTGGTCCTGATTATCCATTACGCTTTGCGATTGTGAAATGGCCTATTGATCTAGTACCTTATAATGTAGAGGAAACATATTAGCAAGTCATGATATTTGAACTTCTTTTTCACTTCAGCTGAGCGAAAGAGACGTGATGAATCATCACAACAACACAAAAATAATGAACCTGCTGAAAGAATTCCAAGTCAAATCATGGATACAAAGAAAAGGTAATGGTCACAATACACCATAGAAACATTCTCTTTCTAAATTCCCAAATGAAAATTAAATCTTCTGTTTAACCAGATCCAGAATCCTAAAAACTCGAACATACTTCAAGTTTCCTAGGTAACGGACGCTCGGATACATACTTCTTGTTACACTTTTATAAATAAAGTACCAAATTTTAAGGTTTTAAGAAGATCGCTTACTTGGGACAAACTTGGAGAAATTTAGACCTTGCATGTCCCACAATTTTTTTATTCTTTAAAATACTCTATACCCTTCTCACGCTTGTTCGATCTATTTCTCCATCTTAGAGCATCAGACAAAACGACGCATAAAGCTACATCAGCCTTGTTGAAAAAAGCCATGACAGCTGCTGTCTCAGATGCGGTCATTGTAAGTTTTTTATCTTTGCACTGTGTGTCTTTCCTTTCCTTCTTTGATTTGACCAATACGAGCCAAAGCTGGTTATACCATGCATACATCATTTTTTCAGCCAATTTAAATAAGAAGAAACAAATTACGATTGTCTATTTACCACCAACATTTATTGACCTTTAATGTATCTTGCTGTTTCAGCCATCGAATGAGAACAACGAAGATGACGTTGAGTTAGATTACAATGATGATGAGATGGTGGACCATGTGAGTGCTTTATCTATCCCTTTTCTTTACTCATTCTTTCAATTTTATACTAACCCAAAGGTCCTTTTTTCCTTTATTCCGCTCGCTTGGGGACATGGCATGTTATTTTTTGTAGGACGATTACTTTATCTTAAGGAATCTCTTACACAGAATACTGAAACATGAACTCTAAATCAATGTCTAAAACGTCACAGCAAAGAGGACTGAGATTGTTTGTCATTGAAAAAAGTCTCTTGTTTGATAGCATTTTCAAGTTCATTTCATTTTATTTTCTGAATTAAACACCACTCTGAATAAAATATCTCAAAATAAAAGGATAGCTGGTGATTCCATCAACAATTTGATGATTCAAATCACCATACTACTTTTTAGCATGAAGCAGAGACGAGCGACCGGCGAGTGGTGAACCTCAATCAAAAGAGCAGTGGTCTAGCGACCATCACCGTCAATTTCAACACTGAGAGTGAAGACGAAGAGAACCAATCATCGGACGAATGGGAAGAAAAGCCAGGACGAAAGAGGAGAGAAGATGATGTTGAGTTACGTAAAGAATTATTGGAAGATATGAGCAAGCACGATGCCAGGTACTGTATTATGCTAGCAAACTTTTGTCACGTCAAAGATCCCGAAAAAGAACAGGCTAAAATGACAGATTCAATGTGGCTCTTTTGAAAACTATTCCCAAATTAGGCTTTTAACAGAAAATCCAAGGTGGGGTCAACTCGTTATACATGAAAATCTTCTGGTTTGCACCTAATTTTTACTCCTCCCTTTGCTAACAGAGGATACTATTTTCAAAGGCCTCAAATGTATGAAGATTCTTGTTAATTACAGGGTGTCTACGGATTTTTTTTCGGGATTTTCAAGGTTTTCAAGGTTTTTTGGTCATTTTAAGTGGTCTTTCATGGTTTTTTGGCAAAAACTTTGGCACTTTTCAAGGTTTTTTGCTACTCAGTTGATATGGCTTTTACAGGAATTTTTTTTTTCAGAGTTGTAGGTGAAAGAAAAATAGAGGACAGCAAATAAAATTTATTCGCTTTTGGTGTCCCTCTCGAGAACAATACCACAAAAAGAAATACTCCAGATCCCTAGTCTTCCAACTGTAGAAATAAAGAATTAGAAGCAATACCAATTGATTAAAGTGAACGAAGAGGCGCAACCATGGTTTGCGCCGACGAGAGAAAATTTTGATTCATTCAAATGGCTAAAAACGCCTTGTTTTTGATTTTGTTTTTTACAAAAATCAATTGCCAAAAGAGTTGTTTTAAGGAATCCTCGAAATTTTATTGATGAACGGCCATTATTCCAAGACGCCCTGAAGCGATTTGAAAATTGGGGAACAGTCTGGAACAGTCGATTTCTTAGGGCTCATGCAAACGGAAAAATCGTGATAAAAACTCAGCTAATGATAAAAGAATATGTTGCATTCGTTGCGACAGAATCGCAACAGAAACAGGGAAATATGGAATTCTCTAAAAAATGTTATAAAGGCTTAGCGCCGCAGGCGGTTTTTTACTTATTCTTACTTTTCGAATGACTGGATAGTGCTTTTCAAGGTTTTGAACGATTTTTCAAGGTTTTCAATGTTTTTCCCAGAAAATTGATAATTTTCAAGGTTTTCAAGGTTGGGTGGTTCATTTTCAAGGTTTTCAAGGTCCCGTAGACATCCTGAATTATGATATTATCAATTCAGAACTTCTTGATAGTCAGAGGTTTTCAATAATACTTCATATTACCTTTCTTAGGTATGCCATCATGAAATCTAAACTTGAGTCAAAACCTACTCCCGTGCGGCTGGATCGAAGGGAGAGGGGTGCTTCAATGGGAGAGCAAAACGCAAACAAGCGCCCACAAAGGAAACCATTCATGGGTAGCATGGTAGCCGATCTCGAAGAGAAAACAACCAACGAACGTAAGCGAAATAAGCGACGTGAAGAACGTAAGCGTATGGCGGAATCGAATCAGTTACGTCGAGGTGTGATCAAGCAACGACGTGGAAGCAAACGTAACGAGTCGAGTGACGAAGACGTACTGTCAGCTGAACAAATCCAAAAACTGACTGAAGAGTCACGCCGAATCAAAATGCAAGAGCTAACTCGTAATCTGAATTCAAACAAGAAAGGTGATTTAAGATCCTTGTTGGAAGGCCGGCGACAAAAAGGTGCCACGTCTACATCGAGAGCCGCTAAAAAGTCCTCCAGTGATGACGAGGAGACAATTGAGAAAAAACTTCGCGAAAAGTTGAAAGAAGAAAAACATTTGCGATTGTTTGGAAAACTAGATCGTAGAGGTCAAGACAGATTACAAAAGGAACGTGAGAACTTACGAAAAAGACTCGAAAAAGCTCATCGAAAACGCACAGAAAGTAAGGTTTCAAACATTATTTGTTTTTTTTTGTTGGCTATTTTCCTTCCATTCTCTATCATAATTTGCTCATCTTGCAAGTTTGTTCCTATTTCCTATGTGGTTCAATTTTAGGGTTATGCTACCCCCTCTGGATTGTTTGATTGACTTATCGATCTTGATCTGTTAATTTGTTCAATCAAACTTTCTTACAATAGGTTTGTCATCTTCACGAAAAGAAACGCAAATTGAAAGAAAACGAGAAAGCCCTCGCTCTCATCAACGTCAGCAATCACGAGAAGAAGATGCAAGTAAAGGTATTAGATAGTAGTGTTGTGAGTTTTCTTTTTACTTACGGTATAGCCTATCCAATTAATACCAACTACTTGTTTAGGACGTACCCAACATGGCAAGCGAAATAGAAAAGAAGCTGTAAAGGAAATAAGAAAGGTCTTTTTTATAAGAACGTCCAAAAATTTCGAATCCTTCGGATGTTCTTAACTTTTTTAGTTTTAAGCCTAAGATTGTTCTTCAAATGTTCTTAATTTCACAATTTTTTGAGTATTCTTGTGCCATTTCCTAAGATATTGGGAGTTTTAGATTCCATAAAGCATTAAAATGTTCTTATATATTTTGTTCTCATAAAAAAGGTGCACTTATTGTACTACATTTGCTGTGATTTTAAATTCCCTGACAATCTTTTAAGTCATTTTAAAACGTTTTCTATAATTCTTAACCCTCCTTTAAAAACTTTTCTTGTAGCAACACACGCAGAAGAGGAGAAAGGAAACGAAGATGACGAGTGGGTGGAAAGTCACGTGACCACCGCTCACACCGCCCACGCTCCTCAAGATGAGCGAGAAGAAGATGAAGCAATGGAGGAAGCAGAAGACGACAAGGATGTTGATGACGAAGAAAATGACTCCCCACAACATGAGCACGAAGAACTTGATGAAGAGAAAGAAGAAAAGGAAGAAAATGTTGAAGGGGATCTGGAGACGAGTATTGAGATTTCGAAAGATGTTTTGTTAGCAAGCATGCATCGTCGAACTTCTGCTGATGGTCATCAAAAAACACCGCCACCAGCATTGAGCGACCATGAAAACGATGAAGAAGAGCAGCGTGCGAAGGAGGCGAAAACGAACATTGATGAAGAACAAGCCACACAGAGGTATTTCCTTCATGGCTCCATTCCCCTTATCTGTTTACAGCTTTATAGAAATTGCCATACTACATAAGGAATTTTTAAACATAACTTTCTACCTCAAGTAAAAAATTCTCTGAAATGAATTCGAAATTCGTGTAGAAATGCAAATATTATTAAAAATCACTTTAAACGGGTGAATTTTCGCGAAGTCACCTTTTCAGAAATCGCGTGAGATTGCTGACCAGCGAAATTATATCCACCATGGCTTGGCAGCAGGTTTTAGGTGCCCCCTAAGAATTCAGGTGACCCCTAAGATTTAGGTAACCCCTGGTTGCCAAATATTTTTGGTGACCCCTAAGCTAATGACACGTCAAATTCTTTCGAAAATCCTTCTCAAACTATCAAACAAATACAACAGTTAGTTTAGCTTATTGCTAAATAGAATAAATGCCCTAAGAAATTAGAGATAAGTTAAGTACTGAAGGTTACTGCCAGATTATCAAGTCAGGGTGCAGATCCCTTGCCAACAGATTTTTTATCTAAGTAAATGCAACATGATTAAAGAATTTTTACAGATCAGTGCCGTAGGAAGCATTTTCATATTAGGGGGCTGAAGTTTAGTGATACCGCGAGGGCCAACCATGGTTTGGCCCGAGGGAGAAAATTTTGAAAATTTGAGCTCTAGATTGCTTGAAAATGCCCCCCCCCCCATGCTACGACACTGCAGATAATATATTAGATACCAAATTGTCAGTTTTTGAGCATTGCTTAGATTAAAATGTAAGTTGAGAAATGCCAACCTATTATGGTCTGGTAGGCTGCTTATAATTCAATCACCAAACATAGAATGTAGCCCCCAGGTCCATCTGAAAAAATTTAGGTGACCCCTAACATGGTTAGTCCCCCCTAGCCACAGGCTAAAATCAGGTACCAATCGCTGCTCGACCTTTTAGCCCCCCCCCCTGCGGCCAGGGGGGGTTCCAGCCATGTCCACGCGAAATTTTTTACGATGAGATTTTTGAGAAAAAATACCCTGTAAATTTGCTGTTTGTAAGAAAAATTGTCGTTTCAGGGTCATTTTCGACTAGTTTTTGGCTACTCTCGGGTACCTAATAGCCGCCCCCCCCCCCACCGCTAATTAATTTTTCGAAAATTTTCCACCCAGGACATTCTTATTCCAACCCCCCCCCCCCCCGCTTATTAATTTTTGGGAAAATATTTTTGAAAGTTCCCCTCTTTTGTCCTAATTATGCTGTATTAGCCTCATTTTCAAAAATTTTCCACCCAGGACATTTTTATTCCAACCCCCCGCATATTAATTTTTGAGATTTTTCCAACCCCCCCCCCCCCGCTTATTCCAATCCCCCCGGCTATTAGGTACCTGGGAGTAATTCGTTAAATGAATAAATAAAATAAATAAAAAAGTTAAATCCACCCAAAATCTCGCAATTCTTTTGGCTCTCGAAAATTATCGGATTAAAGTATAAACAATTTTCTTTCCATAAGCAGCTCAACTTTAATGTAGTCTGTAGCTTAGAAGCAGGCTTTTCTTCAAATTTTGTATTATAATACTACTTTCACGTTTAGGAAAAAGAAAACGAGACAAGAATTCATTGTCACTCTTGATGGCTTCGAAGACAAGAAAAGAAAGGAAAGAAACAACAGGTCCCGAAAGTCGCCTGACTCTTTGTCTCCTCCGAAGCGTGAGCGCACAAGGAGTTCTAGTTTCACGCAAAGCGACGAAGAGTTTGAACGTATTTTGCAGCAAAAAGAACGCGAAGAGAAAGAGGAGCGTGACAAGCGGGAAAAGAGAACTCAGGAAGAACGATCTCACCAGCGGCGTCACCAACACCATCGATCAAATCGCAGAAATACGCATGCGCGCAACAGTAAAGGTAGCCCCCCAATGAACAATCTTGACCGCGAGATATTACTCGCCGAACAAAAGCTGAGAGCGCAAAAACTGTTGAAGAAATCTTTAGATCAAGTGCAGAGCTTAGATACTGAGAGCTTTGCATTGAATCCACACCTGAAGAAACCGAAAACAGCGTTCGTGAATCCTCATTTCAAACCAAAAGTCGATCTTCCAGTCATGAATGTCGTCCCCTTAAATGTCGCTGGCCAACCCCTCGTTGTTAACCAGAGTGTACCCACGGCACCGACCTTTCTTTCGGCCGCGCCACCTCTCGTTCTTCAAAGGCCCTTACAACCGAAAGTGATCTTGCCAATGAGTCCAGTCAATATTTCACCGATTGCTATCACGAAACCTGTTCAACTGATACAACAACTCGTTCACGAAAAACCTCAAGTACAAGGTGAAAATTAGCTCTGCCTAACACATTTCTTGTATTTGGCGGAGTATTTTGGGTATTAACATTTTTGCAATAAATAGATTTTTGGAGCGTTTTAGTCTGCAAGAAAGCTCTCTTTTATCAAGATTATTTGAATTTAATGCGCCTTGTATTCTTTTGTGTTCAATTAATTGACGAAAATGATATTTCTCTTCTAGTCACAACACCGCCTGCAGTTGTCTCTCCTATTGTTCAATCTCCACCACCCATAACCCCCACGCCTCCAACAAGCACCTCAGTCGTAGAACCGCCAACCGCAACAACTAGCCCAGCTGCCCGAACAACAACGCCCACGCCCGAGGAGAATGGTGCAATAGTTGCTTCTGTAGATGATCCAACATCACCAAACTTCAAAGTTCAAGTCACTGCCAATTCTACGGCAGCCGAAAATGTCGTGAAGTCACCTGTTACTGATCAACCCTTAACCAAAAATATCCCTTGCAAGTAAGTGGAGAGGCAGGGAGCTGTTACTTTTGATGTAGTCTTTCAACCCCTTTAGATTACGAGGTTGAGCTACCGGTTTTTCTTTGTTGCAGATTTTGGATTTCAAGCTATTTGATTTAGGACAAAGACCCTAAATTTCTAGATTGATTTTCAAAACCAGATTGAAAATCGACCAGGAAAAAAGTCGATTGATTCAACTGAGAAATTAAGATATTGTTCACTCTTTTTTTTAGGACGTTTCCAAATTGTACGTTCGGTGAACGTTGTATGTATCTCCACCCTGCTTGCAAATTTGCTGAAAGGTTTGTTTCCACTTTGATTTATTACTTTTCAATAAAGTACTCAAGTCCGTAAACGGGGTCCACCCTCACTCCGAAATTTAGACAACGATCAAAGGGCGTTAGTGGCCTTTCATAATGGCAATCCAGAATATCATTTTCTTGAATATTGCAACCATGTTATTAGAAACTCTTACAAAAATTTTCAACATTTCTTTTCAGATGTACCAATATGCATTGCATCTTCAGCCATAATGGTGAAAAATCTCTCAACTCTTTAAGTTGTAAGTTTTTTATCTTCTCAAGCGTTTGTACAATGTTCCAATATTTGGGTAATTTTCTTTACTTATTACAAACTTTGTTTGTGATGGCCTCTTCCATGGTTTTACCAGTGGAAATCGGTTATATTGATAGGTTGAAAATGGAACATGATGATATGCCTACTGTACAAACACTGTCCGATACGTTAATCAAATATTGTTTACTTTTTATTATTAGCAACTTTATGCAAATTTTATCCGAATTGTATGAACGCTGGTTGTCCGTACAAACATCCTATTAATAAAGTAAGTGTTAATACCTTCTGATTATCAAGTTCAAAATAAGAATAACATATCTATATCTTTAGATGTGTCGGGAATTTATCTTGACTGAGATGTATTCCTCCGCCTATCAGAAATGATGTCTGTCTAATTTTGACAATTTCCATTGAATAGTCTATAGAAATTTGATATTTTTAAAATTTTTCTTCTTTTCATAGTCATGCCGTTTTGGATCGAATTGCACGAACACAGACTGCTTGTATCTACATGACGGTTCAACCAACACTCTCTCCTCCCTCTCTAATAAGAAATGGGTTGCACCCAAACCTCATATCAGGTGAGAACAGATGGATTAGAATAATAATTGTCTGTTGGATTTGGATGATAGCGATTTTCCAAATTTCTGAAATTTAGAAGAAGAATAATTGACTTCTTACCACAAATCGTTACCACCATTTTAACATAAATGAAACTTCAACCTTTTTTTGTACGTTTTTTTTTTCAATTATTTTCTCAGCACCAATTTACGCCATTCTCGATCAGTTAGCTACCTTAATTCAAAAGGGGCCTAAGTCCATTTTTATGAAATTTGAGATCTTTGGTTCATTTGCTTTCTTTCGATGTACATAACAAGTAGTTTTTAAAATTAAAAAGGTTCAAAACTTCATACTGAGGCTCTGATAAAAGTGATGTTTAATTCAAAAGAGGCCTAAGTCCATCATCTTTTTACAATTAAGGGCCTCAGTCCATCAACTTTTTACAATAAAAGGTTTTAAGTCCACCAAAATAAGTTTGTTAAGTTTTGAAGAGGCCTAAGTCCAATTGAATTGCAAATGGGCCTAAGTCCATGCATCCGAAAAAGTTTAATTGAGTTTTTCTTTATTTTACTGAGATTGTCTTTATTTTACTGAGATTGTCTTTTCTCTTTATCTTGAATCTAGGTGTAAGTGGCTTTATTTTGGAGTGTCATATGTGCAGGTTTTGAACTCTAAAAGGCAGAAATTAACCCTCACACGTTTTTCAAAATTCATGTTTAATTCAAAAAAGGCCTAAGTCCACTCTGCATGATTTACTAAGTTGCACCTGTTACATACAAAAATAAATTCTTTCCAAACAAATGCCTTTTCATTGGAAAAACAACTTATAGCTATGGCTTTCAGAAAACATTTACTTCAAAGCTTTACCATCAAAAATGGTTTCAGAATCAAGGAAAAACTTTAATTGCAATTTTCTCAAAATGAACAAAAAGGACTTAGGCCCCTTTTGAATTAAGGCTCACAGGACTTAGGCCCCTTTTGAATTAAGGTAGCGACTTGTGCTAGAATCTGACTATGTATAATTCTAAACTTTGTGACAGTCTGTTTGGATTTTTGGGCCTCTAAACAGTTTGAAAAATACTGAAGTTGAGCCCGATGCGATGCGATGTGATGTGATGCGCATGGGTAATTAACATTTTTCTTTGGAAATCTTTTTGAAGTGTATGCATTTGAAGTTTTTCTGAAAAATTTTCTTAATTGATGTATCGAAAATTATGACTGTTTTTCTACGAAGAATTGCGATGAAAAATTGGTCAAAACCACTATTTTCAAAATTTTGAGACAAAGAAGACAAAAATCTTCCGAAAATCTATTTTTAGTTTGGTTAATGATATACCATATACCCTTCTTCGCAAAAGTCTTCATTTTCTTCTTCATAAAATTCATTGCGATTTTTAAACTTTCAGATTCATGAATAGTTGGCCTAATTGAAAATGTATAACATGTCATAGTTTGGTTACATCAGGTAGAAATCTACCTTTTAAGGGAACTAATTTTGGCGGGCAGCAAATATCCTAAAATAGTGATTTTTTTTGCCCCCGCAACGAGCGTAGCGAGTGAGGAGGCCTTCATAGCTTCACGCAAGGATATTGGACAGGAATCTCGAATCTTTGCGCGCGCGCGCGTTTGTTAGTATTGTATGTTCCGGCCAATTAAGTGTTCCGCAAAAATATGGCGGTAAATTATACAGCGGTAAATGTTATACACATTTTCATATTACGTTATATGCTATTACCATTATTATATATTGCATTTCATTAGTTTTGATTTAGGATTGAAAAGCTGAAGCGAGTGTTATACATGCAAATTATAGAAAAAGTATATAATTACACCATAACAAGGATTACAATATTACTTTTGCAAATCAAAACAAACAAAATGGCAGACTGGTTATGATGATGAGCTGATTCGATTCATTGAATGGAAAAAGTGTTTTGTATGTCTAATTTTGTTTCTTGTCTTTAAAACTGAATAAATACTGTAATTTAGTCAGAAGTTCATTTCAGCAATGATTTCAATTCTTTTTCGGGAATCTTTAAAGAAATTTGCTCAAGTTTTCAAATGTACATTTTGTTGATATTTTTGTTCAAACTTATCAAACTGTAATTTATATTGTCTGTTATTTTATTAATAACTACCTTTATTGTTTATAGAGCTTCTTAAGCTTTAAAGACCATTATATGGTCGTAACTCGGGAATATCTTTCTTAACTCGGTAAAACAAGATACCGGCAAAGTACAAAAAAGTAGAATGTAGCATATGAATCCAAAATTGAATGTGAATCGATGTAAACAAACTTTTTTTTTGGTCTTCAAAATAGATTTACCTCACTTAGAGTGTTTTCACTGTTTGTTCAGTGTGGTAAATCTATTTGGAAAACCTGAAAAAAGTTTGTATAGGCGCATACATTCAACTTTTTCAGTTGTGATAGCCTACGTAATAACTTGCGCTCCAGTAGTTTGGTGAAATAGCTCCAATTCTAGCTTTCCAAGTTAGGAGGGACCTTCCCGAAGGCATTTAACGGTGGTTAGACTAGGCACACAGACAGTCATACAGAAACGGTAAAACAAGATACCGGCAAAGTACAAAAAAGTAGAATGTAGCATATGAATCCAAAATTGAATGTGAATCGATGTAAACAAACTTTTTTTTTGGTCTTCAAAATAGATTTACCTCACTTAGAGTGTTTTCACTGTTTGTTCAGTGTGGTAAATCTATTTGGAAAACCTGAAAAAGTTTGTATAGGCGCATACATTCAACTTTTTCAGTTGTGATAGCCTACGTAATAACTTGCGCTCCAGTAGTTTGGTGAAATAGCTCCAATTCTGGCTTTCCAAGTTAGGAGGGACCTTCCCGAAGGCATTTAACGGTGGTTAGACTAGGCACACAGACAGTCATACAGAAACGGTAAAACAAGATACCGGCAAAGTACAAAAAAGTAGAATGTAGCATATGAATCCAAAATTGAATGTGAATCGATGTAAACAAACTTTTTTTTGGTCTTCAAAATAGATTTACCTCACTTAGAGTGTTTTCACTGTTTGTTCAGTGTGGTAAATCTATTTGGAAAACCTGAAAAAAGTTTGTATAGGCGCATACATTCAACTTTTTCAGTTGTGATAGCCTACGTAATAACTTGCGCTCCAGTAGTTTGGTGAAATAGCTCCAATTCTGGCTTTCCAAGTTAGGAGGGACCTTCCCGAAGGCATTTAACGGTGGTTAGACTAGGCACACAGACAGTCATACAGAAACACCATAAAGTGAAAGTATATAGCTATAAACTCAAAAAGTCTAGCTTCCTGAAGGCACGTCTCTTCATTGTCTGCGCTGCGATCATCTTAATGGATTCAATCAGCTTTTAGTTTGGAGAAAAGATTGCATCATGAAAAAGTACTATGCACTTTAAAAAAAATTAGGCGCATTTCAACTTTTCTCGACTGTACGTCTGAATGGACCACAATGGCATATCTTTATTTTTCTTTTGACCAACAACATAAAAGATTTTGCTTGAGAAGTACAATCAAAGCGTAGGCGAGTGGAGTCCGGGCCTTAGCTAGGATTGGTTTCTATTTCGCCCTATTTAAGATGGCGCAGAACTTTTTGATAAATTTTATCCGCAGTATCCTCTTGACTATTGTTTATTAGGCAAAGTAGCAATAGAGAATCAATCAATCAATCAATCAGTAATTAAATCAATCAATAATCAAATCAATTAATTATTCCTGATTATTTTTTATGTTTCAATCTTTAAAGCATTAAAAGCTTTATCTCGTCAACCTGTTCCGACAAGCTCGTTTCTTGAACCCGTCTTACATTTAAAATCTATTCCATGTAAATTGGAAGTTTGTTTTGCTACCATGTACAAACCACTCTCAAGGAAGATACTCTCGGGTATCTAATAAACGTACATGTACGTTTATTAATTCTAACAAAAATTTTCCTCAATTTCAAGTGCCTACTTTTGTTTCTAATGATAAATATCCATCTTTGACTTTTGAGGTTTGTTCTACTCGTCAAAAGAAAGCAAATTACCCAATATTTACCCCCTAACCTCATTAAAAAGATCCTTCAATTAGGTTTGCATGCCTCCATTTTCGACCCTGTACGTTTATTCGCTACTGTACGTTTATTAGGTACTCGAGTAGTCTAATTACTCTGATATGGTTTCCACATGATAGCAAAAATGAATGCCAATTTAAGTGGAATAAACTTTAGCTTGCAAAACATAAGAGTCATTTCTTTTTAATTAGATTTTTTCATGTCTTCGTCGAAACCTTAATTATAACTAGGCCATCGTTTTTATTTATTTAGATGGAGTGTTATTGTTATTATTTTCAGGAAAAAAGAAAATCTTTTATTTCTTCGTTTAACCAAACGTGTAGTTACTTACTATTTTTTTGTCCCCATGCATTTCTTATAATCTTGCAATTGACATTGTTATGATTATACAATTTATTATAGAATTCTTTAAATATTATATTGCTGCGGTGGCATGTTAGTGTAAGCTATGTACTAGTTTAATTTTGGCGGGAGCTAATTTTGGCGAATGACAGCGTAAATCTGTTCTATTTTGCCTTATTTTGAGCAATTTTGATGAATTTCAGGGGTTATTTAGGCAAGGAAACAAAAATTTTAATTTTGGCGGGAACTTATTTTGGCGAGTGAGCAAAATATTTAACTTTGAGGAATTTCGTCTAAATTCGAAATCCGCCAAAATTAGTTCCCGCCAAAATAAGTTCCCTAATAGAAAATGTATAACATGTCATAGTTTGGTTACATCAGGCAGAAACCTATATTTTTGTACAAGATTGTACAATTTTGTTCAGAGAGCCCTTAAATGGTTTTATGTCGGCTCTATTGGAATTAATTCATTTTTGTCTTCTTTTTTTCTTCTCAGTGACCGTCGCTTTGCAGTAGCGGATAATGGTGTTCAATCGAATCCTGTCACTATCGTTGTGACAAGTACAACGCCCACTTCGACGCCCACCCCCTCCCAAAGCTGAAAAACACGAATTACTAAGCAACGAAAGTTAACGATAACTTTCTAAAAACACAAAATAAAAATATATTATATACTTCAAGCGTCAATCATATAGCTGTCATTGTGCCCTTTCCATAGGTTTCAGATATATTACAATCCCCACCCTTAAATGATCTGGCGTCTAGAACTTGCGCTGGTTGGCTTATGATTGCGCCACTTATCGGTTGCTTTTTAACCAATATCTCTCTGGATTAGGTTGTCATGGAAATATCTATCCCAGAATTCATCTCTGAGCCGAAAGGTTTTTTTTATATATTATTTTCTAGTATTTTTTTAGATAGATTCGTTTATTGAGATTGGTTGATTTATTATACGCTAGCATCTTCAAATGGAATACCAGTTTCCATCAAAAGAAAAAGTCTCCTTTATCTATAACTATTGACAAAAAGATTTATTTAGGCTCCCCTGTAAATAATTTTTTTGCCCTAAGGTTTTGTCAAACGTCAAACCAAATAGATTTTTTATTTCGATTGTAATTTTTCCGTAAAGAGAGAGAAACGGGAAAAAGACTCTTGCTTGCTTCGTTAAAATTTCTTCTTTATTATTTTTTCCTGTTACGCGGTTTCCTTTCGACAGCTTGTCCCTTTCCCAAATATTCCTCTGACTGATATCTCATTCGATTTGTCGAGGTGACCAGACAACCGATGGAAAATCGAATTGGAATTCAAATCAATTTAACGCCAAACTTGGGATAATGGGGCTCTTCCAGAAAAAATCCGTTCATGGGGGGGTGGAGGATGAATTGTCCAGGGGTACTGAAAAAATACCAAAAAATTGCCAGGGGTAATTTTTTGTGTCCATGGGGGTTGATTTGCTGTTTGTCCAGGGGTATAACCCGTGTCCAGGGGGGTTAAAAATCAAAATGTCCAGGGGTAATTCATGAAAAAAAATATCCTCCACCCCCCCCCCCCATGGACGGGTTTTTTCTGGAAGAGCCCATTCTACGATTTTTTGTCAGACTCTGGCAGACGTGTTTTTGACTAATATTCTGTGTGCTACCAATGTCAATTGAATACTATACATGATCGGGTAGTCCCAGCTATGTGTGCTACCGTGGTGGGTGGTAAAACTAACTATGGCACTCCTAACAGTAGCGTAGACAAGGGGGGGGGGGCGAAATTAGGGTTTCTGTTCTGGAAAGACTGAGGGTAACACAATATAAACCCCGCAGTTGAGAAAACTCGGTGCTTTAAAATCAGGATTAATTCCCTCGCTACTTTCATCAATTGAAACTATTTGAATGGCTTTTCATTACAAATTGATCAAGTTTTGTACAATAGGGAAAGGAGAAAATTTCATAATTTATATATATATCCACTTTGAATAAAGTTTCATTATTTGAAGTTTTGTCACTACCGACAACCCTATGTCTTAAAAGTAACAACACTTTCAGTTCTTTCACATCCAAATTGCTTCTTGCATAAGTGTCGGTGTATTTCTTCATTGCGATTATTAGAAAGCCAACCTAGAAAAATATAACCAGATCAATACACTCTTCTCGAGATGCATAAATTTATTGTTGTCCTCATTCTCTAACAGATTTCATTGCTATAAAATTACATATTCACAATGATAATTGTGTTGTTCACACCTCATGAGACATTTTGAATTTCAAGTACTTTTGTTTTAGAGTTAATGTTTGCCTTTTGGGAATTTAAATTGGTTTAAATGTATAATTTTATAGCAATGAAATCTGTTTGAAAACGAGGACAACAATAAATTTATGCATCTCGAGAAGAGTGAATTGCCAAATGATCGCTACCGCAGGTGTCGACCAAGTCCTCAGAAGCTAGTGGGGGGGGGGTGGTTCGGGGTGGTTACTTTGGCGAAAAGATGTACGGGGACGTGCGGCTGGTGAATGGAACAATTCATGGTGGAACACCTCCTTCGGGCCAAGTCCACTTCGTGATTATTATTGCCTGGGGTCTATACTACTACTTACTCTAAACTCTAAGGCTTATTGCTGCTAGACTGGTATGGTATGGTAATATACTTCACTGGACTCCCGGGGGGGGGGAGTACTTAGGCAAATGGAGGGTACGGTATGTGCCGCCCTTAAGGGTACCTTTTTTGGAGTTCCAAAGTCCCGCTAAGGGTCGGAAAAATCAGAAAATCAAATTTCAGTCCAACTAAGGTTCTGAAAAATAGGAAAATTTCAACTTTTTACCCCTGAATGATCGAAATTTGGTCAAAATTGGTCTAATTAGTCCCGCTAAGGGTCGTAAAATTCACAAAATTTTCCTTGGTTTTCTCTTTTTTAGTCCCATAAACATTTTATGTTCTGTAGTCAAATTTCTACGCCAGGGGCGGGTCGGGGCGGACATGGCCTGACAACCCTTCTCCTAGATTTGTTTTCACGTTACCATGGCACTATTCAGTAGATTTATTTTCTTGTTATGACGCAGGTGCAGGTCAAATAGATTGACCAGTCAGAAAGCAGTATTCTCGATGTGGGTCTTGGAAAGTAAACAAAATGGCGTGCGAAAGCTGCGGTGATAACAAAAAAATGTAACCATAATTTTATTTTTCTCATTGATTTTTATTTATTTGAATGTTTACCTGCTAATTTACACATCACTATTCACCTAGCAAATCTAAGAATTTTTAAATGCTTGAAGGAAAAAGGTTAAACTTGTTTACTTTAAACAGTTTGATGTAGATTTACAAACTGAATAAATTTGCTGGGTGCTGGGGTAAATTATTTTTAAAGATATTTTGTTTCACTTTGCTATGCAAGCTACCGTGAGATCTGGTGTAACTTGCATCAGTGGAGGCTAACATACATAGCCCTCAAATGAATGACCTGGCTGGTCATTAGAATACAAAGTTAAATCAAAACAAATATGGTAGAGTAGTATGGCGGTAGTAGAGCTGCGAGCGGAGCAGCATAGTTGATTTGTTTTGAAATTTTGCTGCTTTGAGTGGTCAGTCATTTGATGGTTATGCAAGATTTCCCTCCACTGATGCAAGTAACCCTACTTTAGGGTATGCCATGCTTTTGATGTATATTTTTCTATACCACTTTGAGCTGTAAAATTAGCTAGCTTTGCTTTGGGCCATTCCAGAATATTTGTCTGTAATCAGGGGGGGGCGGACGACACAGGATTTCCAAACCAAGGGCAAAAGTTTTCACCAAAATTTGAAATTTCCGAGGCAAGAGAAGAAAATGTATGAATTTCCAATGCAATTGAATTAAAAAAGGCAAAAAAAAGTGGAATTTCCGATGCGTTTTGTAAAAGTACATGGATTTTTATCGGAATTTCCGACCACCACTGGAAAAGAAAAATTATTTCCGAGGCTAGAAAAAATTTCAAAATGCACGTCGTCCGACGGGGGTTAACAAAAATTTTCTGGAATGGCCCTTTGGTAAAGCAGTCCAAAATTGAAAAAAAAATACTTCAGAGTTAATTTAAAGTTAAGAAAAAGTCACACAATCACCAGCACATGTCCAGTGAGGCTGGAACTTCGATTTTTGAGGATTACGATTTTACCAGCTTTTTAGCAATTTTTGCCTCGCTAACCCAAATCTCGCAACCTCTTTACCTTAAAGGAAGATCGAAATTAGAGTTTTTCAGCGTTCCGAAAAAAACACAAAGCAAAAATTTTTCCATCTTCACAGGATCGATTCTCAACAACAAAATACATATTTTGGTCTTTGGATTTGTTTCTGACGTTTTTCCTTCAAAGTATATCGATCACTTTCCTTTTTCCCTCGAGCGCGCGAGAAAAAAAATGATTAGCTCCCTTTCTCGCGCGGGCGAAAAGACGAGGCGGCAATCTTGCACTGAGGGTGTTACTTAGTTTCCGCCCTATTTTGCGCCCACAATAGAATGGTCCAAATAAGGGGGTATTCCAAATGATAAACAATGTCGTTCTGTAAGTGTTTATTTTCTAAGAGATACAAATAGTATATTGAATATTATTAACTTATTTATTTAAGTATTTATGAGCCCGAAAAATTTTAATATCTGGTTAAATAAAAAACAAATGATATCAGTTCTGTTTTTCCTCAAACCCCCGGGAAAAGTTTTTTGGCCAACTTAGCTATTTTACAAATTTCGGAAAAGAACTCCCATAGGAATTCCGATACATAACCCGATTGGTTCATTTCGGAACGGCTTCAAGAAAGTCATAATGGCAGATGATTTTAAAAGTTTCTGAGGAAATGTGTGGAATTTATCGATGTTGATGGCTTGTTGATTCATTAAAGAAAAAAGATATCGACATCCTTCTTCTAATTTTGACATCCTTATTTAAAGATATGAATGATAGGAAGGTCGGAATCGCTGATTGAAACTTATTTTTTTTGCTAAGCAATCAGTTGAGGAGTCCATCAGTGATTCAGACCTTCCTATTATTATTGCTATCTCTAAAGAAGGATGTCGAAATTAGAAGAGGGATGTGGACATTAGGCCAACTTACGGTACCCAACAGAGGCGGATCTGGGATTTTTCTGACAGTTACATCAATATGCCTTCTTACCTGTCTTTAAAAATATAAATAAAAGTAATCACGGAAAAGGACGCAAAAAAAAAAGACATAAGTGTGAGAACAGAGTAATCAAACTTGTTAGAAAAAGTAAAAGTCATAAAAAATCAACCTGAATAAATGCAATCGAAATTCCAGAGAACTTCATAATTCCCCAAACAACATTACATTACTATGTCAAACTCCCATCACATAAATTTTACAATTACGTCAGAGTAGACTACGCTCGCCACCGAAGAGGTTTATTTGGAAAGGGTAATTATATTTTATTGTTCGCTTCTTTTTTAAAGATTCGCCGGGTTGGAAAAGTATGAATTTCTTTGTACATATTTTATATACCTACCCCAAATATTTAGAAGTTTTAAACGAATCGTCAAGTTGAAACGAACGATAAATGTATCAAGGTCTGTCTTATTTACCCCCTGGTGACTTAACAAAAGAGACTTAACTCGATGTTACAATCCAATTATTGAAAGTTTGTCTTGGCCTTTTTATAATGAGCGAGACATACGTTCTCTGATTACTTAATTTTCATATTGACATTTTCGAGGCATTTTGATGTAACTGTCTGAGGGGGCTCAAAAATCTCTTTTCAAATTTTTTTTTTCTGTACTAACCTTTTTGGCGTAAATTTTGCACCCGCCCTGTTTGGGCAGTGTCACCTTTTTTCCATTCAACATGGGTGACGTTAATAAGCATCTGCACACGCCTGCAGTTCCCATTACCTATGAACCCCAAACATAGGCCTCAGCGGGTTAACATGCGCTGAAAGGAGGGTGGGGCGGTAGGCCTTTTTTTTTTGCCCAGCTTGAACAGCCAGAGGCTGAACGTGTAATAATCGTTTGTGGTGATATTCATATATACATTGAGAAATTCCCTAACTGCAATTGCGCACATCTAGTTTCTTCTTTTCAATCTTATCACACAAAATTGTCATAATTAACGGAATATTTCTTTGGTTTGAGCTTTTATTTTGATAAAACAGACACCCCCAGATCATGCTCAAAACTGCTTGTTTGTGTATATTCTTTTATATATTCATGGTTCTTGCAGCAAATGTTTTTGAGATAGCCATGGGTAAAAGAGCAAATAAATGGTTTGAAGAAAAGTTTGAAGAAAAAATAAGACAATTTGTAATATTAAATACTTTACACACTTCAGTTTCATTTCATGAATATTTAAAACATAGTAAAAAAAAAAATATATATATATCGAGATGAAAATTAGTTTCGATCAGTAAACTAGATTTCACTTGATTCCCTTTCTTTGTATTTTTTATTTACTAAAAGGGTTGGGGTGGTTCAGCTGAACCATTTGAACCCCCTCAGATCCGCCGCTGCCCAATCTCACGGTAGCTAGTTTTGTTTTTGGCTCTGTTTCACACTCATAACATAACTGATAACAATCTTCAATAAACGTTTTGAAATCTTTACTGGTACTAATATTTATTCCTTGCTGCATTCCTGTATTTTATATAATAACATTATAGTCTTGTTTTTTTTTCGTCATTAGAAAGATTAAAAAATCATTAAGATTTTCAGTTAGGAACATTTGGCGAGTTCCTGTATGCAGCCGGAATCAAAAAAATCATAGCCTCACTCATAAAAAAATTACGTTTGCGTCTTTTTTTACCGTTTTTTTGCCTAGAAAATATTGCCAACACAATCATTATAAGCAGACTGTGCCTTTAATTGGCTGTAAAAAGTTTCTGCGTCCCTAGACATTTCTCCAACTTTCAACAATGATAGAACACACCTATTTAAACAAAGTTAACCAGTGCATTTTTCATCTTTCTCCTTCTTCATCCTCAATGAAGCACTGAAAGTCAAATAGAATTAAGCACATAAAATATTCTTATAATTGTGAAATGTCGTTCGGGCATGCGCTACAGTGGAGTGCATGACGTAACTCGCGCTGCAACAAACTCGCCTTCTGTTGGCCTCTATACTAATTAAAGTAAATGAGATAAGATAAGATAAAAACTTAAAATCAACCAGAATTTACAAAATTTTGATCCATAGCAAAAGACGTGCTTTTCTTTACGAATGAGAATTATTTTCGGTTCCAGTTCACACGGTCTTTTTTTCATCCAATCAAATTGCGCGATTTCACTTTCGCTTTCTCTAGTCCAATAAGACTGCGGGATTTGAGTCATGTGACATCTCATTGGTCTTTCTGAAGGACAAGGTATAGGAAGCTTTACTGAAGGAGGGATAAGACTGGGAATATCTATTTAAAAGAAATGGACAAAAAAGGCACTTTTCAGGTGATAATTAAGATTTTACTTAGAAACTTTAATTCTCTTACCCCCTGTCCCGGTTGCCTTGATACGAGCAAGGGAACCATGTTGGCCACCTCTACTGAAAATTTCAGATCAAAACAAACAAGGAATTAATTCCTGTAACTCTATGAAAATTGGAACAAGCTGGTTTTTGACTGTTTCTGATCCTAAAGTGCTATTTTTTGATAAAAGCTATGCAATTTATGTTTGGATTTCTAGAAAGCTTACCCATTCATTGTCAATATATTTTTTATTTGAAAGTAATTGCTTCATGGAATAAAAAGATATAGTCAAATCTTGTAGCGTTATTTTTCAAAAAATTTTGCCAAAATCAATTTTTGCATTTCGCCATTTTACCCTATGCAAATGCACGTGTTGGAGTGTATTCTTGAAGGAAACTGCCAGGCAACAAGCAGGCAAAAAAAACCGCATGTTATGGATGGTTTCAAATTATGACCTTTGAACACAGTGATCTCCAACCCAAAATGGCGCATGTAATGATAAAAGTCAAAATGCTGCGAATGCGCTAGAAATCGCTCGCAAAATCTACAATAATAGAATTTTTGAACGAAGGAAATGTCATTGACAGAATAAATCTGACAAATTTACCAACTCACCGACCCAATTCTTCTCAATTTTCGAAGGTCGGGCGAAGCAAAACGAAGATATTTGTAATTGCCGCCTTACCGTCAATGTCAAATGACTTGGAACGATTGTTCAAAACATGGGATTGTTGATATCGGGCCTGTATTACTTAGCTACTACTGTTAAATCTCTTTGACTTTCACCATCCCATAATCACAACCAAATGTATTTTTAAAGCATTTTAAATATACATAATTTGAAGAAGTAATTAACAATTTAATCACACACACACTGCTCACATCTTTACGCCATTTTTTGTTTGTGTTGTTTTTCTCTAGAGACTTTTTTCCAGTGTTCATGATATTGATTGACATGTCCAAGTGTTGATAACAGATCTCACAGTTTTCTGCGGAAGAACAGACTTTTTTATATCTGTTTCAGACGCTGCACGTAATTGCATTTAAGTGTTTCTCGTTGCAAAGATTTGTTCCTTTTGTGGTGTGAAAGCCTGCCTGGTGAGAGTTGGGTTATCATAGTATTTGCTATCTTTGATTCGCGGTTACAGGCAGTTATGTTAATTAATTGACTTTGGAGGTTCGCTGAAATGGTGGCCGAATTGATGTCCCATATTTTGTCAGATAGTCCCAAGTTAGAGCCATTGACAGTACCTAGGGTACGATAATTTACCTTGCTTGTAGTTGTACTAACTGGAGTAATTTGTTACTCAATAGACTGTTGTGTTCTCCTAAATGAGTATTCAATTTCCAAATTTAACAGAGATGTAATCCAATCCTTTACCTATAAGGTTTGCAGGATAATAATACTCGAGCTAATACTTAATACAGTGAAGTCAAGTTTGGAAATTATTCTGTATAGAAAAATGGTTAAAAGCAGTCAAAACGCAATTTACCTTAGTGCGGTTCCAGAATCTGGTCAAGTTGAAAAAACTACCCATGCAGAGCATCCGCAAACTCCCTAAGGGATGAAAAAGTTTTAATTTGTCAATCATTTTCTCGAGTGAAGAGTATACGAAAGAGATTCTAGCTTTAAGATAGTGCCGAGGATCCTTAGTGAAACTATTTGAAAATTTGTATGAATGCATGAATTTTAAAAAGAATGCCTGGATGCTTGAATTGAGGATCTGCTGAGGAGCCTCGTCATTGACTTTGGTAATCAGTGACACTACGTCTTGCTTGTCTCACGATGAAACAAAGTTTGAAAATCTCTTTTGTGACATGATCTATCAGGGTGAATTTAAATACTACAATGATGAATAATTGGTATAACTGATTCTATACCTAGCACATGCATTGTTTTTCTTTAACAACCAAGAAGCAAAGTTATTGATTTTTTGCTCACTTAGCTATAGCAGACCTCAGATCCTTACAAAGAAGCAACTTGAGCTTATGCTTGTTTTAAATATCAAAATTAAATTAAATTTGTTGCAATATTGTCAATGTAATTGTAGAGGAAATATTTAAGAAAAGAGTCGATCTGGAGTACACATCAAATGCATAAGGGGTAACATTAATGACACATTAAACAGTTTATGCTTTCTTATTAACAAATACATGTTTTTTCTTTTATAAGCATAACGTTTATAAGCATATGCAGGCTCAGTTTTATGTACCTAAACAATGGCTCTACTGTTTGAGAACAATAGAATGCTAAGCATAATGCGAGCCTGATGTAGGGGTAGACACTTGCTTATAAAAGAAAAACATGTAGATTTTTTTAAACAAAGACCAAGAGACAAATTTGGACCTGCCATGAAATTCTATGAATCAATCTGAGTAATTTTTTTTTTATTATTAACTTTTCATATCTGTCTACCAGCAAGATATTCTGTGAAAATACATTATATACAGAATTTTAGGATGGTTTTGTGTTGCTATAAGGCTTGCTGGGTGACTTTAGATTTAAATTTGCTTCTAAGTACTGGTACATAAGCTGAATTCACCAACCAAAAAGATTACAGACATTACAAAAATATTACTAAAATTTTTGATATTACAGATGTTAGGAGTGTTGCACTTTCTCAAAAATCGTTTTAAAGCAGAACTGCTTTATTAATTTCGCTTAGCGAAAGTATTACGATAGGCTTCCGTGTATGTATGTGGCGAGACATTTTTTGGGGCGCAAATTATGGCGTGGGCGTTTGGCTGCGGGCGTACTACGGCCAATATTCTAAAGGTGGACTCACTCACAAAGATAAAAAGTGATAAAAAACAGGGCTTTTCTTAATAAATAAAATACGCTAGTGTAAGAAGTGTAACCAAGCCTTTGTAAACAATCATCGTGAGAACTTTTTAATGGCTGTTTCATTTGCACATGCTTTTAAAACTTGCTGCTGCTGTATAAATTTTTATCATGTTTTCTGGTCTTTTGTAGAGTGTTTAAAGAGGTTTAATATTTGTTTACTACTAAGTATTTTATGTTTGTGTAGTTAGTGAATGCACCAACAAATTGATCATGCTCAGTAAGTAGTACAAAAAGAGTTAATTTTCCAGAACAACAACATTAACCCTCTCTTCTCTTCTTCACCAGGTTGGCAAACGATATCATACTCCAGGATGCATCGTCTCTTATTTTCCCCCTATTTTCTACTTTCCTATCTACTATCCCGATTTTCTGTCTTTCTCAAGTGTTCCTAACTGTTTTCTGAGTATTTTTCTGAAATTTGCCCGTACCGGTGAAACCATTGAGTTTCAAGCCCGAAGGGCTAGAGGTCAATCTCCTTGGTAGGATTTGAAGCCAACAAATCCTACCAAAGTTGCGCGGCCTTGAGCGACCCGCCTGGTTTTTACACAAATGACAGATTGAAACTAAAATTTACCGCTTCATTTTGAAAAATATATCACTCGAAAACAAAGGAATTGCTAGATTCAATCCGTCATCAAAAATACGGCGCATATTTTAAGGCTTCAATTTTTCTTGCCTGAGAAAGGTTAGAGATTGACCTCTAGCCCTTCGGGCTTGAAACTCAATGGGTGAAACAGGTCTCCGACCCCGGCTCGAACCACCAAATGCAAGCAACCTTGGTTTTCAAACCCAACGCCTAACCGCTTACGCCAACCAGACAGGAAAGTGATATATACTATCCGTAGATCTAACACAATTTTTTTTCCTATCCGTAATTCCGTTTTCAGGGGGTATTGGGTCATTAACAGTTGGGTATAGGGTCAGGGTTGCTAGTAACGGCTTGTCACTGTGCCGGGAGCATACTCGGCGCCTTGGGCCCCGCAGGGTTGCTAGTAACGGCTCGAATTTCAGTCAGGTTAAAAAAGGGGTACTTTTACCCATATTATAATAACATTACCCCCGTCTTTTTTGTCATTCTATTAGTATTTCCAAATTTTGTTTTCTGCTGTGCGAATGTGGCTCAACGGATAGCGTGTTGGCTTACAAATCCGAAGGTCTTTCTTTAGTGGTGGTTCGAATCCGACCCGGTGCGATGATTTGATTGGTCGAAAAATGATTGACAGGTATCAAAACTTAGTCAGAAATGAGAAACTAAGTCTCAAACAGTCAGTAGAAGCAAAGATACAGAAGAAAGATAGGAAAGGAAAAAGAGTAGAAGGAGTGTTAGATATACGGATAGTAGTTATCACCTACCAACGAGACACGGCAAAAAGCTGTCATTCACAAATACTTATAGCGTGTAATTTACAGACCTTAATTAAGAAAGCTCCCAACCCTACCGGTGCCCCTACAAGGATCCCTACGGGATCCTAAGTTAAGTCACAGGGTACGAATGCCCCTAAGAAGGCCTTCGGCCTTATATTGTGACTCTCAAGCTCCAACCCTAACCCTAACTGATAATAACCGAACCCCCGTCTAGGTCCGCGGATTGAAAAATTTCACTTGCATCCTGGAGTATGATATCGTCTGCCAACCACCAAAACTACAAACAGCACATAGGTATGATATTTTTTTCCTTTTTTCACCAGATAGTTATGTGTTAATAGTGAAACCAGTTGTGACAAACAGTCAGTTTTAGCAAGTACCGTGAACTGAAGTCGGGTAACTTGATTGCATCAGTGGAGGGTAACTTGCATACCGTGAGATTGGCTGGGTAACTTGCATCAGTGGAGGCTAACATGCATAGCCCTCAAATGAAAGACCTAGCTGGTCATTAAAATACAAAGTTAAGTCAAAACAAAAATGGTAGACTAGAGCTGCGAGAGGAGCTGCGTAGTTGTATTTTAATGACCAGCCAGGTCTTTCATTTGAGGGCTATGCATGTTAGCCTCCACTGATGCAAGTTACCCAATCTCACGGTAGCATAGTCATCAAATGACTGACCAATCAAAGCAGCAAAATTTCAAAACAAATTTCTATTTTTTTTTTTTTTTTTGTCAATTGAAATTCAGCAATCATTTTTGTATAATAGTTGAAACGACCCTGCCAAGACACTGCCGTACATTGTCATTGTACGGTGATTTAGGCCGATGAAATTTATATACTATGAGTTTACCGTCGGCCGCCCGCATCTCTAAAAAGCACCCGCATGAAAATTTCATTATTTTCAAAATTCATAAATTTTTCATTATTTCCATATTTCTTTACAACTAACTACAACCTCTATCTTTGTTAAAATCGTCTCTACGCATGTTTACACGGGTAAACAAAAAAGATTTATTACAGAAAACGCTGCCGCCCTCAATCCTACACAACTGCAGTGGGCGTCCCGCCCATATATCTGCCAAACCGCCCTGACCGCCATTTTAGTTTTTTGCAAAATCTAGCGCCACTGTAGCAATCGATCTTTATTTTTCGTTCGCAAAAGATGCGAAGGGTTGAAGCGAAGCAAAATTTTTTATTTTGAGAGAGCATGATTGGCAGAAATGGTGGATAAGGTGCTGTTGGGAAAATAATGAATAATGAAATCATGCCGCATCTATTTTTGGGTAAGTTCACGACGGTAAACTCATATGTAAATTTCATCGGCCTTACGGTGGGTAAGGTGGGGTGTACAGTACAGCAGATTTCAAATTAACCTATTTTCACCGCCGTACAAAGGACATTTAGATCCAGCCCACCATACACCACCGCACAATGTACAGCAGTCCCTCGTTAATGATGACAGTTTTTTATCCGATGAAGTTTGATTGGTGTTAGATGAGTTTGGTTAGTAAAAGTTCCAGCTTTTCCTTCCCGATGGGATGATAGATATTGGCTCGCTCTTTAAGCTTTAGCGTGGGCGTCTGCTAATAAGCCGTGGGAATGTAAAAAGAATGGGCAACAAGGTAATAAATCAAACTAATCGAGCTTCAATCAAACTTCACCGATATCTTGATACACCTTTTGCTAATTAGGATTTTCATTTGAATCATGAAACCGTTGTTTGTATAAGATTCCCATTTCCGCACTACTTTTCTGGATTCTTTCCTCTATATATTTTCCACGGGATAAACGGCAAGATATTGGGAAGGGTTTGTTTAATGGGATGCAGTTTAAAGCAGGTTATGAAGGAGTCAAAGTTTAATCTCAAGGAGTATTATTTCTTTAAAGCTTAAAGTTGGCTAGTTTTTACCCTGCAATTTTCTAGTCCAGAAGCTAGAGCTCAACTACTCAACTGCTTTTTGCCTTTAATTGGCTCTTCCAGAAAATGACCGTATATGGGGGTGGAGGATATAGTGTCTGGATGGGGGTAGTGAAAAATCTACAAAATTTGCCTTGTCCTGGGGGGGGGGGGTAAACTTGCTCTCGATGGGATCAACTGATGCTTGTCCGGGGCGGGGGGTTAGACCTGTTGTCCGGGGGATCAAAAGTCACAATGTCCAGGGGGAGGGGGCGGGTTTCCAAAAAATGTTATACCCTCCACCCCCCCATATTCAATTTTTTTCTGGAAAAGTACAATGTGAAAGTGAAAGAAGTCTTTATCACAAGTTCCTTCAAAGCACAAAACGAGGTTTCTAGCATCAAAGAATGAAAAGTTCATTTTTTCTTCTTCATTTTCAAAAAAAATTGAAATTATTTTTCTCAAGTATATTGCAGTTCTCTGAATTATTCTGAATTGAAAGATTTTGTTTACGCTTTATAGAATGGAATTCTTTAGTCGCATTTTTGAAGGAATCTTTTTTTTAATGGATTGAGATTTTTCATTAAAAAAAAAAACGGGTATCTATGACGTGTGTACAATACATTGTGTATATTTTCTGTAAGGCTTCATTCAAAATGCATAGCGACTTCGTCGTTGATGTTCGAGTATATTATGCGAAATTTTCGACTTGAAAGTCGTCTTGTTCATTTTGAAACTGATAGAATAATTACAAAGTACAAAGCAGTACAAAGTGTTTTAAAAAATGCATGAATTGTAGGCAATATATAATAGCTAAATGTCTAGACTAACAAAATATCTCTTTCAAATAATATTAATTATATATATAGCAGAAAAACAGTTGCACACAGTTAGTCCATTTCAATGTTTCAATGTTGAATTTTATCCTGATAACCTCTTTCAAATATTTTTTCTCATTGTTGTCAAAAAAGTATCAGTTATCACATTCCAATTTGATTTATCTTTTTAAAAATGTTTTCAATTTGGTGTCAAATTAAGACATTATCCCATCTGTTGCTCCCTTTTTTAATTTTCAATTATATATTTTTCTTTTTATGATTTCCTTAGAAAAAATAAAAAATATAAACTTACATGAATATGGAATGTAATGGTTACTATGTTATTAAAACATAATAATTGGTAAGTTCTTTTACTTTTTTTAAATTAATTTGGGAATCTTTTCAACCATTTTGATTCTGATTTTATCCCAGATTGCGATTCCATTGAGGTATAATATTCCTATCTATTTTTAAATTTAGAAATGTTAAAGATTGAATTCATCAAAAAATATAGAAATTATTATTTTTCTTGATTTAAATATCTTGTTGATATTTATTATTACTCTTTTTCAACTGCTGTTTATATTTGTTTTTTTAGTCATTTTCTCCTTGTCATTTTACATTTGATTACAAAGGCATAAGCATAGTAAGCAGACACATAACTTATGGCCTTGAAATTAACACGCAAAGAAATTAACACAAATTCTATTTGCTTTTTCAAGGACACCACGGCTGGTTTTAATTAAAGGGGTTTTGATTAACACGAAATTTCTTAACTTGTGTTAATTACATGTCCACTTATTTTTATGTATAATGTATGTATTATAGGGATGGCTACCACCAGATCAGGTTAAAAAACTAATCAAACATTTTCTTTACTTTATAGAACAACAGTTTTGGGAATGTGGTAATCACCAACAAAATTAAATGACGAACGGAAAGCGAGCTATGGACAAATATGAGAAGATCTCTAAGATAGGAGAAGGTTCCTATGGGGTGGTTTTCAAATGTATGAACAGAGATAATCGTACCATTGTTGCCATCAAAAAGTTTGTAGAAAGCGAAGATGATCAGATTATACGCAAAATTGCAATGCGTGAAATCAGAATGTTAAAGGTATGATGGTGTCAATGTCCTTATAATATTATTGAATTTTTTTCTCTGATCATCCAAGGGAGTTAGTACTAAGATTATTTTTAGGGATTCTTAGAACACCACCACCCTGGCCCAATTTTGAGAAGTAATGGTACTTTCGTTTATATATTTACTAATTTAATCATATTCATACAAATGAATTATTTTATCTCTAATTCTATTTTTTGTCTTCTACGTCTCTGTTACCTTGGTTACAGTGACCCCTAGGGAAGATCATTCTAAAACTGTTTAATATAAATCATGGCTAGCCATTTTAAATATTTCATTTTACTTTTTATTGGCGATCCAAAAAAAATTTGCAATCTGATTGGTTAAAAAGAGTACGATATATCTTGTATTTTACATGTAAAAATATAAATTGACAAAAAGATGTTGTTGCATTGTAGCGATAGCAGCAATCTGACGTCACTTTGCTACAATGCCCTGTGCTTTTTTCCAACACCAAAAGTGCATGTTTTGAGTCACCAATAAACCAGTTATCTGACATTTGCTCTTACAATATGGAAATATTTCACTCGTTCCGGATTTTTTCGTAAAATATCTCAGAACTTAATATTTCTCATATTGTACTCGCAACTGTCCAATAACTATCACATATTATTCCTGTATATTTTTGAAGACACACTAAGCAGAAATGAGCGGTCAAGCTAAAATTGACTCGTAAGTTTTTGATGATTGGTTGATGTCCGAATGGCCCAAATCCAGGATTATAAGACTTAAAATTTGGAAAGCTAAAAGTTTCCCTTAAAAACAAAATTATGGGATATAATATTGATTGCATTTGGTTTTTTGAGGAAAAAAGTTGATTTACAAATGTTTCAAGCTTCAGAATTATTGGTTGCTGAAGTCAAAAGTGTGAGGTCTTCTAGCGCTTAAAATCTGAAATATCTCTCTATTTTATCTTGGTATAAACTTAGTGCCAAAAATTCTTTCAAAACTGGAGAGGAATATTTGGTTGACTTGTTGCTTTGCTTAAATTTTGGTACAAAGTCTTCAACACAATCCAACAGTTAATCCAACAGTTAATTTCCTTTTAAATTCTAACTACATGATCTAAAAAACTATTTAATAGGAAACATTTTTGATTTTCAGCAATCTTTGAAATTAAATTGTTGGAATCTTTAGGTTCTGTGGCAAAAGGTCCGATTCCAAGTCTTTTTAAGGGTTTTTCTCTTTGGCCTAACATAAACTCTTTGAGATTGGCTCTTTTTCATGTAGAAGATTGATCCTTTTTTCACTACATAAAAACTGCTAATCTCAAAATTCAGTGTTGCAATACCTCATATTATACTTTTGTAAAATTTTGTAAGATTTTTGGAGAATTTTTTTGTTGGTATTCCATCACTTCGCTTGGCGTCGTAGGGGCCAACCCTTCTGGATAATTATGATCATTAATTACACCAAATTAATTTACTTTTCATTTTAGCATTTTAAATGAGCTATCCTTGTAAAATTTGTGAAAAACTTGTTAAAAAGCAGCTAAGAGGAAAATTAATTTTTACATTTTTTAATGTTCCATGTTTCTACTAGTAGAAGGTAATATTTTAACAATTTGATTATATCCTTCGACCAACTTTTTTTCTCTAACTGTCCTTTTCACGAGATAACAATCGATAAAATCTTGGAAACTTTAAAAGCTCCTATTTTCCTGCTCAACGTCACCTTAACAACTTTATGCTTGTTTTATAGCGTTTCCAAATTTTTAATGTTAATGCTAATGTTTTAACACTTTCAGTATAGAAGTAATTTTTCGCTCTTCAAGATACCATCTGCAACACTCAACTCTCCTTTGAGTGCCCCTTTGTTGTGGGTTTTTTTAACCGATACAATGTAGTAGTCTGTAAAAATATTCTAGATGAAATTGGCCAAAATATTAAGAATATTCACCAACATGAAATATACTATAGAACCTAAGACTTCCAATTTAGTGCATTTCGAACAAATGGCTTAATATCCCTCGGTAAGGCTCAATACGTTCACAAAAATGTCATTTTATCTTTACCTTAATGTTAAATTTAGGTTGAATTTCAATCCTAAACCTAAGAATACCGTAATAATATTTTAGGACGATTTTCCCGCACAAAGTTAAGAATATCAATGATGGAATGAAAATACACCACTCTTAATAAAAAGCGTGAAATATCTTCTCCACGAGTCACATCTAAACCTTCTTTCGTTCACGTTTTTTATTCAAACATAACAATGCTTAAATTTTGTCAAAATCTACAAACAACTGAAGAACCAGGAAGAACAAACCCAGTCTCACCAGATTTCATGGCTTAGAACAATTTAAGAATATTTGCAAATCACAAAAAATAAGAACTGCGTAGCTTCAGTCAAATTTTACTGGTTCTTATAAAAAAGACATGTATTTGCTTTATTGGACTTCGTAAATAGCTGTCAAAAGTTTCACATTTCTTGTTTGGCAGCTAAATGTGGATGAAGTTTCAAATATTTACTCAATCCATAAAATATCATGACCTAGGTCATAAGTGCTTTATACTTATTTGTTTAAAACATTCCATTATCTCTTAAAAACTTCTCTCATTATTCTGGATCAAAATATTCCACTTTAAGCCTCAATTTCCATGAAATTTGAAATACATTTTGCTTTCAATTCAAGTGTAGGGTTTGTTTCATAATTTCTCTTGATAGAATGATTACTCTTTTGGTGAGTGTCCCACTTAGGCTAAATCGCAGACCTCTACAAAATTGTTATACAAGGAGTACGAATCTGTTAGTGGTTGCCAACAGCCTAAATTTCAATATGTCAAATTCATCAAACCTAAAGCTTTTTAAACCTACAGAGCGTAGAAAAACGTCGGACTTTTTGTACTATACAAGATACACCCATTTTTTACTCTCATAATTCCGGGTGGAAGATTATGAGTTCTTTCGTGGTGATCACAATTTTGCTAACCCCAGGCCATTTACGTGGATAACCCAGTAATCTATGACTATAGTCAGTCTTTCATGTCGGAAGCTACGGTAAGTCAGCTTGACGGGACATTAGGGGACCGGGGACCACTGATATGTGGCGCTACTTCTCATTTATATCTCTCACATACGTAGCAGCGACTTTTTGTGTTTAGAATTTTGAGGATGGCGGAGTGACTGAAGCAATTTGTAATAACCAGTCGTTTTGACCCGTAAAATCGAGGACGGTAAAAGTGCTGATTACCATCGTCCCAGTCAATCAGGATCTTGACATATTAGAAGCTAACTGTCAGCGTCGCTGAAAAACACAAATAAATAAACTCGCTAGTGATGACATAGGGTAGGAATGGGTTTCTTTTATCCCTTTCTTTCCTTCTCTTCAGCAATTGAAGCATCACAATTTAGTAAACCTTCTTGAAGTGTTTCGAAGGAAGCGCAAGTTACATTTAGTGTTCGAATATTGCGATCATACAGTGCTCAATGAACTCGAAGATCATCCAAACGGGTAAGACCTTCCCTACTTATTTTCAATTTCCCTTCGAATATATGTTTTTCCATTTTTTAAGTTACGTAATTTATAGAGGCAAACTTTCGAATCTGTATCGAGTCAATCCCTTACGCAAATCGAACGTTTTCCATAATGGCTAATTACGTAACTTAACAAAACATTTAAAAACTCTAATTTTAACGGTATTTTCGTGGTTTAACGGCTACTATTCCTAAGTTGTAGGATTTTTTAAGCTTTGTCTAATGATACCAAATATGTGAGAAGCAGAATCGCTGATATCTTGCTTATGAGAATTCTTTACATAGACGATATCCTCTCTCGACATGTCTAAGTATACTATTGTTTTGTAGGATCATCAACGAAAGTTATCAATATTCTACGTTTTTTTTTATATAGGGTTGGCGAGAATCAAATCAAGCGAATCGTGTATCAAGTTTTATCAGCCGTTGAGTTTTGCCATAAACATAACGTAAGCTATTTCTTTCATGATAATTATTGATATGATTTTATACCATTACCATTGCCGTAAATAGATAGAGTCGATATTTTACGTGGATAGCCCAGTAATCTAGGACTTTGAGGCAGTTTATCGATTGTTTTCACGGGGTCCATGCGGCTATCTATGAACTGAACGGAACATTGGAAGGAGCGGGGATTCGAACCGCGAACTCCTGGTTTAAAACGCTGACGCCTTTGACCACTTGGTCATCGCTCCGTTGAACCAACAAGGAAATAGCGCAACGACATCACTTATAGTAGCAAACCACTGAACCAAAAACTTGAGTGAGTTTGTTGCACTACGCATTGTGTTAGCTTTAATTAACAGCTTATTTTGTACTTTTCAAGTTTATTTTTGGTCAAAGTTTTCATGAAGTACAGTGGAGTCTCTTTTTTAACTCGAATATCTCCTTAACTCGAACAAATTGTGTTCCTCGTGAATGTTCGAGTTATGGAGACTCCACTGTATAAAATATACGACCGCGTTGTTTACCAAACTGTTGTTTTTCTTTCAATTCAGTGCATCCATCGAGACGTGAAGCCAGAAAATATCCTTGTCACCAAAACAGGGATCGTCAAATTATGTGATTTCGGTTTCGCCAGGCTACTAAGTAAGTTAAATGCAGACTTTCGATAATATTTGAGGATTGTCACTCGGAATCTTGACAGATTTCTATATAGTAGGTGGCCAACCCTTGGGATCCGTAGCATCTTTCGTGAGACATGGCCACGTATGATTTGTTTGAAAGTAGATAGAATTTTGAGACTTTTTTTGAGAGTAGAACCACGAATTAGGTCTGGTTAAATTTTATTTTGCCCAAAAATGCTGACGTGACAGGCAAAACTCTTAACCCCCAAAGTGAAAGATGTTACGGATCCTAGAGGTTGGCCCCCTAAATCTATCGCTCGGTTTTAAAAATTGCACGGCATGAAAACAGGGAAATTGCTAGATTCAATCCATCATCCCAAAAGCGACGCAAATCTTAAAGCTTCATTTTTTCTTGCTTAAGAAAGGTTGGAGATTCCTCTCGAGCCACTTTGGGGCTTTAAACTCAATGATTCGATACTTCTTGACCTGGTGGCCTTATATTCATGAGTTTAGAAATCAATAGTTTTAACTCGGAAAAGTGAATGTTAAACTCGTTTTTCTTTCAATTAGCCGGACCTACAGACGAATACACGGACTACGTTGCAACACGCTGGTATCGAGCACCGGAACTCCTGGTTGGAGATACGCAATACGGACCCGCCGTTGACGTGTGGGCCATCGGTTGCGTCTTTGCGGAACTCTTGTCCGGGCAGGCTCTTTGGCCTGGAAAATCGGACGTTGACCAATTATATTTGATCAAAAAAACTTTAGGCGACCTAATACCACGCCACGTAGATATATTTCGAAGCAATGCATTTTTCAGAGGAATTAACATCCCAGAATGCACTCGGATGGTAAGTACGGGTTGTTTACAGTTTTGTGGGAATATTTTTGGTGAAAAGCTTGATGTCTGACGTATTTGTAAATAGCTCCTAAAAGTAGGATGCTTATTTTCAGAACAAAACTTTCAAACGGTCACGTGACTAATAGTCTTTTCAATTTTCCATTTAAAGGAGCCATTGGAGTTGAGATTTCAAACAACAAAAACATCGTTATCATTTATGAAGGTATATTTTTCTTTTCTTTTTTATCACAAATTAGTAACATCAAAGTTAGATCACAGGACGGGCGGTGAAGTAGTCTGTCCATTCATTATTATCATTACGTGATGAACGCCTGTGGACCATGAGCGTTATACAAAAGTCAGGTCAAATTTGAAACTTTCTTCCTTATAATTAGTGATTTATGAAAAAAAATTATAAATAAATCTTTGTAATACATCTTGGGCATTTCAACAATCAATATATTAGTGGTTACGCGCAAAGCTCTGTTCGCCAGCAAATGAATTTTGAACATTCCGCTCATATCGGCAGCGCATCTCATCTATCTTTCCCAGATGGTTTTTCACAAAAACCACCATTCAAACAATATCGATTTGATACGATTCTGGGGGTCACCAGCATTCTGTGGGCCAATTACTGTACCTTATCGGGGAAAACTTCGTCGGGGAAAATTTTCGTCGGGGAAAAATATTCGTCCCTTGGCCAAAATTTCGTCACTTTTCCCCGACGAAGTTTTCCCCGATAAGGTATATGAATTCGTTTCAAAAACCTTTTTATTTACCTTGAGACAGCTTTGACTATACTTAACATTCTTATTTTATTTCTCCATGCTCGGTCATAGCGTTAGCCTGGGTTTAGTTCCCAGGCAAAAATTAGCCCCCCTCCCCCGAGTTTTAAAACCCCCCAAAATTTTTTGTTAGCCCCCAGGACTTTTGATCCTAGACACTTTCAAAATATTGATCCAGTAAAAAAGGTTTTTCCAATGTAAATTGCGTTCAGTTCTAAGTTTAAGATAAAATATTTTGCACACTTTCTATAAAAATATTGCGCGACAAGCGAAAGTTCTTCAGATTCATGAGCTTCGATTTGAGTAATTGAAGCCAACTATTAAGCTGAATTATTTTAGCCCCCACGTTAAGTGATGAGATTTTAGCTCCCCCCAAGTACATAGGTCTCCCCAAAAAATTGTGTACTTCCAGCCCTCTCCTTTTTTGGGAAAAATTAGGGTGTACCCCCCCCCCCAACCACCAGGGGGGGCTGACGCTATGTCAGTATAGTATAATAAATGATTTTATGAACTTTTATTTACATAAATCGTTTCTTTTTGCGGACCTGCTACATATCCATTTAGTTATACCACAATTTTCTGTTTTCTTTTTTAAGAGTTGCCTAGTGATGGAACCATCTGAACGGCTATCCTGTACCCAACTAAAAGAACATGAATATTTCAACGGGTTCAGAGAGCAATTCGAAGTTGAACTGCAGGTACAAGCTTTATTTGTTACTGGCATACTCTCTTTGCTATGAGATTGATATCGTTGATTATAGTGTGATTTTATGTTGGGCAAATTTTCCCTTTTTAAGTACTGAGTGTGTGTGCCAGAAATAAGTTAATGATAACAAATAATAATTGATGTAAAATTTCACGAACTCTATAAATTTTTACTTCCAGGGGTCTTAAGCAGAAATTTCAGGCTTGAGTCCAGTTTTTGTTTTTAATTGAAACACTTTATTCCAGTGAAAGGTAATATTAAACAAATTTTAATTTCAAAGAAGGTGATTTATTTCTGGCACACTTGGTACAAAAACACTGGAAATAAACTTCATGTTAATAAACTTTAAACACTTGAAATTGTCTGAAAATCCAAAGTATGATATTTTGAGTTGAAATGTCTTCAACACATGCTTTATTCTCATGATTTTTTGAGATTAATGAAACTTGATTGTTTCATGTGTTGTGAAATCGAGTCATTTTTCAGTTTGGAGAAGACAATGAAATTGCACAAACCTTCCTTTTCTAAGGATTAATTTTCACAATAAAATTTCATCGAAAGTCAGTGATTTCCATTTTTTTTCTTCAATTCTCAATCTCTTTTAGAGCTTATTGCCGAACAATCGAAGTAAAGGAAAAAGAGCTGGTTATAAGGTAATAAAAAGAAGCTATTTTACAGTTTCTAATTTGTAAGTCTTTCAGTGTAATGTTATTTCTAACTTGATGATGATTTTTATTGGGCTTTTTCTTTATATTTCTTTGTTTGTTTTTTGTTGTTTTTTTCACACAAAAACATTATCGATAACAATGCCCATGATGAGCATGTTTCAAATTTCAGAGCTGTTTAACTTCCCTTTCCAAGTGACAAAATTACGCTTGAGGTAAAAAGCAGTACGTTTTTTGCGACATTTTCTGAATAAGAAACCTCATGTAGCCGGCCCCGTAGCAGGACAGCGCTAGGAGATATGCAAAAACTGATTTGAAATTCGAAATCAGCACGAAAATCTGATCTAAAACAAGTTGTTATCATTAAATTTTTCATTCAAAGTTCATTCAAATTCAAACATTTTCAAATTATCAATTTTCCTTGGTTTCGAAGATTTTAGTAAAAAAACAGCCTCCTATACCAGGCCAAGGATGAGAGCTAGGACAAAATGAATTTCAAATTCGGAATCAGCATGAAAAACTAATTTAAAAAAGATATCACATCACTAGAAAGCTATTCAAAATGGAAAATTTTAAAAAAATTGACTTTTAGCGGTTTTGGGCGGTTTTCCGAAAAAACGGTCTCCGGTAGCCGCCCAGGGGTAAGAGATATGGAAAAACGGATTTCAACAACGGAATCAGCATGAAAAATCAATTTAAAAAAGATGGTTAAACTTAAAAAGTGTAATTTTAGCCCCCCCCCCCCCCCACTATTTTTAACTCTGAATTTTTTTAATTTTATGAAGTAAAATGCTGAGAATGATGGATTTAAGTCCCAAAACGTCCATTTTTAAGGCTTTTTAGTTCTGAAATGTGTATTTTAAGGCTTTTTAGAACTGAAATGTGTATTTTAAGGCTTTTTAGAACTGAAATGTGTATTTTAAGGCTTTTTAGAACTGAAATGTGTATTTTAAGGCTTTTTAGAACTGAAATGTGTATTTTAGGCTTTTTAGAACTGAAATGTGTATTTTAAGGCTTTTTAGAACTGAAATGTGTATTTTAAGGCTTTTTAGAACTGAAAATGTGTATTTTAAGGCTTTTTAGAACTGAAATGTGTATTTTAAGGCTTTTTAGAACTGAAATGTGTATTATAAGGCTTTTTAGAACTGAAATGTGTATTTTAAGACTTTTTAGAACTGAAATGTGTATTATAAGGCTTTTTAGAACTGAAATGTGTATTTTAAGACTTTTTAGAACTGAAATGTGTATTTTAAGGCTTTTTAGAACTGAAATGTGTATTTTAAGGCTTTTTAGAACTGAAATGTGTATTTTAAGGCTTTTTAGAACTGAAATGTGTATTTTAAGACTTTTTAGAACTGAAATGGTATTTTAAGGCTTTTTTAGAACTGAAATGTGTATTATAAGGCTTTTTAGACTGAAATGTGTATTTTAAGACTTTTTAGAACTGAAATGTGTATTTTAAGGCTTTTTAGAACTGAAATGTGTATTTTAAGGCTTTTTAGAACTGAAATGTGTATTATAAGGCTTTTTAGAACTGAAATGTGTATTTTAAGACTTTTTAGAACTGAAATGTGTATTTTAAGGCTTTTTAGAACTGAAATGTGTATTTTAAGGCTTTTTAGAACTGAAATGTGTATTATAAGGCTTTTTAGAACTGAAATGTGTATTTTAAGACTTTTTAGAACTGAAATGTGTATTTTAAGGCTTTTTAGAACTGAAATGTGTATTTAAGGCTTTTTAGAACTGAAATGTGTATTTTAAGGCTTTTTAGAACTGAAATGTGTATTTTAAAGGCTTTTTAGAACTGAAATGTGTATTTTAAGGCTTTTTAGAACTGAAATGTGTATTTTAAGGCTTTTTAGAACTGAAATGTGTATTTTAAGACTTTTTAGAACTGAAATGTGTATTTTAAGGCTTTTTAGAACTGAAATGTGTATTTTAAGGCTTTTAGAACTGAAATGTGTATTTTAAGGCTTTTTAGAACTGAAAATGTGTATTTTAAGGCTTTTTAGAACTGAAATGTGTATTTTAAGGCTTTTTAGAACTGAAAATGTGTATTTTAAGACTTTTTAGAACTGAAATGTGTATTTTAAGGCTTTTTAGAACTGAAATGTGTATTTTAAGGCTTTTTAGAACTGAAATGTGTATTTTAAGGCTTTTTAGAACTGAAATGTGTATTTTAAGACTTTTTAGAACTGAAATGTGTATTTAAGGCTTTTTAGAACTGAATGTGTATTATAAGGCTTTTTAGAACTGAAATGTGTATTTTAAGACTTTTTTAGAACTGAAATGTGTATTTTAAGCTTTTTAGAACTGAAATGTGTATTTTAAGGCTTTTTAGAACTGAAATGTGTATTATAAGGCTTTTTAGAACTGAATGTGTATTTTAAGACTTTTTAGAACTGAAATGTTGTATTTTAAGGCTTTTTTAAACTGAAATGTGTATTTTAAGGCTTTTTAGAACTGAAATGTTATTATAAGGCTTTTTAGAACTGAAATGTGTATTTTAAGACTTTTTAGAACTGAAATGTGTATTTTAAGGCTTTTTAGAACTGAAATGTGTATTTTAAGCTTTTTAGAACTGAAATGTGTATTTTAAGGCTTTTTAGAACTGAAATGTGTATTTTAAGGCTTTTTAGAACTGAAATGTGTATTTTAAGGCTTTTTAGAACTGAAATGTGTATTTTAAGGCTTTTTAGAACTGAAATGTGTATTTTAAGACTTTTTAGAACTGAAATGTGTATTTTAAGGCTTTTTAGAACTGAAATGTGTATTTTTAAGGCTTTTTAGAACTGAAAACTTTCCAGTGGATCAAGTTTTACAAATAAAACTCAATTTAAGAAAAAGATTATAGACAAGGTAGAAGAGGTCAAATTTTGGTAGATAAGGCTTTCTAGACCTGAAGAATGACCCCTTGAATATGAATTCACCAGCAGTTTGTTAAATGTGACTTAAGTCTTTGATGTAACGATATATTCGTTGTCTAGAGTCGTCTAGCATTTCCATTGATCACTTAGAATTTCTTACATTTACAGTAATACCGATAACCTTACATCCTTTAACGTACCTTTTCCATGTGACAAAATTACGCTTGGGATGAAAACTCTAAAAGCTTTGTTTTATACTATATCCCGTCTATAAGACAGTCAGCTCCGTTTAAGATTTCGTTTCCTCCTTTCTCCTCTTTATTCTCACATGGTAATTCTCTAATCATTTCATCATCCCCCCAGACAAGAGAAACACGTCCGGTCAAGACGACAACATCATCGGAAACAACCGGAGCACCCGGAGGAGGAGCCAATAACAATAATTATTTACCGCATCTGTCGGATACTTCACATCCTTCATATCATGACAAAGGTACGTTTTCATTATTCTTCGGGAAAACTCGGAAGTAATTTTTCAGTCATCAAAAAAATTTCAATCCTCTTAACGTTACTTGAATCGATTTTTATTTTTTTTAATCTGTTTTTTATTCTTTGAGATTCTTTTCTACGTTTCTACCTTGTAATTTGATTGGTACGGGTTTCATCCAAGATCCTGGATGATTGCTATAGTTATTCTATAATAGAATCTTTATTTGTCGTCACAGTGTAATATTCGGATTCAGATTCTCATGGTTCACCATGCTTTGTAATAATCTTTTGGTTTTTTTAACATTCTCCAACAGTGTATTTTTAGGCCTTGGAAAATCTTCTCTTAGGGGGTTCATTTTTGTTTTTGTTATTAAAATATAGTTCTTTTATTTAGTTTTCTCGATCGAAGGACCGTAAGAATCGAGTTCGATTTTGGTGTGATTAGTACTATAGTAATCATATAGTTTGGAGTGCAATTAGCGATTAATTACGAGTAACAAAGGAGAAAATTATGATATTTTCTCCTGTGTTATGAGTGATTCATCGTTAATTGCACGACAAACCACATGATTCCGAGGTAACCGTCAGTCACACATTTGCACTCTACTTGTTTTGTAAACATTCGATTCGAAAACCTCTTTTTATTCTTTTGTCTAGAAAGAAGACATTGCAGCGCGAGTTTCCTTTGTTTTCATTTAAGAGAAGATATTGCATTGCAAAATTTTTTTGTCTTTTTAAGTGGAAAATTTGGGTTTTTTTGCTACACGGGCGTGAGAGAGAAAGGAATGGGGGGCCATAGAGTGCAAAAAGTGGTATAGTGCAATTGATGATTAATTGTACTTCTCTAAACCAATCAGATTCGAGTAATTTTGCACGACTGGCGATTAAGGGGTGACATCTAAAGGACGAATGTTAATTCAATATTTTATAATTCAATAATATTTTCTTACTATTAGATCATCGAAAGGAAAAGAAACGATATGATGGCCATTTACCTTCCATTCCGCCACGATGATTGAATCAAATAAGTAAACAAACAAACAAATAAATAAACAAACAAACACGACACATATTCCAAGATGGCTTTTGAGTCTGAAAACCTTCCTGTTTTCAGATGGTATTGAGTTGTATAATTTTTCGGAAGATTGAAAGTGTGCACCCTGTCTTCCGCCCTTGTCACCGCCACTGGTTATTTTTCTACAGTAAGCAACAAAAGTGAAAATGTAATCACGAATGTATTATATGTTTAAATGCGAAATCAATCCCTAAGCGTACTAAAAAAAACGAAAGAAGATATTTTTCGACAATTTCTACCCAAATCTATCAATAATCAATAGCTATACAATAATTAATGAATGACTTAAATCGAAGAATAAATGAACGAACAATGGATCTTTGACAAGATAATGGGTGGATAAAATGTAATTTTGATACATCTAAAAGGTATTTTGAATTTCAATATTTCTTGCTTAAACACACTAATGATTTTTTTCAATTTCTTTTTTTTTTAATTTTGGGATCTTTTTTTATTTTTAATCACTGTACAATGGTTATTTTTTATTTCGTTAATTTGTTTTGATGCATGAAATCTCCCAGTAAGTGTCATAACATACAGAAAAAACAAAAACAAAAACAGGGAAAACCTTGATCGTATTCGCATCAGACCCGTAGGAAGCATTTTCATTTTGAGGGGACAGAGTGAGAAATATAAACCGAGGGAAAAAATTCGCAATTTAAGGTGTCTAGATTGCTGGAAAACGCATCTAATTAAAGGATTATGTTCAAAATGAAGCTATTAACACAAGCTACCAACTTTTGGAAACATTTATTTTTGGGAAGGGGGGGGGGGCAAATGCCCCTGTGTCCCCCCCCCCCCCCCGTTGCTACGGAACTGCGCATAGCTTGTATTAAGGATTCGACTTTTTCATTTCATTATTTTTTAATGTTTTTTTTAGTATTCACAAGGTATGAGAGGGTCAAAGATTAGGGAAACGTTAATTCTAAGAATTCAAACTTGCTGAGTCAGTTCACTGTATGTTTTTTGCACTTTCCTGACATCATCACGGATCAAAAATCTAAACTAGAAATCTTTCTTTACTATGCACCTTAAGTTTTTTTTTAATTTTTACTCTAGTTAGATTTTTTACGTGTAATGTAATATACTGATATGAGAGATGTATCCTGTATGTAATATTATATTATGTTTTTAATGTTATAATTAAGATATTACTGTTTTTTACAGAAAATTGGATCTATATATAACTGCAAATCCCTTGTACCGTCATTTGGGGTACTTTTTATGACCCAAGAATCACAAAGTTTTCTTGTGCTTGATCCATATACAATTCTAAAAATTACAATATGACTTAGGTATTTACATTCTGTTCTATGCAGCATGATTTATAGCTTTCTTCAGACCGGAAGCAGCCCTAATTGACGGTACTTAAGAATATCTCCAATCATGGTTGGGTCAACTCTTAACTTAATGTCCGTTCTTAATACTCCTACCCACTATCTCTTCTTTTTAATTACGGACTTAAGGCCACCTTGGGATGGGATGAGTATTTCCTTTGCATTTTCTACAGACTGAGACTTTTCTGAATTTCAGTTAATATGAAAATAATAGACATTTTTTTATAAGGAACCTTAACTTGGCTCCGAGCTCCTTATTTCCCCAGAGAATCTCAACCTCAAAGTTTCTTAATATCGAGTTCTTTATTTACTTGGCTAAGTTTGGATTTTCTAAGTATGTAACTAATGTATAAGTATAACATTGGACTGCAGTACAGAAAAAGACGTTTATTGAATGTTGTTCCGTCAACATTTTGTCATTTACTTGTTAAGGCTTTTGTAAATGTGAGCAAGTTCAAGTTTAACTCTCAATTTGTTTTTGTTATTCTCAGCCTCAGCAGTTCCTTAGCTACGGAGGCCCATTAGTGCCATCTAGATTATCCTTAAATATTCTAACGACGAAACTAAAAAAAAAACGGCGGAACCAAAAAATTGACGACGAAAAGGAAAAAAAATTGTTACTTCGTTTCATCGTCGAAAAAATTGAGAACGAAACTAAAAAATTGACGACGAAACTGAAAATAAATTGTTAATTCGTTTCGTCGTCAAAAAAAGTCAACAACGAAACTAAAAAAAATTGAAAATGGGGGCCCTGACGGTTTCAAAATAAACATTGATTCTGGTGGATTCTGAAGATGGATTTGATAGTTCTGGTGAATGCAATGTTGTGAAGATGGTTCTTGTGAATGAGATGCTAGCAATGATGAACCAGAATAAGGATGTGATGGTGGAGATTTACGAAGTACAGTATGTGGCCCCCAAAACGGAGGTCATCATTAAAATGAGGATTCTCACTTGTAGATTTATCAGAATTAAACGATTTTTGTTTATTTTGAAAGAATGATGGTTATACTTGAAAAAGAACATGTTTTTAATGGTTTGAGACAGATTCAAAATAACATATATGCGTCTGAAGGAAATATTTTAACACCAAAATTAGATAAAAATTGCACATAACTCACTCTAGCTACTTGGATATTGAAAATAAGTTATAAAAATGATGTATAAGAAACTTTCTACACTTAATGCCGTTCAGAAAATGCAGATACATCTGTGACTTTAGACGATGGGTAAAAGATATAGCATCTTAAAGGTCAACCAGTATTTTGGGGCCCTAGAATCAGCATTGATAAAACCGAAAATTCTAAATATGAGAAACAACAAAAAATCTTTGAATTCCATTCCTATCAGCCTGAAATAATAGTTTATAACAAAAAATTAACATTACATATAAAATTTTCGCTGAATCAGCAAAAACGGCAAATTCTGTCATTTTTTTGCAAAATGTAGGAGAAAAATACCTTTAAAAGCTTAATATTTTCAATTTCAGTTAAGCTGTTTTTCTAAAATTTTCACAGCATATTCCATACTTCCATACATGAATGGAACTATTTTCAAAAGAGATTTGTTTTCAGAAACTTGATTAAGACGTTGTTAAATCAAAATTGTCATTTTGAAAATTTCTGAATTTTCAGTTTGGACTTTGCATCATCGAAAATTTTGAAATATTTTATAAAAATCATAAATTTTACATGTATCGGGTCGTAAATTCAATGGAAAACACAAATACGTTCATAGTTTCTCCCCTTTTTACCACTGGGCTTAATAATTTGATTTGAACTACACCTGCGTTTTGGGGCCCCAAACCTGTGTTTTGACAACCAGGGGTATACTGTAAAAACTTTATCAAACAAATTTATGCCCAAAACCCTCTAAATCACATTTCCAAACTATGGTCAACATTTTGAATTCATATCTTAAAGATATCTCGAGAAATCGCTAAAATTGCAAACCTCCGTTTTGGGGGCCCTTATAAAAAGCTACCTATCTTTAAGCGATTGAAAAATACTGTTGAAAAAGAACTTCCGGGAAATAAAGTAGAGATGTTAAAGTTTTTCATGCAGCAAAAAATTTTGTAAAACCTCTTTTCCTCTAGATTTGAGAGAAGTTTTAAATTTGATCGACGTTTTGTGGGCCACATACTGTAACAATTTATTTTCAGTTTCAACGTCAATTTCTCAGTTTCGTCGTAAATTTTTTTAAAGTCTATTCACGATAAGTGTGCACTCTTTTTTCATTTACCTATAACTTTTGAAGGAATTCTTCAATCTTTATAAATTTGGTATCATTGGAAAGATATTAGTGAGTGGATCAATTTGAAATAAAAAAATCTTTAAACAAATTCTAAAAATGAAGATGAAAATGAAGAAGAAAAAAATGAAGATCTTGTAGAAAGGTGCTATAGCTATGATTTTCACTGAAGTGAATCCTTGATTATCGAACATCATCACTGTGAAAAAATTTCTCAAAAATAATCATTCAGTCAAAAGATATCAAGCAAAGTTATAAGCTGATTGACGTCTAAAAACGCTGTTTTCTGCTGTTTTCTGCTGTTTTTTGGGGTCAATCACTTATTAACTTTGTATCATAACTTTATATTGAATAAATATTTTAGTGAAATTTCTTCACAGTGATGATCTCCTAAGATCAAAGAATCTCTCCAGTGAAAATGAAAGTTATAGCACTTCTCTACAAGATCTTCATTTTTTTCATCTTCATTTTCATCTTCGTTTTTAGGATTTTTTTAAAGACTTTTTTATTTCAAATTGTTCCACTTACTAATATCTTTCCAATGATACCAAACTTATAAAGATTGAAGAATTCCTTCAAAAGTTATAGGTAAAAGAAAAAAGAGTGCACACTTATCGTGAACAGACTTTAGTTTCGTCGTCAATTTTTTAATTTCGTTGTCATTTTTTTTAGTTTCGTCGTTAAAAAATTAAAGGAAAATCTAATTGGCACTAATTGACTTATCAGATCCTTAATTTTTTTATTTCTCTTCGATATCGTTTTTTCCTAAAAAAATGACCTCTTCAAATTTATTTAAAATTAGGTTTTTTTTTCTATTTTGAAGTGTTATCTCGGCTTTCATATTTCAACACCCCAGACTAAAGATTTTAGAGAAAAGTATCAAAGCTTTTTAGTTGAGAGCAATATTCGAGAATTTTCATATTTTGCAAATTATTTATAAGAAACTTTTGTGATTTAGAACACCATGTTGTTGTACTGAAGTTAAGCTTTTCGCTGAACTCATCTTGCCCTTTTGGAATGCACGGATGTGAAAGTGCTTCAGCCTCGTTTCACCTGTTCTTATTGGTTAGTTCAATATTTTTCCGCAATAGTTCAGTGTTTTAATTTTGTCAATTGTTGTTCTTACTAAAAACGTTAACTTATTATCATTCTTATAAAACTTACTTTTGTTCAGCCTCCTTTTTTCATATAATAGATTTCTTTTTTCCATTTCCACCACTTCACATCTTTACACGCAAAGAAGGAAGAGGGTGTTTTAACATTTTAACACTAGCAAGGTCTTCTGAATCCTAAGTCAACGCTAGGTCATACTACGGGAGATTTTTTGAATCCGTAATGGTGCTGGAAGTAACGTACGAACATATTTTTCTCCTGGTGATGGTGACATTGGGAACGATACTAAACCTATTAGTGATAATAACTCTTCTCTTTATGATAACAAAAGGCGATCACGAATTACGTAATGTTATTTTAATGAGCTTGGCAGTATCCGATATGCTTCCAGCTTTGTTCGGTTTTTCACTCGAGTTAACATCAACAGATGATATTATGTTCTGCAAAATATCGGCATTTGCTGTGACGTCATCCTCGCTGAGCTCTATCATGCATATGGTGCTTTTAATGATCGAACGCGCGTACACTATCAAGTATCCATATCGAGCGCACATTGTGCTAAAAAGGAAAAGTATCATGGCTTGCTTTGTTAGTATAGCTTGGATATATGGTACTGTTCTCGGCGTTTGTCCTTTGCTGGGATGGGGTAACTACACGCATGAGGGCGTCTCTATGAAACGCTGTAGCATTGACATTAATATGAATACATGGAGCGTCACAACATACAACTATTCGTTATTGTTACTAGGTTATCTCATACCGATAGCCGCAAGTGTGGCGTGTTACGTCGTCATCAAGAAAGAATACGGAAAACTGTCAGAGAAAGCCGTGCGCTACCAAGGAAAAAGTTCCCTCATGACGCAACATACTATGGACATTCAAAGATCGTTCACACTTATGTTTTTAGTCATGCTCTTAGCTTTCCTTATTTCATGGACGCCATATGCACTATGCATAATTTACAGACTTTGCCATGGAACCGTCTCGCCCTTTGTATTAGACATTTCAGCATACTTCGGGAAAAGTTCAATTATCTTCAATCCAATCATATATACTTTGATTTATAAGAATTTCAATAAAGCCTTGAGGCGTGTTCTTTCTTTCCACCCTTGTCAAGACACCGCCAGACGAAGAACACAAAGTAATATCATCAATTGGAACGGAATAACTTTAACAGATGAAGATATAATAAAGACAGTTTAAATACCAACACTAAATTCCTTTCAAATTCATATTTCATACTATCCCTCAAACAATCGATTATTTTTTCAGCACCCCCCCCCCCCCCCCCAATTCAACAGTTCAACCTAATGAGACTGGTCAAATTGCGACAGTAAAACAACCTAAAAAAGTTATTTTCATGTGAAAGCATTTTTTTATCCCACACAGACTTCTGCTGGAGCCCCAATCCCACTAGACGATCCTATCGTCTACACAAGATCACTAAAAAAGGGAATAGTTTAGGAGAGGCGTGATAAATTCGGGTGGAGCAAGCAGTGGCGGAGATGTTTACAGTGTAGTGCAGTTGTTCCAAAACTCTACCGCCACTTTTTTCCCGTAAACCACCCTGACGCCCTAACTCTTTCTCGCATTTACTTTAAACGGACGATAGCATCGTCTACAATCCCACTGGAAAATTTGGCCAGGTGGGAAAACACGCCTAAATTTCAGCCCCAACCGGGAAATTTTGTTTCCGTCCCAATTTGAACTTTGTTGGAAAATATTGCATTCCAAAGTCCCTACCGGATTTTTAAGAATAGAATTTCTATCCCCCGCTTGGATTTTGATTAAGATTTTCATTCCTACTACTGGGGGGGCCAGATTCCACCAAGACTGTGAAAGAGACAGGAGGGATGCCTTCTTGGAAAACTCCAATTAAGAGTCGGAAAAATAGGAAGATTTCAATTATTTGCGCCCCATCGAAATTTGGTCAAATCAGTCCCAATATGGGTCGCAAAATTCACAAAATCCAATTTTTCTTCCTTTTTAGTTCTACTAAGGGTTTGAGGGTCGAAAGCTGGCATCATCCCCACCCTGTCATATCCCACCCTCGACTCCATGGCTTATCTAACCCCCTTACGCTATTGATGATTCTGATGGACGCGTTGACGGGGGATATAAGCCCTGGTGCACTTTAAAAACGAAAGTACTTTTAGGCATGTACGCGAAACGTATGTCGATTAGCATAATCCCGCCATTTTACAAATTCTGAGAATTTGAAAAAATCAAAACAAGCTAAATAATGGCTGATGTAAATAGTAAATTTAAAAGTCAAAGACAGATTCTCAACATGAAGAAGTTGAAGCATGAAGAACTCTTGGCAAACCAATCAATTGACAAAATTGCAAAATGTCATTTAAATGAAACTTGATTGGCAGAGAAATACTACGAGACCTTGATAAGCAGTCTATCCCTGAACTGAGCGAACTGGGACTGCTTGTAAAACGATTTTTTACAGAAAGACAAAATGACTATGGAAAATAGTTTAAAGATTCACTCGAAAAGACCCTCTGCTGTCCACATATAATTGTTTTGCTTGAACTGATTTCCAACAGCAATCTTGCATGTTTCTTTATAATCTGATCACTCGTGATGGATGGACTGACTGATGTTTATACTCTTATACATTTTGACATCTATCTTGTCTATGACCATGGGCATCAGGAGTATGAAAAAGAAAAAAGCATACATCTCCAGTGATTGCTTGACTGGTAGTCAAAATGAACTGATCGGTGAAGAAGCTTTTTCAGAAAAACTTGAGACTACGTACAATACAAACTCACTGCAAAAATATTCTGGTTATGGTTTATACAATTAAAAGCTTGGCAATTACAATTATGTGAACAATTCTAATCAACTGATGAATGTGTAAAAGCAAGAAACTTCAAGTATTGAAAAAGACATGAAAACAATTCTTTAAACATATCCTATTACCAGACTGAAAATTTATTTATATTGACCGTAAATGTCAAAAAGTATACAAACTAGTATTGTACAGTGTGTATATTGGACTAAATTTGACAAAAAATGTTGAAGCTGGAAGTAGTTTTTTTATCGGGATAAAATTTATGCAAACATATAACAAATCTGTCATCTAGATGATCAATTATGACATGTTAGACTTTTTTGGATTTCAGTTGAATTTATTCTGACCTAAAGATAATGTTTCACTGTCGTCATCATGTTCTGATTTGCTACATAACAAAATTTTTGGAAAGTTTTCCATGGAGTCTTCAGTTTTTAACCTATTTTGAGGATAAAATCAAATAGGAGTACAGTCATCTAAAGTAACATTGACAGATTTTTTTTCATAAGCTGTATTAAGTGTCAAATTTTATTATTTTATAGATGAATATTTCTGGACATTGTTTCAAAAGATAGCAATCAACTACAACTGTCTTTTCAGTTCAAGTTCTGTATTTTGATACAAAATGATTGAGAAATTTACTACAAAAAATTGAATACATATCTCTGCTTTTTTTTGTAAATGTCACATTTTCTTTGGAGCAAAGCTGTTTCATTTTAAAGCATCTGATACTTTGAAGCTGAAAGGACTGATAAAACAACATTAATTTTTGGAACTTTTTTCAATCAAAAATTAGGAACCATTAAAGGCAAAAATAAAATTTGGAATTACTGTACTTTACCTTCACTGTTCTCGAGACTTGACAAAAATTGATAATAATACCTTGAAGGAAGAAATTTTGGCAGGAATTTAATTTGGCGGGTGGTTGAAAAAGTTTTTTCAGAGGAATTTAATTTGGCGGATTGCTAGAAAAAAGAAATTAGGCGAGAATTTAATTTGGCGGTTGAAGGAAATTTTTGGCCAAAAATTGTTACCGAATAAGCAAAAACCTGTTTTTAAGGCCTGAAATAGCACAAATTTGGAGAATACACAAGATAAATTAAATTTGGCGGGAATTTAATTTGACGTATGGTGGAATTCCTGGTAAATCCGCCAAATTTTATTTCCGTCATAATTTATTCCTTTAAGGTAGTCCTTGATTACAATCGACCTCTTTTTAATATTGAAATTCAACAAAATCTAATATTATTTTCAAGCCTTTCCCATGAACATTTTCCATAGGACCAGTAAATATTTCTAACTTTTTTTGCTACGTAATTGAATAAAACGAAATGTTTCAAGTTTATTAAAGTTTCATGTAAAATGTATTCCTGCAGATTTCTTTTGATCATCTGCCAAATCTCTAAAAAACTTATTACACCATGTTTTTATTATTAAAACCCTGAGTTGAAAATCGTTTAAAGATTCACAAGAAAAATCTTAAAAATGGCACGTATAAAGATTCACACAAGAATATCAAATTCATTTTACTAGTCAGAAAACTCTTATTAATCAGAATTTAATTCCAAACTCTATACAATGATTCATAGCTAGCATTAAAATTTTCATAAAATTTCAAATGGGTATTTTACATAATTCAATGTGTTCTCTAAATAAATAAATAAATAAATAAATTCTTAATGAATGATGATATAGTAACAGAACAAAATTCACCAAAATTAGTTATCGCCAAAATTGAAAGAATTGCTTCCTCACCTCACCCTGCCTCACCATAATAAGGGCCTCTAATAAGTTCTTGCCAGAATTAAAATTTCCAGTGATTTTCCTAAGGGGCCGTCCACATAGTACGTACGCACTAAGGGGGAGATGGGGTGTCTTCTCAAAAGCATATGCTTGCGTACAGAGGGGAAGGGGAAGGGCCGGGAGGGATCGAAAGAAAAAGTAAGTACGCAGAAAAAAAAATTCACAGCCCTTTTTTTGCTTGTAAAATTGGTTGAAAGAGAATAAAAAGAGAATTAATATTCGCTTGTTCCTTACAAAATATCAGCTGTTTCTCTCTCATAGAAAAAGGGGAAAACCCAAGCCTTTTGAATTTGATTTTTTTTTTAGCCAGGGGGGGTGTGAATGAAAAAAGTACGTACTCACCTATTTGCATCTGCTTGCCTATAGGGGGAGGGGGATATATACTCAATTTTTGACGTTTTAGTGGGTACGTACTATGTGGACAGCCCCTAAGTAACCCCAAAGTTCTATTTGAAACACTAATTTTTTAGCATAAAAGAACCACTTTATATACTGATGGTATTTGCCCAAATTAGTTTTTGCCAAAATTAAAAATTGCATTTCTCTTCAAAACCACATTTATAAAAAAATCTATTTTATTTAGCTCCTTGCCAAAAGTTCTCTCCAAAGAAATTGTATTCTCCAAATTCTTATTTTTTCGCAATTTTTGCCTCTTGCTGATTTCACCATTTTATCTCCAATTGTCCCTTTTCGTTAAATAATTGTTTTTCAGTGAAGTGAAAGTAACAAAGATCAAGCATTTTCACTCTTAATTGTTACACAGTCCATAAAGTGTCCATCAATCTTTTCTTTCTTATTATTTAAACCAGTTAAACATCATAACAGTGGCCAAATGTTTAAAATTAACTTCAACTGACACTGATGACTGAGCAATGCATTTAGTTATTTAGTTTAGCATCCTGGAAAACCAGGGCTAACAAATAGTGCAATTTCTCAGAGTTTTTATAGCTCATGTTTATTCCAATCAGCCAATTAGTCACAAAAGCAAGATGCAATGATGATGTTCAGGACATGATACGTTTCATGTTTTTACACACAAAAACATTATGTTGTTGTACAAAAATCTGATTGAATTCATCCTACTGCTACTGTCACTGTCGTTCATCGTTTCCAGCTGTGGTGACATGATATGGGTGGACAATTGGAGTTTACATTCTTGAGGCTGGATATAAAAATTCTATCGGCTACTTTTTGGATGAGCAGCATCAGCAGAGTCAGCCAGCAAAAGCATTAGAGCCGATGAAAATGTTTTATTTATTTTTCACATAATCTAAAAGTGAGAAAGAAAGCAATAATTTCAAGGTTGAAATTTCTTTAGATTTGCTGAGTGTGTTTAAAGCCAGTTAATTTATAGCTTTAACTGTTTAAGACCAGTTCACAGCAGTTTTATTCTGCACCAACCCTAAAACTTCACCACAAAAAATATCCATATCCAGAGAGCCAAATTTAAAAAACAGTAATTGGAAGTTGAGACTTATTGCAAGGCTACTAATTTATTTTGAGCCAGTAAAAAACCATTAAAAGAGAGAGGAAAGCCATTCTCTATTCCAAACAACAACCACAGTCATTTTCTACTTGCATTTGCAGATTTGCCTTCCAAATGTCGTCCAAATCTACATAAATCTACATTATTTTCTTTTCCCATGCCAAATGGTCATACGGAGAAGAACTATTTACAGCATTTTGATATAAATTATTTTAGTAAGTGTGCTCGCAGCTCGGCTGTACTTGTCTTCGCAACATATTGCCCACACTCAAGCTGTCAGAGTCCAAAGGTCGAAAAATATCAAGATTCTTGATATTTTCTCTTCTAAAGTACCAGGGCCCTAAACGATTCCTCCAATTATACGGTACTGGCCTCTTTAAGTCGCAGAATCGTTTATCGGCCCTGGCTCGCGAGGGTGGGACGGACTTTCCCGTCCAAGAACATTCGATTCCATAGACTAGTAAACTAGTCGATGAAAACAGACCCATATACAAAAATTTTAAGCTCCAAATAAAAAGAATCTAAGGAGTGAGTTTGAGTGTCTTTTCTGAATTTCAACGACTAGAAGCTTCTTCCCTCAAAAAACGTTGTTTAATTATACAACCTTTTTTAGGTTTTTGAAAATCCATCTAACTTTTTTGACTAAATGATATTTCATAGTAACATTAAACATGGGAACATATTAATAAATGAGCATTTCCAAAAACGCAATAAACAGAAAGAAAAATAAATGCAATCCCGCACGGGTCAGACATACAGAAATCTGTATGTCTCTCCTTACGATTTTAGGTGAAGAAAAAAAGGCGTTGGAAGTAGCTTCTAGTCGGTTATTTTCCTTTTCTCTCACGCGCGCTGAATATTTAATTAGTGTTTACATTATTTGATTGACAGTTTTATTATAAGGTTATAAGGTTATAAGTAATAACCGACTAGTTTACTAGTCTATCGATTCCACGGCAAAAAGTAACAGACGTTAAATCGCGATAAAAAAGCGGTTTTCGTCTAACAGGCTAAGCTTTAGCGTGTCGGAAGAAAATTTCACCATCTGGGTGCCAGATTACTCTGGAGGTCGGGGATACTGTATTTTAATTTATTAGTCCGCCGGCTCCTATATCCTTTGGAGCTTTAGCTTATACTTCATTGATCAGAAATCAGAACATCAGATATTCTTATCATCCGTTCGGCGGGGCGCGGCGGACCATCAATAAACGCATTACGTAATGCATGGATGACGAACGGCTTATCTGATATTCCGATGGCGTATTGGCGGCCGCCCACGCTAAAGCTCTAAAGGAGCGGGCCAATATACCATCGGAGAGAAATAGTAGTCATCCATTGATGTGCCGACATAAGTTTAGCCCTCATTTTCGGGGCCGTGCTGAACGCTCAAAAATTGTTTTTTTGAGATCTGGCGCCTCAAAAAGACCGTCAAATCACTGTCGTTAGTTACCACGTCATGAGTATGTCGGCAAAAATTACAAACAACATGGCTGATGTAATTTTCAAAAAATGTGTGCTGTTATGGTTGTTTTTGGTTTCTTTTGATGGATTTTTTGTAGTTTAACTGTACTTATCACTCCCTGAATATTAGTTTTAGTATCCAGTGTAATTTCTGTATGTGCACCAACCCAAAAAATGTGTTTCTACCACAGAAAAGTTGATAATCATAACTTTTGTTTTTGTTTGTTTTGATGGCTGATTTTTTCTGCACTTTCTCAAATTTTATACCATTCAAAGACCAAAGAAACTAAAGCAGGTATGTTCCTATGGGCTTAGGCTTTTATCAGTAACTTTCATGTTGTTATCTATCTTAGACCGTCCTCCAAATATAACTGTTGTCCACCGGCCGACAACCGACAAACCGACTTCAGTGTTCCAGAACTGAAGTTTTTTGGATAAAATCTTTATTAAACTTCACAAAAGTGTTCATTGAGGGTTAGTATTCATTTTCTATAGCTTTAGTTTTTCTTTTAGTGTTATTATAGATGCTGATTATGACTTTTCTCTTCTTTCAGGCTTTTTTGTGTACAATGTTATTTCTATTTTGTTTTTGCTTCTGTGATCAGTTTAAAGAAGGAAAAATACTTATTTGAGTATTTCTACATGCCCTCCTTGTGAAAAGAATGATAATATTTTGCATGATTCCTTCTCCAAAAAGTTTTGTATTTGAATCTATTTCGTGAAACCTTTTGAAGTTTTTTCTGACCGAAATTTTGTCGGCCATGACACCTTCCCTGTCCAAATTGCACTCGGGCCCATTTTTCTAAAAAATTACGCGGTCAGGCGAAATTCCGTAATGTATTTCTTCCAGATGTTGAAAATTTTCCCGACCTTCAGAGCTTTAGCGTGTCGGAAGAAAATTTCTACATCGGGTGCCAGATAAACGAACGGCCCGCACAAACAATGTTAATGGCGAAATCTGAAAACGAAAGTGCTTTCTATCAAAATTTCAAAAAAACTTTCAAGTTTTTTTCCACTGTTTTTCAGAGGTATTATTTTTCTTTTCTTCTTCTTGCATGTTGCAGCTACCGTAAGTTGGTCTGTAAGCAGTGGCGGCCTGGCAGGGGGTGCAGGGTGTGCAGTGCACCACCCAGAAAGATCTGAGAGGGGCGCCAAAGGAGCTTTTCAAGGGGGCGCCAAAATTTTGTTGATGTTTAATTGGGCAATTTGGCACGTTTATAGCGCCTTCTATACTATGAGTACAATGTTAATTTTTTTTCGCCTGCGGCGCTTTATTTTACCCTCTTCCATCCTTTTTCTTCAATTTTTTCAAAACTTCTATCAATATAGACCTTTTTTTAAAGAAGCAGCCATGTTGAATAATTATGTACTCCAGCATAAAAACAATAATGATACAGCCATATGCATAATTTTTAAAATAATGCATGATACAGTAATTATGCATGGCTGTATCATTGTTTTTATGCTGGAGTACGTAATTATTCAATAAGGTCTATTGAAACCTGGTGTATCCACCAGGGGTTAAAGAGAATGTGTCGCCCTTATGAATTGGGCGTATGAGAGTGCTCTTCCGCGGCCCGCTAGAAATGTTTGTTTGACGGATACGAAAGTCAGTTTTGATGGAAATCCAAGATGACGGCTGATTGTTTCATTCGACATCTAAGTTTTGTTGCAAGAAGAGAAATTTAACATTATTTAGCAAACTCTTTAAAAAAAACTTTTTAAAATTTGCATATGATACAGTAATTATGCATGGCTGTACTGTATCATTGTTTTATTCAACATGGCTGCCTACTTTAAAAAAAGGTCTATCGACTTACTAGTTATAAAATCGACTTACTAGGTATAAAATTACCATTTCAAAGATTAGGGGCGTTACTTTCAACCAGTCACTGCTCTTACAGTTTAACATTTTCACTTAATGATGGAGGGCGCAAATAAGGAAAAAAAATACCAGGGGCGCCAATTTCATAGTTTGCACCACCAAGAAAATTAAGCCAGGCCGCTACTGTCTGTAAGTTGGTCTAAAATCGACATCCCTCTTTTAATACCGACACCCTTCTTTAGAGATAGGAATAATATGAAGGTTAGAATCACTTATAAAGAATGATTGCTAAGTAAAGAAAATTAGTTTCAAGAAAACTGGGTATACCTTTTATGACAATTTTTCAAGGACTTTCTTGAGTTCAGAAAAAAGGATACCAACAAAAGGAAAGGATGGAGAAAAAATTTTGTAAAATATATTTGGTGTGGTCAAGTGATACTTTTTGGCACCAGACAAAAAACCGGACTGCTCAGTGCGTTGGCAGGGTCGTGCAAAAACTCAACGTTTGACAAAGCTTGACGACAAAAAATGTTAGACAATTTTATAAGAAACTCTATTAGGCAAAAGTCTATGAATAGACCTTTTTTCAAAGAGGATGTCCTGTTAAATAATTATGTAGTCCAGCCATAAAAACAATGATAGAGCCATACATAATTATCATGCATATTGCAATAATTATGCATGGTTTTATCATTGTTTTTCTGCTGGACTACATAATTATTCAACAGGGTGGCCTCTTTGAAAAAAGGTCTATATCTCTGAGCTTTGTTTTTTGCAGAATATTCTTGGTTTTTCATAGTCAAAAGCATTTTTGATGAGTTCTAGCGGGTGCACCACAAAAAAGTTTCACCTTACAGTATATACCGTGAGTGGTCCTAAATCCGACAGCCCTGTCTAAATCCAATGGGGTCTTTCAAAGATACAAACTAAAATAAAAACAAGCCTTTCGCTGTGACGCAATGAAGATACCAATGTGTCAACCAAACTATGTTTTTAGTTGTGTACAAAAGAGCAATGTTTCTTACACAAAAACTACCGTTTCCTTTGTACACTTTGTACACTTTTGTTAACACCGACAACAGCCACAGCATCATAAGAATTTTTATGTCTTGATAATATCAGATTTGTGCACTAAAAAAAATACAAAAGAAGGCATTTCTAAATACAATAAAAACAGCGAGGCAGGCCACAAATAAATTTAAGAGTATTGATCCAAAATTTTTGTTATTGTAATTTGTATGATTTCAAAAACTATAAGCTAACTTTCATTTTTCTATCAGATTTATTTGGAGAGAATGGCAGAAGAAGGACCTGAATCCATACTAACAGATGAGATTGAATCACTCCGAGCAATTTATGAAGACCACTTTGTAGTCATTGAGAATAGTGAACAATATAAAGAGATAGTATATCAAACCCAAAAAGGCTCACAAATTACATTTTCCATTTGTGGTTTGTATATATTATTTAGAATGATGATAATTTTCGATTAATATTGCATGATAAACATCTTGCTACTTCTTTCATCTTTCTGATTGCAATTTATTGTCAGTTTAAAAAAAATATGCATCTTCATACTAGAGAAAAACCTTCCAAGTGCAATATCTGTGCAAAAGAATTTACACGATCAGGCTTCTTGAAAAATTATCTTCATATTCATACTGATGAGAAACCTTACGAGTACGATTGTTGTGGTGAAAAATTTAATTGTTGCTTATAATGATGATGATCGCTTTTGTAAAAGATTTGTTTATCATTTCAGAAAACTATCCAGATATTGTACCAAGTATTAAAGTTGGCTTGAATTTGTTAAGTGAAGGAAGAATTGTCCATGAATTGAGTAATTATGCAAAGGAAGAATTAGTCGGACGTTCTATGTTGTTTTCACTCATTACTAAATTTGAAGAAATTATCGATCAACTTAATGAAATGTCAATTGAACAAGAATCTTTACAAGACCCTAGCGGTAACTATAATTATATAATTATATATAAGAAATAGAGAACTGACTTACAATTGCTACACAGTGTTTCATGCTGGCGCAATCTTCAGGCAATGCAGGGGTATTATAGATTTTTTTCAATACACCTGCATTGCCTGAAGATTGCGCCAGCATAAATCACCGTGTAGCAATTGTAAGTTAGTTCTTTATTTCTTAATATTTCACTCGAATTTTTTCGAATTTTCTTGAGCACTTTGTGATTCTATTTATTTCACTGTATATTTATATTCGCTTTGTAAACTTATTTTAAACATATACCTGATACCTGATAAGAGTTACCTAAGAGTTTTAAAGATTTGATGACTTCATTTTTTTTGAAATTTATTTTAAAATGTTTCTTTAGGGACAGTTGACGCAGTAGACCTGGAAATGTCATCTGAAAGCATTGATGGTCCATCTAAAGCTGACTGCAGTTCTGAAACATCCCCGGGAAACACGTACACCCTAGCAGAAGAAGATGTTTGCAAGTTCTTTTTGAAAGGCCAATGCAGGTTTGGTGATAAATGCCGAAACAAGCATCCTGGAGGCAGCCCTTCGAAATCTCAAACATCTAACAAAAATGATCTTTCCACTGCAAATGAGAAGAAAGGTATGTTTAAAAAACAATTTTTTTCCAATATCCCCCAAAATGTCACAGATTTATTGCCAAATGGGCTCTTTCAGAAAATGTTCATACATGGAGGGGTGAAGGATATAGTGTCCATAGTTTCTAGAGGGGTCAAGACCCCCCCTTAGGTAAGAAGACCCCCCCCCCTTAAGTGCTAACCCCCCCTTAGGAAATTCATTTCAAATTTCACACACCCCTTAGAAAATCAGTATAAATGGAACGATTGTACAAGAGTCATAACTCAAGGAAAATCCCCCTTATCTAATAAGACCCCCTCCTTAGGTAAGAAGACCCCCCTTAACTGGCAACCCCCCTTAGGAAAGTCATACTTTTAACACTCCCCCCTTGCTTTTGGTTCATCAAAAACCAAGACCCCCCCTAAATGTAGGGGAGGTACCGGGTGACCCACGAAAAAGTTCAGACGTTTCCCGACATCTTGAGGCCGAACAAATGTCCCAAAGTGCTTGGAGTTTTGATATTTAGAAAGTAGATATCCTAACTTAAAATTTGAGCTATCACTTTTTAAATTTGACCAATTTGTTCTCTACTTATGAGCTTTTAAAGTCAAAATTCACTTTTCGGAAAGTGTAAAAAACACGTAAAAAAGGGGTATCAAATTTGGTATTTTTAGACGTTTTTGATATACAGTTTTTGAAAAAAATCTGAAAAATCTACAAAAGCACCAATTTTTATAAAAACTAGTCTTGTTTTAAACAAAAATTACTTTTAAAGGTGTTTTTATTAATTATTAATGTCATAAAACTCGTTAAATAAGTCAATTTGTAAGTGATTTTCTAATTGATTGCATAAATTTAATACCTCTTTTTTACGTGTTTTTTACACTTTCCGAAAAGTGAATTTTGACTTTAAAAGCTCATAAGTAGAGAACAAATTGGTCAAATTTAAAAAGTGATAGCTCAAATTTTAAGTTAGGATATCTACTTTCTAAATATCTAAACTTCAAGCACTTTAGGACATTTGTTCGGCCTCAAGACGTCGAGAAACGTCTGAACTTTTTCGTGGGTCACCCGGTAGAAACTATGGTGTCTGGGGGATAGTGAAAAATCTACAAAATTTGCCTTGTACGTGGGGTAAACTTGCTCTGTGGGAGGGTAGTTTTGCTGTTTGAGGGTAATTTTCATTGTCCAGGGGGTCAACTAATGCTTCTGGAGGGTAAATTTGCAAAAAATGCTATATCCTCCTCTCTCCATATTTTTTCTGGAAAAGCCCAATTCGACACTATTTCAGATTGGTGCTATTTTCTACTCCGGAAGGGGTCTGTCTAACTTCATCTCCAAAATTTAGGTTTCTTTTGAGTACTCTTAGGTGCAAAATAAACGCCCCCCCCCCCCCCGCTTGTTAATTTTTCGAAAATTGTCCAACTCCCCCGGACCTTATAAGGACCCCCCGTTTATTAATTTTTAAGAAATATTTTCAGCTGTCAAAGGGAAGGCCTCTTATTTGCTTTTAATATCCTGATTTTAGCCTATATTTACCTTATTTTTAGGGTTTCAGAAGTACAATTTCCAACCCCCCCCCCCCGGCAATTAGGTCCCCCCTGTTTATTGAAATTTCGAAAATTTTCCAACCCCCCCCCCCGTTTATTCGAACCCCCCTGTTTATTTGGCACCTAAGAGTAAACCTTTAATAGTTAATTCGACAAATTAAAATTCATAACAATTTTTTCTCATTAAGGTACCAATAAAAACAAGAAGAAACAAAATCAACACTTAGAAACAAAGGAACTTACTCCAAAACATAAAAAAGAAGCATCAATCAAAACAAAAGAAACTGACGAAGAAGGAATTAGTACCAAAAAGGTGAATATTTCGTTTTACCACTGTTTTAATGAAACTTGTTAATTTCTCACCAATTTTCATAGCTGGAGATCCACTTAATGCTTTTGCGATAGACTGGGTGGGGGGACTAAGTGGCCTGGTAGTATAATGGTAGTTCTCAATTTTTAGCATTTGCCTAGAGGAGACGAACTGTAAAACAGTTCACCAGATTGTGTTGTTTTGGAAGGTAAAAAAAGGATTATGTTGAGTTCTTGTTTTTCATCATAGTTTCAACTCCAAGTAGCCTTTTTTGTTATTTATGAACACTTTCTTGTTGTTTTTTATTTAAAAACTAAGAAGGATGCTGATCTTCGGGTTATGTTTTTTCTTATATCGTTATTTGTATTTTTTGTGTTTTTATTCCAAAAGGCGACCTTCCCAAATGTTCCTAGTCTACTTCACTGAAATCAGTGTCGTCCAAAATTATTAAAAAAGAACAGGGTGGGCAAAAAACATGTGGCCAGACAAAAATTATGCTACTTGCAGAACAATTACTACCATAAAAATCTCTTTTGTTAGTTTGCGCTTGAAACTTTGTCATAAGTGCTCCCACAAGACACTTTTCTCATGTCCGATAAAATGCATTCCACTTAAATTAGGTTTCTCATTACATTCATTTGTTTATAAAAATTTTCAGATACATTCTCTTATAAATAACATTTAAAACAAGGGATTTGTAATTTTTTAACAAAGAAATTTGGCTGTGGAATGTATTGCTGGAAAGTTGTCTTCAGAGACATGTTCATGTCGTAATAAAAAGACAAAGAGATTAAGTGTTAGAATTTCTATGGCACTAATTGCTCTGAAAGTTAAACAAATTTTCTCAGACCACATTTCTTTTGCCCACCCTGTAGTTCAGCCAGAAGTAGACTCTATTCAACCATTTTCATGGAACAGAATTGTACTAGCCCTTTTCAGTTTCCAAAATGTCATTACAAAAAAAAGCCTTATGTTCTTACATAGTTTGTTCTTATAAAAAAACGTGTATTAATTTTATTGATTATAGGCCTCGATGAAAACAGCTACAGATGTTATACACCGCATATTGTGGGATGATGCCTTGCCTACCCAAGATTTTATTGTTGGTTACCTTGATCGTTTTGTCGGGATAATCGAGAAACCATTCACAGCTTTCTCTTGGGAGGATATCGCTTCAGTGGATATGAACGTGTTGGCTGTACCAAAACACAGGATTCAATATTTCAAATATTTGGATGTTGTGGTTTGGGATAAGAATAAAAGAATGGATAAGGTATGGATATATTTCCTATCAAGAAATAAAATAGTTTAACTCTGTAATCATTTTTTCAGTCAAGTGCTCCCTTAAGAGTATGCTTTTATACAATATTTACTGTTTTGAAGATCAATACGGGAGTAGCTTTTTGTTAATTCATGTTTTTTCACTCTGTTAAAGTCAATTTGCTTTAAAGTGTGCTCTCCTTCTTTTTATTATCATATTCATTCTATTGCTAATTCTCTTCAGGGTAGCTTTCATATGAAAGTTAAAAGATTGCATTCTTAGAATGAATTTTAGTATTTTACCAAATATTGCACCAACCGGCATTTCAAATACACGTTTTTTTATAAGAACTTCTAAAAATGTTAAAGCATTTGGATGTCCTTAACATTTTCCTAGGAAACTGAGTGTTTTAGAGATTGCAAAGCCTTAAAATGTTCTTAACTTGTTCTTAAAATTATGACCATCGAAGCCTTATGTTCTTATATAGTTTTTCTTATAAAGAAAACGTGTATTCTCACTACTAGGTGTTCGGTTCAACTGGCAATTCTGAAACCATTCTCGACATCATCGATTCCCAATGGAGAGAACAGTCTAGTCAAAAACAAGAATCGAAGGCTAAAGATGAAAAGAAAAAACAACAGAGGCGAACACAAGACAGAGTTCACGATGAAAAGAACAGACCAAATTATTTCCTGTGTGTACCAATTACAGACCCAGAAATCAGGAAAAATGTAAAAGAGGTTTGTAAAGAAAAATTGAATTTCTCTGGTCTTTTAAATATGTTTTTTTGTCCAGGTCTTTTTTTTTTGTCATTAAGGAAATAGTTTTTAGTGACTACAAACGTTTCTAGAACTACTTTTAAGGCTGACCTTAATAGTAAGCAAATCGGGTTAAATCAGTAATAAATCATTATGTTAATACATCTCTTTTACCCCCCCCCCCCCCCCCCATCAGCCATTGCTGAAACTACTATTTTTGATTTTTAGAATCTATCCGCCACTTTTTGTTTCTTTTCAACACATGATCTATTAATAGACCTTTCCATAAATTACGTCACGAACATCACTTGCCTCGTATTCAAACAGTTCTGATTAGAAAAGTGATTAGTCTCTTGAGACATTAAATGACTTTTTTATGAATAGAAAGTAGTTTTAATAAAATCCGCCGGGAGTTAATCACCATGGCAATAACTTCAAAACGAGGCAAGTGATGTTCGTAACGTAATTTATGAAAAGGTCTATTTCTTCTCTCACATCATGCCATAGGCCCAAGATCATATCACTACATCTGATAATCGGTTGACAGAGATTTCTCATGATGCCGACAGACTGCATGTCACATTATGCATGTTCCGTCTAAACACAGAGGAAGACAAGTCGAAAGCTAAACAAGTTTTACAGTCGGTAACACCACTTCTACCCTGCCTTGTACCATTGAATTCATACAAATTTGACGTCAAATATACCGATCATTTTAACCGTCGTGTGGTTTATGCCGGAGTTTATCCATCACCGGAATTATTGAAACTACAAGACATTATTGTGACCAAGCTGAAAAACGCTGGCATTCATTTATGTGGAAATCACGACGAATTTACACCGCATTTGACCATGCTAAAAATCACCCGACCTTTTATGAAAGATAATGATATCAACGAAATCAATCCTTTTGTATTCAATAAAATCAAGCAAAAAACATTCGGTAAACAACAAGTTTCCGCATTACGGATATGTGAAACTGGACCGGAAAGAGGCGCTGATAATTTTTATGTAACTCTAACACGCATTGAAAATTCTTTGTTATCTATATCGGATTCTCTACCACAGTTAGTTGCTAACAACTTGACAAACCAAATGAGCCAAGGAATCATTGATGAAGGCTTAGGAGATTCCCTGCTTTGTGGAATTATCTCTGCAGAAAGGGATTCCTTCGAAAAAGAAACGTCAATCATGGAACGATGTCTTATCGAATCTAGTTGGGAATCCACTAAGAAAATGATCATTTTGAGGGGACTTCCTGGCTCTGGGAAATCTGAAATTGCCAAAAAACTGATGCAGGGTCATCAAAGCTGTAAGACGTTTTCGGCGGATGGTTATTTTACAGAACAAGCTGTCGCTTTGAACACAGATTACAAATTTGTTGGCAAGGAGATTGATGCTGCTCACAAGTATTGCCGTGACCGAGTAATCGAGGCAATTCAAAATGGTACCGAAGTAGTAATAATTGAAAATACTCACTCGCAACGGTGGGAATACCGTATTTACGAGCGATTAGCCATTCTATGTGGGTTCAAAAGTCATGTTGTGGAAATCGAATGCTCTAATGATTCTACGAGACAGGATTTCCAAAAACGTTGTATACACCACGTGACTGACCACGTGCACAAAGAGATGTACACGCGTTGGGAACATGATCCTCAAGCAATCATGACTTCACAACGTGATCAAGAGCGTCTCAGTCTTGACTGGATCACCGACCATCGTGACCGCCCAATTCTTTATTCTGCACTATTCTTGGATCAAAAATCGAAAGATTTATTGAAAATGACCCGCCCGCCGACTATGAGTCGTATCCATTCCGACCACATGACGTTGATGTATGACCCTACCATGGAACATCTAGAAAAGTTACCGGTTGGGACACCTTTCCGGATTGAGCTATCAGGTTTGTTACGATTTTGTATTAAAGGGAAGCGGCCGTAGCATGAAGGTAGAGATTCCAAGGTTGTGGGTTCAATAGACTTTATCGGAGTTTTTGATTTTTCTAAAAAAGCGATGCATTGTGGGATTGTTTCGAGTGTATAACCATTGAGTTTAAAGCCCGAAGGGCTAGAGTAGAATCTCTAACCTTTCTCAGGCAAGAAAAAGTGAAGCCTTGAAAAAATGCGCAGCCTTAAAAAATGCGCCGTATTTTTGACGACAGATTGAATCTAGCAATTCCTTTGTTTACGATTGATATTTTTTCGAAATTTAGCGGTAAATTTTAGTTTCAATCCGTCATTTGTGTAAAAACCAGGCGAGCCGCTCAAGGCCGTGCAACTTTGGTAGGATTTGTTGCCTTCAAATGCACCACCCAGTGGTGCATATCATGAATTGGTTAGCATCAATCAGGTCGAACTTTAAATTCATTTCTTGGCTTTTTGGACCTACCCCGGTGGAGGTCCTATAAATTAACCTCTGTTCGTTAGTTCGTTGGCCCGTTCGTCCGTTAGTTCGTTACCAACTTTTCTCGAGATTGGCTCATTGCCCAAAACTGTGCCGAGTCCGATTTTTGAGAAAAAAAATTTCTCCGGTTGAAAATGCCGGAAATCGCTGTTTTTGAAGATTTTCATTAGATTTTTTCCTTGTATTTCTATGTTTTTCACACAAAAACATTATTCATAACAATGCTCACCATCAAGCATGATTCAATTGTCCATAAAACTGATTTTTGCGACCAGAACTTTCTCTTAATTTTTTCCCTACAACCCTTCCCTCTCCCCCCATCAACAATCAATGATGAATTTATTGCGTTATGCATTTTCGCTAAACGCTATATTTTCTGACTGATTTTTTTCTTCTCGCATTGCTATCTAACTTTCATCATCAGGTAGGTCCATTCAGCATCTAGCTTGTTTTTTCAGGATATGCTGGCAACAACAAAGCACAAGCGATGTCAGTCATCGAAATTGAGGACCAAAAATTATGCATGAGCAACCATCCACATGTTACCATAGCAACCAATAAAGGTTTTAGACCTGGTTAGTTACCTGTCGTTACTTTGTTATATTTATTGGAACGTAGTTACCGTATTACTTCGTTTATTATTTTTTTGAGTTTTAGGAGGGGTGTTTATTCGAGGGAGGCGTTTAAAAGAATGGGGCGTTCAAAAGAAGGGGGCGTTTATTAAAGAATTTAGAACCGAGGTAACTTTAATCTTTATCACCCTAAAACCGTCCCAGTCTGTTTTTGCACTTATAGACAAAAGAAAAAAAGACATGGACGGTTTTAGGGTGGTAAAACGGACAAAAATGTCCGCGCGGCAATTGGCGGCTATGGTCGAAAAGGCGTATTAAATTTTCCTAATTAATTAAATTTTCTCATTTAAAATAGGTGACGTCGAAAAAATGTTGGATTCTTACACATGTCAGAAAGTGGAATGTGACGTCATTTTGACTGGTGTTGTGGGTGTTCGGGTAGCCATTAATGAGCGGGAAAGCGTCACTTGTATCGATGAGCATTATTTCAAAAAGTTATTGGCAAAGCAGGCTGTTACAAAGGTTTGTTTAGTTTTTTCAAATTTTATATACTAACGACTGATAACAAAGGATGGACTTACAAGGAGAAAATACAAACTGGTAGATACAAAACTTAAAGGTTTTATTTTTACATAAGTGTTCCCGTTTCATATCAAACACATATTTCATATCAGGGCAGTGTCTGCCTATTGTTATATTATGCTGATCTAAGCAATCTTGCTCCACACCCCTGTCAATCCAATGTGAAAAAGCTTGTGAATTAAAAGTGATGAGTAAGCAAACGATATCACTCTTATTTAAAGATAAAACCTTTAATTTATGAAAATTATTTCAATTATTTCTTTTATTTTACTGATTTTACATCATATCATATATTATAGACTAGGCGGCCTGGAACAATTTAAGAACTTAAGATGAGTGAATTTTAAGCAAATGAACGGCTCAAAATATCTTTTAAAAAAGGATATAGTTATAAAGCCTAAATGTTTCAAAAATGTGCCAAAAAATATGAATAACATAAGAAAAAATTTGGGGTTAAATTACTGTGAAATAAGCCAAACCCCTAAGTACAAAAGTTTAATACTCTTTCTTATAAAAATATGCAACGTATCAAAAATATAAATTAATCGCTACTCAAGACTTTTGTCCGTAAACAATAAATTTGAAATGAAAACCACGCATTAAACGAGATTTGATTTTGATGGTAACATGGTCTTGATCGACCCCGCCACTGATTCTATGGGCGTCGCCGCCCGTATCATCGTCCCACTCATCATACGCCAAGACAGATGTGATTCTTTCACCTTTGACAACAAAAGAGGAAATACTTTACACTTTTTTTTAATAAGAGTTATTTGCCTAAATATGTTCTTGAAATGTTCTTAATTTCATCATTTTTGTTAAATTTCCTAAGAAACTGGGTATTTTAGACTCCATAAAGCCTTTAAATGTTCTTCACATGTTCTGAATATTTCAGCCATCGAAGCCTTATGTTTTTATATAGTTTGTTCCTATAAAAAATATATACCTGAATTTTTTTGATATTCAAATTCATGTTTTACATATGCCGCATTGTGCCCTTTTCGTATTTCTTCTTCGTAAAGAATGACGTCATTTTTACCAGGATTTCCAAGGGTTAAATTATGTCTTCCATTACCTGCTGATAACTCTTGCCATTTACCTGTGTAAATAGATAGATAGAACAAAACTTAAAAGACGTAATTTTTATGATTTATCCTTTTGTAGTGTATCTTATCAATTTTAGGGTAAAAGAGTAAACTTCAGGCTTGATTTTACTTAAAGTTTTCCCCAAGGGCCTCATTGGGATACTCTGAGTATGTTAAATCTACATAAAATTTTGTTTTCTACGGTACCGAGCAAGATAGTGCGCAATTTTTTCAAGGTTTACCCCTGTTTATAAAAAACGTATACTTGCCATTTACCTAGAATTTTACTTGCTTTATCCATGACTTTTTCAACATTGTCAATTATCGCTATAGCAGCGAATATCTGTTCAGCCATTTTTTTTTATGTATTGTTAGCAATTTATCTCTTTACTAGGAGTTGATTGCCAAGCTGTTTTAATGCGTCAGGGCCTCAAACAAGAAGTTCCGGCTCAAGCACGAATCTCTCTGTATTTCGAACGGATGTTATTCCCCGTTCGAGTTCGAATACACTTTTCTCGAGATGCATAAATTTATTGTTGTCCTCGTTTTCAAACAGATTTCATTGCTCTAAAATTACAAATTCACAATGATAATTGTGTTGTTTACACCTCATGATACATTTTGAATTTCAAGTACTTTTGTTTTAGAGTAAATGTTTGCCTTTTGGGAATTTAAATTGGTTTAAATGTATAATTTTATAGCAATGAAATCTGTTTGAAAACGAGGACAACAATAAATTTATGCATCTCGAGAAAAGTGTATTAGCGAGATTCAACTTGAATACCAACTCTGATCTGAAGTTTTGCGACTTTCCACCTTTATTGTTCTCTTGTCTGACTCGTTTGAAAGTTCAAATGTTTGAAGGGCTATTTATATGGCACTTCAATAAGCAAAGCGCATATACAATGTTAATTTCTTGGAATGTTTATGTACGTCAAGCATCTCAATATAAACAAACATAATTGTCAGTTTTTGTTTACTCAACAGATTTAAGGTGGATTAAAAACACTCCTGGAACTATTTTAATAAATGTTTGCATACACTTTTTTTTATAAGAATAGTGTAAATCCATTTCATCATTGATATTCTTAACTATTTTGGGAAAACCATCCTAAAATATTCTTACAGCATTCTTATGTTTGGATCCTAATTCAGACTAGATTTAACATGTATAGTACATACGTCCGAAGCATAAAATGGTATTTTTGTGAAAGGAGTGGCCCTATATGGGGTAATTGACAATTTCTAATTGAAAATACTCTAAAAATGGCATTCTTAAGCTTGAGTAGCAAAATTCCATGATGGTGATATTCTTAGCATATATTTTTTTGGTCATTTCAAGTGTTTTCTTATAAAAAAGCGTGTATATTCATACAGTAAATCATCTCAATATAAACAAACATAATTGTCAGTTTTGGTTTACTCAACATATTTAAGGTGGATTAAAAACACTCCTGGAAAACATTTTCATAAATGTGTACGTGCATATATTCATGTAGTGAATCGTTGAAAATTTTCCTGTTTGTCTGTGCGTCATTTTAGTTCCAAGAAAGCTTTTTTTTTTTTACCCACCCCATTAAGTCTTGACGAAATTTAGAGTCATGTCTCCTTTATGTAGGATTTGAAGCTACTTACTTTCTACATAAGTTGTGCGGCCCGCGTGGTTTTCATACAAACGCTGACATTTACCGTCGGAATTTGAAAAAAGTTTAAAACAAAGAAAGTGATAGATTCAATCTGTTTCAAAATGCGGCGCAAATTTTTTGAAATTTCTTCAAATCGTTTTAGAAAACTTGAAGATTCGCCGATAGCTTTCAGCTTGAAACTCAATGAGTCACATTTATTAAGTTTAAAACCCGAAGGGCTAGAGTAGAATTTCTAACCTATCCCAGGCAAGAAAAAGTGAAGCCACTTGTTTCCCATCCAGACCGCACCGCGCTCATGACGACGGATTGTATCTAGCGGTTCCTTTGTTTTGAGAACAATTCAAAAACTTGAGATGACTGGATTTTAAGCAAATGAACGGCTCAAATGATCTTTTAAAAAAAGGATGTAGCTATAAAACCTAAATGTTTCAAAAAATGTGCCAAAAAATATGAATAACATAAGAAGAAATTAGGGGGTCAAACTACTGTAAAAAAAGAAACCCCTAGGTACAAAAGTTTACTCTTATTATAAAAATATGTAACGTATCAAAAGATAAATTAATCGCTACTCAAGACTTTTGTCCGTAAACAATAAATTTGAAATGAAAACCACGCATAAATCGAGATTTGATTTTGATGGTAACATGGTCTTGATTGACTCCGCCACTGATCCTTTGGGCGTCACCGCCCGTATCATCGCTCCACTCATCATACGCCAAGACAGATGTGATTCTTTCACCTGTCACAAAAAAGAAAATTCTTTACTGTCTCAGAAAAACCCTCGTCAAAGGGTTAACATGTTCTTATTTTCATCGTTTTCTGATTATTTTTGTCCATTTTCCTAAGAAATCGGGTGTTTTAGAGTCCGCGAAGCCTTAAAATGTCCTTAATTTGTTTTTAATATTTTGGCCATCGAAGCCTTATGTTCTTATAGTTTGTTCTTATACAAAAGAAACGCGTAGACGACTAATTCAGACACAACAGAAATTAAGCAAAACTAATTGAAGGAACGAATTACACAAACTGATATTATCCCGTTATGATTTTCTTATTATTATGTAACACCAATATTACTTTATTATAAACGACTCTCAAGTCTACACTTCCAACATAAATGTTTTCCAGAGCTTTCAGGGGTCTAATTCAGGCTTGGCGAACGGTGAAATTCGCAAAAATTACAATACTACTTTTTATGGTTAGCTGCTTCGTCTAAAAAGTCACCAAAATTTTGAGTAAACAAACCATCCCATTGGCTAAAAGCAAAAACATAAACAAAAAAATAGAGTAAGAGCACAGAAAGCACATTTTTCTCATACTATGCACATATTTTTGTTTATGTTTTTGCTTTTAGCCAATGGGATGGTTTGTTTACTCGAAATTTTAGTGATTTTTTATACGAAACGGCTAATCGGAAAAAGGTGTATTCGAAAGGAAAGTATTAACAGTTCTTCCGGCTTTTCAGCCTTAAAATTTAGTAAAATTCATCAAAACATTGAAAATATTGGTTAATATGTTGTGTTGAGTCTATTTTCAAGCATTTATTTATTTATACCTGAATTTTTTTGATATTCAAATTCATGTGTCACATGTGACATACTACTCCCTTTTCGTACTTTTTCTTCGTAAAGGATGACGTCATTTTTACCAGGATTTCCAAGGGTTAAATTATGCCTTCCGTTACCTGCTGATAACTCTTGCCATTTACCTATAGATAGATAGAACAAAACTTAAACAAAATTATAATTAAAAAATTATGAAATTATAGAGAGTATTTTACGACTTTCCTTTGACGAGGGACTAAGAATTAAAAGTTCGAATTATAGAAAGATCCTCGAATAATGGAAGTTCGAATTAACGAGTGTTCACTGTACCAGTATAAACATGTAAATACAAAAACATACAAAATATTTTGATTTTTGGGACCTGGGGACAAGTTTTTTACCAAAAATTATTGGACTTAGCCTATCAATTTTACAATTGGGCCTACAAGTTGTAAAATCTCTATCGTCAAATTAAAAATTGTTAAGGGTTATTGCTGCTCACCAAAATTAGTTCCCTACAGGTAGCTTATAGTTATATTTACCTAGAATATTTTTTGTTTTATCCATGATTTGACCAGCACCATCAAGAGCATTTGCAGCCATTTTGTTTTGATTGTTTTACGGTATGTCTTGATGCTTTTCTTATGCTGTGTTGTGTCGTCCTTGCGTGTTCTTTGATACTTTATAATGTTTAGGTAAACTGACTTCTATTTATAAGGCTCTATTTTTCTATTAGGGAAGAATAGAAAATAAATTTAATTACTAGGAAAAGACTTTGGTATTTAAGGCAATCACTTATCGTAGACGATGTTATCGACCGTTACAGTGATAGTAAAGGCGGGAAGATATGGTGGTATGGCGTTATGGCGGTATACGAGAAAAAAATCAGGCGGAGATTTTCGAAGAAGACTGGCAAACTCTACCGGCTGTAAACTCTTTTCGGCAAAAATCCCGTTCGCAAATTTTCTTCGGCTTTTGGCTTATTTCTTAGATAGTGATTTGTCTTAGACTATAGCATAGTCTACACTTATCGTAGGTTCGGCCCCACGAGTCCAGTCATAACACTGATTATTTCATGAGTTGAAAAATAATTGACTAGGAATTATTTTCTCTTCGTCAACTGTATGTAGGATAGACATGTTAAATTTTTGATACTGCCTTACTAATTATCTACAACCCTCGATTATCTAACAAAGTCTGTCATTGAATGATCCCATAAGTTGATAATTTAGCGGTTATTTTGTTTGAAAATTCAGCGAAAGAACCGAAAAGCCTGAATCTCGGTAGTCTACACAATAGACAGCTCCAGGCTTTTAGGCTTTACTACTCCTAGAGTAGAAGTTTTACGTTCGAAACGAAGGAAGATATGAGGTAGCCTAGAATCTCGGCAGAGTTTTATTAGCTCTTGGAAAGAGAACTTGATTGGTTTTTAAGTCAATACTGAGACATCTGTCTTATAATGAAAGTATCAAGAAAAAACCGAAGCTGTTGAAATTACTTTCAACGTAAAATGAGGACTCAAGTTCTGGGTTTTGTTGCTCTCTTTTTATTTGAAATGAGAATACGCTATGGATTTCTGTCAAGGTCGGTTGAGGTTTAGAGCATTGAGATGTCTTGAAGGGGATCGATTTGAAATTCTTTGATCGGAAATGAAGCAACTTGTTGGGATGAGATGGAGTTTTTACAAGCTCTTATTTGATTTGGTTGATCGTTAACCAGTAATGAAACAAATTTGCTACTTTTTCTAAAGAATGCGTCAATTTAATTACTTCAAATGAGCAATTATTAAAGTATCTTATAAAAACTCCATCTCATCTAGCCCGGGGTCCACTTAAAGCTTTTTGATAGACTGGATGGCGCGATTAAGTGGCCCGGTAGTATATGGTAATATGCTTTTGCTTAGGCGGACTGTAAAACAGTCCGCCAGATTTTAGTTGTTTTTGGAAGATAAAAACAGTATGAAGCAATGTTTTATTTGAAAATAAGGGATTGCAAATCTGTTAATCCTGTTTGTTTCTCATTTTTGATTATATCTTTCAACTCCAAGTAGTAGTTTTTTTGTTTTTTTGATTTTAAACATTCTTTTTCAAAATGGCAACCTCGTCAAATGCTCCTAGTCTACTTAACTGAACTCATCAAAAATCATCAAAAAGCAAAGTTCAGCCAGAAGTAGACTCTAGTCTACATCTCATCTGGACTTGTTCCCCATCTAAAATGCTTGACACGCGTGGCCCACTTGGTTTTTACACAAACTCCAGTTTGAAAATAAATTCCATCGCGAGATTTTAAAAAGTTATGCCGCTTAAAAAAACAAAGAAAAGGGGGGATAGATTCAATCCGTTTTCATTTAATTCCAATCCATTCAATACAATTTTAAAAGCGGTGCAAATCTCAGAGCTTTTTCTTGACTTTTTTCTTGACTTCTGCTTTTCCTCTAGCAAAAAGAGTTTCTTATAGGAAGTAAATCTATAGAAATATACAATTCAGACTAGACATTTTCTTGCTTGAGAAAGGTTGGACATTCTCTAGCCCTTCTGGCTTTAAAGGTTAATAGTAAGACACTCCTTTAGAAAGTACCTAAGAATATCCGCTATTTTCAGACCACGCTCGCACGCTACAGTTTCGTTTCGCTCCAAAAGGAAATGAAGCCATTCTATTGGTTACATTCAAGTTTTAAGTCACTTCTAACCAATAGAATGGCTTCATTTCGTTTACGTGCGAACATGATCTCAGAGTGTTCCCCTTCAAAGTGTTCGTTATTGTCTATATTTTCTCAACGCGTTAAACATGTTTTTAATAAGAACAAACTATATAGAACATAAGGCCTCGATAGCGTGAATATTAAGAACATGTCAAGAACATTTTAAGGCTTAGTAGACTCTAAAACACACTTTGTCTTATAGGAAAATGGCCAAAAATACTTACAAAATGGTAAAAATAAGAACATGTTAACAACATTTTTAGGCTTTAAACTCAAAAAGTTAAAAATATTGGAAGGCTACAAATTTTGGATGATCTTATAAAAAAACCGTGTTTAAATTTTAGATGCAATATTCCCACGTTACGAGGCTCTTAAATAAGCGAGTTACACTTATCTGATGGGAAAGTTTATCAACCTCAATAAGCTTAACAGTTTCTCCCTTCCCTAAAATCAACCCCCTGTCTATTCCGAAAAAGAAACTTATCTTTTATTTTAAATGTTTGGTTTTTATATAAGTGTTCCCGTTTCATATCAGACACATATTTCATGTTGGGACAGTGCCTCTGCCTATTGTTATATCATGCTAATATAAGCAAAAAAATGTTTTTCTTTACCTTTTTCTGACCAATATTGCTCCACATTCTTGTCAATCCAATGTGAAAAAGCTTGTAAACTAAAATTGATGAGTAAGCAAACGATATTACTCTTATTTAATTTAAAAACAAAACCTTTAAGGAGGTCATGAAATTCTTCTTAACTCGAACACGTGTTATGGTCCCTTCAGTTAATAATGCCTATAAACCTTACTCCATAATTCGAAATATCCTTAACTCAAACAATTGTTATGGTCTCTTCTGTTCACAATGCCCTATATAAATCTTACTCCATAATTCGAAATATCTTTAACTCAAACAATTGTTATGGTCCCTTCTGTTAACAATGCCCTATATAAATCTTACTCCATAATTCGAAATATCTTTAACTGGAACAAGTTTATGTTTCCCGTGCGTGTTTGATTATCACTGTATTACAAAAATTTCAGAATTCAAATTCAACTAAATCAATTTTTTCTATATAGGTATATTCTGGAGATACTCATCTTCAAAGCGAGGCTGGCAGTCACGAAAGTGAGGCGATCAATTTATACAATGGACCTTTGGATGTCATCAAATGTATCAATGTTTTCGATTTCGATTCCACCTTATTTTTCACGCCGGACCCAGTGGAAGGTCGGCAGGATTACCAGAAAGCAACGGGTAAGGATTTTTACATCCTAGATAGAGAGAAGATTTATTGACATGGTTGTATTACAATTACAATTAACTAATACCCCCCCCCCATTTTACCCAACTTTTGGGTAGGTTTTGAATGAAGTTTGTAATACACGGGTTGCAAAATTATAGTAATGCAGTCAAAACATGTGATTACTCGAAAAAGTTCACGTGATTTAATTCCCAGGTCACAGTACTTGTTTTACAACTCACATTTAATTACTTTATTCAAGTATTAATGAATTCGAACCAATCAGAAATGAAGGTCATGTAATAAGCACATGAAAATTTCGAGTAAAAGCGTGATTTGACTTCAAACTTTAATTTTGCAACCTGTGTATTGACTTTTTGAACCTCATTTTTGGGTATGAGTCGGCAAATTTTAGAAGAACTAATTTTAGCGAATGATTCTCATTTATAGCCTAAATTCTTTAATTGTTCTAGGGTTTTTTTACAAATTTTGATAAAAGTAACAATTCATGAAACTAATTTTTGCAGTGTAGGTGAGTGTCATACGTCTTCCAAATGCCGAATCGGCATGTTTTGTCTTGTAGTTGTAAGAAGAAATTCAAATTTCGAAATTATTTTTTTCCCACTGCATTGTAGGTACTCCTTGGCCTTACAAAGGATGGCTTAGTTATTTGGGATCTCTATCAAACCCGCTTCTCGTGTACCCAGGGCCGTCTCTTAAAGATTACAAACAAGTCGTTGATCGTGCAAACTCGTATACTGTACTATGTACAGGTAGGTTAGAGTTGATGCGCTTTGCAGTGGAAGGAGTTCTAGCATTGCACGGACTGGGTTTTGATGAAATCATTTTAAAACCTAATGATCGAGAACGGTATTCAAGATCGAATGTTAAGAATTATAAAAAACATACAATGACAGGCCTAATGAAAAAATTCCCTCGAGTGACTGAAATCAATTTTTGGGATGACCGAATCGATAATATTGAATCGATTCAATCGATGGAGAAATTTCATTCGAAGGTTAAATTTAATTTATACCATGTCCAAGATGAATGTCCGAAATCATTTTGGCATTTCAAGACCAGTGAAATTTTCGGACAACTTGGATTGGTGCAAGATGAGAAATACAAAATGGCGGTCGAAGAAGTGATTTCTTTGTTAAGCAAGGCATGGCTTGATGTCATTCAATTACAAACAGATCCAGTAAACTTGATTCATTATTTCGGATCGAATCTACTGGGCCGACGAAGTGACGTCGATTTATGCTTACTCGCACCTTCATCCAGATCTCCAGATGAGTGCATATCCAAAATGGCGGATAAGCTGCGTGAATACGGTTTTGAGTTTGTTCATGCTGCTACTGGGATTCGTTGTCCCAGGCTGAAGCTGAAAGCAATGTTTTGTAACTACGCCAGTATTTCTTTCGATATGGTCGTAGCATGTGTTTTGCCGGAAGCCGAAACAGAAATTGATTTTGAAGATGCCTACCGTACAACGCAAGACAAGAAAAGCAAAATCGCTTTAGATGGCGTTTTATTTCACCAAAAATTGATTATCCCGATTTTAGATCGGATTTCAGAATCGGATATCGGGATGCTAGTTGATGCGGTTATCTTGTTGCTGCGGCGACGTAATTTAAAAGGGAACGCGTTTCACTGTATTCGTACGTTCCATATTGTGAAATTGCTAGCTGATTTTATTCATACAACATCTGATGCCCTCCCTACTGAAGATCTGGATAACTTGAAAGATTTTGAAAAAGTGCTGAAATCAGCATTACGTTATTTCGCAGAGCTACCTTATGATTCGTACGTCAAATTATTTAAATCGTTTGTACCTTATCAGTTTATTGAGCCGATTATTGAATGTTTTGCTGACGCAGCTAAGTCTACCATTATGGAAATTTTGTACTCGGTGCCTCGCGTGGAAACTTATCAAGATAGAAAGATGACGTTAAAACTTGAAGCATCGAACGCAGTAGAAAAATGGAAAGCCGCCACCTTATTTGAAGCACGTTTTGGTACGCTTGCTCGACAACTTATCGACCGTGGGTTTACACTCGTTCCAGGCCATGTTGAAGACGGTTTGATAACGTTTTATTTGGGCAGGCAAATCGAAGAAGTAGATACAATTTTGAGAGATTTTATCAAAGAATTTGAACATGAAATGAACGGTGTGATGAATATCAAAATTTTATATAGTTTTAAAAATGGGAGATATGATGCTTGCCCGTTTTAACCTAGTCTATACACAGGTTCGATATTTACGGCTAATTTTAAAATTCACTGCCGTAGAGGGTCTGTTGTCATTGTCTTTTCTGATTTGGGATTTTTCAAACCGACCGCTATGATGGAGTGCGGGTGAGAGAGGGGAGACGATGAGAGAATGTGTTGCTTATTTTAAAATCATTCTTCATCGCAGTGGTTTTCGTACGGGAATTTTTTATCAAACAGACAATGCGCACAGAGTGTACTATGAAACGATAAACGTGAGATACACTCTGGTACAGAGTAGTTTTAAACCATCCTTTCCAAACTCGAACCCAGTCTATTGATCTATTTTTATTCTGATAGCAATCACGATTATATCACGTTCATCACTAAATTGAGCATTTTTCACTAATTGGTCAGCCTAAGCTGAGCATTCAAATAGGTAAAATTTTCTTCCAGTTCCTCCATCATCATAAGACGGCAAAAAAAAAATCCGGTTTTCCGATCTCACTTTGATTTCTAAACTTTCTTCCGATCGGGTTAACTTTTTGGGTACTTTTAGCGTGCGTTGTTTTTACAGATCATAATGTAGTTTCATGATGGCGGCTCAAGCGATAGTCAGATGTGATAAGTCAGAGTTGTACCAAAGTATTTCCAGTGTAAATCTATTGCAAGCTTCAACATTTATTTTTTTAACTCGGCAAATCAAACGCATGATTTTCATCAAGGGGATTCTTTTTCTACATCCTTTGAAGGTTTAAAGCCGTTTGCTCAAGTTTTTGTTTATGTTGAATTTTCTGATACTTTTTATTGCTGCTTTTTAATAGTTTTTGCAATAAAAACATATTTTCTTGTTTGCCTCTTGGGGGATTGATGGTGTTATAATGTTATTGGAATTTGATAAAGTTTACAAAAGTACAGCTACTGTATAAATTTGATATAAAGACTGGATGCAATCGTGCTTTTTTGGACTTGGACGTGTTTGTGATAAAGGCGAATCGCAAAAAACTGTTTGGTTCCCGTCATTTCTACTTTAAAAGTGGGAGTCGTTTAGCCGGTCAGTCGAAAATATTTTTCTGTTAAGAAGCAGCTATACATCTTGTTGAAAGGGAATTCGTGTGGACTGATCCGAATTTTAAAATTGAGAAATCGTGGATAAACTGGTGTTTTCGGTTTACTCTCCATTAGCATGCGGCTCTCTACTTCGATTTGAAAACTTATAACACCAGAGCGTGCAGAGGTCGACAGTGGAAATCCAGCAAAGCAGCGGAAAAGCTTTCCGACTCTCCAGCTCTACCTGCTGACCGTAAATCAGATGACGGGAACCAAATGATGACATCACATCTCCTATTATTGGACTTGCAAAATTATGACAAATGGTCTTTGGAATTTGATCATTTATATTAATATCAATATATACAGTTCTTGTTGAAATTGATCAGACTATTTTTTCACGCAGTTCCGGATGCAGATTGTGTTTTTCTAACCTTTTCTAACCTTGGCGCACATTTTGACTGAATGATGGAATGGAATGAATGGCGATAAAACAGTTTATAGATATCTCTTATCAGACTTGCAGAAAGCGGGCTGCCGTCAAGTTACACAACATGCACACTCTCGTCACAACTTGCACAGCCATAACAAACAGATCAATCTGGTCTTCATTTAACATTGTTTTAAAGTTTAAAAACACTGCCCGTGCTTGGCACAGAAGAGAGGACTCCCAGTTGAAATTAATTGCTACACCGCTGCCCTGTTGAATTTATTTATTATGGTTGTGTGTTTATTCCGCCAAGGCGGTAAATCATTCGCCCAAATTCATAGACCAATCAAAAGAGAGTTTAAAGCAAAACGGGGGAAAAATGAGCTTCCCCGCATAGTTATGAATTTTAAGTTTTGCTTTCGATTATCATTTGCAACCAGCATAAGTCTTCAAGATGGTTGTGTGCATGTTGTGTAACTTGACGGTACTAAACTACAAAATTTATTTACCCAGACTGGAGGGGCCATCCATATAGTACGTACACAGTGAAGGGGGGAGAGGGGGTTTAGCAAAAGCGTACATCTATTGTTTAAACAAAGTCATTTCTTTTGTTCTCTGTGTACAAGGGGGAGGGGGTGTCAAATATTTGGATAATCTTTGCGTACGTACTATATGGACAATGCTAAAGAGAAGTATACTTTGAGCTTCTCGTGAGGGGGGGGGGGGGTTGGAGGAGCTCTCAGGCTTGTTTTACATAATTTTAAATCAAGTTATCAAATGTTTCACATTTTGTACATTATTCAACATATTTAGTCTACTCTGTTTCAGTGCATCTCTTACATCTGTTAACCCACTTATTAAAGCTATCTAGCTAAGCTCTATTGGCTGACCTTCCAGCCTCGGCTGGTTTATTTTATTGTTTGAACTCGAAATGAATGGCCAACAACCGGTCATTTTTTAATGCTTCTGTATAAAATAACCTATTACTGAGGTTCAGCATACCAGGATAATCACGACGACTGACGAAAAATGTAATAGGTTAGTGAAAATACGAAATTTGATTGGTTGAAGCTCACTCAGGGGGGGGGTTGGTAGTAAAATCTCAGACATATATAAGTAGTAAAAGGATTTTCACGAATTTTTACATACCACCACCCAGACTCTTGGAAGAGGTATTTTACTACCCTGGTAGTGAAAGTTTTTGGGACAATTTGTCATGGAGACCACCTATTTTTTGGTTGCTTTTCGGACTGATTTTACAAAAAAAGCTAAAAAATGATTATTTCTGTGACACATTTGACACTTAGTGCAAAAATTAATGTTTTTCCCTCAGAATTAAAGTCTTTTTTATATTGATAAAAAGTTTTGAGAATTTTTTGTTTGCAGCAAACAACTTTCCAACAGAAAATTTTTTCAAATTATAAAAATCTCCAGATTTTTTCGGAAAAGTCATCCAAAAGATTAAGAAAATTACAAAAATATAGCTAAAATTTGTTAATTTTACTAGTTTAACTACCCAGGTAGTAAAATTTTTTCAACATTCAACACATAGATACCACCCATTTTAGTATTTAACTACCCTGGGTAGTAAAAGTTTTTTTCGATTTTTCGTCACACCACCACCGTAGTAAACGTCATTATGTCTGAGATTTTACTACCGACCCCCCCCCCCTTGGCTCACTAGCCTGTTAAATTTTCGTTCGTTGTCGTGATTTTACCGATTTACTTAGCTTCACTATTATGAATTGAGACATTTTTGCAATCCCTTTCTTTCAAACATTAAGAATTATAATTCACCCAAACAATTGGTTGACCATTTTCTTCATCAATTACCCCAGCAGGGGGGCAGTGTATATACCGGGTGACCCACGAAAAAGTTCGGGCCTTTCTCGGCGTCTTGAGCCCGAACAAATGTCCCAAAGTGCTCGGAATTTTGGTATTTAAAAAGTAGATATCCTAACTTAAAATTTGAGCTATCACTTTTTAAATTTGACCAACTAGTTCTCTACTTATGACCTTTTAAACTCAAAATTCACTTTTCGGAAAGTGTAAAAAACACGTAAAAAAGAGGTATTAAATTAATGCAATCAATTAGAAAATCTCTTATAAATTGACTTATTTAACGAGTTTTATGACATTAATAATTATTAAAAACACCTTTGAAAGTAGTTTTTGTTTAAAACAAGACTAGTTTTTATCAAAATCGGCACTTTCAAGGAATTTTCTCAAAAACTGTATATCAAAAACGTCTAAAAATACCTAATTTGATACCCCTTTTTTACCTGTTTTTTACACTTTCCGAAAAGTGAATTTTGAGTTTAAAAGCTCATAACTAGGGAACTTGTGCGTCAAATTTGAAAAGTAATGGCTCGGATTTTAAGTTAGGATATCTACTTTCTAAATAATAAAACTCCAAGCACTTTGGGACATTTGTTCGGCCTCAAGACGCCGAGAAACGTCCGAACTTTTTCGTGGGTCACCCGGTACATCGAATGCACTCCACATATCCTTTTTCTTGTTTTTGTTATTGTTGTTGATATATACTGTTGTTCTCTCGCCCCAAAAAGTTGCCCCCGAGTGAGACAATTTTGGGGACAAGCTGGAGTTTTTACGAGCTCATGTGATTTGGTTGTGTTAACAACCTGTAATAAAACAATTTTATTACTTTTTCTAAAGAACGCGTCTTTTTTATTACTTCAACTGACCAATTAGTGAAGTATCTTATGAAAACTCCAGCTCATCCCGCAATAGCACACCGTCGCGAATCTAAAAATAGACATTGATTTTTATGTTTGACTGAAATTCAATCCCATAACCCTTTGCCTTTATTACGCTTGCACGCAAATTACACTCAGTTACAAAGAACAAGTAATAACTTTCACGACTTTTGAATTAAGACGAAAAGAATTGTGGGATTGAATTTCGGTCAAATGAGAGAAGTAATAATCAAGACGTTTGCACCCGGGGGGGGGGTACTTAGGCAAATGGAGGGTACGGTATGTGCCGCCCTTAAGGGTACCTTTTTTGGACTTCCAAAGTCCCGCTAAGGGTCGGAAAAATCAGAAAATCAAATTTCAGTCCCACTAAGGGTCGGAAAAATTGGAAAATTTCAATTTTTTACCCCCTGAAAGATCGAAATTTGGTCAAAATTGGTCAAATTAGTCCCTCTAAGGGTCGTAAAATTCACAAAATTTTCCTTGATTTTCTCTTTTTTAGTCCCAGTAAGGGTCCAAAGTTCGAAAGTCGGGCGGCACCCACCCCCGTCAGCTCGCAACCCTAGTACCCCCCCCCCCCCCGGGCGTTTGCATGACGAAGTGCTATTTTGAGACTTTCTTGCAAGTCTGAAAATGTTTTTTCCCATGACCAGCCCCTAAAAAAGTTTTGTTATATCACTACCCCTGAGCTTAGGGGCTAAATATGTTGGCTAAATATAGGAATTTTTTCCCATCCTAAAACTTCACTTTAGAATATTTGAGAAAATTATGAATTTTGATAAAACAATTTTGTATATGTTTTAATGTTTATTTCTAGTTTTCAATTTCACACAGAAATATTATATACATAGCACTTCATTTTATTTTGATTTTTATACATAGCACTTCTATCTACATTAATTTATAAAAAGATTTTACTATGATAAATGGTATTATGAATGATATGAAATATTATTCTCTTACCAAGTTTGTGTAGTAACCAGGATCTGCCAGGAGGTAATACTGATAATAATTGATGCCTCTGATTGGTTAACAATGTTAACAGTTTAGATAATAAGCCTCATAAGTTGTTTTTAAATCTTAGGATTCTTTTCTTTTCTTTTTCAGAAAATCCTTGAAGAATCTAGATATTTTGCCCAAAAATGCTAGAATTTTGACCATTTTTTGCACGAAAAGGGTTGAAAATTTGGGGTAAAATGCACTCTAAGGGTATGACTTTCACAGAATTTTAATGCACTGTAAGGGTGCAATTTTAAAAGCCAATTTTTGGTCCACACATACTGTCAGACCGCAAACCAAGTGCAAACACCCCCCCCCCCGGATTTTTTGTATTGCATTTTGAAATATTTAAAAAATAACATGAATTTTGATATAAATTTTGCAATAAATGTTTTTATTTTATTTCTAAACTGCAATTTTACACAATAATTATATACATAGCACTTCATTTTATTTTGATTTTTATACATAGCACTTCTATCTACATTAATTTATAAAAAGATTTTACTATAATAAATGGTATTATGAATGATGAATTTTGATATAAATTTTGTATACTCTCGGGTCCGCTAATAAATTTTCCACCCATGACATAGTGTCCTCCCCCCCCCCCTTTATAAAGGGGGGGGGGAACCAATTTTCCAATTTTGAATGGGTGAGGGGGGAAAATGAAAATTTGAATAGTAAAGGGGGGGGAAAAAAGAGGGGGAAAAACATCGATAGTTGGCAAATTTGGTGGGGGGAAGTGTGAAATCACTTCAATTTTATCTCAGCAACCAAGCTCAGTCCACATGATATCATGTGATTAGATCATGATTGAAAAATTAACCAATTTTCGTTCTATTTTGTCTAGTACACGTTTTTTTTTATTAGCACACCTAAAATTTGGCTGAGCCTGGATGTGCTTATTTTTTTTAGCAATTTTCAGCCTAAAATGTTCTTAAATGCGTTCTTAATTTTTCAGACTACTCTAAATCGACAATATGATACAAAACAAAGAGCACTTAAATTTGGCAAAATTTGGACAATAATTTGACTCTCGATTTTTGAAGATCCACCCCTAAAGTCGGTTAAAACTGCTTAAAAAGAGGAAAAAATTGTAGTTTCTTGTCATTTTTTTCTAAACTGAGGCTGGGCATGTTCTTAAGATGTTCTTAATTTTTCGACGAATTTCAGCCTATATGTTCTTATAAACTAGGTTCTAATAAAAAAAACGTGTATTCCTTTTGCAGCAAAATTTTACGTTTGTGTCAGATTGAAATTTGAGAAATCTATACGGGGGAAAATGATATTTTCAGAATTTTCTGGGGGGAAAGCAAAAAAGAGGGGGGGAACTAAAAAACTGAAAAGTCATAGTTGGAAAAAAAAGAGGGGGGAGATTTAAAAAAATCAAGAATTTGGTGGGTGGAACAAACCCTGGAGGACACTATGCATGACATTCTAATTTCGACCCCCCCCCCTACGGCTATTAGGTACCCGAGAATAAGTATGAACATCATGGTATGAAATTTTACACAATAATATATACATAGCACTTCTATCTACATTAATTTATAAAAAAGATTTACAACGATAAATGGTATTTATATACGATATAAAATATTTTATTTTTGAATATACACATTTTACAAAAATATATCTGATTTCACATTAATTGGCGAATCTTTATGAAATTTTTTACGAATTCTCAAATGTAATAAGACTTGATACAAAGGTATAAGGTTTTATTGATATATAGATTAAAGTATATTTGGAGGGAATGGTTTCGCTAAAAGCCCAAATTTTATCAATGGTTTTAGTCTGGAATTTTGCCCACATTTTTCAAATCTTCTAAGACTAAAGATTGATCAATGCAAAAATTTTAATTATTTCTTCTTAAATTTTCCATCTTTGATAACTAAAATATTGTTTAATAATGTCAAAGATTCCTCGCTTTTCATTCTTTCGTATTGGCTTCCGGCATCAAACATCATCGACAAATCAGACAAAGCCATTGAATTTTTTGTCTGTACACAGACCCGATATATACAGCTATTTTCAAAATTCATTGCTGTAGAGGTACTACGAAGCGATAAACGTGAGATACACTCTGGTACAGAGTATTGAATTTTATGAACCAATCAGACCTTAGCACCGCCATTTTTTTCACTTTCCGCCTGTTCCTTTTTCAATATTTCCAACACTTCACCATAGAGTGTTTTATCATGATGATCGAGGTAATCAAGATATTCGATTTCTCGATAAGTCAGTTGTTTAATAATTCGTTTGTTTTTTGAGTCATCTTCTTGCATCGCTCTGGAAAGAGTAGAAAATTAAGTATACGTTTTTTATAAGTGCATAAGGCAAAATATCAAGAAGTTGAGGCCATTTTAAGGCTTTGCGGACTATAAAACAGCATAAAAGTGCTTGCAAAATGGTGAAAATAGGAACACTCGTAGGTTTCATAAACTCATAATTTCAAAAAACATCGAGAGGCTTCGAAAATTTTAGTAGGGGGCGTACGGTTTTTCGGTATTGCAGAAATCGACCCGTTCTTCTTCGGAATTTCGGAAATCATGCAAAATTTCTTCCGTATTTCGGAATTCTAAAATTGTTTCGGAATCGGAAATCCATGAATTTTTGCTTCGAAATTTCGGTATTGTAAAGTTTTTATCCCCTTTCTTCGAATAATTCATACATACGAAATTTCGGAAATTTTGGAAAAATTATTCGGTATCTCGGAAATCGCAAACCCCGTACGCTCCCCCCCCATTTTAGATATTCTTACTAAAAGCTACCCCATGGATAATGCAAATCCATCTAATCGACATATAGTGGGGTTGTCTAGCATAATTTAAGGGAAAAAAAAATAAGATCCAGCCTGGGAAAAAAAGAAATGTCCCAAAAAAAGGATGTTCCACCCAGTGGATTTTAGGGGATTTTTTCCTGAGGTATAAGCATCCTATAGAGAAGGTCTGGAGAAAGTTTCAGCTAGATCTTATTTTTTTACTACAAACAGCTCGTATTTTTGTAACACGACCACACTAATAGTATTTTCTTCTCTCTAGGGGTCACTTTTTCGTAAACTTTTATACCCCTTATCCCTCTCCCCAAAAAAAACCCTGCCTAACATAAAACAAGGACTTGGTTTTTACATAAACATCCTTACCTGAGCCCAGTGATTTTCAAGATCAATTTGAAACTGCTCACAGCAAAAGAGACAAAAGCAACGAATATTCCCACCATTATCAACATCCATAACACGACGAAGACATATTGGTAAAGGATATGTTGTGACATTTCACAAATGAATCGCATTTTATCGGTTTCACTTGATTTGACGTCTTTGGCTGTCGTAATGATTTCGCAATATCCAAAAGGTGGTAATAGAACGTTCGCTATGAATTGAAGAGGAAGAAGATGTGTTGATTCTTAGCTTAAACAATTTTCTGGTGTCAACCTCGTCCCTGTGTATCCCGGGCTTTATCTACGTTTATTGACGGACGGGGGTTGATATTCCTATGTTTATAGCTTGGGACTTGAATTCCATTGTTTTTAAGTCAGAAAATACCGAGAGTGGGGATAGGAAAAATAGCGCATTGCTTGTTTGATTATAATCAATAGGCAGTATAATTTTCCCTTGGTAGAAGCATCTTTTGCCCAATTTTTCTAGTGGGAGGGGGTCCCACAATCAACGTCATTTTATTCGAGACAAAGAAAGAAATTCCCAAGAAATCTTATGGCAACAAAACGAATTGGAAGCACTCTAACTATGGTTGGAAGGGTAGAGTTTTAACTCTGATTTAGGACCTTAGGATCTGAGGATATACGTATAAACGGGGGGGGGGGGGGGCTAATTGCCGGGGAGTTGGAAATTGTACTTGCGAAAGCCGTAAATATAGACTAAAATCAGGCTATTTAGAGCAAAATAAGGGCCTTCTCTTTGAATACTAAAAAAATTCCTAAAAATTAATAAACGACCTAATAAGGTCCGGAAGGTTGGAAAATTTTCGAAAAATTAACAAGCGGGGGGGGGGGGGCGTTTATTTGGAACCTAAGAGTAGATTGCACCTGTGTGAAGAAGGTCTTTTAAACATCACTTACTTGGTTTCGGATCTTCTCGTGGTCCTAAATAATCATATTGTTCAAAATGGTTTAATCTTGTCCATTTGTAAACTTCAATTCCATAATCTGCAAAGTTATTCCCAAGAATCCAATCAAGGAAAAACAATGCGACTATATTAACTCCAATGTATAAAAGCTTGACCAAAATAAGTAGTCCATAGTGAATCATATTTTGCTTGAATTGAGCATATTGTTCTTTTCCTGGAACTTTCGCTAACAAGTTTATGTTCTCGTATGTTTGGAATTCGGGTTTGATGAGTGATTTCGGAAATATTCTATTCTTGTTACGGAAGAAATATTTTCGAATGTTTTGAGGTGACATTTTTTTCGAGTCCGTTTTTTGGTCATTCTTCGTAACATCACGTAATTTGACAATATCGTAAGCAGCAACTTTGTGCAGCATATAAGGGAGATAATAAAGCAGCGCCAATGTACACAACAAAAATGGTAGATATTGATACTATGGAGATAAGAAATGATTTGATTTTACTGGTTTAACACTCCTGTCTCTGTGGTCCGGTAAGACTCTTTGAAGAGTTGGAATATCAAATTTAATGAGGATTCTTAAAATTATAATGGCTTTCCCAGTCGAGATCAATATAATTCAGTATATAGTTGTTTCTATGGGAATGAGAACTCAGGGTATTTTTCTCATTAGGGACATTTTCTGGGCAATGAGAACAGCACATCAGCCCAGTAATTTCTATAAGAGGAAATATGGAATATCGAGACTGTCTTTTGTATTGACTTATACAAGATGAACTTATACAATCGTGAGTTCAAAGCTATAAGAAAATTTTGAGCATAAAATACCTGTGTAAAAAATGTCTTTTCCATCTTCTTGCACGCTACGTTTGGTTTTTTACCCATGCGGTTTTTGGTTTTACATAATTCATTTGAGCCATTTGAACCATGAATTATCCCATCGAAATCAATATCTTCGGTGATTCCATAGTACGCGGTGGCAGCTTGGTGAGATGTCAAGTCACGGTGGATAAATAAACCTGAAATTAAAATGAAATCCACGATATCAGAAAGTTTGTTTAAACGTAATATTTTCACCAAAATAATCAAGAAAATTTAAAATTTTATGTCTTGTCATTTTGCGTTCGTCTGTTCGTTCGTTCGTTCGTTTGTTATTAGCTTTCCTCATGATTGGCTCGTTAGTTTTTTCTGATTTTTTGCACAAAGATGCATAACTATAAACCCTCGAATGTGACGGAGCCCGATTTTCAAAAAAAAAAATTTTGGGGCAAATTTGGGCCAAAAATGGCTAAAAAACGGGTTTTTTGGACTTGGTGAAAAATTAGGTCGTTAATTTTTTCTGACTTTTTGCATGAAAGTAGGGTACCATCGTAGGTAAAAGATGGCTTAAGCGAATTTTTGCAAAAAAATTTTATTGGCTCAAAAAACGCATGTTTATTTATAAGAATCACTATTAATAAGCATACATCAATGTTCTTAGTCAAATTACTCAGTTTTTTTATGAGATTTTTGCTCAGGAGGGCTTACTTTTAAAGAATATGTGTTTCGACATGAAATTTTGGTTGCTTGGCGTGTTTTTATAAAATAACTGGCCAAATTCGATATTTTTTTATAAGCACATTATCAATTACTTAGGTATTAGCTTTTCTCGAGATTGGCTCTTTCATTCTTTACGATTTTTTGAACAAAGATGCATAACTATAAACCCTCGAATGTGACGGAGCCCGATTTTCAAAAAAGATTTTGGGCAAATTTGGGCCAAAAAAGGGCTAAAAAATGGGTTTTTTGGACTTTGTGAAAAATTGGATCATGATTTTTTGCAGGAAAGTAAGGTACCATCATAGGTAAAATACGTTTCAAGCAGATTTTTGCAAAAAAATTGTAGTTGGCTCAAAAAACGCATGTTTATCTATAAGAATCCCTATTAATAAGCATACATCAATGTTCTTAGTCAAATTACTCAGTTTTTTTATGAGATTTTTGCTCAGGAGGGCTTACTTTTAAAGAATATGTGTTTCGACATGAAATTTTGGTTGCTTGGAGTGTTTTTATAAAATAACTGGCCAAATTCGATATTTTTTTATAAGCACATTATCAATTACTTAGGTATTAGCTTTTCTCGAGATTGGCTCTTTCATTCTTTACGATTTTTGAACAAGATGCATAACTATAAACCCTCGAATGTGACGGAGCCGCGATTTTCAAAAAATTTGGGCAAATTTGGGCCAAAAAAGGGCTAAAAATGGGTTTTTTGGACTTTGTGAAAAGGATCATGATTTTTTGCAGGAAAGTAAGGTACCATCATAGGTAAAATACGTTTCAAGCAGATTTTTGCAAAAAAATTGTAGTTGGCTCAAAAAACGCATGTTTATCTATAAGAATCCCTATTAATAAGCATACATCAATGTTCTTAGTCAAATTACTCAATTTTTTTTATGAGTTAGATGTTTTTTTTTGCTCACGAGGGCTTACTTTAAGTGTGTTTAATTTTTTATCGAAGCTGGCCATTCGATATTTTATAAGCACTATCAATTACTTTAGGTATTAGCTTTTCTCGAGATTTGCTCGTTTTTTTTTATGGTTTTTGCACAAACGATTGACGGAGCTCGTTCTTGGACAAAAAATTTGAGGTAAATTTCAGCTAAAAAGAGATGTTTTTTTGCTCTCGAAGTCTTGAATATGAAAGAATATTTCAAGAGCATGAAATTTTGGTTTCTAAACATGTTTTTTTATAAGAAACAAACGACTAATTTTAATAGATCGTCACTATTTGTGTTCTGAATGATTGTTTAATGGTCACGCCTATGTAGATATCAATTATATATGTGTTAAATGCATAACCAGGTAGGTCCATAAAAGTATCACTTGTTTATTAATTAATTGACGAAACAAATACCTTGAATCCAACACGAGGTTTCGACAGTGTGTGCGTATTCTTCAAATTCCGTACTGTCTGGTATGTAACCTTGAAAGAAAGAATCCAGTAAGAATATTATTGATAGTTAAAGTTAGATAAGATTTCAACTCCAAAACATACTTTTTACATTTCATATTCGGATATCTTTAACGAGACACCGCTGCAAGTACACTGGGGGACTCTATCACTGGATGATGAAAATTTCGGTCAATCTTACCAGGTACATTGCAATGTATATGATCAGTGGACCAACTGATTCCACCAATCGCTGCACAGATCAACAACAATCGAACCATAAACAAACGATTGTATTGATCAAGTACAGAATCATCTCTCTTCTTTAACTTGATCTTCAGAAGCTCCCAGATTGTTGTGTCCAAACCCATCTTCTTGATAATACAATTGTCTTAATTTGGTGATATTTGTGTTAGGAATATTCAACTTTTAGAAATTTTTCATAAAGTGTTTATTTTTTTTCGCTGCGTTTTTCTTTGAGAAATTTCTGAACATTCATAATTATGGAATTATCTAACGTGATTGCAAAGTTATAGCCAAGCAAGCTGGAACTATATAACAAGAGAGAACCTCTAACTCGAATGTCTCCTTAACTCGAACAAAATTTATGATACCTTTAGTTAACAACGCCTTATAAATCTAACTCTATAGCTTGAAATTTCCCTATATCGAACAAATTTGCATTCCCTGTGCGTGTTCGAGTTATGGAGACTCCACTGTATGTAAAAATAGAAAACGCGTGAAATATTTAAACTCGCCTGACTTCTTGCATTTTTGCAACTGAGAAGATCTTCGATTCATATGACCTTTCAATCCAATGGCCAAATGTAATATGAAACCGATTATTTTTAAAACGAGAAAGATATACTTTTTCTCGACGATAAGCCCCTGTGTTACACTATGGGCACGCAACGCCCTATGGACATTCAATGGACGGCTTTAAAACCTTTGGACGTCCTGGAAACGTACATTAGAGGTCCAAAAGACGTGGTATCGATTTAAAAAATCCCAGAATCAATTTATATTAAATATTTTTGCCTGGTCATCAACCTTTTGTCATGGATTCTGTATAGACTTTCCTACGGAATTCTTGTATTTTGAAAATCAATAATGAGAGGTTTTAGAATTCCCACTATCTCACGTAGGGGCTATTTCTAATCGACAAAATTCAAACATTCTGCGGTCAAACCTGAGTTCACGGAACATCAGTTTTAGCTACATTTCGAGTAATTTTTGACCGAGAATACCGAAAAATATCTTTTATATTTTTGATAGGCGGGATTAACATTTTTATCTACCACAAAATCCATAGTTTAGCGATCTTATCTGATTTTTGATAAAATACCCGTCAGCATTTTTGAATACTAGGAATTTGTCAAACCAGTACTGTTCATTTGAATTTTCCCAGTTTGCAATTATCTCTATTCATTTTATAAAATAATTGCTAACTGATAAATTTATTTATTATGTCATGATTAATTAGGTAATTAACCCTCATTAGATAAGTAAATTAAACCTAGTCTCTATGACAACGGCCTCGTTTGCAAATAAAACGTTGTTTTGATTAACGAGACATTACGTTTGGAGTTTCCCTGAATGAGGGGAGATCCGCGGCTTTATAGAAAAGTGAAGCAAATGACAACAAGCAATTTCACTGGTTTGAGAGATGCGAAATAGCGTTTGCCGCCTACTTTTTTTTATCTCACGCTCCGAAAACAATTAAAATGCTAGATCCTATCCATCGGCACGAAATTTAAAAAATCGAATTTTATGAAACAAAAGTCGATAAGAACTTTTATCTACTGTCCACAACTACGGTTACGGTTGTTTAAAAAACTCTCTAATTAAATCGTTCAGTACTGCTCAGTTAAATTTCCTTCTTTTTAGCCAGGAAACACTATCTAAAATTTCCCTATCTTGCAAAGTGAACAAGGAATTCGAGTGTTTCGCGATTTCCGCAGTGAAGCGATAGACGGGTTTCCTTTCTTTTATGAATGAGTCTTTCAGCTTTCGGTTTTTATTTTCAAAACTTTTGAAGCCTCCGACTTTTCGAGATTTAAGCCTAAAAATGTTCTAAACATGTTCTCATTTTCACCATTTTGTTTGTATTTTTGTCTGTTCTCCTAAGAAATCGGGTGTGTTTTAGAGTCTGCAAATAAGCCTTAAATGTCTATTTACTTGTTCTTAACATTTTGGCCATCGAAGCCTTATGTTCTTATATAGTTTGTTCTTATAAAAAGACGTGTTATTCAAGGCACGCCACAATGTAGATTTGGAAAAAAGCTTTTCCAACAAACCCAAACATGACATATTTTACTTTAGCCAAAGCCAAGCATTTGAAGTTGACGCAAAGTCTTTTGTGTTTTTCCCAGTAGAGGAAGTGAGGATTGGAAATGAGGACAGAATTCAAGGATATACACTGGAAAATATCTCTGTCTCACAACCCTGGTGGAACTCCTTCCCACTTAGTGGGGATGAAAATTTTTACTGAAATTCCAACAGGGAAAAAATCCACTGGGGCTGGTTTTGGAGTGCATTTTTTCCATCGAATTTTAAATAGGGATGAGAACAAAGTCGATTTTCCAATGTGGTTGAAATTAAAAGGGTATTTTTCTGACCGGGAAGAAGTTTAGGACAAATTTCCCAGTAGTGCGAGAATCTCATCGGGTCTGTAGAACAGGGAATATCGAAAATGATCTTTCTAGTCGGTTTGTCACAATGACGTTTTAACGTTTATCTAACGCTATATGAACGTTGTGAACATTAGATGAACGTTGAAAAGCTGGTTTGAAAAATATATTTGAATCTAGTCGAGTTTTTTTTTTGAGAAAACTGTTCAATTCAATAGCTTGTTAATTAGAAAAATTCAAAAAATGAGATAGGGATAGAAAGGTTTTTCCCAGTACTATCAGTCTGTTCCTCTAAAGGATCCTACATTGTAACACGCATGCGTAATTTGTCGTTCTTTTAGACCACATGTAGTTAATTCCTGTGATAAACAAACCCGAATGAATCGCCAGGGGTGGTACAGTCACTTTCGGTCGGGGTTGTGGACAGCAAAATATGTCGTTTTTTATGAAATTTGTCGTTCTTTTTGTCTATTTTTAGTAATGCAGGATTCTTTAGATAAACCCCCTCTAGATTATATGAGTTACACGTTTTTTTATAAGAACAAACTATAAGGCTTCGAATACCAAAATGTTAGAACAAGTTAAGAACATTTTAAGACTTTGGAGACTCACTATTTCTTAGGAAAAAGTACCCACAAAATGGAAAAATAAGAAAATGCATGCTAAGAACATTTTAAAACTCAAAAGTTAAGAATATCTAAAAGCTTAAAAAATTTTGGTTGTTCTTATAAAAATAACATGTATTTCATGTTTTTTTTCTCAAATATAACTAGCTAATGATTGCGCGCTTTTTGACATATGACAACTCGCGATAGGGGATCAGATTTATAAAAGTTGATAAATAATACCCTTTTGATTGAAAAACTCCCTTTTTGTCAATAAGCATAATCCAACTGTGAACAGATAGCGAACATTCGTGATCAGTTTAATAAGTTTGACATTTTAAGATAAAACCATAAAACAAGAAGCCCGAAGCGGTATGAAGACCCACGGTTTTGGTTATTGCTACAAGCTGCCGTTCCTTCTAAAGTGAACTTGAATTGGCAAAGCGCTGCTTCTAAAAAACGGACATACAGTACTACGGACGGAGATCTGAAAGGCCTGACGCAGGCATGATAATAAAAATTTAAATATATCGCTGCGAGAAAAAACTAGCGAATGTGCTAGAAATGTCATCACAAGTAGTAGGAAAGCATATCTCATCGGTCAAATAAAACTGCATCCGATCATGCTGTCACAAAATTACGTGACGGGGCCCGGTTTAGGAAAGTAGTGGAAAATGAACTTGAATTGACAAAGCGCTGCTTCTTCAAATACGGACATACATCCACATTGACAGTGACATAGTAATGAAAGGCCCGATGCAGGGATTAAAAAAAACACTTTAAATCAACCTCGTCCCCGTGTATCCCAGGCTTTATTTACGTTACTGATTGACGCCAGAGAATACCCTGGTGTTGGCTGATGCGAGTTCCCCCTCTCAGAGGGGGAACTTCTCAAAACAATACGTCATAAAAAAATCTGACGTTACAAAGTTACACTGCAATGCAACGGCTTCAAAAGAGAAGAACGAATGAAATCTGACGTTTTGTTTTTGAATTACGTAATCTTACGCGTTCGAAAACCAGCCAATGCCAGGGTATTATCTAGCGCTATCAGTAAGAATCAAAAAGCTAATAATACGCAGGGAACGAGGTTGACTTTAAATATCACTACGAGAAAAAACTAGAAATGTCACCACAAGTAGGAGGAAAGCATGTTTCATTGGTCAAGTAAAACTGCACCGATCATGCTGTCGCAAAATTACGCGACGGGACCCAGTCCAGGAAAATAGAAGTTTCCGTGCTACAGTCCATACCAGTCTGTAAGTGCCTAACTATGGTTAATTCCTTGGTTAAACATGCGGCAGCCAGTTCCTGGAGATGATATGGTACCCCGTTTCGTAATGTGAACTTGTTTGATCGATGCTTGGGCACTTGCGATACCCATTGCTCTCAACATAGTTGCTTGATTGTGCGTGCATAGTCAGTACCGTTGATGACCGGTGTATTATAAAGTACTTTGCTCGAAACCCACCCTGGGGGCTCCAAAGAGGCGTGGTCGCACGTCATTTGGAGTCTGATGGTCCTTTTGGACCACTGGGGCAGCGATGCGCTATGACCCGGACACTCTTTTTCATGACACTTTAAACATTTGAAATTCAGTAATAGAATAAGAAAAATCAACAAAAATCTTTTTTTTTATAATGAAAATAGACGAAAACTTCAATTAGTGACTTGGATATATTATTGAGTTACTATAGGACACCACCTCCCCGACCTACCAACCCACTGCCCATAATTTTGTCTATATATTTTCAGGTATTAACTACTTGTGGTTTTTGAACGAACATATGCGCATTAACATGCTCAATTTCAACTGATATGCGTAAGTCAAGATGACGTCATATTTTTTATTAGAAGCACTCGAAAAAAGCCGGTTTCTATTTTTAGTAACAGAGAGGGGTCAAATCCCGGCTTTTTAAGGGGTTTTCTGCTAGAAGAATGACTTATGCATATCGCGCATATCAATAATGATAATGAAAAGTCGAAGAAGTTCGAACTAGCGATATTCGACTGCATCATTTTAACATATACACGACCTCGTATAAAAGAGCCTTCGTCAACCAGCAAGCAACGTCTACACCCTTTTCGAAAGAATAGCTCAAAATCCTAATGAATTATGCCTATCGCCCAAAATAAAATGAACTCTAATTGACAAAGAGCTGCTTCTTTAAAAACTGACATACCACTACGGACAACGAAAAGCTAAACAATACCTCAAAATTTTCCATATGCAAAAAAATTTAACAAAATTTCATAAGATGCAGCTCCATATATTACTAAAATTATCAGCTATTCAGGTCATTCAAACCACATGTTTTGAAAAAAACCACACCCTTAAGTTTACATTTTTTGGATCAGGTCGGCTTAGTATGATACAACTGCGAAAGTGACTGTTTTTGGAAACATCAAAACTTAAAGACTAAAAATATCTCCACCTCTTTCGGTACAAGTTAACACCAGTCTACCTTGCTAACTCAAAGCTAAAATAAACAAAGCTTTACTGCAAAATAGCATTCTATTGTTCTTAAACAATAGAGCCAAAAACTGACTGTACTGAGCCTTTATATACTTTTAAACGTTGTGCTTATAGAAAAAAACATGTATTGTTGCTATTTTTCCATTCCCACCTCTCCCCACTGAATTTTCTGACTTCTGACTTTTTGACAATGATTCCATTCCAAATCCCCAGCCATAAAAAACATTTGAATATCAATCCCTATCTAGTTTCAGTCCGTAATTTTTACTACGCCCACTGGCTGAAAATTTTTACTTGGTCTATGAGAATGGGGTGTACCAATACTAAGACAACGCAGATTTACATTTGAATATTGTGATTTTCAAGAACGCTCTGTTATATTTGCAACTATCAATAGACGATATCGGATTTAGATAAATGCAATGCATTCTGGTTTCTAGGGACTCTCAAAGGAATTATAATAGATCAATTATAATAGATTATAATTCCTTTGAGAGTCCCTAGAAACCAGAATGCATTGCATTTATCTAAATCCGATATCATCAATTAAGCTAAGGAGGCGTAATCACGCATAGAAAAATTTCCAAATCACGTTATCAAGATTTAAATTTCCTTTCTTTCACGATCACGTTGATCACGTTGGGGTTCCTCCGATCACGTAATCACGCACTTTAAAATCTTAAATCAAGATATCACGAACTTAAAAAAACGCCAATCACGCCATCACGAAAACGGCTGGGGGCCTCATTAAGTCTTACTATGCTCTTATGTCTCAGCGTCATTTTCTTGTCAATGAACTATTTTTACTATTTTGTTGAAAAAAAACACTTGATATGTTTAGTTTAAGTCCAAATTGGGATCAAAAAATTTTGTAAGGACTACATAAGAATATACTTTATAAGAAAATTTATGATGAAATTGAACAAAAATTAAGAATATGCTAAGAACATCACTGTCATGGAATTCCTTAAAAAAAGACAAAGAAGTGTGTTTGAAAGTTCTCGCTATACGTTTTTTATAAGGACAAGCTATATAGGAACAAAAGGATTTGATAGTCAAAATATTATGAAAAAGGTGAAGAACATTTTAAGGCTTTGCAGAATCTAAATCACCCGATTTCTTAGGAAAATTGACAAAAATAGTCACGAAATGGGGAAAATAAGAACATTTTAGGCTTGAAACTCTAAAAGTCAAGAACATCCGAAGGCTTCAAAAATTTTGGGATGTTCTTATATAAAAAAAACAAACGTGTATACGAGCTTTTAGACGTTCGATGGACGCCATTTTGACGTTTGGTTGAGAAAGGAATAATAGAGACCTTAACTCTTAGTTTTAAAAGCATAAAAAAAGTTCAAGGTGAAATTTGTGGGGAATTCTCGGAGGTCAAATCTGAGTTTTCACGTTAAGCCGATATCGTCTATTTCTTAAGAAATACTTGACCCTCACCCAAAGTACAGCATTCTTATAAATAAAGTGTGTATTATATCGATTCAAACACGCGACAATAGCTCAGTAAAATAAGGAAATCAATAATCGTGACGTCATCAAACAGTGAGAAAATATGTTTTAAAATTAAATACTCGGAAAAGCGAAATGTATGTCAAGTTTTGTTTCAGTGGAAAGCTTTTTCAAAATAAGTATTCTGAGGTCTATAATAAAAGGGAGGGGGGGTCATTTTTCCGAAATATAATAAACGAGGGCGTGGAAAATGTACCTTCAAGAGGACCCCAAAAAATGACATATTTATAAACTAAAACCACATGCTATTGAAAGCTTTTCAAAATATTTTCAACCACACTCTGATTTGACACTTTCTTAGGGATGTAGAAAGAGGAACTGGGAAAGATAATACCACGAAGTCAAATAAAAATTATCATCTACATATTTTTCTTTTGAACATCATTAATGCAAGCGAAAAGAAAAATAATTCATTAACAAAAACCTGATATTTACTTGATACTTACCTGATATTGGTTTTAAGGAGGAAATTGGCTAGCAATTTTGTTGTATACAAAAAAAAATTATTTCAACTACAGTTAACTCTCTCTAATTCGATTTTCAAGGAACCAAAAATCAAAGAAAGATTCGTACTACAGAGAGTATTTTATAAAACTTTTCAGTTGAGGGGACAAATATTTTAGTTCGAATTATAGAAAGATTCGAATAGTAGAGATTCGAATTGGAGAGCGAGAGTTGAGTGTATAATCAACTGAGCTTAAAAAAACTCAATATTTTTACATGCCAGGACAATTCGAAGCATTTTGTTTTTATCAATTTTACCAAGTCATAAATTAAACTAAATCCTATTGGCATACAAAAAGGCACATAATTGTATACTTTATCTTTCAAGCAAAAAGTTCACTGTCAATTGTTCATTTTTATCACATGCAAAAAATGCTTGAACAACTTCGTTCTCTGAAAACCCCATGGCTACAATCTAAAAAAGAAGAAAAAGATTTCATGAACCGACATTGCGGATACCTTTAGGGAACTAATTTTCACGGAACTAATTTTCGCGATGCGAGGGTATGAAATTTGCGTTTTTTCTAATAAATTAGAAACCTACATTCTCGGGGATTAACTACATTCCCGGGGTAAGATTTTGTACTCAGCAATTGAGAGAAGGATCAAGGGTAAGTGGAGCAATCCAGGGCTGACTGCAGACTTACTTAAAGATCCTAAACACACCCATCAACATGGACAAGTGCCTGATGAAGCATTAGCTACGGGGTTGAACAGGTTCGAAAGAGGTTAAATATCTATCTACGAAAGCGTCAATAAAATGACGTCAATTTTTGTCTGAAGAAAATTAATAGTTTTCAATCGAACGGAAAAGATAACGCAGAGTACAATAAACGTAAGGATTTTTCAAATTAAGTAAAAAAAAATGGCTCCCGGTGCTCGAGCTGGATTGATTAATTTTTCTGAAATAGCAAAACAAAGATCAAAGGGACGATCAGATGGTTTGAGATATTCAGTCTGCAGAAACCTTCTACGGTCCTGAGTAAAACCTCCATTTATGTTTGGGTAACTATTTTCCAAAGTCGAGATATCACAATTTGAAATCTCTGAAAATGGGTTCTCACACGGTTCTTACGTTGAAATTCTATTGTTTTCTTACTAAAAGCCAAAAACTTGTAATTTATCTCGACTTTGGAAAATATTTAGTTAAAACATTTTGAGGTTTTGCTCAAGACAATAGAAAGATTTCACATGCCAAATATCTCAAACCATCTGAGTATTCCACTAAACTTACTCTTTCGATGCAGGCTTTTTCTTCAGTGGTGACCTGTATTTGAAATCCACCGCCTGGTGCATTGCCCACTTGTGGAGCGCCCCCGCCACCTGAAGCTGGGGCTGACTCATCTGAATTCAGTAAATCTATGAAGGCTTGTTGGTTTTGACTGATCAGCTGAAAAATACAATTGATATAAATCAGATATTACAGATGATCAGGTTTATCAAATTCTCAAAAGGTATGTAGTGGACACTTGTCGTGTGTCAGTCTGTTACGGTTAGCGAGATTCTGCGTCTCAGTTTGTTCCAGTTTTCTGGTACAAAATCCGAGAAAACAAAAGCGTAGGAGTGCTCTTTTTAAAAATGAAAGATAACATTGTATTGATGCTTTAAATGGAATGTCACTTTAGTTGAGCTAGATTGAATGCTAAAAGTAACTACGCTCCACTGCAGAGACATTCAGAGTTTTGTGAGAAAAACTGTGAGACACGGAATGTTGTCTAACCGTAACAAACCGAACTTCGCGTTATCTTTTCAGTCAGTGAAGAAAAGTTTGAAACTGGCTAGATCGCGAATTACCGTGTTAATTACTTTCTTGTGAAAAAGTTTGACAAAATTCGCGGAAATCACTACAGCTGAGTCTCCATACCTCGAACACACAAGGGGACCACATATGTTCGAGTATAGAAAATTTTGGCTTATGGAGTAAGGTTTATAAGACATTGTTAACTGAAGGGACCATAAAACTTGTTCAAGTTCAATAGAGGATTAAGTTAAAGAGACTCCACTCTATATCAAAGGGAACTATAATAAGGAGTTGACACAATCAATAATAATAACAATAAGATATTGTGTCAACTCTTTATTATAGTAACGCTTTATTTACTTATCGAGCACTCTACGAGGAGAAGATAAACACCCTCTACATATCAAAGGAAACATCGCAACTTACAGTTAGAAGTTGCGGGTTTGCTTGCCCGATCTCTTGTAAGAGTTGCGGTAACGAGGACGGGTTCTGTTGTATTTGTTGACGCATTAACTGGAACTGTGGTAGCTGTGTCAAAAAGGATAAATCTAAAAGAAAAGAACACACGTGGTAAAACGGTAGCTTTGTTGTAACACAGGGTTGCTACAGGTTTTCCAAGTTCAAAATTCAGACTTTTAGTCTCAAAAGTCGTATTTTTCCAGATTTTTGACCTGAAAATATCATGTATGCCAATTACAAACTTTTCTGGACTTTCCTGACATTTCCAGACTTTAACCTAATTCTAGACATTTCTGGCAGACGTAGCAACCCTGTTCATGTATTTACACTTTTGAGGATGGCGGAGTGACAGAGGCGATTTGGATATAAACACGCAACTTTGACCTGCTGAAGTGGTAAAAGTGCTGATTTACTGTCGCCCTCAGTCAATCAGGATAAATCAGGATATAGACAAATTTGAATTAAATGCAGGTCAATCGTCAAATAAATCTATCGATTCAAACGCAAATTTCGTTCGACTGAATATTACAAAGCCTGATGCTTATACAATATGACATTAATGGCATCACAATTTCCTAAAGATATTCTAAAACAGGATCTATTTAGTTGGACTATAGAGGTTTTCCATGTTTGTTAAGTTGCGTAATTTCCACCATTGTGGAAGCAAACGTTCGAATCTGTAGAGACAGAGGCGATCACTTACGCAATTCAAGATATTCATGATATTCATGATGTAATCGTATGTAATCTTTTCGTTGATTGACACTCCGAATCGAAACATTTGGCCGCCATTATTGGTGGCAAAACAAATGCGTTCCCCGATGTTTTCCAAGCAAGGATCCCCGGAAAAAATAAGAAAAGATTAATACAGAAGTCCAAAGAAAAAACTTTTTCATTGAAATTCTTTAATTATCTGCAATAGATTTCCAAAAGATATTTAATTCTATTATATTACGTCACAAGATATTAAGCTTTCTTTTTCGTAAACCCCCGGTTTCAATACAAAATAGGTTAGCGGGACAATTTTTTTGCCATCAATAATGGTGGCAAAGTTGTTACGTCACATCTATTGTTTAGGCGCAAAGATTACATCATGAATATCATGAATTCAAACGTTTACTTTTCTAATGACAGAAGTTACACAACTTAACTAAACATTAAAAACAATTGGAATAAGTGAACTCCATACTGACCTCACCAGCTTTTAAAGTCTCCCATAAAGTCAAAAAAGATACCCCTTCCCTGTTCAAAAAGAAAATGAGAAATGGAGATACATACCTCCAGAAGCAGCCAATGCAGAGAGATCGGCGCCTCCTTCTTGCGGACCGCCTTCTACAGCTGTTTGATCTGCGCCACCATCATCACCGACATCTGGGATGTTGCCCTGGAAACGATGAAGAGTTTGCTTTCGGTGAAATATTTATCTCACTTAAAGGGTGGTCTTGGCTTAAACAGTAGCAGCTATTCATGACAATTTAAAATTTCGAGCATTTAGCAAAAAAAAAGCAACCAGCCCATGTCGAAAAATACAACAATTTGAAAAAGCTATGATGCTGAATCAGCAAAAATATTTCCTATTTTGTTCAAGTCGAGGTTAGAGGCAAACAGTTGCTTTTTTCTCCTTTTATTTCACTTTGTTTGCCTAATTTGTAGGCCTAAAATTATTTCCACAATTCAACGAACCATATGTGCTTTTCACGAAAGTTGCCACGAGTAATACTTGAAAAAATTGCAAAATTCTGATAATTCTTTTTTTAAAGCTAATCAATTTTATTATCATCAATTATCTCTCTGCTGATTCATTTTTCCTTCAGGACTTGTGGATTTAACGAAGATTATTGGGCTGTTCCATTAAAAACCATACAGGGGGTGGACGAACCTTTTCAAGTCAAAAAAAAGTTCTTCAAAATGTTTGGATACCCCCTGGAAATTGGCAAAATTTGCAAAAATACCCTTGGAAAAAATCTTTTCATACCTTAAAGTGAGGGTGGACGAACTAAAATCAGTCATTTACCCCAGGAAATTTTAGAATAAATTTTTACCCCCCCCCCCTTGAAAAAATATAAAAATACCCTCTGGAAATTTTTCTCGGATTGCCCTCTAGAAATGTTCTTCCATACAGGGGGTGGTATGGATATAAAATGGAATGGCCCATTTGTGGCGTTGATCAAAAGATTCTTGCCAGAACTATATGCTCGAAAAACAACCAAAAATAATGACTTACGGAGAGGAGATATCAAAAGATTCTTCCCAGAACAACCAAAAATAATGACTTACGGAGAGGAGATATCAAAAGATTCTTCCCAGAACAACCAAAAATAATGACTTACGGAGAGGAGATATCAAAAGATTCTTCCCAGAACAACCAAAAATAATGACTTACGGAGAGGAGATATTCTGCTGCTCTGTCCGCGTTATGGTAACTGGCGTTCAAGGCTCTCATCACTTGTTCTCGACTATAACCGAGGGACATCAATTCGGTGATTGAGCTATCAAGAGCAGTTCCAGTAAGAAGTGCTGACTCGGCAGATTCTGAGGTTCTTACTGTGCTGTCGGATGCAGGAGCTGTAGTCGTCTCACTATAATAAAAACAGAAAGGTTAAAAAGTGGATTCTCCATAACTCGAACACGCGCGGGGAACATAAATTTGTTTTTAAAGTAAGGATAGTAAATACTTGAATACCTTTTCCAAAAACATACAACATGTCTCTATTTTCTCAAGTTAAAATTTTCATTAAATTTTAACCTTGCGATTTTTGCCTGAGACCGTCCTAGTTGTCCAAAAGTGGCACCTATGTTATTTTGATTCCTCTACCCCTTAGCTTTCCAAAAATGTATAACAAGGGCTTTGACTAAAAAAAGTCGCACGACATAAAAAAATCGAATGAATTTCCCCCTACTATAAGGAAACATTCGAGTGATAGAGGTTCGAGTTGAATGGATTCCACTGTAGTATGTATAATGTTTTGTTATGTTTTATCTCCGGTGTAATAAGTTTTACTTTTATGGTAAGAAGAGAATAAAATATAAAAAAGATTAGAAAAAGGTTAGATTAAAACGAAAATGTCTGTGAGTACCTTTAGTGATTTTTTTATTTTATATAAATCTAAAATTGTGAAGTGGAGTGGTAGCCATTCCGTTACAATTTCCGCTAGATTTATTTCCAGGAGGTAAACATACACCGTAAAGCTGGAAAATATTTTTTATGTTGTTTAACGATCACACAAAACAGGAAAGTGGAAGTGTTGTCCATTTTGTCAAAAAGGGGTTAATCATTTAGTAGGTACGCAGTGAAAGGGGAGAGGGGGTTCACCAAAAGTTCTTTCATTGCGTTGTACTCTGCGTACAAAGGGTGTCAAATATTTGGAAAACTTTTGCGTTCATTTGAATGGCCCTAAGAAAGAAACATCCAACTCGACGAAAATAAATAAATACACTTCACAGTTGAATGTGGGAAGATTTTGATAAGTTGAGAGTAGGGATATTGACAATTCTTAGCACTTTGAAAATTGTCAATCTGTACCTGGCAGGAGCAGTAGTTGGAGCAGCTGTAGTTGTGGTAGTTGCAGCGGGTGTGGTGGAGGCTGCTGGAGTGGACGAGGATGCAGACTAAAAGAAAAAAGTATATATTTCTTTTACAGATTTCCGTCTTCAGACTGAAAAGTTGTAACACTGTCAGAAGAATCAATCAATAATAGAAAAACATAAGCAACAATAACAAATTTAACATAAATTCAGGGCATTAGGTGATCAGACCAAAGGTCAGCGTTCATAATCGGCAACTTTAAAGTTGATTTTAAATACTTTTTTATTTTATTTCAAGGGATGTGTGATTGCTTCTTTACAAAAGAGCCATTGTGAAAAACTCTGGTGTTAAATCTTTCGCAACGGTTAAATGGAAGAGTGACTTACTGTCTCTGCTGGCTTATCTGCTGCAGGCTTTTTAGGCTAAAAATGTAATAAAAACATTAGGTTAAACAAGATGACACAAATAAATACTTATTAAGGCAGTTTTCCAAATACCTACCGAGTGTGCCAAAAAATAAGTATAAAGATTTGTCAAGAGGGGAGTTTATGGATATGAATTTTCTGTTGATTTTTTTTATTGTACAAAAAAAGCCTAACTTAAACTTTGGTGTATAAAATTTAAAATCGTCTCATCAATCAATGTATACCTTCACTGCCATGACAACAACAAAATTTTTATTTGTGTCAATGTTATATTCTTTGATCTGCTTGTCATCTTCGAGTATTTTACCTACAGAAACAAGAAGGAACCATTTTTAGCATTTATTAAACCCAATTTCCTCTCTGAAAATCCTGCTGAGCAGCAAGTAACCCTTCCTTTCCCAGGGTTAAAGTTCAACCCAACTCTTTTCAATCTTTTAGGCACAAACTCTTTATCTCTATTTACTTACTTGAAGTAATTAAATGAAAGGCTATGAAAAAGAAGGGTACAATATGAGCCTGATCACTAGCTATCTACCCGAAGGTAGGGGAGGACGCCACTCTTTCTCCCTGGATTGCTCCACTTACCCTTGATACTTCTCTTAAATATTGCTGAGCATCAAGCAGAGAGGCATCAAGCACCATTTCGGGAATCTTTGGTATGACCCGGCTGGGGGTTAAACCCACAACCTTGCGCATGGTAGCCGGATGCTCTACCAATGCACTACGGTCGCTTCAGTTTTCAGCAGTTTTAAGATATTAAATATGTAAATAATCCTATTGAAAATATGTAAAATATCAAGACGACAGGAAGGTGTGAAAAGTTTAAAAATTAATGGGAAAAACACTTTGAAAATTGCCAAACTTTCTAAGCCATCTAAAAGACTTTTCCAAGCCACCCTTTTTATTTAAAATGTTCACCAGTTCCCCTCTTCTAAATTCAGTAAAATTTTAAGTCCCCATTTCTAAGGGGTGGGGTTATGTTATGTTTGTTATGTGACAACAAAAACCACCATCTTACCTGCGTATATCAGTTTTTGACCTTCAATAGGAAATTCATCCCCTCTTTCACTGTGAATCTTTTCCTTCAATACTTTGACCTGGAAGATAAAAAAACAAGAAAATGGTAGGTTTTTGCCTTTCTAATTTAGATTTATTTGCATCGGCAAAAAATTGTGGGTTACAGTACAGTATACAGTTGTACAGTAAGCACTTTTACGCCGGCAATGGCCAAATGCCGGGACAAATTCATAGTTTCTACTCCTCCTACATTTAGGGTGGGGGTCTTGGGTTTGGGACCATTCAAAAAGTATGTACGCTCGAAAATGGCAACTCCCCCTCCCCCTTGCACGCTTTTGTACGCTTAATGTGTACCCCCCTTCAGCGTACGTAAGCTTTTTAGTACACCCCCTAACCAAATTCGAAACTTGAAACTCTTGTAACAGTAGAATATGCAGGTATCCAATCGTATTTATAACAAAGTCTCAAGAAATTAAAAGAATCTATAAGATGAACAAAAATACCAAAGGAGAAATGAAAAATAACAATCGGAAAAACTATTTTTTGATGTGAAAATATTGCGTTTTTCTCTCAAAAAAGATAGTTTAGGAAAAATTACGAGCATACGTACTTCTCCTCAAGGACCCCCCTCCCCTTGTACGCTTTTGGGAGTACCCCCCTCCCGTCTCTCGAGCGTGCATACTTTTTGAATGGTCCCTTTTGATGAATCAAAAGCAAGGGGGTGTTAAAAGTATGACTTTCCTAAGGGGGGGGGTTGCCAGGTAAGGGGGGTCTTCTTACCTAAGGCGGGTCTTTTTAAATACCTCATTGGTATATGTTTTCTTTAGATGTTGAAGCTGGCTTAAAAAATGATCAAATTAATAAAAAGATATCTTCAAAGTTTGACTCTAACCCTCCCCCGGAGATCTTTTTCTCGCCGTCCAGTTTTTGACAATTTAAGAAAATGTCATGGTAAAGAGGAATGAAATGTATAAATGACAATTCTTTAGGAAAAAGCAGGAAAGCCACAAAGAATAGTACAACTCCGAACTTTGTTCTTATCAGATTTAAAAAGATAAATAAGTCAACTCTAAATTGCGTTTTTTAAACCCTTGTCATAACTTATCGAAATTAAACATGTAAAATGATGTACACATAGTTTTTAACAGTATCAACCACTTGAATGTTTTAATATAAAGAAAAAGATGGACTAGTTTTCTTCTCTTGCTTTTTATTGCCCTTTGAATGCTGTTATTAATGTTCGACAAACTTTTAACTTTAAGTTTTGATTTACATTTGAAATGTTCTTTTCTATAAAAGAAACTTGTTTTGTTTTGAAAAGAATTCGAATGACAATAATTACGATCGTTAAATACATTCGTGAAAACATTTCAAACAAAAGAAAAGAAAATCGGCCAAAGCTGGGCAGAAATTAAAATTACTAAATGTAGATGGGCCTTAAATTTCAAAACAAAGGCTGAATAAAGTCTAAACCATGCTCTATTCGATCTGTCAATCAAAACAAACTTATCGAGAACAAAACATTGCTTGCGAAATCGAAAGTGTGCATATGGCGCGAATCCAATAGAACAAATTTGTGGAGCAAGAGACTAAAAGTCATAATTTTAAAACACAAACAAAGCGAAAACGAAAGTGGTGACACACAGACACACAAAGCACCGCTATTAATATATAGATAAGGTAAGGGGGATCTTCTTTGAATTATGCGAAATTTCAATTTTTTTTGTTTCCAATAAAGGTTGCAGTCCGGCACTGTTAATTTTAAATGAATTTCCTAAGAGGGATTAGCACTTAAGGGGGGTCCTCTTACCTAAGGGGGGGTCTTGACCCCTCTAGAAACTATGAGATTATAATGGTTGTAACTTTTCAAAAGTTAGCAATTTGATTTTAATGCTTAGCAAAGATCTGATAATATTATTGGTTTAAATATTTCTCTTAGTTCATAAGGAATCATTCTGAAAGTTGGGATTCTTTCAATGGGATTTTTCTGAACCAACTGACTAAAACCAAAGCCAATGAAGTTGGATTTCAGGTTTACCTTAGTCAGGTTAGGACTCAATGAACATCAAATTGACTCAATATTACCAAACTTCTCAAAAGCGTTAAAGTGAGATTATTTGCAGATAACACATAATAATATTATTTACACAGAATTATAAAATCAATTGTAGATATACAGATCTTACAAGAAGACTTTTAATCGACTGCAAATTTGGGAGCACAACACACTGGGGCATTGAATTTCACCCTCAAAAATGTATTGGGAAGTGGGTAATCAATTTTGGCAAAGTGTTTTTGGAAAATGACCCTAAAAGATTTGGCTGCATGCTACAAAGTATAAGGGTCAGGATTAGGATTTTATTTTAATAATAGGGAACAGATAATTTCAATGAGTCAATAGATTGTCACATTCTCCCAAACAACTATAATAGACCTTTAGGTGGCCTTCTTCAGTTAACCTTCCTATAACCTTCGTCCTTCAGAAAAGCCAAAAACTTTGGGTTTAAAATTGTTTACTTTTAGTTCCTGTAGCCAGTAGTATTACCCCTGGCAGACATCTTATTTCTATTGTATTTTGCGCAGGTTTTTCAATAAAGATGTCATGTGACTCAAATTCTGTGTCTTATTGGACAAGAGAAAGCAAAAGTGGAAAGCACACTAATTGGATGAAAAAAAACCCATGTGAACTGGAACGTTATTATAAAAGTTATTTGTTTTTCGATAGAAAAAAGTGTTTAAAAAAGCATTCTTTGTGCTCAAGGTTTGTTTTTCTTCACAAATTTTTGTCTTCAATCTTAGATAGATGAATGAGTATATCCTTGATGGTTATGATTTTTCTTAGTTCTTGAGATATATTGAAAAGTTTAGACATCGGTAGTTCGTGTTCCCAAACCAAACGGAAGTGTGCTCGCTGGCGATAAATTTATTTTACTCATTGTATATTTTAGTGGTATTTATCCAATAAAAAAGGATGTTTATAAAAAATGCACAGTGCTGACAAAATATGCACGGCATTGATTATGACATAATTAAATATGTCAATATCGATTTAACACCCGTTAAGGAAAATAATTTGTAAATAGTTTTTGTTATAGTGAAAGTTTGAAATACGAGCAAAAGAGAGTCAAATTTAATATCTTATTAATATATTGGTCGAAACATGGGACTGTTGGATATCTGGCCTGTATTTTCACTTTTCACTTACTTAGGCAAAAATAGATGATGGGTATGTGCGGACGGTAAGGGTCAGTTTTTTCACCTTTCAAAGTCTCTCTAACTTTTGGAAAAATCAGAAAGTTTTAAATTAGTTTCTCTAAGGGTCGGAAAATTCTGGATTTTTAGGAAATTTTTTGATTTCCAGAGAAAAATTGTAATAAAGTCTCTCTAAGCCAGACGTAATTAATCGAACAGTTCGATTACCAAACTAATTGAACTTTGTCAAACTTAATCAAACGACAAAAGTTCGATTAAATTCTTTAATGAAACTTTTCAAAAGTGGCTAAAATTGTGAGTATTCGATTAAGTTCGACAAAACATATTAACTTCGACAAAGTTAGACAACGAGAAATCTTCGACAAATTCGACAAAAAATAACCTCCTTTGGGTACTACCGTGGACAGCCCCTGGGGGTCCCGGGGGGTCCGATTGGTGCCCACTGGTCAGGGGTGATGTGAGAGTACACGCCTACACCGTTGGGGGTCCTTCAAAGTTCCTCAAAGTGCCGTCAAAAGCCAGCAAAAATTGCCAAAAATGACCTCCTTAATTGAGGCTGCTACACCCCTTTCTCACCAGGAAAAATCGCCGGTGAGACCAATTGAGGCCTCTACAGCCCTCCACAGCCCCCATAGCCCTTCGGAACCCTTCAGATACCCTCTGCCTTGCTCTCCCTCAAAGCCAGCACCCTCCAAACTTTTTTCTATGTATGCTAAAGCGTTCCGGTTTTTACTAAAAGAAAGCCCCTTATCTTAGCCTTCCAGCGGTATATAACACTGTGGACTCGGGCTAGACAGCAAATTGGTAAAGTGCCGAACGTTTTTGCAATATTTTCCAAATTGTTTTCCGACGGGAAATGGAGGAAAATGTAGTTGAAGGCTGAAACTTTGTATGTTTATCACAAAAAGGGTGAGGAATTCAAAAATCACAATTGCTAAAAAAAAGTTCTTTAATTTTTATGTAGTTTTTTTTCACTTTTTTGCTTCTTTAGCATGGAAATGTCCCAAAAAAAAGTTTATATTTCTGCCGAAATGGATTTTCTTTTCATTTAGGGTTTCTCCTTTCAGAAAAACTTATTCTTTGCTTATAAGTTTTTGTTCCTCCATTTCCAGAGGCCACTTGAAAATGGGTCCTATCACCTTTTTTAACTCATTTCAACCTTTTCCAAGCTAATTTTCTTCAAAAAACAACAATAAAACAATGCAATGTCTTCTTTTTTCAAAAAAAGATATATCTTATGTTATTTTCATAAATATACTAAATATTTTACAAATATTTTTATATAATAAGATTCTGATACCATCAAAGAATTCTCCCTCCAAATTTCAGGTCTCTAGCTACACTAGAAAAAGAGATATGCAAAATTAAAGTGGCAATTTGCCACCACATCGCGCAGTTTGTTTTTGTTTTCATTTGTCTTGATAACCCAAGATGAAATTTTCGCACTCGGTTAGCAAGGCGCAGGATATCTAGTCAAAAATCTCAGAATCAAAACATTGCAAATGGCGGACAAAATTCAGCTAGAGTGTCTTCAAAAAGACTGCATTTCTTTTGAAAATAACACATCATTACTTTTCGATATGGGATTGGATATCTATGTGAATCGAATCAGCAATATATATTGGACTTTTTGTTTGAGAGTATATTTCGATGGGATTGTCAAGATATTTCTGGATATACATTATAGAGTCAAATTTGATGTAATGAGCTAGAATGATGCGAAGTTGGAAATCTCAATTTTTGTGGTTCTTATCGACCGCTGGAGGCGGTTTCTTTCATAGTGGTACGCTAATATGGTTTTGCCTTGGCTCATTACTTTGTCTTACCATTTACTTTCGTTTTTTTTAACTAGGTTACCCAGGTGTTTCTCTCTTTTTTCCCTGAATGTCTTTTATTCGGAATTGAATAATCGACACATGAAAAATGAATATGTTGTAATCTGTTTTCAATGAATAATCTAAAATGTACTAGAGATGACATGTTTATCTGGTACATGACATGTAAGCCTTAATAATGTGTGTGTGCTCTTTCGCGAGCGTGATGCGTGATTACATGATGGAAGGCGGTCGTTTCAGTGTGGTTTACATCCACACTGTGAGTTGACCTAGTCTTTACTTCCTTTTATGAATCGATCTACCACTCATCAATGATTGGAAAAATGGTATTAAATTCTATTGAGATGTGAAACTCGTTCAAGTTGAAGAATTGATGGGAGAAAAATGGGCAGTACGAGAAATATTTGCTTTGCTTTGGAATACAAACTCTTATATAGACAATACCCTCTGGAACAAGTTATATGGGATTTGTTTACCAAGTGACCACAAAATAAAGTCTTTAATGCTTGGTTCTTACATTCAAGAGGTCAGAGGATTTTCTAAACTTTTGAAGCTTGTGTGATTGTTTTGGTTGTTTTCCTGACTAAAGACACTTTTGAATATGTGATTTTTTTCCCTGACTGGAGATACTGTGAACGTGTATTTGATAAACATCTTGGCTTGGAGTATATTTTTTAATGTTTTGAACGGCGACATAATTTCTTATCATTGGATTGTTGTAGTGTTATCTTTTAGTGCTCCAATGTAGATATGTTTTCAATTTCATTTTTTATCAATTAATTTGTGTTTATTTCATAGAATTTCAGTAATTTTTATGTGATAGGTTGTCCAAGAAAGCATTGTTTCGAGGTTTCCACGTTTCGTCAAACTGTCAGACGTTTTTCCGTCAAAGAATATCGATCACTTTCCTTTTCCGTTAAATAGAAAACAAACAATAACAGTTCTGTTTATTCCTCAAACCCCCGGGAAAAGTTTTTTTGCCGACTTAGCTATTTTACAAATCTCGGAAAAGAACTCCCATAGGAATTCCGATACCAAACCCGATTGGTTAATTTCGGAACGGCTTCAAGAAAGTCTTAATGACAGATAATTTTAAAAGTTTCTGAGGAATTTATTGATGTTGATGGCTTTGTTGATTCTTTAAAGAAAAAAGGTAACAGGTGTAGCTTTTTCTAATTCTGGAATATCGAGGTTCCACGTGCGTTTGGTTTGGGAACGCGAAACACGAACGCGAACTACCCATGTCTAAACTTTTCAATATATCTCCAGAACTAACAGATTTTTTGAAATTCTGTAAAAAGGTCCAAGTTCCTGAATAGTTTTACTAAGTTCTGTGAAAAAATCATAACCATCAGTGAAATACTTGTTCATCTATTTCAGATTGAAGACAAAAATTTGCGAAGAAAAATAAACTTTGAGCACAAAAATGCTTTTTTAAACACTTTTTTCCAATGAAAAACAAATAACTTTTATAGACTTACCTTCCCCAAACATTGAAGAAGCCTCTACTAATTAAAGTTTTAGAATGAGAATTCCAGAGAATTCCATTCGGTTCCAGTTCTCACGGTCTTTTTTTTCATCCAATCAGATCACGCGATTTCACTTTCTCTTTCTCTAGTCCAATAAGACTGCGGGATTTGAGTCATGTGACATCTCTATTGAAAAACCCGCGCAGAATAAAATAGAAATACAGGGGGTCACACTATTGGCTACAGGAACTGAAAACAAGCAATAAAGGCAAATATTTTTGGTTTTTCTGAAGGACGAAGTATAGGAAGCTTTACTGAAGGAGGGATAAGGCTGGGACTATCTATTTAAAAGATATGGAAAAAAAAAGGCACTTTTTTGGGTGATAATTAAGATTTTACTTAGAAACTTTAATTATCTTACCCCCGTCTCGGGCCCCTCTGATATGAGCAAGGGAACCATGTTGGCCACCCCTACTGAAAATTTCAGATCAAAACAAACAAGGAATTAATTCCTGTAACTCGAAGAAAATTGGAAAAAGCTGTTTTTTGACTGTTTCTGATCCTAAAGTGCTATTTTTTGGTAAAAGCTATGCAATTTATGTTTGAACTTCTAGAAAGCTTACCCATTCATTGTCAATATATTTTTTATTTGAAAGTAATCTCTTCATGGAATGAAAAGATATAGTCAAATCTTGTACGGTCATTTTCAAAAAATTTTACCAAATTCGATTTTCGCATTTCGCCATTTTACCCTACGCAAACGCACGTGGGTCGGTGAAGGCTTCTTCATAAAGACAAAAGACATGTATCTATTTTTCGGATCGGGCATGCGGGAATAGTGTCAGGACCTGCAGCCGACCTGGTAGAGTCGGGTATGGGCGTGGTTACGTATCAGATTGGCTAGGAATTAAGTTATTATCAGTTAGGGTTAGAGTTGGAGCTCGAAAAAAGTACTCTTTTGTGATTTTCTCTTAATACAGTCTGGTCTGCAGTTTGTATAATATAAATAGCCGTCAGAAACACTTTCCTGGCATAAATCCGTGTCACAGTTGGATAAGGCAATGGGTTTCAAAACATCGGAACTTTGCATTTAGTTGGTTCGAATCTCACTGGCGGCGATCTGTCGGTAAGTCGATTCAGTAAGTTAGAAAACATAGAAAATGACTCACAAAGAACCAGAAAGTCAAAAATACTACAAACAAGAGACTGGAAAGTACGAAATAAGTCCAGATCTGTCTTTTGTCTTTATGAAGAAGCCACGACCACGTGGGTCGTGGTTCCGCCAGCTATACACTGTAATTTTGATTGTCTTGGGATCTTGAACTTGATTGATTCAGGTAACTCTCATCCTTGTTGTCTTGAATAGACCTTTTTTTAAAGAGGACGTCCTGTTGAATAATTATGTAGTCCAGCCATAAAAACAATGATAGAGCCATGCATAATTACTGTATCATGCATATTGTAATAATTATGCATGGTTTTACCACTGTTTTTCTGCTGGACTACATAATTATTCAACAGGGTGGCCTCTTTGAAAAAAGGTCTATACAACCTGTAGATGACTGATGTTGTTTTTTAAGCTCGATTTCCTATTGTGACTAACTGCCTGGCCCGGGGAGTAGTAGAGTACCCTGCCCAGTTGGCGACCGAAATTTTTTGATTCAAATTTTTCACTTACTTTTTACTTTTTTGAAAATCCTTTTGACCAACAGTTAGACAACTTTTAACATGCTCTTCGTGTTTGTTTTGATTTTTTATTTGAGGCGATCTTCTTAGAATAAAAAACTTTCGAAGCGAGCGGTACTAGTGCCCAGTTCCCGACCGACGTACCAGTCTGCGACCGATCGCGAGAAAGAAAAAATCAGTGCTCTACTTGCAGGTAAGGTCGTATTAATTGATCAGGATGATAAAAAAACCCATAAGCTTTCCCGTATTACATTTATTTACACTCGTTCTTTTGTTTTAAAATAGCTCACTTACATTTCCCTTCGCTTCGGCATGTTTTTTCAGAATTTTTCTTCAAGTCGCCATTTTTTTCTAAAGTTTGTTTTTGTTTTGTTTTGAAAGTGGCGTTCTATGGAGAGTCTTCATTTGATAAAAACGCGGGAATTTTTTATGTCTGTTTTTTTCTCTTCGCGTTTGGAATTTTTTAATCGCAATGTAGGCCGATGAAATTTACATACGAGTTTACCGTCGTGAACTTATTCAAAAATAGATGCGGCATGATTTCATTATTCATTATTCATTATTTTCCCAACAGCACCTTATCCACCATTTCTGCCAATCATGCTCTCTCAAAATAAAAAATTTTGCTTCGCTTCAACCCTTCGCATCTTTTGCGAACGAAAAATAAAGATCGATTGCTACAGTGGCGCTAGATTTTGCAAAAAACTAAAATGGCGGTCAGGGCGGTTTGGCAGATATATGGGCGGGACGCCCACTGCAGTTGTAGGATTGAGGGCGGCAGCATTTTCTGTAATAAATCTTCTTTGTTTACCCGTGTAAACATGCGTAGAGACGATTTTAACAAAGATAGAGGTTGTAGTTGTAAAGAAATATGGAAAATAATGAAAAATTTATGAATTCTGAAAATAATGAAATTTTCATGCGGGTGCTTTTTAGAGATGCGGGCGGCCGACGGTAAACTCATATATAAATTTCATCGGCCGTAGAGTCTTCTTTTTCATTTTTTGAGTTTGGTCGGTCGCAGACTGGACGTCAAATTTCGAAGCTGATTGCGTCAACTTTTTTATCAATATTTCAAACGAAGAAAACTGTATCGAGCTGATTTTTACAGAAATGCTTTCTAACATATTCATCGTTTTGGACAAGTATTTTTTTGGAGTGGGAGTTGAAGCGTTTTTTCTTACGAAGCTTTTTTGTCCACAGGTAGCCATTTTTTATTTTTTTCGAAAAATCCAGGTTTTTCATGTGCTTCCGTGCAAAGTTGGATCTTTCGGATTCTACTCGTTCTTTTCTAGAACTTTTTTTACACAGTACGGGAAATAGGTCAGGGCAGATTACTACCAAAAGAAATTCTCCAGAGGTTTGTTTTTGTATGACTTTTCTGGGTTCAAAGACGTTCGGTCGCCAACTGGACCGGTCCACAAGTGTTTCAACCGGTATTCCAACGAAGCCATATTTTGGTTTGTACAGAAATTTCGCCCGCTCAAATCTAAACAACAAAATGGTCAATCTCACTAAAGCAAAACATTGCGGCCACGGCATTTCCCTGGATAAAAATTCTGGTCACGTGACCATCCGTGATTTTAGACCAATGAAAACGCTTCATTTCCCCGGATTAAAGTTGTGTCTACATTAACGCGCGGGAATTTGTTAGAAAAAGAGAAAAAAAACCGGGGGTCAAATTAAATGCTTCTCCCTTCTTGCGGCAAACATAAAAGACTTTAAGAGGCCATTTATTTAAGAAAGGGGTGTTATATCATATATAAATCATGTAAGTAAGTGATATTTTAGTAAGAAGTTCATTAACAATTTTATTTTGAAGTTTGTTTTTAAAAACAAAACCCCCGTGCTCTATGATAATCTGATTTTCTTAACTTATGGACCCACTTGGAAGTCTTTGTAATACAGATCATCTGGCAGTGTAGTTGCAGCCTATACAAGAATTGGAATCTAAAGTCTGAAGTCGTAACTCCTTGCCAGTGAACCCGCAGAGACATTTTTAGTTGGCAGACACTGACTTTAGGTTGGTTTGGAAATCGTTTTATTTTGAAATGTAATCTTCACTTTAGATGAATACCTTTATTTATTTGGATTCATAAAAGGTTCAAGGTTTGTTTACTTTTTATTTCAAACTATTTCATTGATTTATTGAGCTGCAATAGCTGATTGAAAAACGAAGATTTTTGATAGTTATCAGCGTGGGCTTGGCCGCCATTTTGAATTTCGATTTTGTTTCTCCTGTACTCGGCAATTTAGAGGTTGTTCGTAATACGCGATTTGGCTTACGCGTAACACTTGTGGGTCGCCAACTGGGCAGGGGACTCTATCTATTTTTCTGCTATCCATAAAAATACTTACTGTTTCATTTTCGTCTACTTCAATTTTAAAAGTCTTTTGCTGTAATGTTTTGAAGGTGATCAGCATATTGAGAATTGTATGGTGACGAAAAGACAACACTTTATACGAGGGATCAAAAGCCAATTCACGTTTTCACTTCTGACTAACCAGTTTCAGTTTGTTTTGACCCGATTCTCTTTCGTGGAAATAAAGCTGACGCACGCTTTTTCTTGAAGACCCTGTCTACATTTAAACTAAAGGTAACTGCTTGAAAGTCTTCTGTACAGTGTAGTTCAGCCTTTAGTTTATACCTTCAGCAAAGTTACCGGTAGCCGACAAAAAACGACAACAAAAATGGTAGATGTAAAAGTTGGAAAAAGTCGGAAAAGAAAAACTTTTGAGCGGAAGTGAAAAAAAACCTTTGCTGATTTAAATTTACATTAAACGAGTTAAAGTATGCTGTTTGAATGAGAAATGGGAGATGCAATGTTGAAGACAAATTGAAGATCTAATAATAACACAAAAAAAAAATTAAAGGTAAACTTTTTATTAACCTTTTATCAGTTTATTAGCATAATAAAAAAGGTTCTATTGGCTATAAAGAAGTTGGTCTAATACTGACATTCCTCATCCATAATTCCAGCACCCTTTCCAGAGAAAAATAGGAAGGTTGGAATCACTGGACACTGATTGAAAAACTTTATGTCCCCCCTCTCCTCCAAAGGAACAAAGTTTCAATCAGGGATTCCAACCTTCAGTCTAGACTTAAACTCGTATACGTCAACTGCTCTAACTTGGGACTCTAAATTGGTCGAAACATAGGACTGACTGGTTACTGGTAATATCTGGCCTGTATTTTCACTTAATGTTAAATTTCTTTGACAAAAAATTTAATTTGTTTTGACAGCTACATCAATATGCCTTCTTACCTGTCTTTAAAAATATAAATAAAAGTAATCACGGAAAAGGACGCGAAAAAAAAAGACATAAGTGTGTGAGAACAGAGCAATCAAACTCGTTAGAAAAAGTACCATTAGAAGCCATAAAAAATCAACCTGAATAAATGCAATCGAAATTCCAGAGAACTTCATAATTCCCCAAACAACATTACATTACTATGTCAAACTCCCATCACATAACGTCAGAGTAGGCTATGCTTGCCACCGAAGAGGTTTATTTGGAAAGGGTAATTATATTTTATTGTTCGCTTCTTCTTTTTTAAAGATTCGCCGGGTTGGAAAAGTATGAATTTCTTTGTACATATTTTACCTACTCCAAATATTTAGGAGGCTGAGTTTTAAACGAATCGTCAAGTTGAAACGAACGATAAATGTATCAAGGTCTGTTTTATTTACCCCCTAGTGACTTAACAAAAGAGACTTAACTCGATGTTACAATCCAATTATTGAAAGTTTGTCTCGGCCATTTTATAATGAGCGAGACATATGTTCTCTGATTACGCAATTTTCATATTGACATTTTCGAGGCATTTTGATGTAACTGTTTGATAACTCCACCAAGTTTATCAATCATCAGTGAGGCTGGAACTTCGATTTTTGAGGATTACGATTTTACCAGTTTTTTAGCAATTTTTGCCTCGCTAACCCAAATCTCTCAACCTCTTTACCTTGAGGAATTGAAATTAGAGTTTTTCAGTGTTCCAAAAAAAACGCACAGCAGAAATTTTTTCATCTTCACAGGATCGATTCTCAACAACAAAATACATATTTGGGTCTTTGGGTTTGTTTCTGACATTTTTCCTTCAAAGAATAGTTATCACTTTCCTTTTGCCCTTGAGCAAGCGAGAAAAAAATGATTAGCTCGCGTTTTTGCGCGGGCAAATAAAGATGAGGCGGCAATCTTGGGTGCTACTTAGTTTCCGACATATTATGCGCCCACGATAGAATGGTCCAGACACAGGGGTATTCCAAATGATAAACTATGTTGTATATATGTAAGTGTTTATTTTCTGAGATATACAAATAGTATATTGAATATTATTAACTTATTTATTTAAGTATTTTTGAGCGCAAATTTAAATATATGGTTAAATAAAAAACAAATGATAACAGTTTTATTTATTCCTCAAACCCCTGGGAAAAGTTTTTTTGACGACTTAGCTATTTTACAAATCTTGGAAAAGAACTCCCATAGGAATTCCGATACCTAACCCGATTTGTTAATTTCAGAACGGCTTTAAGAAAGACATTATGGCAGATAATTTTAAAAGTATGTGTGTAATTTATCGATGTTGATGGCTTGTTGATTCTTTAAAGAGAAAAGATATCAGGTATAGCTTTTTCTAATCCTGGAATATCGAGGTTCCAGCTACACTGATCGTACTTTCTGTCATAACACGTCATGATAACTTTCACTGATAGCGCGCGCTTTTTAACTTTTTGGACCTACCGGGAGGTCCTTTAATTTGACCGTTGTCCGTTCGTCTGTTACAAGCTTTTCTCGGGATTGGCACATTAGTTTTTTTTAATTTTTTGCACAATGATACAAAATGGCAATGCCTGAAAAGTGACGGAGCCCGATTTTTGAAAAAAATTTTTGGGGGGCAAATTTGGGCCAAAAACTACCTAAAAATTAGGTTTTTTGGACTTTGTGCAAAATTGCTTCATTAGTTTTTCCTGATTTTTGGCAGAAAGATAGAGTGCAAGGTACCCTAAAATGTGGCTGAAGTAATTTTTCTCGGAAAATTTTTTTTCGTCGTCAAATACGGATTTTCGCAAATTTGGGCCAAAAACTACCTAAAAATAAGGTTTTTTGGACTTGGTGCAAAATTGCTTCATTAGTTTTTCCTGATTTTTGGCAGAAAGATAGAGTGTAAGGTACTCTAAAATGTGGCTGAAGTAATTTTTCTCGGAAAATTTTTTTTCGTCGTAAAATACGGATTTTCGTTTTTTGGGGGAAATTCCCTTTTACCATTTTCCTGTTAGCAGCTTTTCTCGCGGGATTGGCTCATTAGTTTTTTTTTAATTTTTTGCACAATAATACAAAATAGCAATGCCTAAAAAGTGACAGAGCCCGATTTTTGAAAAAAATTTTTGGGGGGCAAATTTGGGCCAAAAACTACCTAAAAATTAGGTTTTTTGGACTTTGTGCAAAATTGCTTCATTAATTTTTCCTGATTTTTGGCAGAAAGATAGAGTGCAAGGTACCCTAAAGTGTGGCTGAAGTAATTTTTCTCGGAAAATTTTTTTTCGTCGTCAAATACGGATTTTCGCAAATTTGGGCCAAAAAACTACCTAAAAACAAGGTTTTTTTGGACTTGGTGCAAAATTGCTTCATTAGTTTTTCCTGATTTTTGGCAGAAAGATAGAGTGCAAGTACCCTAAAAATGTGGCTGAAGTAATTTTTCTCGGAAAATTTTTTTTCGTCGTAAAATACGGATTTTCGTTTTTTGGTTGGGGAAATTCCCTTTTACCATTTTCCTGTTAGCAGCTTTTCTCGGGATTGGCTCATTAGTTTTTTTTAATTTTTTGCAAAATGATACAAAATAGCAATGCCTAAAAAGTGACGGAGCCCGATTTTTGAAAAAAAAATTTGGGGGGCAAATTTGGGCCAAAACTACTAACCTAAAAAAAAGGTTTTTTGGACTTTGTGCAAAATTGCTTCATTAGTTTTTCCTGATTTTTGGCAAAAAGATAGAGTGCAAGGTACCCTAAAATGTGGCTGAAGTAATTTTTCTCGGAAAATTTTTTTTCGTCGTCAAATACGGATTTTCGCAAATTTGGGCCAAAAACTACCTAAAAACAAGGTTTTTTGGACTTGGTGCAGAATTGCTTCATTAGTTTTTCCTGATTTTTGGCAGAAAGATGGAGTGCAAGGTACCTTAAAATGTGGCTGAAGTAATTTTTCTCGGAAATTTTTTTTCGTCGTCAAATACGGATTTTCGCAAATTTGGGCCAAAAAACTACCTAAAAAATAAGGTTTTTTGGACCTTGGTGGCAAATTGCTTCATTAGTTTTTCCTGATTTTTGGCAGAAAGATGGAGTGCAAGGTACCTTAAAATGTGGCTGAAGTAATTTTTCTCGGAAATTTTTTTTTTCGTCGTAAAATACGGATTTTCGTTTTTTTGGGGAAATTCCCTTTTACCATTTTCCTGTTAGCAGCTTTTCTCGGGATTGGCTCATTAGTTTTTTTTAATTTTTTGCACAATGATACAAAATAGCAATGCCTAAAAAGTGACGGAGCCCGATTTTTGAAAAAAAAAATTTGGGGGGCAAATTTGGGCCAAAAACTACCTAAAAAAAAGGTTTTTTGGACTTTGTGCAAAATTGCTTCATTAGTTTTTCCTGATTTTTGGCAGAAAGATAGAGTGCAAGGTACCCTAAAATGTGGCTGAAGTAATTTTTCTCGGAAAATTTTTTTTCGTCGTCAAATACGGATTTTCGCAAATTTGGGCCAAAAACTACCTAAAAACAAGGTTTTTTGGACTTGGTGCAGAATTGCTTCATTAGTTTTTCCTGATTTTTGGCAGAAAGATGGAGTGCAATGCAAGGCACCCTAAAATGTGGCTGAAGTAATTTTTCTCGGAAATTTTTTTTTCGTCTTAAAATACGAATTTTCTTTTTTTGGGGGAAATTCTGTTTTACCATTTTCCTGTTAGCAGCTTTTCTCGGGATCGGCTTATTAATTTTTTTTCATTTTTGCACAATGATACAAAATAGTAATGCCTAAAAAGTGACAGAGCCTGATTTTGAAAAAAAAATTTGGGGTAAATTTGGGCCAAAAACTACCTAAAAATAAGGTTCTTTGGACTTGGTGCAAAATTGCTTCATTAGTTTTTCCTGATTTTTGTCAGAAAGATAGAGTGCAAGGTACCTTAAAATGTGGCTGAAGTAATTTTTCTCGGAAAATTTTTTTTCTTCATAAAATTTTCAAAAAAGACGACCAAGTTACACAATGATAAAAGAAAATAAATCAGACGTTTTTGCATTGTTCTAAAACTTATTGTGTTTGCTCACTACCAATAGTAAAATGTAGAATGCCTACTTTTATCTGATTTTTATCAACTGGTAGGTCCATTCAGCATGTTGCTTGTTTGTTTTCATTCGAAATATGACCCGATATGATTGGAGAATAAATTTTGCCCGAGGGGATTAAAAAATAACAAGTGTGTAACTTGCTGTGCGAGTGACTTCAAATGCTCCATTGTATTGCCACTAATTTGATCTTCTTCTTTCCAGACATTTGCGTGTGTTCCACTACGGATTTTTTTCATATTTTGATTTAAAAGTCTACTCGGTGCGAAAGAAAAATTGTGTATTTTGTACTACGCCGTTTATTAACTCAAATCAAAACAAATCAAATGACTTTGGAGGTTCGCTGAAATGGTGGCCGAATTGCCGTCCCATGTTTTGTCAGATAGTCCCAAGTTAGAGCAGTTGACCGTATCAGGATTAGAAACTAGGCTAGTCTTACCTCTTTTATCTTTCCCTTTTTGCAACAATACAATACTGTAAGTATATACTCTAATATCGACATCTCTTGTCTAATTCCGAAACCCTTCTTTATCCTCTCTGATCACTAAGCAAAGATAAACAGTTTCAACCTTTCTCTAAATTTCAGCTGATAAAAAGGGTGTCGGAATTAGAGGAGGGGTGTTGACATTAGACCAAGTTGCGGTACAGCAAATACTGATAAGTTGACATAGCACATTGACAAGTAATCCCTGAGAGCAGTTTATATCGAAATCTGCAACAAAAACGGTCTCTTCTACTTATTGCTTCCGGGCGCTCCTTCACAGCTGTTTATCAAATTTCCACCAATGAGATTGCCACATTTCACACGGTCCTTCTTTTTGGCACCCTTGGCATCTCAATGCCTTGCGTGAAGAGCAGCTGTAAAATCTCACCCTTCATATATAGTTGTTTGTGAGAACGTGACAGTCTTTTGAATAACTAATTACTCCAGCAGTAATTTATTTAAGTGGTTTTTTTGTTATTTGAATCTCTAACATTTTCTTTCAAAATGGCCACCTCGCCAAACACTCCTAGTCTACATCACTGGACTCAGCATCAAAAGAATTATCAAAAAGCAAAGTTCCACATAAAAATATCGACTCTATGCAATCGAGATTTCCAAAATACTACACTGCCAATGATAGGCCTTGACCATATGAGACTTCATGCAAAATTTGAAGTCAGCTACCTGTGTGATTGGTATTTTACGTCATCAATCATGACAAAGTCACAACGTGTCAATCTATAATTTAATAATACTTTCCAAATTCATGAAAAATAAAAAAAGTCTATCAAAAATATTAAAAATCTTTACTGGAGCCCCTCCTCCTCCAAAGATTTGCAAAATGTTAGAGATAGGTAAAGAGATTTTTGCGAAATAAAATTAAAAAGAGATTTTCGCAAAAAATTGAAATGTTCTTGACTTTAATTATTCATGATTTCTTCCCTTCCAAAAAGTTAAGTTACAAGGCAAATTTCACAGCAGCTTCACTAAAACTAGCTTCCGCCCTATTTAACACAGTTTTTTCTATCTTTTAGCCGATTTATCAGCATAATCTTGAAGTAAATTCCTTGAAACAAGAAAAAAAAAATGGCGGATCAACAACAATACACAACAGAGACTAACTACAAACCAACACCACCATCTGACACCAGTAAAACAGATGTTCATTTCAGTGATATTTCTCATCCAAAAGAAATTTTATCCATGTTAAATAATTTGAGGATTAACGAACAGTTATGTGACGTCACTTTACTGGTTGGATCAAAAAAGATTCTTTGTCATAAAGTTGTGCTGTCTGCTGCAAGCCCTTACTTTCAAGCTATGTTTACAGGTAATATATTTGTCTTTAAAATCAAATATTTCTATTGCTAGAAAATTTTTGTTTTGAAATTTAAATTGCTCTGCCCTTGGGATCCACATCGAGATACAACGTCAAAAATGAACTCTATCTAACGTCTCTATAAATAAAATGCAAAAAACACTGTTAGAGGAAAGTTGAGACAACCTAGTTTGTCAACTACAAAAAAATTTGGGAAATAATTTGAGCGTAAACTTATATTAGCGAGTGAAGTTTCGCTTGATTTTTGTGAATATTTTTTCAAATTTTGGCAGTTTGCTTCAATCAGTTCCCACCAAAATTAGGTCCCTTAAGGTAGGCAAATTAAGATTCTTCCCGATGGTAACAAATTACTTTCACCAAATTATCTTTTCCAGGTGGGTTAATGGAATCTCAATTATCAGAGATCAAAATGCACGTCCATGATGAACAAGCTTTCTCAGAAATTATCGATTATTTTTACTCGTCACGTATCGATATTAAAGACACTAATGTACAAGATTATGTCCCTATAGCTGGCATGTTACAACTGAAAAGATTACAACAAGCATGCTGCGACTTTATGAAAAGAAATATAGATGCACAGAATTGTTTAGGTATGTTAGAAGAGTGTCTATGGACCTTGAATTTATTCATTTATTTATCCATCTATCTATAAATCTGGGAAAATTATCCCCTTTTCTTTACTAACTATATCGGAAAATTGTTTCGGTTCGTTATGAAATGATTTTTCGCGGCATTTATTTTCAGTGTTGATATTCGAAATAGTAAAATTAGTCTCTTCGAAAATTATTTCTCTTAAAATTATGTATTGTATCGGATAAACTTCAATTTCAATTTCAACTTCAATTCAGATTCAATTTCAAGATCTTGCCTCATATGCAAAAATTGCTGTCTCGCAAAATTGAATCCACGCGAAGATTATATTTTCGGCTTAAAATACCCTGTAACTTTTGCCGTTTATCACAAAAAATGCCGTTTTCAAAATGGCACAATATTCGAATTATTTTTGCGGATTTGCGAAAATAATTCTAGAATATTTAGTGATATTTTGGCTCGTGATATTGAACCTGGTGAAAATTAATCTTATTAAAGTGATTCCTTTGATTATTTATTTTAGGGTTATACGAGTTTGCAGATTCTCATTCTTGTCAACAATTGGCCCAAGTGGCTTTTTCATATTCTGTCAACCATTTCAACGAGGTTCTTCAAACCGATAAGTTCTGTTCCATATCTCTTGACTTTGTCAACAAATTATTATCAGACAATGCCCTGAATGTGACGTCAGAGGAACGCGTTTTTGAGGCAGCAGTGGCCTGGATCGAGTATGACCGTGAAAGGCGAATGGTAAGGAGGGGCAGTTATTCGGGTCCATTAATTTTGTCAATTTGTCGATTATTGTTTTTAAATGACTTGTGCCTTTTACTCTGTGTGTCATTTTAGCTTTGTTGTTTGAAAGCTTATCATATCCTCAGCATTGATAGATAGATCGGAAAGTGTATAAAATTTATATATCATTCTAAAGTCCATTATTTACTTCCACTGTAAATTCTTTTCTTGCCAACCATGCCAGTCTTATTAGATTAATCTCTGTTGTGAGTGGTTTTCACATGGTAAAAAGATACACTCAGGTGCCGATTAAACGCCCCCCCCCCCCCCCCCCTGCTTGTTAATTTTTCCAACCCCCCGGACCTTATTAGGACCCAGCCGTTTATTAATTTTTGAAAAGATTCCCAGCTACCAAAAGGAAAGTTCCTTGTTTTGACCCTTTTTTAGGGTTTTTAAAGGTTCATTATCCGTATTAATTAGGGGGACCTAGGGGGACCGTTTATTTATTTTGAATTTTTTTTCCAACCCCCCCTTTATTTTGACCTCCCCGTTTATTCGGCCTCTAAGAGTATTGTGCATAACTAAAGCTACCATCATGTTAAACCACTCTTATAGTTTTACATGGTTTCCATAAGATAAGAAAATTTGAAGTGAACTGTTCCCACTATGTTGTTCGTTTCAAGTTATTATCAGTGGAGTACAAAGTTTTTCTGTCTCAGATAGTATAAAAGGAGCCTCTTTTTTCAAATTCAAGAAAACTCAAGAAAATTTAAGAACTTTTGTCTAATTTATTGTTTAAAGGTTTTATGGTACTTAAAAGTTTTAGTTTTACATGAGTGTTCCCGTTTCATATCAGACACATGTTTCATATCAGGACGGTGTCTCCTATTGTTATATTATGCTCGATTTCGTGCTGATGAATAAACAATAAATTGTTTTTCTTTACTTCTTTCTATCCAATATTGCTCCATATCCGTGTCAATTTAAAGTGAAAAAGCTTGTATTTTAAAATTGATGTGTAAAAATTGACGATATCAACTTAAAGGTTTTGTTTTTATATAAGAGTGATATCGTTTGCTTACTCATCAATTTTAACTCACATTGGATTGACACGGAGGTGGAGCTCAGAAAGAGGAAAAGAAAATTTTTTGATTATATTAGCATAATATAACAATAGGTAGACACTGTCTTGATATGAAATATGTGTCTGATATGAAACGGGAACACTTATGTAAAAATAGAATATTTAAAACAAAACCTTTAAAGTCTGAGACTTTACTTCAACCACTGTATTATAAAACCTAGCCTATATTAGACATCACCCGCGTTTTTTTCAACGCAATTAACGTCTATTCCACTTTGCGACTTTTTCGAATGTTTGGAGCCCGGGTTTTCAGACTCTAAACATTCGATTTTTTGACGTCACTCATAGCCTACGAAGCCCCTGCAGTAGCAAAGAAATCGAATTTGCGTCAATACACTTGAACGGCTTCTTCTATTTTTCGAAAATCATCAAAGTGGAACTCACTAAGAAACAGAATACAAAATCCCAGTTTTGGTTAGGTGCTCACTATATCAAACCATACAATCAACCGTGAAATGTTTATCTATTTTTATAGTGTCACGCGGCTCAAGTATGTCGAAACATTCGGTTTTCTCTGTTGACACCTGAATACCTCATGGATCGTGTGGCTACCGAAAGTGTCGTGCGTGACTCACGTGAATGCAGGTCTGTAAATTACACACACGCTTTTATGTAGACAAAGATTCTGGCTCAGACTCTTTTGTGTTATATTGTTGGCGAGACAGATAAGACCTACACAATACCCTTCTCATAACGTTATGAAGTGACACAATTATATTCCTATTGAAATCCCAATGGTGATAGAAATTCTATATTGTGATCCATCCTAGTGGGAATGGTTTTAGAGTGCAATTTTAAAACATTTAATTTGGAGTGGGGATGAAATATAAGTCAATTTCCCAGTGGGGGAATTGAAATATTTTTCTACCGGGGACGAAATTTTTGCCAGATTTTACAGTGGGTTTGGGGTCCCAGCCGGTCTGTGACACAGTGGTGTTTATAAACTTTTTTGTTAAAAAAAAAAAACCTTTGACTTTAGACGTTATATAGAGAATTGGCAAGACACAGAAATCGACTTCTCGTTGCCAGGTTTCCGGACTATCTTTATGAAATGTGCTTGAAAATTTATATTCTGGAGAAACGTCATTATATATCTTTATAGGTCTGGGGTTGTTTAGCATTCTAGTGCGTTTTCTGAAACATTTTCTTTGGCCACATCTGATATTATACCATATTTATTAGGTCAAGGCTAATCGGCTAATTTAAAGCCTCGACCTTCAGCAACCTGCAATCATCCACTAAATATTTGAGACAAAGGGGAGTTCCCCGTGTAATTTTGAACACCACAATTGATTTTTACACCACAATTGATTTTTAAGCGCCTTAAACTACAGTTGGAAAGTAGAGCTTTAACTCTGAGTTTTAACATGAATCTTAAGACTCAAGACCTTAGGATCTCAGGATTTAAAAGCTCAAATTTGCTCAAATGAGGCTTGGAATATAGCCTAGAAGCCACCAAACCCTCTAAAATCGAAATATTCAATGGAAGAAAGTGGAAGTACTAAAATAGCAATTCTCGCCCGAACTTTAAATTCTGAAAAACGTTAAAATACACTAAAATCTCAATATATTTCGAGGGTGATTGTGGTACCTTATAAAAAATGTGTACGATAGTACAATCATCACAATCTCCTGTATAACACATTGCATTTTTTTACTTTTATAGTGATTTGTTAATGGAAGCTATTGAATTTCGACTTCTACCAAAACGAAAACCACAATCCGCGGTCGCTCAAGTTCTGCCACGTAAAGCCGCGCTGACACAGCAGATTTTATATGTTGTCGGCGGCATGAGTCGACGTGAAGCGACTAAAAGTGGTGAAAAATATGATCCCAAGGAGGGACGATGGAAAGCTATAGGTAAGGATAGTTTTATAGTTCCAGCAAAGCAAAAAGGGTAATGGCGGAGTGTTGGAATGAGAAAATCCAGCTTAGGGGTATCTACAATCCCCCACCGTAATATTTGGCACAAAAGGGGAATTCCCTCAAAATTTAAAAACCGGAAGTGATTTTTATGTGCTTTAAAGTACGGTTGGAAGGTAGAGTTTTAACTCTGAGTTTTAACATGACACTAAGGATCTAAATGCTCAAAATTGTTCCAATAAGGATGAAAATATAGCCTGGAACTCCTCACAAATAGAAAAATCCAATGAAACAAAGTGGAAGTACTGAAACTGCAATTCTCGCCCGATCTTTAAATTCTGAAAAACGTTAAATTACCCAAAATTGCTTATATATTTTGGCGCCGATTGTAGTTCAGGCCTGGTACCTCACCGACTACACAATCGTGTGTAGAATTTCTATCAGTGACAATCTTATTTCAGGAAAATTGTGATTTCTTCTTTTGCTTTGACTCATGTGTGTTCTTTCTCAAAGTCAAAATTTTATTCATTTTATTTTTATTTTATAGCAATATATTTCTAGGTCTAATTGAACTCTATGAAACATTATTCTAGAGAATTAGTTCAGGCACAATGGGATCTAAACAGTTCTTGTACAAAAAATATTTTTAAAATATAATTTTTCATGAGGGCTTCCTTGTACCCTCCATTTAAAATTCATCTCGTCTGCTCTCTTTTTCCACTCTTTGATTTGTTCTCTCTCCATTTTTTGTCAAGTCGTCGGTGATATTTCACGTATTCAAATGACATTTTCATCATAAGCCTAAATTCGAAGGGAATTCGAAGGAAAAAAGACTTCTGAATTGAATTTTTTTCCATGTAAAGTTTTATCATTTATGATCAATTTTGCCAAAAACATGGTAATCTTTAAACTTAAAGTAGCTTCAAGATTTGTTTTTTTCTTAAACTATTTTTTTTATTTTTTTTCTTTTTAGCTGAAATGTCTATATCTCGTTTCGGAGCTAACATGGCTAGCCTCGGTTCTTCAATTTTTGTTTGTGGTGGTGGTGATGAGGCATCCAGGCTAAACACAGCTGAAAAATTCGATAGTTTTCATAACGTTTGGATACCGCTAGAGCCAATGTCTTGTAAAAGGAATGGTGTTGGGGTGGCTTCACTGGGCGGTAAAATTTACGCCATCGGTAAGATTGGAATACGGTCAACCCTCTCGATTACGAACCTCTACTATTCAAATCTTTCTATAATTCGAACGAAAATATCGGGCCCCACAGCTACATAAAGTAGCACAAAATGTCCTCTGTAATTCGAATCTATCTCTAATTCGAAGAAAATCTCTGGTCCCTTGCAGATCGAATTAGAGAGAGAGTCAACTGTACTTTGTTTTCTAATTTTTCCGAGAAAGATTTGTCTGTTCCTCACATAAGTTTAGCAGAAAAGTTTAAGATTACTTCATAACTATCCATAATTTTAGATAAAAATGCTTGAATTGAAATCTAAAGTAAATCTTGAGCAAAGTCTCTTTTCAACAATGACAGTGGTAGTTATTGAAAATTCTTAGCTCGTCTTTGAGACACATTGAGAGTTAATTCACTCAACTTCAGTTTTATTTTTTGGACGAGATGGAGTTTTTACAAGTTCTTATTTGATTTAGTTGGTTGGTCGTTAACCAGTAATAAAACAATTTCGTTACTTTTTCTAAAGAACGCGTCATTTTTATTACGTCAATTGACCTATTATTAAAGTATCTTATAAAAACTCCGTCTCTGTTATTTTTAACAGGTGGTTTCGATGGTTCTTCTCCACTGAGCTCTGCTGAATGTTACGATCCGAAAACCATGAAATGGTCTCAAATAGCATCAATGTCACAAGCTCGTTTTGGAGTAGGTTGTTGTGTCTTGAACGGTGAAATTTATGCTATTGGTGGATCAGACGGATGCAATTTGAGAAGTTGTGAAAGATATGATCCTGAAACCAACACGTGGATTGTTATTGCGTCAATGAGCGTTGCAAGGTATGATGGGATATATTCGAATATGATACCTTATTGGTATTATATTTCGCGCGTTACAAAATTGCCAAATTTCGCGAAATTTAATACCGTTTAAACTTTTCAAAAATACAAAATCGCGAAATTAAATACACGCGAAAAATTTTCAAAATAGGCCGAAAATCGAAAATACTTATTTGTTACACTTAGTTACTATTTTTGTCACTAGTTTTGATACCACTTTTGGTATGTTTACACCCAATACGTTGTGTTTTAAGCGACATCGGTCATTTTCTTTCTTTATTCCCACTTTTTGAAAATGCCCAATTTAGTAAATCGCGAAATTTAATACACGCGAAAATTTCCAGAAACTGGCAATCGCGAAATTTTGTAACACGCGAAATATAATACCAATAAGGTAGGTTTCAGTCCCCTAAATTAGTTACAGAAGTTTTCAGAGAGAAGGTTTCTATCTTCTATAACATTTAGTACTTCATAAGATAGTGATGATGAAATTTAGGGTTGGGCTTCATTTTATAGAATCTTGGCTGATTGTTTAACATCTGGTAAATCCATCTTAAGTTTCACCACCCATTATGTTTTAAATGATTGACGAATAGCGGAAGAAATAGGCCTTGAAAAAATTGCTAAATCATTTGATTTGCATAAGTTTGAATGTTTTCTTTAAAAAAATTACATTACTGTTGGTAAAATTTGAGTTGGTACATAATAATGAAAATTTTCATAATTTTTTGTCTCAGAAAACAGGTTGCATGCGCCGCAATGGGTGATTGTGTTTACGCTATCGGTGGTTCGGACATATACGCCGTAAGCGGGACATCTGCCGATCACGCCGGACGTTATCAAACGGTGGAACGGTATAGCCCGGATACAGATCAATGGATCATGGTTTCTCCCTTATTATCACCTAGGAGTGGAGCAGGGGCTGGAGTATTAGACGGGCTTCTTTACGTTTGCGGTGGTTTCGATGGTCACCAGTATTTGAACACTGTTGAAAAGTAAGTATTTTTTATAATTGTGTTTATTTTATATTCAATGTTATTTTGTTGAAGCAATGCTTTTATCCATCAAAAGAGTGATTAACCAACCGAAGTTAGAAGCGTTATATCGTAGTTGAAGTAATGAAAATTATTGTTTCAATACTGGCAGTTTCATGTTTTTATAAACAATCCTCAGTTGAAAATATTTTTTTTTTTTTTTTTTATATTCTATGTTAAATGTTTTTTCATGTCTGACAGATTTCGATCTCTGCGTAGTTAAAAAAAGGCTTTCCCGTCTGTAAAACTCTACCTCCTTTATTATTTTAAAACTTTACCTAACGTAAAGACTGCGCAGTATTGCAAGTGTTCAAGGAAAAGTAGATCTAGCGCTCTCGATGCATTACACAGCTATTGAGTAGTCTTACCATTGCGTATTGTACCGCTTTCAAAAAAGCTCGGATCAAAAGATTTTGTGTGGCCAGGATTGAGAAGCTTCCTCCAGGGGCTATATAAAGCTACATTGTAAAACTAAATTCTGTGAAAAATGAAGAAGCTAGTCTAATTTCTGAATTTTTAGTTATTGAAAAATTCAGCCCTCCAAGCTTTTCGTTTTGGTAGGTTTCACTATATTGCCAATCCATAGAAAAGGGTTCTAAATTAATATCTTTATTTCTTTGTAACTTTTAGATACGACCCTCTAACTAATCGATGGACCATTGGACCGCCCATGATTCAGTCACGTGATTGCGTTGCCGTCTGCGTAGCCACGTGTAAACGTAACAAACGGTTAACGACGGAACGTGACGTTCTACCGCGCTCATCATCTCCGTTAACTTTTTCATCAGCTTATAATCCGTTGAATTTGTCTAATCAAACATCAGCTAGTTGATATTCATACAATACGATTGGTTGGAAATAGTATTCGTTCTGGTGAGGAGGTGGTTTAGTTCCATGAGATATCATGACATGGATTTTTCATGGCAAGCTTTTTTTGGCACTATTGCAGAACACGCCTGCTCCAAAGATGTAAAGGTTTGAAAAACAGTGTCGAAAATCTTTGTATTTTTATGAAAATCCGCCAAAAAAGGAATGTTCGCTCTTACAAACATACTTAAAGACTTATCTTCGTTAGACGATACATAACTCGATAAATACAGAGGACTTCGGTATCTATCAACTATATTTGACTTTTTGATGAAATGAGGTCAATTTAAAAACTCGGTTAATTTTGTTTAAAGCTTCAGGCTGGCTTAGAGGTGAATTTGATTAACAGTGTTTAGTACTGGCCAACTTAACTTCTTTTTTCAGCCCGACTTGTTAAAACGACGATAATAATAGCGTTGAAGAGAAAAAGTTAAATTTTGAGCAAAGTAAGCCATTGAGTTTAAAGCCTGAAGGGCTAGAGAGGAATCTTCAATTTTCCAAGCAAGCAAAAGTAAATTTGCGCCGCATTTAGAATAACGGATTAAATCTTGCGCCTTCTTTATTTTCACGTAGCATACTTTTCGAAAAATGCACTGGCGATACTTTTTATTTTTCAATCAGGCGATCGGATGACGCGTTTCAGATGGAAATTACTGGCTTCATTTCCCATTCGAGAGTTCATCTCTAGCCTCTTCTGGCTTGAAATTCAATGTTTCTGCACTAAATTTGGTACAGTATGTGAATATGAGTAGAAGCTGTAAGCTTCAGAATTACCTTAAGGGAAGAAATTTTGTCGGGAAGAAATTTTGGTGAATTTGGCGGAATTTATTTTGGCGATTTAATGAAATTCTTAAATTTGGCGAGAATCAATTTTGGCCAACGACTCATTTTTGTTGAATATTTAAGCTTAAAAAGGATGAAAAAAGAGGTTTTTAGGAGAAATAGAGACTAGTGTAAAAGAAATTTAAATTGGCGAGAATTAATTTTAGCGAGTGGCCTATAAATCTAAATTTGGCGAAATATTTGAGGCGATTTGCCAAATTTTTCGAAATTTCTTTCTGCCAAAATTTTTCTCTTAAGGTACCGGAGACTTTATCAACTTAAATGAAACGAAGGGAAAATGACTAAAATTTTATCGAGGTTAGCTAAATTTCCCCAATAAGGATTATCTTTTGTCAAAGACTAGAGAAACAGTTTTATATGTATAGGTGTATATTCGTGTTTTTTATTAATATATTTTATATTCAAATTATTCCACTTAAAAGTTTATTTACAACGTAAAACAATGTATGATTTTTTTCATTGCGACAAACTTTTTTAAAAAGACATTTATGTTTGTAATGATAAATCGTTTGTCATAATCAAATTTGGATTTCATTCTTACTTCATGATTCGGCAAGTTCTGGCTGTGGTGTTCTTGTTTTACATTTTTTTCGGCCTGAATTTTCTTGTTAAAGTATTTTTGTTTTTATAAGTGCTTTGTTAGTTTATTCTGAATACTGAGTATTTTGTATATGGACTTTGTTCATTTTTGGCAAAATTTCAGCCTTATGTTCTTGAAAAAAGTGTATGTAATGTAATTTGATATTTCTAGATGTACAGAATTTTGTGAGCATTCTTGCTCCCATCTTCCGCCGCGTACGCTTGGACATCACCAAATTGAGGTTCTGGTTGCAGGTAATCCACTAAATCATTTTCATCTTTGGTGTACAAAAACACAACAGATTGGTAAGAAATAGATGAATTGACTTGTGCTCCATAATGGCACAACAGGCGGGCGAGATCGGATATTTCATCTTCCGCGCGCTCATGAACGTGCGCTAAGTGGGCACACTCAACAATACGCATTTTGTTGGTGAACAAAGCAATTTCATCTTCTTCAAGATCATATTGTAGTTGGACTGGATAGAGGTAACTTTGACCCTCACTGAGTACTCGACATGCGGTTACATTCAAGATAAGATATTCCGCTTCTTCCTTATTCTGTGCGCGCGGTGAGTAGAAAATGAAGTGCGGTCGCTTGAAATTCGATCCAAATGGTAGTTTCCATTCCTCTTGAGAGCGATCCCATTCCAACGGGGAAAGCAAATGGGAGTGTTGTCTGTCATCATATTTCCCATAAATCAAAGATAAATCTGATTGGTTGTTATTTTTGTATTGTTCGAAAACATTCGATTTCAAAATGGCGCATATTTGACGTGCTCTATCGTCACGTGATTCGAGCTTTAATTCTTTATCTTCGCTGCTTTGGCTACCATCTTGATCTGTTCCTTTCAAGATTTCGCCATACCCCTTTTGTAAGATCCTCTGAACCTTTTCAGCAATAGCATGTTCAGCCATTCTTGAGCTAGACGAAAATAATTTTGAAGAAGTACTTCTCTTGGTATTTTCAAATACCTTTGCGTTGTTTGTTCTCACTCTCAGTCAATTTTTGACAACTAATACTCAAGACTTGACAAACTCCAATTTCAACTATCGAGGTCAAAACAAAAATTGCAAAATAATAATTTATGCTACGAAACACATACAGTTTGATGGTTTGATACAGAACAAAAAATAGTTTTACAGCTCATGGTCAAACAAGAAAACAGGAAATTTATACTTGAAATATAAAAATTTATTTTGGCATGTGTGTCCCTTTCAGAGGTTGTGGCTTTTCTGTGATCTAAATATTGCAGACAGCTTGAGTCCTTGTTACTAAGGTAACCACCTAAATACAAATTAAAAATGGCAGTCAATAAAAAAATACAAATGGTTTTTAGCTAAATTATTCATTCTATTAATTCTTAATTTTTACAAAATTTATGAAAAAATTATATATTCAAAAATGGGACAAAATCTAAAACAGCGGTAAAATAATTCATGCAAAACATAGGAACAATTGAATAAGAACAATAAGACTCCAAAATGCAAGGTAATAGGAACAATACTGAGCCTAGTCTGGCTGAATTTTAAGCAAACTAAGGTCCAGAAGTTACAGTATGTAGTCCCCAAAACGTCGATCAAATTTAAAATTTCTCTCAAATGTAGAGGAAAAGACTTTTTACAAAATTTTTTGCTGCATGAAAAACTTTAACAGTTAACATATCTACATTTCCCAGAAGTTATTTTTCAAAATTTTCAATTTTAACAATATTTTTCAATTGCTTAAAGATAGGTAGCTTTTTTCTAATGGCCCCCAAAACTGAGGTTTGAAATTTTAGCGATTTCTCGAGATATCTTTAAGATATGAATACAAAATTTTGACCATAGTTTTGAAATATGATTTAGAGGGTTTTGGGCATAAATTAGTTTGATAAAATTTTTACAGTATACCCCTGGTTGTCAAAACGCAGGTTTGGGGCCCCCAAAACGTAGGTGTAGTTAAAATCAAGTGAAGCTTAAAACATTAAGCTTTAAAGGTATTTTTCTCCTACATTTTGCAAAAATATAACAGAATTTGCCGTTTTTGCTGATTCAGCGAAAAATTTTATATGTAATATTAATTTTTTGCTATAAACTATTATTTCAAGCTGATAGGAATGGAATTCCAAGATTTTTTGCTGTTTCCCATATTTAGAATTTTCGGTTTTATCAATGCTGGTTCTAGTACCCCAAAATAATGGTTGACCTTTAAGATGCTATATCTTTTACCCATCCTCTAAAGTCACAGATGTATCTGCATTTTCTGAAAGGCATTAGGTGTAGAAAGTTTCCTATACCCCATTTTCACAACTTATTTTCACTATCCGAGGAGCTAGAGTGAGTTATATGCAATTTTTATCTAATTTTGGTGTTGAAATGTGTCCTTCAGACGCAAATATGTTATTTTGAAGCTGTCTCAAACCATCAAAAATATGCTCATTTTTTAGTATGACCATCATTCTTTCAAAATAAAAAAGAATCGTCTAATTCTGATAAATCTACAGGTCAAAATCCCCATTTTAATGACAACCTACCTTTATGGGGCCGTCTCCGTTTTGGGGGTCATATACGGTAGTTAAAATATGGTACTAATTAATCTTAAACACCCTTGATTTTTCCTGGTAATAAGAACAGGATAAGAACAATTTTAGGTTAAAAGTGTCAAAAAAATAAGAACAGTCGAGCCTCATCAAAAAATTATATGGTTCTTTAGAAAAAGAAAGTGTTGACACTGTACATTAAAGCCACACAATAATTTTTAGTACCACATATAAATAAAATGAATATCGTATATGGAGACTTCTTTCAAAAAAACTTAAATAATACAATTATGAACAGTCGCATGGAAAAAGCTGAATGGCTAAATACCATTCCATTTATAAATACTTCAGAAAAAAAATAAGTAAAAATCCGATGTTTTCCTTTGGGATGGGCTAGAGTTTTTACAAGAGACTTCACTAATTGGTTATTTGAAGTAGTAGAGATGACGCGTTCTTTAGAAAAAGTAACAAAATTGGTTTATTACAGGTTAACGACCAACCAAATCAAACGAGTGCTTGTAAAAACTCCAGCTTGTCCCTTTCTTTCTTCCTCTGTCCACAAAATTAAAGGCGAATTTCAAGAAACAGGAATAAAAATTTTAAATGTCCGTGTTAAATGCACGTTAAATGTTAGTGGCTGACCAAATGTTTTCCCCAGCGAAAAATTTCCCGAATTTTGCCAGAACTCTTGACAAAGTGATAAAGGACATCTCTGACTATTCTCGATATCTCGTACCAAAGATTTATTATACACTGGATAAACGACTCATAAAACGATGGAGAGCGACCATTGTATTTTCTTTGTTTCAGAAAACAATGGATGTTCTAGCTTTGTCCGCAAAGGACAACTGTCATAGCGGCTCGAAGATGTCTGATTTTTAAAAACGTTAATCAGTCTTATTTTTAAAAAGTTCTCTAACTCTTTCTTTTTGTACATTTGCAGAAAAAAAAGTTTGAAAGTAAGGCTAGCCAACGATGTAAAAATAATAGATAACCAACTACCTCTAGAAGGCACTTCTCCCAAGAGAACAACCATTGTTTTCCTATTGAAATGAGCACTCCTTTAAAAAGCTCTGTGTGCAGTGCGTGTTATGCTTTTAGCTAGATTTTGACACACTTTTTGACATCCACTGAATTGATAGAAAATTTGAATTGTTATTTACTGCAAATTTTGGAATTGTTTTCAAAAGATAAAGGTACCAATCTTTAGACAAATTGACTACGGATCGGCCTGATACCACTTAATCTTCATCTGGATAAATAAACGCTCATAAAATGCTGTTATCTGAAAAATATATGTGTGATTTGAAGTGCGATATCTCACGAATGAAAAGTGCATGAAGGTTGCCTGATACAAAATAAACAGATGAATGTTTATAGAACAATAATATCTAATTAAAAAATTCCTTCTGTGAGGCTGCCTATAGGAAAATACACTTTTTCTAACCCAAATTTTGGAAAAATATACATCACGTGATCGATTCTGTCCAATAGAAGGTTGCAAATGAAGCAAGTTTTTATTCAATTGCACTTTTTACGATGCAAAATGTCATTAATATTTTTACAACCGTAACACGGATGTTTTTTGAGAATCAAGGCAAGTTGGTTATCTATTATTTTTACATCGTTGGGCTAGCATTCCAAGCCGAATACATTTGTGAAATCTAATGTGAGAAAAACATCATTAGACAAGAAATTCAGACAAAATGCTTATAGTGACACAAAATTTTCAATTGAAAATATCTTTCCAAGACTGTCCCCAGAAGAGCTGAAATTAACATACATAAAACTTGAGTGTCTTGGCTCCACTGTGGTATGAAAATCCTTTGGAGGCACGTGGTGGCAAGGTGGTTTTTTAGAGGTTGAAGTTTGAAAATTTCCGGTGTCAACATTAAATTTCTTATACACAACACGTCTTTTGTTAGCCTGGGAATCCAAGCGTTAAACTTTTTTCACAGTCTAGTTTATGATATTTTTGCTGCTGGTTTAACGCTTGGCACAGGTAACTCGCCTGCAGGGAGATTTTTCCCTGCAATGCAGGTTCGGCCTGATTGGCCAGCTTTCGGCGTATTACTTAGCAGTACTTTCACGCGCATTTTGATAATTTCGATGGGCGCGCATAATTTATGGAAAAAGCTGACTCTGCAGAAAAAAGGAAAACAAATGAAAATGAAAACATAGATTCATTTCGAAACAAAATGGCTGTTGGCTGGAAGTCTAAATACATGTGGCTGATGTTTTGATGTGGTTTTTAGTAGTTTTGAAAGTCTTTAGAGCTTGTGAAAGAGTTTATATGGTAAGTTGATTATGTGTGTTTGCCTGGGTTTCCAAAGTTCAGCAAGTCTGTCAACAAGGGTTCACACACAGACTGTTTATAACATTCTGTGTCAGACTAATCTATCTGCACCAAGCTCTATAATTTTAGAACTTTGTGAGGTGAGGTATTTTTTGTTTTTTCTAAAATTATGAGCTTGGATTCCCAGGCTAGTCTTTTGTATCTTTCTCACAGCTTGAAACGTCATAACGACTTATAATTATCAATTAAGTGGAAGAATCTAACTCTCACAGGAAAGTTTTAAGTCTCTTTTGGGAATTGGATGAGTGATTTTCGATAAGAAATGCAATAAAAATGCTTCGAAAAATCATTTAATGAGGGAAGGAGAGTGAACAATAATATCATTACTGCGGACATAGCTAGTACACGAGAAATCGGCAAAAATCTGTTACTTGTATATCCAGTGTATAATAAATTCTTGCTCGTACCCCCGGGGGGGGGGGCAGCCAAGCAAAATGACTGACGGGTATGTGCGGGCACTAAGGGTGTGTTTTTCAATGCATCCGAAATGCACTGTAAGGGTAGTTTTTTTGCCGCCTGCACTGTAAGGATACGAATTTCTAAATTCTAACAAAAATGAAATTGTCCAGTCAAAGTTTTTTTAAGGGATTCAATCCCCTCTACCTAATTCTTTTCAAATATTGGATCAAGTACGTATTGGATCCCTTTTTAGATGTAAAATTACATAAATACATACTGTATATACGAAATCTTCGTTTGACCAATTTCAATCACTTCAGGGAAAAAAGCTAGACTGCACTGTAAGGGTATTCAACTTGGCGAAAAATGCACTGTAAGGGTGTATTTTTCGGGAAAAACCACTGCACTGCAAGGGTGCGATTTTGAACGCCAATTTTTAGCCCGCACATACCGTCAGTCCAAAATCCGACTGCCCCCCCCCCCCCCGGGGCTCGTACCAAGAAATTCTAAAGACAAAACAACTTTCTCAAATATGTACACGTTGTCTATTTTATACCATTTACAGCTTAATATTTCATTCTTCTCCTTTTTTCACCTCTTTAATATTTTCCGGTACCGGCATTTGGTACAACCATTTTTTCCACATGTCATCATTCAGAATCAACGTTTTCATGAAATGCGCAACATTGGCTCGAGTTGTTTCACCACCTCCAAATAACCCCGGTAATGGTTTATCGAAGACCTAAAAGAGAATGAAGAAATGTTTAATTATGACTTTCTTCTAGTCTTAAATCACAGACCTCTAAAGATATACTCTTCCTATACTCTTTCCGCTAGAGGATGAGCAGAAGCCTAGATTTTTTCTAACATTCAGTTCATAGATATTCGAGCCGCCTGGCCGTGGACCCCGTGAAAAAAAATCGAAAAACTGTCTAATAAAATTACTAGATAAATGGGCTATCTACCTTAGATACCTAGCTATCTTATCTACCCTTCGGAGGCTTGGAAAATTAAAAAGTTTTCAGAAATATGAAATTTGTCGTTTTTTATGAAATTTGTCATTCTTTTTGTCAACTTTTAGTACTGTAATGCAGGATTTGTTAGATAGACCCCTCCTAGAGAGACTAGATTCGAGTTTCGGGTATATTAAAAGTATTGATTCAAAACAGTTAATTTTACGAAGGTCATTATCAAGAATCTAATCCTACCTCATATTTACTGACATCACCTTCGATCAATCCATCAGGGCGTACCACCACCCATTCAATATTTGACGCCTCTTCTCCAATATCTTTACTCAAGTATGCAGCAGCCGCCTCGTTGTCTCTGTGAGGAGGCGTTAACGCCCTTACGGCGGAGAGAAGAAAACGTTCTCTTAATGGGCGTGTGTTATCAGTACCTGGGAAATGGAATGATAGATGGAATAAATATGTTGCCTCTCGTTTTTTAAATATTCAATTGACTTTCTTTTCCAAATTAGAGAAAGGTTATGCTTATGGAGTATTTTGTAAACCTTTCCCAGTCTTTATTTGTCTGAATTTCAATTCAGGAATTATAAATAAAAATGGTGCGAATTAAAGAGAGTTTACTAGGTGTTACTAATATTTACTGTACACCCTGCATAGACCTGGCAATGTACGGAGGGGGCAAACAACATTGTTTCAACGTTTATCTAATGTACACAACGTCCATATAACGTTAGATGAACGTTGAAATAACGTTGTGTGCCAACTGGGGTTTAAATACACAAAGAGAGGTTGCAGGCTAGGAAAGTCTGTGTAATTTCTTTGATAATCAAATTTGAGAACCTCTATACCTTTTGGATTAGCAACTCCATTTGATCCCATTAGAACAACTTTGACCGGTTTCTCCAAATCCAATTCTTGTATTGTCGTACAAACTTTTTTCAGTGAGTCTGTAACAAGTGCCCTGGGTTTTCCGTATACCCCTTTTAACGTGAGGTTGTGACCTAGACAACTAACAACGGCGTTACAACCGGTGACGGCTTCTTTGAAATCTGCGTCTGTCATTTCGAGTGCTGAAAAGGAAGAAAACTTATTTCAAAAACCTTATTCGTATTTTGGGTCTTTCTTGCGGACGACCAAAGAAAGGAGGATATTTTCCTAAAAGGTGAGTATAGAGAAGGTGACAGTCAAATTCGTCACTTTTCCTCGACAAAAATTTCCACTTTCACCCGACTAAACTGTTCAAAAGAAATGGTTTCCTTCACTAGCTCGAAAATGGATCTTGTAATTCGATGTTTAAAGCACTAATTTCGGTAAATAAATGTGTAAAAAATTAGATTTGAATTTTGGTTGCAGATAAAATTTCGGGTAAATGTGCATCCAGAATAAACAATATACGAATGGTGGACAAGCAAGACGATAATTTGAGGAAATTCAAAGGTTTGGAGAATACCAAGAAAGAAGAGGTGACCACCACAAAATATAAAAAACCTGTAGATTCGATCACTTGTAATTGTTCATGGTCAGGGATAATTTCTTGGAATCTTTCTTTAGACCTGACAATAGCTTTCACATTTTGTTTATCAGCCAATAATTGTTCTACGAGGCGTCGACCAGTATTTCCTGAAGCTCCAAGGATCAAGGTGGTTGTAGTGTTAGGTGTTACTTCTTCTGTTGTTGCCATTTTGAGGGTTTTTATGTTTTGTTTTTTTGTTTCTCTTGAATGTGAAAATTAGGAGAATTAAAATCAGAATCCGTCACTTGCCAAGTTGATTGAAGAGAAAATCAGATGGTTTAAGATTTTAAGCCTGCAAAAACCTTTAAGTATTTTTTGTCTAATTATTTCTCTAAGTGGAGATATCAAGATTTTGAAATTTCTGAAAATGGGTTCTTATACGGCTCTTACGTTGAAATTCTATTGCTTTTCTTACTAATACTAAAAAGTTGTAAATTGAATATCTCTACTTTGGAAAATAGTCAAGCAAGAATACTTTGAGGTTTTGCTCAGAACAATAGAAGGAATCCACATACCATATGCCAAATATCTCAAACAATCCGACTATCCCTTTAAAGTACGCATGTACCTGTACCCTTTGAATGCTGGTTAAACCACTAGAGGCTTCATCTACTTTGACACTGCCGATGTGGTCTCCCAACGACCAACGTGCACTATTTTCAGTGTTTCAACAGCTTGAACATGTATCTGAATATTCCATCATTCATCTTTCAGCTTTATCGTCAGACCAAATATTCAAGTAGAAATGAAATTGCCATGAAAATCAATCTTTTTTAAGGCATTTTTGAGAATCGACATAAATGCTTTATTGGCGATAATTGACCAGTCTATTACTTAAAACGTAATCAATGAAGCAATCTATTATGAATTTTATCTTACAGCCCACAAAAATTGTTCCGTTTTGATTGATGGAATGCAGACTTTTCTGTTTACCACTGCATTTATTTTTTGAGAGCAATTAAATACGCAAATAATTTTCGTAATGGATAGAGCATTACTATCTTTTTTTATAAGAACTAATAAATTATTGTTTAGGCTCGGCTATTCTCATTTTTTTAGCGATTGGAGCCTCGAGTTGTTCTTATCCCGATCTAATTTATACTACCTTGACCCTTAAAATGGTTAAATATTAGCGATTTAAGGCTCTTAGCATAAACCTTATTTCGACGATTTTGAGCCTCGTTGTTCTTACAAATAGTTCAAGGTGTTTTAACTGTATTCCTGAATTTTAATCAAAAAATTCTGGAAATGTTTCTTTTCTTATAATTAGTGACTACAGCGTCTCAAATGAAAATCAATCTGAAAGTCTGAAACGACCAATTATCATCAATCGAAAGTAACTTGTAATTTGTAAATTATAATTGCGTAAATACAAACCTCCTACTCGTTTAGTTTATCCTACATAATAATGTCAAAATAACAACCTTTTTTTTATAACACCTCATTTTCACAGAGCACAACATTTTGTCCCCGTTGGGAAAAATACGCTAAAATTTCAGTCCTGGGGAATAGACTTGGGGAATTTATCCCCACTGGTATTCTTGAGCTAGGAATAATGTAATCTATATTCTCATTGGAATTTCGATAGGAATCCTTAAAATGCTGGTCAAAATTGTCTTTTCTAGCTCTCTTGGAACAATTAACTAGCTTTTACGGTCTTTTTACTTTGTTTGAAAGTTTAGTCTAGCAAGCTAGACGACCATGAGACGACTGACTAATTCAGGAGGCCCCCCCAGCGGACCCTCAATTCACGCAACCACGCAATGTTTTTTCGAAATTCAAGCATTCACGCAAATTTTCCTCAAGTTTCACACAATAACCCGATTTTTCAGAAATCGGAAATTTTTTTGGGAAACATTGGAAAATCGGGAAAACTGCACATAATCGGTTGAAAAAAGGGAAATTTACGTATTCACGCACAAAATAGCCCAGATTCACGTATTCACGCAATCAAAAAGTACATTTTCACGTTCACACAAGTTTTTTCAATTCACGCATTCACGCATTTTTTTTTCAATTTTCACGCATTCACGCAACCGAAAATGCCCATTCACGCAATCACGCAAACCGCTGGGGGGGGCATTCAGAGATAGAAGAAATAGTAAAGCAAAAAGTAATGGAGGTAACAATTTTAGTCGTCTAGAAACCTATGTGCAAGCTAAAAGTTTATACAAACTAAATCTCGTAACAATAGACGTTAAGAGACACACTTTTGCAACATGAGGCTCAGAATGCCTAAAAACTAAGAAACATCTAAGAAACATGCTGAGGCTGATTATGTCAAAAATGTTTAGAAACATTTAAGGCCCAAAAGGCCGATTGTCATTGAGCTGCTTGGTAAAACTAGTTTCTTAAAAAAAAACGTGTAATCGTATTACCATATAACGCCTATACTACTGTATTACGTGCATCATAAACGACTCCAGTCTATCGAAAGTTTGAATATTGATCCTTTGAGGGACTGAATTTCGAAAATTTAGCCCCTTTTTAGACGTTTTAACCCTTTAAGTGCCAATAACGTATATATCAGACATGGGCTATGTAGGAGGGCAAAGCCCTCCTGTAATGGCCATTTTGAGTTAGAAATCGTCATTTTTGGACTAACTCGTAGGAATTGGGCTCTTCATGGTCAAGCAAAAAAAAAAGAAAAAAAAGTGAGTCTTTCCAGCGAGATTTTAAGCCAAAAAGTCAAAATAACTTCAAAGATTTGATAAAAATCCACTTTTTTAAGATTTTGACCGTTTTTGACCATTTTTGGTCGGCGAGTAATCCAAGAACCTCCAAATTTGGCCCTGCTTTACTTGATTTTTTTCCTCCAGCGAATTAATGTGAAGTTTTACCACTGGGCACCTTTCTATCATTCAGGCAGATCCGCGCAGGTGCCTAAAATAAAGAGGAGACTCAAAGCTATCCAACGAACTATAAACGAGCTTCTAACTCCTCCTAGATCCGGAGATATAAGCCTTTAAAGTTTGAACTAGCGATTTTCTTTAAAAAACTTAGAAAAAAAAATGACCGTGGCACTTAAAGGGTTAAAGACCCTTGGAGAGACTATTTTTTCCAATTTTTAGCCAAAAATGTTCAAACTTTAATCCAAATTACGAGAATTTATGACCCAAATGTTGGGGTTTCTGTGTTTTGTGTGCTCGATCCAATAGCTACAAAAAAATCATTTTTTTTGATAGGACTTGCAAATGTTGTGTTTTATGTGTTTTGTGTGTTCGATCCAATAGCTGCAAAAAATCATTTATTATGATCGGACTTGCAAATGTTGTGTTTTTTGTGTTTTGTGCGTTCGCTCGTTTCACTTATAGAAAGTATATTTTTATGCTTAGGACTAAACAAACCAACCCTGGTCAAAGCCATGCATCGTTGTGAGATTACACTTACATTTTTCGCAGATTTTTTTCGAAAGCCTCCGATACTGTTGATTTTGAAACTCTCATAATGAAGCTTCACTCACTTCGCTTCTCTAAAAAAACACGAATTGTTTGTCCTTGTAAACTATCGATGACAAAAATCCTCGATCCTAGACGTCACCAATAAACTGGGTCCCATTCTGCTTAGTATATACTACGATATGGCTGCTAAGACCGACACAAAATGTGTCCAGTATGCTTACGACACCAGCATATTTACTGACATGCCTATGGTGATATAGAACATTGTGTTCAAGAAGTCAATACTGACATTAACGTCATTGAGGAATGACCAGACTCGAATCTTATCTTCATCGCCAAAAAGACGAAATGTTTTTTTACCACCAGTCAGATGGTCAGAAGTCACAACTTTAAATTCGAATTCAAACCGAGCAATGAAATATTAATTGAGCGTGGTCCGTCATTCATAAGGCTTGACCTCACTTTTAATTAACACACCCCTTCAAATTTTGTGGCGGATTAAAAATTTCAATAATTCGAGAAATCGCAAAATTTAATGTCGCGAAAGTTAATTCGATTAAAGTACAAAAGCGTACACCACCATGCTTAAAAGCCTCACCCTCATCAAAGGGAACCATACCAAGTCTGTTGTCTATTGGATTCCAAACTCTCATTCAGTCACCATTTAGACGAAAAAATAAAAAAGGCCAATAAAGGCCTCAGACTTCAAAAACAAGTACCAAGAAAATCTCTGCTCACTTTATATAAATCTTACATTAGACCGCACTATAGACTATGGGGGGTATCATTTACGACCATCCTGGAAATTCGACTTTTGTGCGTAAGCTTGAATCTATCCAATATAATTCCTGTCGTGCTATAACAGGCTGCTTTCTTGGAACGTCTCAAGAAAAACTTTATTCTGAACTTGGTCTCGAGAGTCTAGCTGATCGTCGATTTAGTAGAAGAATGATCTTCTTCTACAAAATTTTGAACAATTTAGCCCCCTCTTATTTACTTAACTACTTACCAGCAAGCCTTGCGGCACCAGATAATCTAAGAACAAGATAGAGAACATCCTATTTATCCAGTTAATATTCGAACTGAGCGTTTCCGAAATTCTTGTTTTATCCTTACTGCATAGCACAGTGGAATTTACATCGAGCCTTGATGAAAAGGAACACAGACAATATGTATTTACTTTATCTCACTTTGAAGAAATGCAATCCATACGCTTTTAATATAAGAACAATTTTATGAGAACAGCGAAACTCAAAATCGTTAAAAACAGTTCTTTGTAAGAACTAATAATACCCGCAGCGTAGATCATCGTCTATTAAGAGTTATTGATTTGATTCTTACAAATCATATGCTTATAAGAAAAATGAATATGCTCATAATACTTTCTCTAGGCGAAATTAACAAGACACACAAAACGCAACATTTGCAAGTCCTGTCATAAAAAATAAATTTTTTGCAGCTATTGGATCGAACACACAAAACACAGAAAACACAACATTTGTGAGTCCGATCATAAAAAAAATAATTTTTTGCAGCTATTGGATCGAATACACAAAACACACAAAAAACAGCTTTTACAAGTCCTATCAACTACTTCATTGGAATAAATTGAGCTAGCCTGGATGATTCTTTAGACTGAAGGACATATTCCATCGACCAATCAGATTCATTCTTTACTTTGTTCACCACTACTGTATGCCTCGCACGTTCTCAAAACTCATTTTGCTTAAATACCCACCCCCAATCGGGGGCGGGGTGAATGATTGTATAATTTTGAAACCATGAAAGGTCACAAAAAATATCAGAATTACAAGAAATTACATAACATTAAAGGTTTTGTTTTTAAATAAGAGTGATATCGTTTGCTTACTCATCAATTTTAATTCACAAGCTTTACACATTGGATTGATAAGGATGTGGAGCAAGATTGGTCAGCAAGAGGAAAAGAAAAACATTTTTTGCTTATATCAGCATAAAATAACAATAGCAAGAAACTGTCCTAATATGAAATATGTGTCTGATATGAAACGGAAACACTTATATGAAAAGAAAACCTTGAATACAACTGTTTGTATTTCTTTCCTGTGGTTTTTATTCATGAAGTATTGAAAAACTCGTGGAGGAGATTCTATTTATTGAAACATGAATGGAAAGTACACTCCTCCATAATGCTAATTTTCTAAATTGCTCGTCTCACACAAAGTAATCGTCTCAGTATGAATAGAACTATTGAAATGACAAAAAACATTTTTGGGAAAATTAAAAATTTTTCCTCAAAAAAATCAAGAAAGGTACAGAAATCATGATAGACAGCTGTACTGTGATTTGATAAAAGGAAAAACAACAACATGAATTTCGAGAGGGTGAAATTTTATTTTATATTGTATTTTTTGGCGAGTAGAATAAGCCGTGGAGATGCTTTCTACGAACGTTTCACCGTCGATGAAGATACTCAACATTTTAATCACCTTCAAGCAGGTACACGTTTTTAAGAACAAACTATTAACAAAGCAAAGCTTCGACGGTCCAAATATTAAGGAAAATCAAGAACATTTTTTAAGGCTTTTGGACCCTAAGACACCTATTTTTTCTTAGAGAAATATGGACAAAAATACTCAAAAAATGGTGAAAGTAAGAACATGTTAAGAACATTTTCAGGCTTGAAACATCGGAGGGCTTCAAAAACTTTGGATGTTTTTTAAAAAAAAGTAGTTAAAAGACAAAATTTTAATTCGAAGTGATACTCAACCCAAAGAAAAATCGAACGTTTCACCGTCGATGAAGATACTGAAAATTTTACACCCCATCAAACAGGTAAAAGACAAAATTCTAATGTGACACAGGGACAAAATCATCCCCTCTGAGATGGGAAATGGGCTGAAGATTAGGACAGGATAAAGCAATATTCGAGGCTGGAGATGCCCATCCAGCTGGAACACTTAGAACAGACAGTGGTTCACTCTAAAAAACTTAAACTTACACGTTTTTTATAAGAACAAACTATTCGGCTTTGATGGCCAAAACGTTAATAACAAGTTAAAAACATTTAAAGGCATTGCCGACTCTAAAACAGCCGGTTTCTTAGAAAAATTAACAAAAATGCTAAAAAAGTGGTGAAAATATAAAAACATGTTAAGAACATTTTTAGGCTTCAAACTCAAAAAGTTAAGAACATCCGAATGTTTAAAAAATGTTGGATGTTCTTATAAAAAAGACAAACGTGTACGGCTGAGCCATTTAGCTTAAAACTATTTCATTCACTCGTTCATTCATTATTTTAGGTATTCCTGTCACATCTTCAACAGAATGTTTACTTCATTGCGGTATTGGTCAATGTTTGAACTCATTGATGGAAAATAATACATGTTACTGCACGTCTGATGACTTCAAATCGAAAAAATTGTCATCGACAATCCCAAATACAGTTTTCTACCAAAGTAAGACAAGCTTTTATAAACATATAATTATGACATAAGTATTGACCCATGACCTAATCGATACAGCCTCTTCCCCACGGACTACCAAAACTTTTGTTGATTCTCAATAGATTAATATGAAGGAGAATTTCAGTAATTACAGAAAATATTTTTGTACCTTGTAGTCCATTACTGCCACTGAGTTTCAAACCCGAAGGGCTAGAGGCGAGACTTCTGGATGGGAAATGAAACCAATTATTTCCCATCCAGAACTCCCGCACGCAGTTTTTACACACTTTAAGGCTTTGCAGACTCGAAAACATCCGATTTTTTGGGGAAATGGGTAAAAAAAAAAATGGTCACAAAATGGAGATAATAATAAGAACATTTTAAGAATATTTTTAAGCTTAAAACTCAAAAAGTTAACAACATCCGAAGGATTAAAAAATTTTGGATGTTCTTATAAAAAAAACAACGTGTATGTCTTCTGTTTATTTACTAGAAAGTATAACAAAGATTACGCCAGCCCCGATATGCTACGAAGCAAAAGGTAGTGGTTACGCCACATTTAATATCCCTTACGACGGGAGAATCAAATTCTTCAAACTGGTTCATGTTTATGGTTATGTTTCTTGCGCTACATATCACAGTAGAAGTAAATGGGGATGTTCACCGATAACCGGGCCAACCGTAATTTCTACACTTATTACAGATAATCAAAACAAAGTCATTGTTCCAGCTGGTACACCAAGTCCATATGGCTCTTTTAATATACCAGGTAAACTTTTCTTTGGCGAATTTCTATGTCGCTGCCATCAAGGCAAAAGATCCAATCTCAAAACTAGTGTATGAGAAAACTGAGAATTTTTCTGTTTGGCTAACCTTAAATCTTGAGCTTGGCCCTTTTCATAGTGAGGGATATTCTTTCTTGTTGTTCTGTGTAAGCCACTCTCAAGAGAGTAAGTCTAACTACTCCTTATTTGCTTTAACATGTAAGAATACACACTAAAAGCGAGTAGATTTTAGATCACTAAAAGACTTCTGGAAAGTAAAATTTCTTGTATGCTAAAACTTGCTTTTTGACAATTATTGATGACATTATTGGGTCCAGTCATCTGCGTTATCCAATGAAAAAAAAAGCCTTAAGTAGACTCCAGGCTACACGAAAGTTATTTTCAATCTGCATCTGACGTGCATAAGTTAAACTTTCTCATTTCAAAAAAATAGATTCTCTGGATAGGTAAAAACAACCGCAACTTAAGGTTTTTAATCGGTCAATTCAAAGACCTTAGACCATGTTCACACGTTACCGTTTCGTTTCGCTCCGGAATTATTTTCGTTACGGATCGAGTGTGTTCATATTGGTTTCGGAACGTTTCGGAGCAAGAAAACGGAGCAGTTCCGTTCTGATGAAAAAAATGGAGCGAAACTGTTTCTATCTGTTTTGTTTTGCAACGTCTTCTTTTTTGACGTTTCGAATTTTGACGTTCACACTTGTTTCGGAACCGTTTCGGAACGGAACGGTAACGTCTGAACATGGTCTTAGAGTATCGTCCTAGTTTTGTACGCAGTCAGAAATTCTTGTAGCCTGATGAAGGCAGAGGAAAGATCTCAGAAATGCACAAGGAATCCTTTCTGAAAGTAACTTATTATTATATTTTAGGAGCAAACGATATGTCAGACGAGTTGGTTTTACATCCTGATACGCCTTATGAAGTTGAGGGCAATGAAGAAATAAGGATTTGGTATGGAGAAGATTTGTTTGGAGCCGATATTGATAACGAAGGCAGGCATTGCATACATGTTTATGGTCAGTTCTGCTAAAACTCCTTTTTTGGGGTCAGTACAGAAAATTCTGCAATTGCAGTATGCGTTTTAAGATCCTGCAATTGCAGTATGCGTTTTAATATCCTGCAATTGATTATTTATCCTGCATTTCCGGTAAATGATTTGTATACCTTACATTTACATGGTGATTTTTGAAATAATTTATGAATTTGCTCTACGAAGAGTATTGAGCACTCTTTTAATGGTTGTTCAGCAAACACATTATTGCAATTGTATAGTACTAGCCGGTACCCGACGTCGCACGCCGGTTAAGCTGTAGCTGAACGCACTAAAAGTCCTTTGGATGCCTTTTTAACCTATTACATACAACACCTGACCCCGAGAATGTAGTAAACCCGGAGAATTACATGAAAGTACTACCTGAGAGATGATTAATGTTGACATTTTGAGCTTTTTTGACGTGTCAATGACCCACTGGAACCCCAGTCAAATCAGAAAATTTGCCAAAGTTTAGAACAATCTACATTGGTATTTTAGTAGAAATTTTTGTCCCCGCTATGGGAAAACGTTCCAAAAGTTCCACCGGGGCTGTTAGGCAGGGGTGTTGTTACATTATTCACATATTTCAACACAATTTGATTCAAATTTCACCTACATTCTCGGGGTCAGGTGCTGTATAAGGTATACATTATTACACGAAAATAAGTACACACGTAATTTTAAAACACGAATTAAGAAATTTCGTATTAATTAAAACCCCTTTAATTAAAACCGTTGAATAGTTGCTTGATAATATTCGTGTAATAAGGTAATCTTTTTTATATTGTGTATTACGAATCATTTACATCCTTACAATTTTGGGGTATATTTAAAGGGGAGAACTCTATTATATGGTTTGAATGCAAGTCTATTCTTTTTTAATGAGACCTTTAATGTTTCCGGTGTGACCCTGATCCTTCTAATGGGAGCCCTGAAATAAGACCCCTCAGGTGGGATCTCCCAATGGCATTTTTATGCTTTCAATTGACCTAAAAACTCTTGGACTTTGAAACAGTTGTCCAAGCATCTAGCCAATGGGAAGCCGTTATGGAGGCGCAATCAGTCCTGATTACCCATGATCCATTTTGACTGTGAAATAGCCTATGATGGACAGATGGATTGAAATAAAAAAGACTTACTTTTTCTTGGTGTTGATGTTGATATCAGGGTGCTTATCCAGGGCAAAAATAACGTATCGTCACCAGAAACCATTCAGTGATTGATATCTGGATGTTCAAGTTTCAACATTTCATTTCGAATATTCATTTTCATATTCTATTATTTATTTGTTATTTATATTCTTATTTATCTCTAGAAGGTAAGATGTACATTTGTAATATTATATGCAACAAAAAATAACAATTTTTTCAAATAAATAAGATGACGGAAAATTGAATTATATTAAAAGATTTCTCCCATCCAAACTATTAAACGATGAAATGTTTTCCTAACTTTATTAACTTAAGATTTACAAACAAAAAAACATTTCGATAATAATTTACAAAAATAACTTAATTTACAACAAAAATACAAACAAAAATACAATGAACCAACAAGTGATACTTTTATAGACCTACCTGGTTATCAAAACTAATCAATGAACATTGAAACAATGAAACACATAAGACATAACTGGACAAAATAAAAAATATATAATGAAAGCATGTCTATTGGGAGAAATTATCAACCCTATTGAAAAAGCTAAAAAAAATTATTATCAACGCTTTTCTTTATAAAAACAATCCACTTTCAGAAAAATACACAGCTTAATAAATAAGTTTTCTAGAAAACTCAAACCATCGCGCTCTACCGTGTCATTTTCTTCTTTGAGAAAAAAAAATCAGTTTTATTGACAATCGAATCATGATTGATGATGGGAGTTGCTATCAATGATGTTTTTTTTTATAGAAAAAAGAAAGAAATGTTAGGAAAAAGCCCAATGAAAATGTGCAAAAACGGCGATTTCCGGCATTTTCGGCCGGAAAAAAAAATTTCTCAAAAAATCGAACTCTGTCAAGTTTTGAGCATTGCGAATACGCATCTTTCTGCAAAAAATCAGAAAAATGTAAAGATGAAAATTCGAGAAAATGTCAAAAAACCGATTTTTCCGGCATATTTCCGGCATTTTCGGCCGGAAAAAAATGTTTTTCGAAAATCGGGCTCCGTCACATTTTAGGTATTTATTGTCATTTTGCATCAGTGTGCAAAATTTCATAAAAAAATATAAAGTACAGCTTGAGAAATTCAAGAAATACTGTCTTTCCGGCGAAAATAGGTTGTTCCGGTGATTTTTTAATAGTTCCGGCTTTAAAAATCAATTTTATTGAAAATTGAAACATACTTGATGGTGGGCATTGCTATTAATAATGCTTTTGAGTGAAAAAACAACCAATTATAAGGAAAAAGTGTAATGAAAATCCAGAAAAATGGTGATTTCCGGCATATTTCCGGCATTTTCGGCCGGAAAAAATTTTTTCTCAAAAATCGGACTTGGCCATGTTTTGGGCATTGTTAATACGCATCTTTAAGCAAAAAATCAGAAAAAACTAATGATGAAATCTCGAGAAAATATCAAAAAACCGGTTTTTCCGGCATTTTCGAAAATCAGGCTCCGTCACATTTTGGGCATTGCTATTTTCCATCTTTGTGCCAAAAATCAGAAAAAACTAATGAGCCAATCTCGAGAAAAGCTGGTAACAGACGGACGGATGGACGGACGGACGAACAAAGGTTAATTTATAGGACCTCCAGGTAGGTCCAAAAAATAACTATCATAACAGAATAATATTTTAACAACATTTTCACTTTAAAACAAGTGGTTTATACAAATCTATGGGCTTTTACCATCAAGCAACGCGAGTGATGTACATATTCATTGAATTTCGGATTCACCAATGTTAAACCAAGTTGTTTTATCATCAGGAGATTCCAGTAAAATTATTCAAGTGGTTGTGCAAGCCTTTGGCTTTACCATAAAGTAACGAAAGAGTGATGCACATATTCATTATAAGTCTTTGAATTTGAAAATCACTCTCCCTTGTATTTCATCAGCAGGGGTAACGGATAAAAAGGGACTCCTGACAGTAGTACCAAGGCCTCTCAAAATAAATATCTTTCCGGAGGACTCCTCGCAGTAAGTCGCCGATACGATATTCCAATTTGGTGCTGAGACAACCAACTTCCAAGAGGTTCTGTTATAGGTATAGTGATCATCACAACTATCTGACCAACAGTACTTAATTTCCTTGCCTCGCAGCTGGAGGATATCATAGTTAAGGCGTGTATTCCATTGAGATTATATCATTTTTAGTGTTTTTCGACCAGCCTCTATGAGATTCTATAGGTCTCCGTAAAACAATTTTAACAACCATCATTTAATTCCTAATCATCTTCAGTATTACATCTTCGAGGCGAGTTTTGAAAGACGTAGCCAAAAGTATAGCCGTTTGAAAAAGCAATTTTTGGTCTCAATAACTCCTTTCCTTAGGGAATTCTTTTATGGTATGACTAGTGGTTTTTTATGGTATGACAAGCGAGTTCGGATCTTCGTTCCCAATGTATGTTGTACTCCTTGATTCTGAAGAAGATGTATAATTATAATATAATAATTCCATAACATGTAAAATGTCGAAATTACAGACCTTAGCACGTATAAATTACACGAAATTTACGTATAAATTACACGTCAAAACTTATGGAAACTTTTTTTGGACCACCCGATACATATCGAGATAATCTTTTTCAAGACCAGGGCTAAAGCTCATCAAATAACAAAAACGTCGATGGTTTCGCCCAGGATCGAGAATGTCTTAATACAGGAAGTTAAAGGAGAGAATTTTTAGAATGAAAGGTTTAACTTGCCCCGACGTTATTCACTCTTTCAATATTTCCAATAATTGGGAAAGGGCTAATTTTTGAATGTTCATAATTTTCATATTTTGACCAAGCACGGGGAACACGAATTTTTTCAAGTTATCGAGTAAGGCGTTGTGAACTGAAGGGACCATAAAACTTGTTCGAATTAAGGAGACATTCGAGTTATAGAGGCTCGAGTTGTAATAAAATTACATACCTCCGAGTTTCACTTCGTTACAGATATATTTGACTTCCACATATTTGATCACACCGACACACGGATTCGCTTTCCACATTCCACTCTTGGCCGTCAATTCACACGAATTCTTCCCATTGCAATGCGCACGCGCAATATCCACTGAACTCGGTAACGTACAATTGGTCACGTGATGCGTACCCCACGCGCACGGACGGGCGGACGTACGGCCGTAATTGCAATTGACAATTTCCAGGACTTGATCTGACGGACATCTTATAGTTCGAGATTCGTACTCGCAAATGATTGTCGTATCTGACGTCATTGCCGACACTGCAAAAAATAGTATTTATTTGAAACAGATTTTGCGAAACTAAAAGGTCAATCATTTTCAATTACACGTTTTTTATAAGAACAAACTATATAAGAACATTAGGCTTCGATGGCCAAAATGTTAAGAACAAGCTAAGAAAATTCTAAGCTTTGCGAGCTCTAAAACACCAGATTTCTTAGGAAACGGACAAAAACACTCACAAAATGGCGAAAATAAGAACATGCTTGAAACTCAAAAAGTTAAGAACATCCGAAGGCTTCGAAAATTGTGGATGTTCTTATAAAAAACGTGTATCTTATTAAAATTCGTATTTCGCCTCTACCGCATAATTTACGAGTAAAAACTTTATATTTTATTTTATTTTCTGCTTATCTAGCTTATTGCTTATCAAGGAAACTACGTCAGGGTGATGACTTTTGCTAAGTCTCAGTCATCAATGCAAATAAAGGGTCTGGAGTCATTAACTATCCAATCCCAGCTGGAACGTAACCTTGTTCCAACAACGTTCACCCTAACGCTTCATGGATAATAGTTAATTTCCGAGCAGATTCTGATATACTCCATGCATGGGACCTTCAGAGCAGAATGTGGTGTGCGCAGAATTGATAATCTGTTAAGAGATTAAAACACTAAATGGACGTTGCTTGAATGTTTTGACTTTTTGTACCAGCTGGGGGACCGACCTACCTTCCATTCCTTTGGCGATCGCTCTTCCAACGTAATACGAAAACAATCGAATACTTTCGCTTTTGGTTACAAAATGTTTCAACAGTGAAAACACTGTTGTTTGGAATCTTGAAAACCCTTCCCCGTCCTTGCTCGTTGATACTGATCTCCCAAAGACGAATTGGTTGGATGTATTGTTCGTCTCTGCGGAGGAGTGTATTTTATTGATGGAGGAGCCTGAGACGAGCCCATTGATGTAAAGAATGATTCCTTGATTGCGTTGCCATGTTAAAATGACCAATATCCATTCGTTACGTGTGATGCGTGCTTTAGTCTATAAAGATGAATGTAGGTACATTAAGGTAGGGTTAATGAAGTATGACCAAAGGTTAGAAACTTTGTTAATTTGCACGGACAGTGTGAATTTTATACAAACACTAGATTTAGTGGGGGGCCAAGCCTGGGGTTCCGTGACATCTTTTTTACGACCTAACCATTTTTAGTCTATTCCAAAAAACAGTATATTACAATACATTTTTTGAGAGGGAAGACGCGGCTTAGGCCCGGGAAAACTTTTTGTGACCAAAATAGTGACGCCATAGGAAAAACTGCAAGGGAAAATAAGGGGTATAGAAATAGCTTATTTTCAAAAGTCAAAATAAGCGAAAATGGTTGGTACCATCTGATAGAGTATGAAATTCTGAGCAAAAAAACCGTATTACAACAACTCTCTAACTAAAACACACAAAGAAATATAGTCACTTAAGTTAAAAAACATACCATCAAATAAAAATTTTATGTCATAAAATCACAGTAGAGTTGACAGTTAGTTGGTCTTAAAGGTAAGTAATCATTTACCGCTAGATTTTGAAAAATGTAGCACGCAAAAACAAAGAAAACATTAGATTCTATTCGTCATCCGGGTGTTCATAGAAAAGTTGTTGATTTCATTCTAGACCTTTGCTTCGAGCTTATTTTTCAATAATTAATAAAAATTTCAAGGTTATTAAACTCCGGCTAAGGAGTTTCTTAAAATCAGTGTTTTTCATTTGTAATTGTGCGTAAATCCGATTATTTGCGATAGTCGGGTTCGATTTCCCGATCTTTCCGGTTTGATTTCCCGATTTGGTTTGCGTTTGCGCTCGCACTTACAAGGATATACTCTTTTAAATTTTATGTTAGATATATTAAGAAAGGCTGACCCATGAAAATTATCGGAGTTTACAGCCGTCATTACGGCTGTTTTATTCGAGTCCAGTTCAAGCATAAAAAAGACAAAAAGAAGACTTACCGCCCACATTCCATTTTTGACCGCCACAACACAATGTAACTCGTCTTTTAGTACATACATCGAGACGCCTTCTCCATCATAATGACCGCCCGAATCAAAGATAAAACACGGACCGGAATAAGATTGATCAAGATCGTTCAGGATCTTCAGTTTCATAGTTATGGTAATACCGTCTTCAGACAAAGCTGGGTTGAGTAGGAAATGATCTAAAAAGTGAACGCAAGTATGATGCAATCAAAATTATAATGGGCTTTCCAATGGTTAGCAAGCTGGAAGGTAGTCTGGATCGGAGACCTTCTTAGACTGGAGCTGTTTATAAAGCGTGTAATACAGTAGTATAGGCGTTATATGATAATACGATTATTGTTACCGGATTTAGTTTGTATAAAATTTTTCCCTCCTTTACTTTTTGCTTATTTTTACCATGTCTGAAAAACTGTACAAAACCGCAGGGTTGTACGAATCCGTTAGACGTCCTAAAAGAGATTCGACTACGTCATTATTCTTGATTCACCGGAATATCACTAAATAGAGGTCAACATCCGAACTTTTTCGGGCGTTTTTGATGGAAGTTTCGACTTGTAAATGTTTAAGAAAACATATTTTCTAAAGGCCAGTTTCCACTTGCGCGCGCTGCAATCGCACTTTTTGGCCTTAATGCTTTTTGCTTGGAAAAAAGATTATGTCATAAAAATGTAGCGCGCGCTCGAAAAAAAAGTTGAAAACATTTCAACATTTCAACCGTTACGTCAGATCGCGCCAATTGAGTTGCTTCATTTTTCTTTTGACTAATAGCGTGGAAGCTTTGCTCGAAAAAGTGCCATCGAAGCGCGCAAGTGGAGACCGGCCTTAATACCTCTAATTGGTTCTGCAACGTTTGCTAGTTCATTTTTATTAGTACCGTTTGTCTTTTCTGGAACACATTGGTATCTGAGTTCCAAATATTTGATGACACCAGGGCATGGGTTGCCAAAAACTGAATTCAATGCTTTAGCTATACAATGATTCTTCCCTTCACATTCCTTCTTAGCAATTTTGAGACTGTCCGTTGATTTACATGTCCGGGTGATATATTTCCGTATACTTTGACATGGAATATCGGATGTGCGTCCGTAATTTGCGTAACCGAGTTTGATGATTTGTCCTGCGGGACATGTAATGTTTTTCTGGAAATGCTCGCAGATGATTTCACCATTGTTATCCGATACACCTAAGGAAAAGTTAACCTTATTGGAACTAATTTTCACGGGAATTACAAAACCGCGAAAATTTGAACCCGCGAAATACAATTTTTTCCAATTTTACTGAAAAAGTTAAAAAATCCCTAGGAAAATGAAAGAAATTTGTCCAGAAAAGGGCAAAACCACGAAAAATTAAAACCATTAAATGCAATTTTTCCGATTTTTTTTTTCGACCGCAAATATTAGTTCCTGCGAAAATTAGTTCCAATAAGGGAATCGTTGTTAGTAAACAGACTCGATAACTACGATAAATTTCAAAATTCATTGCTATAGAGGGTATGTTGTGAACTACTCTACGTTATACAGAGTATTATAAGGTAGGGTACGTATGCAGGGGTTTTGCATTGTTTTTGATAGGCTGACGAATGAAAAATTAGCTCCAGCGAATTCTTGATTCTAGGCCGGCGAATTCTTAGCAAGCCCAATGTATTGATTAGCGTGAATATGTACTTGAGGCGGCGAACCGAATTATTAGACCGGAGAATTGTAATCATTTTCGTGCCTTGAACCGGCGAAATTCGCCGTTTGCCGGGCCTAAATAAGACCCTTGCGTAGGGTTAATATCAATAGGAAAATTTCGCATTCGACACAAAAAAAAGTAAGCGGAAAGATTATCTGAGACAAAAATGAGTTCAAATCCCCTTTTTACTTCCGTTAGTTAGTGAGAGCTGAGTAACTTTAAAAATGTTGTCAAGACGTATTCAAAATGTTTCTAGGCGTATCTTTTTGTCTTTATAGATATGATAACATATGACACAAGTCTGTGTTGCAGCCCGGTGGGACTCCCACCCCACTGGAAGATTTAGCCAAAATTTTGTCCCCGGTGGGAAAAATAACTTTCAATTTCACCCCTACTAATTTCATCCCTTTTTGATTTTCAATGGAAAATTGCACTCCGAAACCATCTCCACTGGATTGTTTAAGCTTGGTATAATACTAATAGAAACTTTAATCCCAACTGGGCTCTTTCAGAAAATGTCCGTACATGGGGGGTGGAGGATATAGTGCCCGGGAGTGGTGAAAAATCTACAAAATTTACCTTGTCCGGTGGGTAAACTTGCTCTGTTTTTGGGTAACTTTGCTATGTTTAAGGGTAATTTTGAATGTCCAGGGGGTTAATTGATGCTTGTCCGGGGGGTAAATTTCCAAATATCCAAATATCCTCCATACCCCTATATTCAATTTTTTTCTGGAAGAGCCCATCGTGGGAAAAAAATTCCACCAGGCCTGTGAGATAGGAATTGTTTTACAACAAAAATCACACAAACTACCTTGCAACCCTTCAGCACTCAACCAGCCAGATTTCCCGTCCAACAATAATCCATTATCCGTTTGCCTTACATTGCCATGTGAAAACAATGGAGGTGTCGTCATAGTGGTACCATTATGGATCATCATTAAGAACCAATCAAATGTCGGTAGTAATTTTAACGGTAACGAGAATTTCATGAGCTCATCAATGGATGAGAACATTGGCGAAAAGGACAGCATGGATAAAAAGAATTTCCCAAAACTCTGAGGTGCTTTGAATAAATTGCAACCGATGGTTAGTCTGTAAGAAAATAAAAATCACTGTCCACAGATACGCTTTTTAATTCGACGTTCTAAAATTCGATTATTCGATAATATTGAAAATCATGCTCCTCTATCCGATACGCCCCTTTATTCATGAAAACTCAACTCCCCTTGAAAATCGTCAACTACGTCAACTGTATCATAATAGATCTTATCGGAGTTTTTGATTTTTCTAAAAAAAGCGATGCATTGTGGGGTTGTTTCGGGGGAAATCTCTTAGGAATTCCTCGAGGGAGACAGATTTTTTAGTTCGAATTAAAGAAACATTCGAATGAAAGATGACCCTACCTTATTAAAAAAATAAGAGGCTGAGAAAGTTAAATTGGAATCTTACCTGCTACTTGAATCTTTGTAATCATCAAGTGTGTAGCGCGGAAATTTTTCTTTACTAGCGATAGCACCATTGAAATAAAGGTGGATACCCATGTCTTGACGCCAGGTGATTATAAGCAGGTTCCATGATGTAAAGTCAATACTACTTGTGTTCGTCTAGAATTAAAAAGGTAGAATAAATGTCTTTTGAATGAACATGGAAAATTAAAAGAAGTTGATTTTTTGAAATGCTTTCGCAATGTAAAGACTGGACACATTTTTCACTAAAATAAGCGCCGAAATAGATGGCCAATTTTGACTATTTAAAGCTCGGGCGAGAACTGCAATTTCAGTACTTCCACTTTGTTTCAAGGAATTTTTCTATTTGGGAGGGATTAAGTGACTTCCAGGCTATGTTCTCAGTCATATTGGAACATTTTTGAGCGTTTAGATCCTGAGATCCTAAGGTTTTCCTAAGTCTTAAGTATAATACACCCCTGTATCAGTGCCCCGGTGGCATGATTTCAGTACATGATTTTTTTCAGTACATGGTTTCAGTACATGATTTTTTCCTACGTCACTGCAGTAATCAATTTTTTATTGCACTCATTTGTAATCATCCTAAATGGCTTGGGAATTCAAGAACTGTTTTTTATTGTCGCTGTCTTCATTCAATTTATATCTCAATTCACAAATGAGTGCAATAAAAATTTGATTACTGCAGTGACGTAGGAAAAAATCATGTACTGAAACCATGTACTGAAAAAAATCATGTACTGAAATCATGCCACCGGGGCACTGAGACAGGGGTGTTATAATGTTATAACTTGCGGTTTTAAAGTGCCAAATATTTCGGCGCCGATTGTAGCTCCCGAATGATTTGGATTTCGCTCTACTGGTAAGGCTATCAGACTGAAAGGTTTTATATTAAGTTTTTAAGTGCAGTTAACAAGAATATTTGGCATAACGGTGTTGATTGTAAAACGGAAGAAAATTCAATTCAAATGGTTTGAGATATTTAGCCTGCAGAGACTTTTTGTGATTTTGAGTATAACAACGAAGTACCCAGCTGGCATACAACGCTGTTTCAACGTTCCTCTAACGTTAAATGGACGTTATGAACATTAGATAAACCATGAAGCAATTGTGTGCCAGCTGAGTATTTATGTTTAATAGCTATTTTCCAAACCCAAAATACATAACAATTTGAAATTTCTAAAAGTAGATTCTTTCACAGTTCTTGTTTTGTTGAAATTCTATCATTCTATCACAAAAAGTCAAAATTTGTAACTTGAATATCTCGACTATTGGGTAAAAGTCAGACACATTTTCAGGTTTTACTCAGGACAATGGAAAGAATCCATATGTCAACTTTCTAAAACTATCTGATTATCCCTTTTGAGTATAAGAACGGGGTATTTATATTTATAATACACGTGTTTTTTTACTATACTTATCAAAATTTCAGATTCGAAAATCTCAACATTTTCAAAAATCTTAATAAATTTGGAGGGAATGAAGTCCTAATTGGGAAATTTTGCAGGATTGGAGTTGATAATGATATAAATAACTATTTTCCAAAGTCAAAATACATAAAAATTTGAAATTTCTAAAAGTAGATTCTTTCACGGTTCTTGTGTTGAATAGAAATTCTATTATGTCCTTTGAAACGGACGGAAGAAAGTTTAAAGTATTTCTTACCACCCAAACATGACCATTACTACCCACTGTTGCGTAAATCAAACCATTATGTGTGAACAAGGAAATACCGTGGCCTAACCATCCTCCAGTGTCCAAAATAAACTTCTCGTCACTACTATTACGTGTGTTGTGATCGTATTTGAGTTTGATCATGACAGTGAGGCCAGCTGGATTCAAATTGGGTGACGTAACAAAGGTATCTATTGAAAAAGAAAAATAATTTTGAATGTTTTCATCTCACCAAATTTGTTCCCAGTCCCTTAGATTCTCCAATTCATGATATGCACCACTGCAATGAAATTGCATTAAGAAATTTCCTTATTGCAGCCCTTTTCAAGCCGGCTCTTGTTGATGTTACATTTTTTATCGCCGGCATAAGGGATCAGATTTAAATTAGGGCCAGGCTAGAAATGGAAAAATTTGAGCTTTAGCATGATAATGGCCGACGTAAAAGGGTCCTGTACTAAATTAGGACCGGCGTAAAAAGGGCCGATAAGGTGTAAATGAATTTTCTAACGAATACTCACCTGCATAAGTGCCTAAGTCTGTCATAAATCCACGTACTCCATCGAAAACTAAGGTCCCTCGGCTCTCTTCTACGGCGTCTGTTTTCCTTAACTGACGTTGAAAAGCCGAGGCTTCGTAAGCTGACGAGGCCGTAACAAGGTATTTGTTTGTGAGAATAGGTGGCGCGAATTCGATCAAAGCCCTCGTGTCTTCCATCCCAACAACTATTTCCACCATCATGATATAAACAATTAAGCAATCTGATTGGTTCATAGTACAGCCAATCACAAAGCCGTTTGGACTCAATAAAGAAACGTCGTTGGATAACTCGTTTCTTTTGTCTGGTGTCATATCAGTGGGATGAGTTGACTTGGATCTAAGCTCTCCATTAACGTATAGGTATAAACCTTTAGTTGATTCCCAACCGATTGAGAGATAAGCCCACTCATCAATGAAAATTGTTGAATTAACCTAAAAGAAATTTCGATTTGGAATTTGAATTCCATGAATGGGTTTGTTTAAAGTCAGGGATTTTCTTTGATATCAATTAATATTTATTTTGAATCTGAATTTTACCCGAAATTTCATGATAATATTACATTTTGTTTCTTTATCCAAGTCTACTTTGGTAGTGAGTGGGAGAGTTGTCTATTAGTCTTTATCACAAAGATCGATAAAGCCAAAAGGTAACAGATCATAGGCCATTTCACAGTCGAAATGAATCTTGGGTAATCAGGACCGATTGCGCCTCCATAACGGCTATCTGTTGGCTAGACGCAATAATCGTCAAAGATTTTCAAAACTTTGGACCAATAGTAAGTCGTCGTCATTAGCGCACAGTGGTCCTGATTACCCATTACGCTTTGCGGCTGTGAAATGGTCTATTATCCATATTAAAAGCACGATCCTTAGAGAATGCCAGCAACCTGAATTTGCATGACGAGAGGGGATTACAAAAATCTACAATGAAGAAAAAATAACAAATACGCACAAAGCACTTTTCTTATTAATAGAAGTTTTTTAATCCTGAAGCAGGATTATCAAAAACTTAACCCTTACCGTGCCGATGTCGAATGCCGAAGAGCATTTTCGATTTCTTTCCCGATGTCGGCTTTTGCCGACATGAGCACTTTCGACTTCTTTGCCGCGGGTTTTTTTGTAGTTTATTGAAAGTTCGATTTTCAGCTAGATTTTATTAAATAGCACAGTTGAATAATTAAAATATATTTCAAAGATGTTTTTTAATAATTACCATAAACACATATCACTTATATTTCAGAAAATAAAGCTAAATGTGATGGTAAACTCTGTGCATATGCCGACATCTGGCAAATAGGTCCGCACACCTTCATTTTTTTTCCGTGGCAAATAGGTCGAACCTTAAAAACAAATGGGAATCCAGACGCACTACCTTATAGTCTTTGCCACTATAAGTGACACCACAACAAACATGTCCTTTCAGAATGTAGCAATACATTGTGTCCTGTTTGCCAGTGATGACGTCAAAGAGATATCGTGGTTGTTGGTAATCGTCAATGTCGTTATCCAACATCAATTTGAAATGTAAGGAAAATCCATCTTTGGCTTGTGAGAAATCTTCAAGGAAAGGAACTAGAAAAAAAGAAACGGATCAGGAAGATTATCATTTTATCTTTATTCTTTCTCCAAATTCATATTAATGTCAATGTCACTATTAGCTCAAAAAAGGTCAAGAAAATCAACTTTATTGTTCATCTAATACAAAATCCCATAATCAAAAACGAATAAGCTCTACTTTAGACGGCACATTTTCCGCCCTGACCATTCTAATTGTGAACTAAAGTGGGCAGAAAGTGCTGTCTAAAGTCGATGCATAGCCCTCTTTTGACATCAATACAATGTCTTCTTTCAATCTTTTCGAAGCAAAGATTTTAACACTAACTCTGCGACTACTTTTCGCCTACTCAAATAATTACAATTAGAATATGCAGGGCAGAAAGTGGGCCGTCTAAACTAGAGCTTAGTCTTCTTCTAATCCTTCTTTACCTTTCGATGTATTAACTTCAATCAAACTATCTTTGCCATCCAATTTCAAACCACCTTGCCATTTCTGGATATCTCCATGAACTTTTAGATCATCAGCTGATGTGACGACACCATTTTGAATGTCTGTTAGCAACCATGTGATACCATGGTTACCAGTTAACGTTTCCATGGGTTTATTATGATCAATAATGATTGGTTGTTGTGTTATTGTGCCTGGATTTTAGAACCAAAAATGAAAATACATTATCATTTAGCCGATAGTAATTCAAGTCTATATCATAATAATGTAATAATTAACCCAAAATGTATGAGCGATTTATAGAGGCCCATGTGTCCGCACGGTGGCCAGCGAATTTGTAAAACTATATTATTATAAAGTCAAATCAAAAGGCGCTCTTAATTCTACCAGTTAAGTAATTGTGGTTTATAAAGAAACAAAGCTTCTTTGGATTAAATTTATCAAGTAACTAAAAAAGTTATACACTCTTTTACCTTTTCTTGAAGCCCAAGGAAACCCAATAATTTAAACATACCTATATTTTGAGTATCAGTCGTGGTTTGAGAGCTACCAGGTGGTCGAGAAGTCGTCCATAATTTAATCGGCGAAAGTTGATCTAGATTCTGATTTTGATTCGAGTAACTTTCTCCACTCTTGGTAGAAATGTCTTTGATTGATGATGTGTACTCATCATCCATTGTTTTAGAATCAACTCCGTTGTTTAAGCTGTTTCTGACAGATCCAGGTGTGTTACCACCGGTGACTAAGCTGTATACTGGTGCATATCTACTACTGGTGATGCTGCCGCCTTCTGGCGCATCTGTTGCTCTTCTTGATAAGATAAAGGGTATATTAGAGATCCTGATTGACCATATCCGGTTTGAGGTTGCTGAGCTGCTTCTAGTGATCCATAATTAACTTGCTGTTGTGTCGTGGCTGGACTGGAGTAAGATGATGGCTGCTGCCCCTGTTGTTGATGGTTGCCTTCCATGAAGGTACCAACTGTTTTAGAAGCAGAATCAACAAGCTGATTCAAGCCTTGCATTACAAGTTTACTAGCAGCATCTACAATAGATTGAGGAGTGGTTGGAACCTGCTCTGGAGGACAAGGAGGCGTGCAAGTAGGACAACCAGGACATTGGAAATCGAAAACATCAAACAGATCAATCTGCATACCAGAACATGTTATATTACCAGGAGGGCAAGGAGTCTTTGGTGTTGGGTAGGTAGCTGGTGGAGGGGTTTCAGGAATCTTTGGTGTGGAAGGTTTACGTGTAGTTCTAGTCCGGATAGGCTTTGGGGTAGTCGTTTTTTTCTTGGTAGTGAAAGGCGTAGATGTAGGGAGAGGTTTAGTGGTTCTTGATTCTTTTTGTGGTAGGTGGTTGTGTTGTCACCGGTCTAGTAGTCTCAGGGGTGGTCACTGGTCGAGGTGTCGTGACAGGCGGTGGCGGAAGAGTTGTAGTTGTTGGGCAGCATGGAAGAGGGGGTAATGGAGGTGGCGGACAACATACAGGAGGTGTTTGGCGTTGTACAACATGGCAATGGTGGAAGGGGAGAAGGTGGGCAGCATTCTGCTTGCGAAGGTGGTGGTGGTGACGGAGGAGGAGGAGGAGGTGGTGGAGGTGCAACAGTTGTGGTAGCTACGCAACATGGGAGTGGAGGCAGAGGAGGGGGTGGGCAACATTCAGCGGGTGACGGAGTCGGAGATAGAGGTGGAGGTGGAGGTGGAGGAGGAGGAGGAGGAGGAGGAGGTGGAGGAGGAGGAGGAGAGGAGGAGGAGGAGGGAGGAGGGGGGAGGAGGTGGAGGGCAGCGGTGGGAGGTAGGAGGCAGCGGCGGTGGAGGAGGGGGGTGTGGCGTGGTGATTGAGGAGGAGGCGGTGTTGGAGGTGGCGGTGGTAGTTGTGGTTGAGGAGGGCGGTGGTGGCGGAGGTGGAGCTGTGGGGTGGAGGTGGAGCGAGGGTGAGGCAGGGAGGGGCAGCAGTCGCCGTGGTGGTTGTGCAACATGGAAGTGGCGGCAATGGAGGAGGAGGACAACATTCTTTAGGCGTCGACGGGGCTAACGAGACAGGCGAAGGTGGAGAAAGTGTAACAGGTACTGCAGGGGGAGGCGGTGGCGGTGGCGGAGGAGGAGAAGGCGAAAGTGTTGGTGGAGGGGGAGGAAGAGTAGTTATTGGCTGCTGACAGCATGGAAGTGGTCGTGCTGGAGGTGGTGGACAACAAATGGTTTGAATTGTGGTCGTTACTATAGTTGGCTGCTGGCAGCAAGGAAGAGGAGGCTGGGGTGGATGTGGGCAGCAAATAGGATTAACAGGTGCTACGGTTGACGATTGAGTAGTCATTTGAGGTTTGGGTAGTAATTGGAGGTTGGGGTGATTGAGGAAGCTGTGTGGTGAATATAGCAGTTGGTAACGAGGTGAAAGGAAATGGAGTAGGAGGGTAAGTATTTGATGGTTTGGATGGTGTTTGATAAGGAGAAGCTGTTCCTGGGTATGGTTTTTGGGTAGTGTAAACTGATGACGATTGAGGTGTTTGGGTCCAAAGTGCTGTTGAAAGGGTTGTCGTTATAAATGGTTCTGGTTGTTTCGAAGGTGTTGTCTTATATGGTGTAATGGATGCTTGAGCTGTTGTGAAGGCTTGGTTACCAGGTTTAGATGATAATGGTGGAGGAGTATTGCTTGGTGATGGTGGATGGGATTTTGGTGTATCAATGGTGAAAGTTGAATATGGAGTCTTGGTGCTTGGTCCTGATGGATGTGGAGTTTTTGGTGAACTTAGTGTAGCTACTGTTTGTTTAAGACCCTGTGTTGTTGTGTACAAGGGTTTCTTTGTTGTTTGTGTCAGGGGTTGCGAAGACACTGTGGAGTGAGCTGGGGTGGAAGTTTGGATCGCAGGCTCTGCTTTCGTTGTTTTTGCTTGTGTAGTTGTGGTGGATGAGATTAATTTTGGTGTAATTTTGATCATTTGGGTAGAAGAACCTGTAATTACGGATATAGTGGTATGTGTTGAAGTGGTTGGTTTAACCGGAGTTTGACCTGCATTTGTATTGGTTTGTTGACCTATGTTTCCAGGAACTTGTGTTTGTTGACCTACGTTTCCAGGGGCCTTAGTCTGTTGACCTGCATTCCAAGGGGCCTGAGTCTGCTGTCCCGCCATCTCAGGAGGTAAAGTTTGTTGGCCACCATTTCCAGGAGCTTGAGTCTGCCTATCTAAACTTCCTGGGGCCTGAGTCTGTTGTCCTGCATTTCCAGGAGACGGAGTTTGTTGTCCTGCATTTCCAGGAGACGGAGTCTGTCGTCCTGCATTTCCAGGAGACGGAGTCTGTTGCCCTGTACCAGTTTGCTCTGTATTTTGACCAGGCTTTTTTGAAGTACCTTGAGGCGTGTTGCCTGTATTTGATTGACCTGTACCTGTTTCAGATGGCAAACCAGTGCCTGTCTGTGATTGGTTTGGTCCTGCCTCAGTCTTTTCAGTAGTACCTGGTTGAGCTTCAGTTTTGGAAGTATCACCAGTACTTTCACCAGTTTGCGTCGAGGTACCTCCTCCGACTGAATTGTCAACGCCAGATACTGTCTGCTGTTGGAATGTCATGTTCGCGTTGATGTTCCCATGAATGGCACTCAAGATTTGCATATTACCCATAGTATCATCCCCTGAAATAATTTAAAGTTTACTAATTTTTGAAAATATTTACAGCTAAAGAAGGGTCCCTTATTTTGCTTTAAATAGCCGGGTTTTGGTCTATAATTCCCTTATTTTTGGAGTACTTAGAGGTACAACCTCCTATCCCCAGCAATTATGATCTTCCATCCGTTTATTAAGATTTTTCCACCAAGAATCTTACGAAATAATTTAACCATTCACCAGAAGAAAGGGGCAGAGCGAGAATATGTGTAAGAAAACACTAGCCTATTATCCCATCCCATCATACAGTTTTTTATCAGTTTGTTGGTCTATTATGTTGCTACGATTACGAGTTTGGATTTCAGTGAAGTGACGCCAATTCTTTGTCAGCTCCCCCATGGATTATTTGTAAAATGCAACAGACGGAACAGTGTCGATAAAAAGAGCCGCATATCTGTCTGGTACTAGCCTGTTAGACAAAAATCACTTTTTAACACGTTTTAATGTCTGTGTTACTTTTTGCAGCGGAATCCAATTTTTCTGGACGGGAAAAGAATTTTGTTTCCTTGGGAAGTACTGGCTAGTCTGGTACAGGCAATTAAAACACATGAATTTTCTATTTTACCTGGTTCCTTTTCTTGCGATACAACACATTCGGACCCAGGACATTTCATTCTTGCTTCAGCAGCAGCAGTTTCAACAGTCACCTGTGGATGTATTGGATTCAAGAAAGAATCAACCATGTAGGAAGTAAAACTGCTTGATGCTGTATCCTCATTGGTATTGCCTTGTGGAGATAATGCTGGTTTGGCGTCATGGTTTTCTTCACTAGAACTGTGTTCGTTATCTCCACCATTTTGAGTGTTCTGTGATACAGATTTGGTGAGGTATTCTTTCCCAGGGCGTAGTTCTTTCTTGAAGTAATAATTTGGGTAGACACCCTTGGTAGAATATGTGATACTATCCAATTTATCTGATATGAAACGAAAATAATCAAGTTAAAAACTACAAAGTTAAGTTGACTACAAGAAGATAGATTCATAACATGGAGTCATAGGCTGGAGTCATAGGCTGGAGTCGTTTTTACTACGTACTAAACAGTAATATAGATTCTATATAATACAATCATAAGAGGCATGCCTACTTTATATATCAGGGAAAAAATATGGTTAAAAGAGGAGTAGTAACCCCTACTAGAAATCGAGAGTAGAGAACTAGTCTAAAGACAAATGGTGAACTCTAACCTTTCCCAACATTGATTTCAGCCAGAAATTGTGAATCATCGGATGCATAAACGTGTATCCACTGTTTCTGTGCAAGTAAAAGGACTTCATTTGTTTTGTTATCTTTGACTAAGAAATCCATGCCATATGGTAACGGACCTGAAAAATGAAAATATTGAATAAAATATTTATTACAGTCAACTGTCGCTAAATTCGAACCTCTTTTATTAGAATCTTTCTGTAATAGCAGTTCAAAAGTCGTATAAATCTATAAATTCGAACGTTTACTTCCGTAAGTAATAGTTATCGGTCAGTTGCGAGTACAATATTTCCATATTGTACGAAATATAAATCTATAGATTCGAACGTTTGCTTCCATAATAGTAGATATTACGTAACTGAACCAACCATGAAAACTTCAATTCATGATATGCATCACTGGAGAGTCTTTCGAGAACTTTTAGAATTTTCCACCCAATACGCCACTTAAACAATAGAAAAAGTGACGTATTGAGTGGAACAAAAACAGAAAATTTGCATAATTTCGTTAAGTCATTGCAGTGGTGCATATCATGAATATAATACCTTCTTTCAAGACAAATTCTAAGAACGTTGAGGTCCTTCCGTTGACAGGATAGCCCGTTGTTTTCTTTTTGCCACGATCTGGGTAAACAATAATCCCATCTTCGTTCTTGTTGACAAATCGAACGTTTACATATCTGATATTTGACGGCTTTGTGTTATTTGATGGTTCTATAATGATGAAATTAAATAGTAAAAAACAATTTTCAAACGTGTGTATTGTGTTAGTGGTGTTTAGAGTATCTTTAGAAAGAAAAATAAGTGATAACCTACCTGGTTATGCATTTAACACATATATAATTGATATCTACGTAAGCAGGACCGTTAAACAATCATTCAGAACACAAATAGTGACGATCTATTAAAATTGGTCGTTTGTTTCTTATAAAAAAAAACGTTTAGAAACCAAAATTTCATGCTCTTGAAATATTCTTTCATATTCAATACTTCGTGAGCAAAAAAAACATCTATCTCATCAAAAAATTGAGTAATTTGGCTAAAAACATTGATGTATGCTTATTAATAGATCTTATAGATAAAGATGCATTTTTTGAGCTGAAAAATTCTTTTTTTACAAAAATCTGCTTGAGCCATCTTATACCTACTTTCATGCAAAAAATCAGAAAAAAACAATGATTCAATATTTCACAAAGTCCAAAAAACCCTTTTTTTAGCCGTTTTTTAGCTGATATTTACTTAATTTTTGTTCCCCAAAAATCGAGCTCCGTCACATTCGAGGGTTTATAGTTACACATCTTTGTGCAAAAAATCATAAAAACTAATGAGCCAATCTCGAGAAAAGCTAATACCTAAGTAATTGATAATGTGCTTATAAAAAAATATCGCATTTGGCCAGTTTTTCTATAAAAAAAAAGCCAAGCAACCAAAATTTCACCGTTTTTTAGCCGTTTTTTGGCCGAAATTTGCCGCGCCTTTTTCCCCCAAAAATCGGGCTCCGTCACATTTTGGCCACCATCACTTTACACCTTTGTACCAAAAATCAAAAGATTCCTATGATTCGATCTCGAGAAAAGTTGATAACGAACGGACGGACGGACGGATGGACGGACGAACGGACAGAGGTTAATTTATAGGACCTCCACCCCACCGGGGTATGTTAATGTGTTAATGTGTTTATTCTTTAAAGTCGAAAAAAAGTGTACAAAAATGTACTAGCTTTAAAGCTAATAGAGTTCGACTGCCTATTTTACAAAATGAATCATTCATCACCATCTGTTGATGCCCAATCGCTGACGATTTCTTCTGTAGAGTATTTTGGTTTATAATTTGAAGATATTTTTGTTTGGTTTTGTAATTTTTTAACGATTCGTAGTTTTGTTCTTGGGCTTCCTCTAACACGCCAGTTGAAGTCTTTATTGTTATAGTCTTTGTTAAGTTTCTTTGCTTGTTCGTGCATCTCCTTTATCTTTTTCCATTCGTTGATTGTGAAATCTTCCGTGATTACAAGTTTCTTCCATGTAAATTCTTCATGATAAGATCTTTGTCAGCAGACTTTGTAGGGTGACTTTAAGAGGACGGCCGTTTTTTGTTTTTCTGTTTCCTAATCTGTGGTGAGTAACATTTATTTCTGGAACATTGATGTCCTCCAGGAGTTCTCGGAACCGAAATATGTCATATTTTTTCTCATTTTCTTCTTTTTCCTTATCTGGGCCTGAATATTCGAGAAACCCGTGAACGATGATATTCAGTTTTCTAGAGTCTATGTCTTTCTTTTCACTTTCTTCCTTCCGTTTTTGTTGTTCGGCAGATCTTAAGTCTTCTTTGTGCTTCTTAGTAATTTCGGCGTATGTTTTCTTTGATGTCTCCGTCATTATTTCTGTTGTGTGCTTGATTTCTTCCTTTATCATGGTTCTTGTCTTTTCTTCCATTTCTTGTAGTTTTCCTGCCAGAAAAATTTTGAGATCATTTTTGATGGAATCACGGGTTTTGGTGTTGGTGTTGACCTCGTTGTTCAGTTTTTGTATGACGTCGTCTTTCTTTTTAAGTTCATTTTGCATAATATGTTGAGTGTTTTTCCCCACTTTATTTCTTAGGTTCTTCGTTATTCGGACGCAGTTTGAACATAAGTAATGATCGTTATAGGATGTCACGAATATTTGTAGTTGATACAAAGGTAGCTGTGTGCACTCATAATGAACTGATCTTTTACATTTTTTGCATTCCAAGCGATCCAGGTCTTCGTCATTGGTACATCTTGAAGGTGTGCAAGCTTGAGGTGGTGAGGCTGCTTCGAAAGGCTGATCTTTATCCATTTTGATGTTATTTTCATGAATTTTGATGTTTTTTGTTTGTTTTCAGCCATTTTTCCGAAGAGCGTTGCAAAAGCGTCTTATCTAATTGACGTCAAATAAAAACTGAAAGGGTAGGGGTAGGTCCAACAATGGATACAAAAAGAGTATTTTAATGGATTGAAATTGATCAGAATTTCCAAGTAATCATTATGAGCTCTCTAGGTTGAGGTTAAGGTTTAACAATCATTTTTTTTATTTTTTATGCAGTAATTAAGTTTACTAAAGGTTTGCTTAGCATTTCAATTTATTTGAGCAAGTTGACCAATCAGTGCTCAGAAAAGCAATTTTCTGGCCGTGAGAGCCGTGATAAAAAATCGAAAGACTGTATAATAAAAGTCCGATCTGAATAAGAGGGGATTAGGCTTGAATCTACTTGGATTGAACCATGACGTATCGGTCACACCACAAAAAATTTCTTTGAGCTGCGAATTCAACATTCTGATGTTCTATTATTAGCAATAAGATTAACTTAATTAATTCAATTTAAGTTTAATTAATTTTGGTGTGTCAATTATAACTTGGTTAAATTTCCAACGCTTCAAGTCTAACAAGCTACATGCTGAATGGACCTACCTCATGATGAAAGTTAGATAGCAATACGAGGAGAAAAATGAAAAAAATCAGTCAGAAAATATAGCGTTTAGCGAAAATGCATTACGCAAAAAATTCATCATTGATTGTTGATGGGGGGGGGGGGGGAGAGGAAAGGGTTGTAAGGAAAAAAATAAATAGAAAGTTCTGGTCGCAAAAATCAGTTTTATTGACAATTGAATCATGCTTGATGGTGAGCATTGTTATCAATAATGTTTTTGTGTGAAAAAACAAAGAAATAAGGAAAAAGTCAAATGAAAATCTGCAAAAACGGCGATTTCCGGCATTTTCCACCGGAAGAAATTTTTCTCAAAAATCGAACTCGGCCATGTTTTGATTATTGCGAACACGCATCTCTCTGCAAAAAATCAAAAGATGAAAATTCGAGGAAATGTCAAAAAACCGGTTTTTCCGACATATTTCCGGCTTTTTCGGCCGGAAAAAAATATTTTTCGAAAATCGGGCTCCGTCACATTTTAGGTATTATCATTTTGCATCAGTGTGCAAAATTTCATGAAAAAAATATAAAGCACAGCTCAAGAAAATCAAAAAATACCGTTTTTCCGGCGAAAATGGGCTGCTCCGGCGATTTTTAGAAAGTTCCGGCTTCAAAACTCAGTTTTATTGACGATTGAACCATGCTTCATGGTGGGCATTGCTATTAATAATGTTTTTGTGTGAAAAAACAACGAAATATATTAAAGGACGAACAGAGGTTAATTTATAGGACCTCCACCGGGGTAGGTCCAAAAATTGACTCTAATATGCAAAGACTTACTGGTATATGTATACGATAACATGACACGACCAGTTGGAACATATTCATTGAACACTGCTATCATCTCCATTACAAATTTACCATAACGTGTCGAAATCTGATCATTGTTTGCTTTACCTGAAATTGAAAATTTATTGTGTAAAAATCAAAACTACTAGTATTGTCTTCCAAGAATTAGTCCGCTTTTGGTATATCGATAAGTTTAAAAGTGAAAAGTTCTTTTCTTCAAGGGGTATCCGGAGAATTCCCCGACCGACAATTCCCCAATGGACCATTCCTCGACCGGGCAATTCCCTGACAGACAACTCCCCAACCGGGTAATTCCCCAAGCAGACAACTCTCGGACTAAAAAATTCCCCCGACAGAACATTTCCCCGACCGAACAATTCCCTGATAAAATTGTAAAGTACTTTAAAGATAACCTAACGTTTAGCGTGATATAATTCCCTTTTTCTAATCTTGATGATGAAAATGACACCAACTATGCAACTAGCAACGGTGAGATTATCTCAAGATTTGTCAATAACCTTAAACTGCAAGTAACCTGAATTAGAGTTTACCAGAAAGAACTGATGTTTGAGGGGGCACTGACCTTGACGACTGACGGGGAAGTGCCACGGGAGTTTGAAAAGTGGGACCTGTCAAATATATGATTGTTTAGTAAATTTGGGACCCTGTCAGAACTTACCAATAGTTATATGGTGTTGCATTTCAGAGTTATCTTTTTCTTTTTGTTGTTTTTGAACTTGAGATTTCTTAGATTCCACTGTTATCAAGGGACCATCAACAAAAACCAAGATTCCTGATTGTGGGTTCCATGTTGCCAAAACAAAGTGCCATTTGTTTGGCTCCAGATCAAAAGATGCCTATTATAGTTAGAAATGATTTTTTTTTGATTTTTAAGAATCTTATTTTGTACATGTAAAGCTAATTTCATTGTGCATGTGTGTTACGTGAAAGCAATAAAGCAATACTTTACCAACACAATCATATTCAGAATTTTACAAATTTTGTCAAAGGCTGTTCATTAAAAACTTGCTTCAAAGCCAAGTTTTTGTCAAAAAATAATGAAAAGAATAATTTGAAGAAATAAAGACTAATGATGTCAAATTATTTTTGGAATTTTGCTGCATTTTCCTTGAGTCAATTTGGTGTTTTCATTGGGTTTTATCATGAATTGAGAAAAATTGAATTATGGCTTTTTTGCTTCTATGCAAGGTTTTTATATAACTTGTTTTATTAGGATTCTAAAATACTTATATATACTCGGAAGACAAAATTGATATTATAACAATAACTAACAAATAAAAGACGTCAAAACAACGTCCATAAAATGTTGTTGTGTACAACCTACTTGCTAAATCAGTAAGAAAGAACTATTAGATATGTCTCGATATAAATAAAATTAACCCAAATACAATCTTTAAGTGTCAGATATTAAAAAATCCATCCTGAAGAATTATTACCTTCCAACGATAAATTCCATTTGAAACTTCAAAATGATATTTGTTGCTTTGCACATAAACTGATACACCTTCTCCGTGTACTGCACCCGAATCAAATATGAATTCAAGTTCTTGAGATTTGGCATCAGATTTTTTATCGAAATTCAGTTGTAATCCAACAGATAAGCCTTTTGTGCAATGTTTTGGTTGTGCTATGCACTGACCTGAAATCAATAAGAAGAGAATATAAATTTTATTAAGCCTATTATATCTACAAAACAACGCTTGTAAGGCTTGTGACACTTTTGAATTGAAAGATTGACTTCAAAACCCTTCAGCAGTTCTATTGTGTATTGAGGGCCAAAACTGAGAGAGTCTGCATGGCAAATTGTCGCTTGGTTTTCTGCTGTTATATGAAAAATATAATTCATTATATATTGAAAAAAGAAATCAGGGAAAAAGCAGGATAGAATGTAAACTAGTAAAAATCCTCATTGTTATTGATTATGAGTTTTTTTAACTTCCATTTTCCAAGATTATAAGACTTTGCTCTGTGACTGGTATTTAATGCCCAAGTTAAAAAAAAATTGATTCAATTTTGGCTTAAAAGATGATGTTGCTATGATTTTTCAAAAAATCTTTTTTATGAATTGCTTTCTTATAGAAAAAAGAAAAAAGTATAAAAGCTTTGATGGTTAACTGTGTCCGAAGTAATGTGAATTTTTAGGAAATTTTTATACCATTGTAAAGAGGAAAGTCAAACTTAAATTTGGAATATGGCTTTTAAAAATTGGTATAGCGGTTCTCTAATGAATATTGATCTTATATTTATCAAGGCTAGAATGTTATGTTACCACCAACTAACTATTGAGTTATCAATTATATGTGGGTCTGCATTGTCTTATTTTTAAACAACAATTTTTGTGGCACAGTGTGGCAGACTATTTGACCTGATCCTGCAGACTATAAATATTTAACATAAGTATATTTAAAAAACATACGACTAACATTAGATTTTATTTAGATTAGATTTTACAAAACTTTTATTTTATTTTAATAGTTTTCATTTCTTTATTAGGTTGCACCATTTGTAATTAGGTTTCTAAACTTGGTGTCCCTTCCTTCGGGTAAATATATGTTTTGAATTGAAATTGAATTGAACTTTGAGTGAGAAGCTGAAGGAGTGTCTTACACTGGTATCAAGCCAGACAACAGTTTTTCAGTGATGTCATATTTCCTTGTGTCTTACAAAGTTTACTTTCCACAATTCAAGATATTTACTACGCTCATACACTAGAAATTGCTCAAAGTCATCTTTTTCTTGGTGAAATATGAAAGTTCCAAGTGAATTCCATGGTTCAGTTTGCAATGATTCCAAAAGTTTTATAAAATGATCATAACATGGAGAAGCTATACACATGTCACTGAGAGTGAAATTCAAGCGTTTTTCTACACCAAAAATAATAGTTATTTCATTGCTGTTTGATAGAAGACAAATTGAGAATATTGTTTTAAAGAGTGACGTTGTTAATGTTTCATCATAAACACAGTCTGCAGCAACAATCATATTCGCTTTTTCTAGTTGTGATATATCACAAGTTTTCCAATCGTAATTTGTACAACCGGTAACTTCCATCAAACTTTTAAGGATCATTTCTTTATTAACACTCTCAAAGGAGAAATCTTCTTCCCATAAATTGGCAACATCCATCCAGTTTATTATTTTACAATGGAATGGTTTCTCATTCACAAAATGTTCTACTTTAGAAAAAGTTTCACTTTTCCTATGCTGCAAACCTACCATCAAAGGTTCATAATTTTGGAGCATATTTTCAAAACAAAGATCAAGGATTTCTTTGCTTTTATCTGTAGCAATAAAACTTTGACATTTTGCTGACAAGATACTGGAACAAACGCCAATTCCACAGCCTAATTCTAAACAGCAAGTATCATTATTATCTAAACCATCCAGCGATAAAATATAATCTGAAATAAACAAAGACGACCTCCATATTTGAAATCCAACATTTGAAAGGTTGGTATTCTTGTGATGACAAAATGTAAGAGCGAGGAAATCTTCACTTTTTGATTCTTCAACACTTCTCTCAATATCAAAATCTCCATCTGAATCGTAACCATTTGAATTTTTTAGATGAAATCAAAACATCATTGTTTTCTCGAAAACTTTTTAAGTCCAATAAAATTCTTGTTATACATTTTGGGCTTTTAGAATCCTTCTTAATATTTTCTAAAGATGAAGAAACTAAATCTAAATGTACTTCTGATAAAAATAAATCTTCCTCCTGCTCCTCCACTTCTCCAGTTTTTTCATCGTCCATTTTGAAATTGGAGAAAACGAAAGTGGTCGGAAAATCAAAACAAAGCCATGTGCTTTTTCAGTGCGTAAGGGCCTGTTTACATCTCTTTGATTGACTGTTAAGCCCTGTCTACATTTAAGGCACCGGCATCGTATTTACGAAGGCGGGGAATGCGGGTGACGTGCCGTGTGTGGTAGTCCCAAGAGGGTACTTAAACAAGATAAAATGCAATGGGTGCCGAGTATGTGCGAGCCATAAGAGGGACCCTTTTTCCTCAAAAGTCTCTCAAAAAATGCAACCTTAAGCGTCCAAATTCAGTCTCTAAAAAGGGTCCATTTTCGAACTTTGGCTCGGAGGAGGGCATACCCGTCGCCGGGCCGTCGCCTCGCGGGGATGGTAGTGCGACGACAGGGGTTACCATTTATAACACACAAAAGGCTTACATACACGGTCTGTGTAATGAACTTTAATCATTTGCTGACCTACTTTATATTTAAAGTCAGAAATTAAAAGAAAACTTACCTTGAAAATCACCAGCATCTATCCATCCCGTTGCACCATCAAAACGTAAACCCCCGGTTCCTGTTTCTTGCGTAACACCCCCGTAGACTTCCATCGGCGGTGTTATCGGTAAAGTTTGGTTGTAAATATACGCTAGAGGCCAAATATAGGCAGGTAAAACGTTCCCGTAACTTTTTTGTATCAAAAAACATGTCCATAATATCATCAAACATAATAAAATCTCTCTACTTTTATTTCGAAACTTATAGTTTAAACAAGAGTCCTTCATTTTGTCCTTTGAATGTTATCTTCAAATTTAAAAAGATTTTAATCAATCAATAGTAATCATGTAATCTTGCAGATCCATCTTAAGTATAACTTGTCCATTATTTCAGTTCTGCAGCAGATTTCAAAAAGAGGAAGGTTTAGAAGAAGGAGAGCTTTTCAGCTGGCAATTTCTGCAGATAAGGAAACACTATTAAACAAACGTGAAACAGACAATAAACAAAATTAGAATATAATATTTCCATCGTGTTTTGTTCTGCATAATTGCACATTAAAAACAAACTGTTACTGGGCTGTTTTCAAAACGTGTTTGAGATTTTCATGTTTTGAGAATGATTTGAGTTATAAAGTTATAAAGCCTATAAAGAAGTCATTCATTGATTCATTCATTGTTCATCACTCTTTATTAGTTTATACCAATTGATTCCTATAAGCCATTCTTTTCTCTCCTCTTAATAAACCACTTTATTTCTAAATTCTTCATTCTCTCTATTCTCTTGCAATTCTTCTTTTATGATCGGTGCTAAGTAAAAAGCATGTCGCACGGAGTCTTTTCGCTTTCCCGCCAAATTTTAGACGGATTGCTTCACAATTTGATCTATTTGCAATATGTTCGAAAATTATAGACGGGGGTTTAATGATCAAATATTGGACTATTATTTCTTGTTTTTACCTCATTAGAAATAAATCGAATGGCTAAGAAGATTTAAAAAATTAACATGTTTTTAAAATGTGGAAAAACTTTTATGGAAGAAATGTTGATTTGTTTATTTAGAGTATTCTTTATATTTTTAGCTCCCCTAAAAGCAGTATTCATAATGGCCTCAAAATTTTTGTTGCGGGAAGGTCTCAAAAAAACAAAAAGTCAAATCGCTTGGTGACTGACTGTTTTATCTAAATTGTGTCTATTTGATGCTGATTGATTAGGTATAGTTGAGCTATTTTAAGTGTTTATTTTAGAGCGCTATGATCTTTACTGTTTAGAATGAACCTCTTAAGCTTAAAACAAGTTGCCATCAGCGATTATTGATGGCATGAATGCGTGAATGACAGGATGAGTGAGTGCTGAGTGGAGTAGAGTCAAAATGTTGAGAAGCAAGACCCATAGCCAGGTGGTGGTGTCTAATTTTGAATCTTTTTGAAAAGTTACCTGGTACTACATTTTGGATGCGTAGGGCTGGGTACGAACCTGCTGGGTACGACCCTGCTGACGCACCTGACTTTACAAAACATGCACCAGGCACACAATGTTCGGTGTCAGACGAGGATACTTCTTAACACCGGACAATCTCAACATCGGACTTGAGTCTGGTGCGCATTATTTTTTAAACACACGTGTCCGGTATCCAGAAGCTTGAAAAATTAATGGCTGAGGGATACTTTTTGGTATCTGGGTACCGTGAGTTAAGATTGGGTAACTTGCATCAGTGGAGGCTAACATGCATAGCCCTCAAATGAATGACCTGTCTGGTCATTAAAATACAAAGTTAAATTAAAACAAAAATGGTAGAGTAGAGCTGCGAGCGGAGCTGTGTAGTTGTATTTTAATGACCAGACAGGTCATTCATTTGAGGGCTATGCATGTTAGCCTCCACTGATGCAAGTTACCCAATCTCACGGTATATTACTCATATCAAGCCAATTCAAGCCAGCCTGGAAACGGTGTACAGTACGCTGAATCAGTATGCCTAATGTATTTGATGTGAGGTAGTTATTACTTTTGTCGTATTGGCATAAAGAGCGGATATAAAGAGGAGAACTCCATTCTCGGGTAACTTAATGCATGTCCTAGAATTGCATTAATTTTTCCGCCCCAGTTCCAGTCCCTAAACCATAACCAACTATACATTTTTGGAAGCGTATTTGGATGTAGAATACCGTATTCGGTGTAACTTAAATTCTTTCTCGGTATAATTAGAGATATCTTAAGAAAACCTGATTTTGACGTCATGATTGATGACGTCACAAATACAAAAAGTTGAATATCTCAAGAAATATAAATCAAAACTTTATGAAATTTGGACCAGTGATAAAGTACTATGAGCAGGGGCGGATACAGGGTATGTGAACGTGGTGAATTCACACTCTCAATTTTCTCGATTCGAAAAAATAAAAACACTAAAATTGTTTTCTATAAATTTTTTCTTATAGAAAAAATATTTTGTTCTTTCAAAGAAACATAAATGCTTTCTGTACACAAAATATTCAAAAGGTACATCTGTTGATACGTTTCACTTTCTGTGTTCAAAATGACATCAAAGAAGCTTTTGTTTGTGTGAGAGAGACTCTCCATCGTAATAAGTTCTCTGAAGGAGTCGCATTCATCTTGTTATCATACCTCAACGGAGGAGATTATTTTGGCAGAATTTCGTGAGGATAATTACATAGTTTTGTATACTTTTCACGAATTTTCATTCCTTCAGACTGTGTGAAACCATTGACATGGTGAAACCACTTTTTCATACCCTTCACACTATCGCGATTTACGTGTAAACAAATCACGAAGTTTTCTCTCTTTCTGAGTCTGATCTAAAGTTTTTTACAAGAACATAAACTAACATGAGGACATTTTGAAACTATGATTCTGTGCTCTTATAAGTAGAGTGAATCAAAGATATTATATACATGTGTGTGGCATGTAGCGATGGGGTAGAGTAATCCTTCAATTATCGGATTCAAAAATCGGGATTATACTGGAAAATCGGGGTAAACCAGAATTTTCACACAGTGATAAAAATTCCTGTATCCGCCCCTGATGAGATGTTTCAAAAAGTTTTGAAAGTATTTCCTAAAATTAATGACGTCAGCAGAAATTGCAAGAATTCGAATTTTTGCGATAAAATGCTGACATCAGCAAATTTTCAAATTTTTTAAAATGAATTATCCTCCTCTTGATGAGTTCTATCACTGGTCCAAATTTCATAAAGTTTTGAGTATTAGTTCTTGAGATATTCAAATTTTTAAATTTATGACGTCATAAATAATGACGTCATAATCACGTTTTCTTAAAAAAACTCAAATTCTGCTGAGAAAGAATTTTTACACCAAATACGGTATTCTGCATCCAAATACGTTTCCAAAAATGTATAGTTTGTTATGGTTTAGGGACTGGAACTGGGGCGGAAAAATTAATGCATTTTTGGGACATGCATTAAGTTACCCGAGTTCTAATGCCCAATTTCATTACGCCAGGTTTAAGCGCATCCACCTTCTTAGAAGTACCAGCAGTACAAGCTATTTTTATAGCCTTTTCAATCATAAAACTAGAAAATATATAGCTAATTTTGAGTAACTTTTAGGTGTGAGACAATCAAATATACCAGGGCTTTCTGGACTTTGGCCCGCTGAATCCACACCATGGCACCGCACTGGAACCATTTGGGAGACTTTGAAGTTATCCTGGATCTCCAATAGTTGTTTTGGAGAACGCAACAGCCTATGGAATATATAACTAATTACTCCACAACAGTTACCTAGAGACAAGATAGTTTATCACGTTTTTATTGGCTAAGGGAAAGTAATGTAAGTGGAGTAATTTGTTATTCAATAGGCCCTCCCATTCTCCAAAACATCTATACAAAATTAGCATTGAAACTCCTTTAAGCAAACGCAAAGGTCTAATTGCATTACTAATTACTCCACACTTCTCCTAAACAATTTCGTAAAGAGCTGTGGAGTGCGCATTTTCCCAGGTCATTTCTGAGAAGTTGGAATTACAGGAAAGGTGTATTTTCCGAAAAATTCCAATTGTTGTACTATTCCCAATGGACGACCCACGGCATGGCCCGAACATGTTCGGGCCTGTTCGGACCATGCTCGGGCCACAAAAAAGTATTATTGAATCGGCCCGAACATTTTGTTCGGACCATGTTCGGGCCATGTATTTACAATTGATACAGATTTTATTTACCTTTCCTGGTTTATCATCATATATCGTTAAATATTTGCATTAGACAAATTCGAAGTTCCAAATATCAGTTTGATTCACAAAGTTTAAGTACAAAAACGATCCAGAAAAATTCTGCTTCGAATAAGAGAAGACCACGAGAAAAGGGAACGGGATAAAGAATAAAAAGAAGTCTTTCTGTCCTTAATTTTGTTAAATGACACTTAATTTCATTATAATATGGTGCTACAATCTTTCATTGATGATTTAATAAAGTTAGATTTAAGATTGTCACAAAACTTTTGTCACAATTGCCGTTTTCCGACACGAAGTGAAAATCTACTGCTTTTTAATTAGATCAGCGGCCATCTTGCTTTTCTCCTTTCCTACTTCAAAAATTTACAGACCAGAATAAGTAAGACCAGAATAATTTCAGTAACCAAACGAAACAGTATTTCAATCCAGTAACCAACATCATATAATAGCTTAAAATCATGAGAATTGTAAGGTACTGGCTAGTAACAATTTGTTAATATCTTTTCTTTTTACATGTCAGAATGCTGACATAAAATGACACTTTCTTGCAAAAATATTTTAGATATATTGAAATATAATAATTGTAACAGGGGGGGGGGTGAAGCAGTTAGTACAAGACATCATGCCGGTTAGTACCGTGGTGGTGTGCCATATGAATTGGATGAAATCACTTAGTACTCAGATGTACTAACTGCAAAAAAGGGTGGTCCCCTGCTAAAAATTTGCCAAATTTTGGTACTAATTGTGTAAAAAATAGGATTTTGTGAGAAAATAAAAAAAAAAGACCATATTTTACCAAAAAAATTTTTTGGGAAGTAGATTTTTTTTTCAAATTTTCGAATTTTTTTTTTTAAATCTTAAAAACAATTTGCTGGTTGCAATAGAAATTTGATTTTCTAAAATGTTGTTTTTTCCTATTGAAAGCTATGGATATTGAATCATTTTTAAGATATTAAATTTGATTTTATTTGATTTTATTGAATTTATGAAGGTCAAAAGCCTTTTTCAAGGCTAAATTCAGTTAGTACTAACTGTACTAAGTGTACCAAGGTGTTACTAACTTCTTCCGAGAAAGCAGTTAGTAGGCATGATGTCTTGTACTAACTGCTTCACCCCCCCTGATTGTAAGTCAAATTCCTCCAAAAAGATTTATACTGAAAGTGATGCTGTGGCGTTACAGGAAATGACACTGTTTGTAACTTTGTTTGATTGATTTTGTTGATGTGTTCAAACTGTAGAAATAAATAACAAAGGTCTATGAGTATTGTGTTTATAAAAAATAAGTCTAAGTTCAAAAATGAAAATGTCTGAATTCAATGAAAAAGTATAAGTCTGATTGAAAAATGAAAAAGTATAAGTCTGATTGAAAAAGTTAAGTTCTTAAATGAAAATAAAGGCTTGAATGAAATACTGAACCTATGAATCATGTCAAGGCAAGGCCCTAATCTATCAGTGTGAACTGAAAGAACAAAACAAAATGGCTGCCTAAAAGCAAAAAACAGATGGCTGCCAAAGAACAAGAACAAGAAATGAAACCTACCAGGTGGCCAATATAAAAATGCTGTGAATGAATTGACTATTGATAGACTTGAGTTGAAGTTGAATCATTGACACATTGAATTGAAAATTACTTAAGGTTAGAGCCTTATGAATTATGATGCCATTATGGTCAGTCAGCATGACATGACACAAAATGGTAGCTCTGAGGTGTGACTGAGGTGAGGCCTTAAATAGACTGAGTTCACACTGTGACATGATACTGAAAATGAGGCCATGGAAACCAGGTGTGCCTAACATACTAAAATAAAATGAATGAATAAATATAGCCTAGTCTAGCTAGCCTAGACTAATGGCACACAAATGAGATAAGTTACAGTAAGTATATGATAAATAAACACTATTTCCAAGGTGCAACAAATTTTTGTTTCATGATTTATAAATTAAATTTTGTACTTTTTATTTTTTGTTTTTGAAATATATTTTGATAAAATTCACTTTACATTCCCCACCAAAAAGGGAAAAATTTAATTGACAAATTTCATGTCCACATTCTTAGCCATTTCGCCAAGCTCGACCATAAAATCACATTCATCAATAGGGTGAATAATAACAAGACCACGTACTGAACGATTCGTTTCTCGCATGATATCCTCGTTTTCGTTTCTGTATTGAATAACTGCTTTTCTCGGAAGCATGTCATCACCGAACTCCAGGCTTTTGATGATTCCATAGGTATATTGATTTGTTAACGTTGACTCTCGTTTGGTGAAAATTACAACATCACCGATATTGATTTTATCACTGTTGAACCATTTTGACTGTTTCATAAGTTTGGGCACATGAACTAGCAACCAAACTTCGAACCATGAGTTGTAGATTTTTTGATTTTCCTTCATTATTCTGGTTGGATTGTCGCAGAAAATGGTGTTGTCAGGGCATCGTTCGTTATTACGACCCAACAAGAGACGATTCGGGGTGATCAAATCTAGACATTCGAAATCTCCTGTAATGTCACCGATGGCAATGGGAAGATTATTGATTTGATTTGCGATACTTGAGCTGAGTGTTTCCCATTGTAGTATAGATAGGCGATGATTTTGAAGGCTCTTCTCAATTGATTGATTGACCTCCTTGATTTTACGTTCAACCTTTCCGTGCATGTTGTGTCCTTGAACAGGGCATGCATCAAAATCAATGTGTAGGTTCTGCATCAACTTGGATCTCAGGTCATGGAGATCGATACGCATCTCCTTGCATCCCTTCAAAAGTTGACTACCCTCATCGCACAATAGGCGTTTTGGATAGCCATGGTCGCATGAAAATCTCGTGAATGCTTGTATGAAAGAGGTGGTTGAATAATCGTCCATGACTTTAATTTTGATTGCAGATGTAGCACAACAGCAAAATACTATAAGCCATATTTTGACGGTAGTACGTTTGTGACTTGGTGAAAATGACTGATACGGTCCAGACAGATCTAACTGTGTGTAGTAAAATGAGGGAGCAATGGTTAGATTGAAGGATGATACTGGTCCCATTGCCATCTCCACAGTGCGTTTAGCAAGGTATCGACATCTATGGCAATTTCTCTTGATGTGTTTGATGAGCAATCTCCCTTCGATGACATGAACTTTTTTCAGAACATACCGATGGGTTGTTTCGATGCCGGAATGCTTGACGGTGGAATGATTCCAGTGGATATCCATTGAGATGCTATACGCAATTGGTGAATATCTATCCAGCAATGGTACACAAAATGAATCGGTTGATAGATCCTTCATAATATCTGTGAATGCGCCAACAATCGATACACCTTTGCTTGGAAGAATTCTGCCTGTGTAGATTAAGATGCCGTTTTTGTCGGTTGAAATCTTCTCATACTTTGATTTGGAAGTGAAATGACGTACTTCATCTGATCCCTTTCTGTAGTAGTACATCTCAGCATCTGTGATTTCTTCATTGGTCAGAATAATGCTGTTCTTCTGTGATGATACATTCTGTGATGATACAATCTCTGATTTGTCTCGAGCTCGCTTGACAAAATTTCTTACAAAACGGATAACGTAAGCCATGATTCTGATAACAACTGTAAATTTGTGTTTCATTGGATCCAGAAGGTACATGGAATATTCATACCGTTTCTTCATTTCATTGAGAATGCTTTCGGATGTGAACGAGACATAATGGAATGACTTCTCCTTTTGAACTTCTGATTGTTGCTGGGCTGTTAGCTTCAACTGGTCAGCAGATTGTGTTGGAAATTGAGATGATGGCAACCGCATCCATGGTAATCCATTGATCCAATTTGAAGATTGGTCAACATCCTTGATTTGAGCTCCTGGTCTTGTACCAAGATCAGCAATGTTGTCGTTCGATTGAATGTAGGCCCACTGGTCCTTTGATGAAAAACGATTGATTTCAATGACACGGTTCCGGACCCATTCCTTCAATGGCTTTTGATCGTTACTGATCCAATGTAATGCGATTTGACTGTCTGTAAACTTCTTGGATGATACAACAAGTCCTTTGAATGATCTTTTGACGATTTCACTTGTGTATGCATTCAATAACGCAGCATACAACTCAGCTCTTGGTAATGATGTCTTTTGAACAGTTCTTGTGCGTGAGAAGACAAGTTGACAGGAATGAGAGCCATCTTTGAGACGGAATCGTGCATAGATACTAACACATACCAAGCTTTGACTTGCATCCCCAAAATCCAGAGTTTCGATTTGCATATCGACAGCATCCTTGGGTACGATTGATCGTTTGAAGCGGATGGATCCAATTTCTTGCATTGTTTCAAAATGATTGAGCCATACTTGTCGCAGCTCGTTGGGCAGGACATCATCCCATTGAAGTTGTCGTAGGTTTAGTTGTTGGAGGTCTAACTTCATTGCAGCCACAAGAGGTGCAATCTTGCCAGTGAGGTCGTAGATCTCTGCAACCTTTGAGATACATTGACGACGTGTGAGTTTTTCAGGAATGATATTCAATCGATCTTGATTCTTCTTGCCTCTTGTCTTTTTGGAGAAGTTCAGTTCAGAAATGTTAAGTGATACCTCATCTGTCTTTGGATACCATTTCAATCAATCCTCCAACGATAATTGATTCACCATCATCAGTGAGGTCTGTTAGCGGATCTTCGCCAGTGAAAGTGACTCCTTTGAGACGGAAGCCTCCATGACCAATGACATATTCAAATTCATCTGCACGCTGATGGGCGATCTTGATTGATTCTTCTCCTGTTAGACAATCATCGACATAAACATCTTCATTGACGATGCGATAAACTTCAGGATATTGATCTTGAAATAAGTAGGCAATCTGACGAAGTCCTCGCTCCGCCTGATTTCCGCTGGATCTGATTCCATAGATTAGTGTTTTGATCACTTTTTCCATTGGTGTCTTTGATGAGTCAAGTTCTGGGTGCCAAATATAACGCTGATAGCACCAATGGTCTGGGTTGAGGTGGATAGTGTTGTACATCTTGCATACATCGGTATGTATGCCAATTCTATGAGTTGACCAGCGTAGCAGTACTTCTTGCAGCTTGTTTAGATTGTTGCTTCCTTTGGCAAGGCAGTCGTTTAAGCTGTAACCAGATGCGGTAGGGAAGGAAGCATCAAATACAATACGACATGGTGTGCTGAGTGAAGTTGATTTCCAAACTGCACGCCATGGGATGAAGTTTTGAGTTGAGTTTGCGTGAAGTGATTGACGGATGTCTTCTGATAAGTTGCTGACATAATCCACAAAGCCCATGCTCTGTAGCTTTGCTTCAGACTTCAGGATATCTTCCTTGTCTTTAGAGTTGCGATCAAGTTTCCTCAGCTGCTGGTAGTAGATCTTCTGTGCGATTGATTTGTTTGGGGTGAGCTTGACATCAGCCTCTTCGATGAATGGCAGTTTTGCTGTGATGGTCTGATTGTTGGTATCAATTGTGATGGAAGAATTGATGATTTCTTGTTCTATCTCCTCCCTGATGCTGATTGCTTCTTGATGGCTTGATTGCTTGCAGTCCTTGCAGCTTCTACAATTGACACAACGATAGGTTATTTCTGAGCCAACTGATTCTGATGTGTCAAAATGCTTTCCTGGATGAGAAGGCAGGACAGATAATGATACGTCAGGATCAAAATTTGAACCAGAGTTGTACAATCGGAGTTGGCTGGTGAAGAATGCTGAAGCTCCTGGTTTGTCAGCAAAGAAACACCGATGGATGCTGGTAAAGATAGGATGCGGACCTCCTATCACTCCTCTACCACCGTTGACGTTCTTGAATGGAGATTCGTAAATTGCTAAGCCAGAATGAAGTTGATGTATCATCTTAGGGTGATAACGTAAATAACGCATACCGATCATGAGGTGCACTTCTCCTCCAACTACTGATGATGGGATGGGAAGTGTCTTTGAATCTCGACCAGAGGTTTGATATGATCTTTGGATGTCTTGAAATGGTTCATCGAGTGTGTAGTGTGGGAAGACAGCAGTGATTTCTTCCATACATGTGCCAGACATTGATGCCATTTGACCATTGTGCATGGGTATCTTGACATTGTACGTACCATAGGTTGAGTGAGTTGTGGTGTTACCAACACCACTGATTTCAATGGATCGAGATGATTCTTGAATAGCCAGCGGTCCGAGAGATTTCACTGCAGAGTGCTTGACAATGAAATCAAAGCAGCCATTGTCGAAGAAGATTGTATATTGACGATTGTTGATCAGGATTGATTGAAATAAGAAGATACCTTGAGGAACGTCAACATCATTTATTGGGTTTGATTTGAAGCAGGCATTCATGAATGACAGGCTGATCTCCTTGGCAAATGTTGGTAGCCGCAGACTTCTAGTGCAACGTTCCTTGTACTTCTGCAAAACATCTTTGTTGGCTTGAGTGTCCTTATGTTCTTCGCATACAAGAACATGTTTTCTTGGGATGTCATTGTCGTGGGATTGATGTGGACAAACAAAATCGTGTTGGCAGCGTCCCTCTTTGTGTTTGCCAGTTGATATGTCAGCCCCTGGATAGAGGCATTGGAAGCAGTAGCCTTTCCCTTTGAGTAGTGAAAGACGTTTGGCTGGTGTCAGTTCCACGAATTGCTTGCAGGTGTGGTACTGGATGAGTCGTGTTCCTTTTGGTCCAGATGTTGATATGTGATCTGTTGATCCATCGGCTGAGTTGCAGATGGTGCATGCTGTGGTTGATGGTGATGGCGGGTTGGAATTGTATCCTCCTCGTCGATTTGTTTTGGATGAATCTTGCTTAGACTTTGATTGGTCTGATGGTGGTCTTTTTGACGAGGATTCTGATGGACCCATGATGATCACCTTTTGTTGTTGTAGCTTCAGTTCTTTCTCTAGGAATTCAACCAATCTCTTCCATATGACGTGAGGTGAGGTGCTTTCATCCATTGTTGATAACCATCTTGATAGGCGAGAATCTCCGAGCAGTGCGTAGATGCGTTGAATACCGTCCCCATAGTAGAGGTATTCCTGGATGTTGTGAGTATCCGCGATGAGAATGAGATCTTTGATGAGGTTGATGACTTTGCTCAATGCGAACGCAATATTGTCTGCGCCCTTGATCTTTGAAATATTGTCGATGGTGTTGAGTTGATTCAACTTCCTAGTCAGTAGATGTTTAACGTCTCCGTAGGCAAATTGAAGTTGTCCCCAGATACTCTCGATATCGGTAAGACTTTTGACCATGCTCAGAGCAGGGTCTTTGAGATAGTTGTTTTTGAGCAAGTCAGGTAGCAAATGTCGAGGAGTAGATCTCTCATGAAGCTTAACAAAGTTTGATTTGAACGTATAAAAATCGATACTGGAATCACTTGAGCCGGAAAATTTTTCGAGGCGAATGTTCAGTTTTGATTCAGTAAAAGACTTAACTTTGTAGACGTCACGGTCTTTCACAAGTTTGAGAAGTTGAGTGGTGTGTAGCTTGACTTGGATTTCAGCAATGAATCGTATTGTTCACCAAGGTCCTTAATTTCAGTTACGTCCTTGGTTTCTGAGACTGGTGTTTGAAGAATAGATTCATACCTCTCTGCAGCTTTGTCGACTTTCTCAGCTTTTGATGATAGTTCAGCTTTTAACTGGATAAGTTCATTGTCAGTTAAATCATTAAAGGTAATATCAAAATCCTTTTTAAGTTCATTTATAGTTCTTTTCAACTCACTGATTGCAAAACGTCTGGATTGCTCCTTGAAATTGGTGACGTCCAGAGTGGGTTGAATTGATTTGATATCTGGTTTGAGGTTCTTTGAATCCTTGAAGTATTCCTTGATTGCAAGTAGGGTGGCATTAATCTCATGTAATAATTCAGGGTTGCTTTTGGCTTTCTTCAAGATCCCATCAAGACGGTATAAATTTATTTCGTAGGGCTTGAAGTCGTTGGATGGTGACTGAGATGTGATCTGCATTTTCGGCAATGATGGGGTTTTCATCGATCAGGTCAAGTGCTTCATGCATTAAAACGTGTGCATCTAGTTCTGTATCTTCTATGGAACGAGACGATTGATTAATTGATTGAGAACTTGTGTTTGGGTTAGACGACTCATCGGGTTGAGACATTTCGTCGTTTGAAGTTGGCGTCAAATAGACTCTTTGACCGGTTGAGTTGAGTTGTGAGTAGTCAATGCGCTTGATAGTGCGTCTTGACCGGTTGGTTGACATGTAAATCGTTGAAACGTTGGTAACTGTTCAATGCGTTCTGTTTGAATGTGGCGTTACAGGAAATGACACTGTTTGTAACTTTGTTTGATTGATTTTGTTGATGTGTTCAAACTGTAGAAATAAATAACAAAGGTCTATGAGTATTGTGTTTATAAAAAATAAGTCTAAGTTCAAAAATGAAAATGTCTGAATTCAATGAAAAAGTATAAGTCTGATTGAAAAAGTTAAGTTCTTAAATGAAAATAAAGGCTTGAATGAAATACTGAACCTATGAATCATGTCAAGGCAAGGCCCTAATCTATCAGTGTGAACTGAAAGAACAAAACAAAATGGCTGTCTAAAAGCAAAAAACAGATGGCTGCCAAAGAACAAGAACAAGAAATGAAACCTACCAGGTGGCCAATATAAAAATGCTGTGAATGAATTGACTATTGATAGACTTGAGTTGAAGTTGAATCATTGACACATTGAATTGAAAATTACTTAAGGTTAGAGCCTTATGAATTATGATGCCATTATGGTCAGTCAGCATGACATGACACAAAATGGTAGCTCTGAGGTGTGACTGAGGTGAGGCCTTAAATAGACTGAGTTCACACTGTGACATGATACTGAAAATGAGGCCATGGAAACCAGGTGTGCCTAACATACTAAAATAAAATAAATGAATAAATATAGCCTAGTCTAGCTAGCCTAGACTAATGGCACACAAATGAGATAAGTTACAGTAAGTATATGATAAATAAACACTATTTCCAAGGTGCAACAAATTTTTGTTTCATGATTTATAAATTAAATTTTGTACTTTTTATTTTTTGTTTTTGAAATATATTTTGATAAAATTCACTTTACAGATGCTCATTGTACAAAAGGATACAAATTGACAGCCTTGGAAAATCTGTAGAGATGCTTTTAGAGCAAGAAAAGCAGTGACATTTTCTTTTGCCATTTTTGTCACTAAATTGACACTTTCTACCAAAAATTTTGATGACATCATAAAATACAATAGCTCTAAGGTTGCCTTGATTAAGAATTACATTTATACTCAATATGATGCAGGAAATATAATTGGATATGAATTGACAGTAGGAAGTAGTCTTTGATTCTCTAAAACACGTGTTTTAAAGCAAACGAGCATAAACACATATTATATTATTTGTATTACATGTTATTATTACATGTATTAATAATATCACTCTACATTTATTTTTAAAAGCGTATGTTATTCTTTTTCACACGATTTAATTCTGGTCAGTAAATTAAACGGGTACCCCAATGAAAATTGCAGATTTTGAGCTCTTCTGGCTCTTCCACAATTTGGCGAGCTGAAATCAACTGCTAGGTATTACAAGGTATTTTTCCAGGGTTGTCTAGCCAAGACAAATTTTGCTTTTTCTTTCGTAGCAGGTTTCTAAATAGGGGATGTTATGGTATTAATAGATAATTATAGTGTCATAAAAATCTGCTCTCATAGGGGCTACCAACACTGCCGGTCATCTAGTATCTGACATCTATGGATCTGTTGTACCAGTGCTACCTGATAGAGAGTGCAAAAAAGAGTGCACACTTAAGGTGAAAGGATGTTAGCTATGAAATTTTTATTGATCTTTTTTCTCTTGCAGCAAGAAACTGAATTAAAAACATCCAAGATGTCAAATAATAAGAAAGATGAAGAAAATGAAAAAGGTCTAACAAGTGTATTAGAACATATAGCTTTTGGTAGTGCCAAGAAAGTTACAGGTGCTACCAACACTGCTGGTAATCTAGTATCTGACATCTATGGGTCTGTTGTACCAGATGTGCTTCCTGATATGAAACAAATTGATGAAATGGTTGCAGTGGCTACTATAAGTGCTTATTCATTGATTGCTTTTGGTGTAACTGGGACTTTATTTTACACTTTGAGGACTGTTAGAGAGTTAGGCCAATGGCGTGCTTGGTATCGTTTTAGAAGAACTTTCAAAATGGCTAATAAAACCAAAAAGCCTGAGTCTAAATAAATGTCCAACAAAAGGTTTGTCGTATTATAAGACACGTTACATTTGGTTGAAAGTATTGCTAGTCAAAAGATTCAAAATCTTCTTGTCAAAAGATTCAAAATGTTCTTTTATTAACTTTATGGAACTCATTGTTATCGTATTGACCAGTAAATTCCCAAATGCGTTTTAAACAAAGATTAGTATTGAAATACAATAGAAACCCATGGTATTTTTATTAGGAATGTAAATAATATTTGTTTTTTTTATATATCACTTTTTTATAAGAACGCGAAAAGCCTGTATCTTACATATCATTCGAACGACAAAATCGGGTGACCCCATCCTGTGTGATAATACGAAAAAAATTCTGTATAAAGATATCTGATATGCTCAAATCCTCAAAGCCTAAATTTTCAAACATTGTTCCTAAACCAAATCTATGGCCAGAGATGTGCTCTTATAAACTTTGTTCTTAAATTTCCCTTTTGACATGGTGAATAGTTTCCAATTCAAGTTCTATAGGAGATTCATGCCTCTGATAAGTTTTTTTATAAGAACATGCAAGATTTTTGAAGCCTTTGTATATGTTCTTAACAAGTTTTATTTTTATGTATTTTTATTTAATTTTCTGAAAAATTGGGTTTATATTTTGTATATTTTGGTATTATATTTCGGCCATCAAAGCTGTGTGTTCTTATAAAAACGCTTTTGTACAGCCCTTTATTTTATTCTCTTGTCTTGTTTCATTTTAGATTCTATATTCTCTACGTAACAAGAACCTCAAATTTCAGCAATGGTACACCAAGGTATATAAAAATGAAAATATAGAAAACAATGTTTCACAAATGGGATCTGACCAAAAGAAAGGAAACTTTGGAAGAATGTTTCTCATTATCATTTTCATTGGTATTGGGCCTCTGCTTCAAGATCAAGTTAACAAAAGAATTGGTACGAAATTCAGCACTCAATCTCACTTTACAGCGACTGGAGCCTGACTGGAGACGAGTTTGGAGCTGTTGCTGATAGGTGAATTAACTATATATTTTTGCCTGTTTCTCCTATAGTGCAAAGCCTTTCATAAGTATCATATCTTGGGGGTCGCCATTCTACAGAGTTCAATTTGTGATTGTTATTGAGTATATTTATGCCAAATGCCTATTTGTAGGGTATCAAGTTAACTGGTCAAACAAGTTTAAATAAACGTTGTTGTTGATCTTGAAATGGAATCGGTTTATTGGCATTGGACTTGAAATCCTATTATTCCTAAAGTAAAAAGACTCATGCTGCAACGGCAATGGTAAGATTTTTTCTTTTGACAACTCTTTTTTACTGGATGGTCTCGAAAGATCATGCTAATGCTGTTTCTTAAATTTAGTAATAGCCCAGGTGTGGATTTTGCTATCGAAATGCTTTACTCCAGAGATACGATGTGAAATTTCAGGTTTGTTTACACGCATCATTTAGAGCTTCTGCGTGATGAGCAGAAAACAAACACGGCGGGTTTTCGAAAAGTTTGTAGAGCCGAAAATAGTTGAATTAAAGGCCAAATTCAATATTGTACGCTCACCAAACCAAGTCTAAACTGGAGTAGTTTATGATACATGTAATACAGTAATATGGAATGTACAAGATAATAATGATAGATTGTTCCGGGATAATATCATTTGCCCATTTCAATTCTTTTTATCTTTTATTATGTCTGAATTAGTCGTTCAGCATTCTAAACTCCCAGCCTCATCGGCCATTCACAAGCTAGGAGAATACGTAAGGATCGGCATCAAGGATGCAAACCCCTAAGACGCCTTGGACTGATAAGTCGGTCGATATTTATTGAACTCGAGTGTGAGCTCCGTACTGTTTATATAAAACGGAAGAGCAGGTCATGCATGATACAGCTATCTTTCCGGTTTTAGAGTTTAAAGATTTTTCATTCGCATTTCGAAGTATGTTTTGCTACTCATCAAGGCCTTTTGCGTACACGTCTGTAATGACAACTTTATCGTCAATCTAATCACCTTATATTTCAAATTAAGTAAAAGTAAAGCTTTTTTCGGCATGAGATTATGTCCAATTTAAACGTTTAAAATCTGCTATTTTGTCGATCGTTACATGCCGAACATCTCTCAATAATTAAAGCAAACAAAAAGTTAAGATTTTGTTGATTTTAATGATCAATGCTTCGTTGTAATGTAAGTATTTTGAAATTTTACTTTACTTGCGCGTGTCTCTCTGGAAGGATAAATTAAAATCATTGAAAGGTTTTTAAGACGTATTTAAATTGTTCATGTTAAAAGATTTTTAACGTCCCAAACAATAATATTAAGAACCTTATAAAGCCTTTATCAAGTCACTAAATGACTAAAATATTGTCAGTAATTGTCACAAATCATGCTAAATCTAAGAGCTAAGCATGGTTTAAAGCTATTGAATTAAAAGCCTAAATTCTAGGCTTATGTTATAACTATACTAGGTTTTTTTTGCAAGAACAAAAGAGATTTTCTGCAAAATTTGATAATTTTTTGTTTTCATATTTTAACGCTTTTTTCATAGGTTTTAGCTGAGCAAAAAAAATAATTGTCATATTTGGGTGGTTTTCTTAGTGACTTATATCTTTGTAAAGCGAAGGTAAAATTTTGATAATTTTTATTTGATAATTTTTTTTGCAGCCTTATCTGTTTACAGATGTTGTTTGTTTGCTCTGGAGAAAATTTTCTTTGCTAAATATTTTTGTTATCTTTAAAGGCGGGAAGGTTTTCTAATGTGATTGGATATAAATAGTCATCAGTTTTATCGATCTATTGGATCCAGACCCCTCAAAGATATGACCTTTTCCTGGATGCAATCCACACTTGGTGTCTCCTCTTTTAATTTTCACCTTCGTTCAAGTTCTTTGTTTCCGCCTTGATTATCATTGCAAAAATCAACCAAAGCGATTTTTGCTACACATTTTTTTTCATATGAATATCCAACATTTTTAAAGCCTTCGGACGTTCTTAACTTGAGTTTTAAGCTAAAAAATGTTCTTAAAATGTTCTTATTTTCACCATTTTGTGAGTATTTTTGTGCGATTTCCTAAAAAAATTGGGTGTTTTAGAGTCGGCAAAGTCGTAAAACGTTCTTAATACTTTGGCGATCGAAGCCTAATGCTCTTATATAATTTTTCCTGAAAAAACCTGTTGTAGTCTTAATTTCAGAGCTCTGCGAACCAACAGTATATAAGAAGGGGTACAAATGATCGTTAGAGAATGTCAGCGGCTTTTCAATGTATACTTTCAATTTCAATGTTGATTTTTCGAGCCATGAAACCTCCTGTCGTAGACCCCTCGTTTATTCCCACTTATTTTCATTCTGGGTTTTCATTTGTGTTAAAAGCATGGAGATGATAGATAGTACTGACTAAAAAGTATATTTTAAATGCATAGACTTCTGTCAATGACACGTTTTTTATAAGAACAAAATAAATATAAAAACATAAAGCCTTCGATGGCCAAAATGTTAAGAACAAAGTTAAGAACATTTTAAGGCTTTGGGGACTCTAAAACACCCGATATCTTAGAAAAATGCACAAAATTACCCACAAAATGGCGAAAATAAGAACATGTTAAGAACATTTTTAGACTTAAATCTGAAAAAGTTAAGAATATCCGAAGGCTTCCAAAATTTGCAAGAAAAGTTTCAATCTTTTTTAAAGAACATGTTTATACGTTTTTTATAAGAACCAATAAAAGTAAGAATTTCCTTATATTTTTGGAATACTGGGTTGTTCTTAATTTGTTTAACTTCAAATAAAAAATAATTGATTATTGATTTATTTTTTCTCTTCCAGAATGACCACGTTACCTGCAAGTTGAGTTGATTCTTTTAGTGTATGGTATTTGGTTTGGTATCGATCGCTTATTTAGAGTGTCAGAAATTGTTTGGCCTTCAAGAAGAAGAACAACAAGAAGACGAGGATCGTGACGTAATCGTTGACGTAAGCGTTGACGTACGTTGTGACGTAAACGAAGAATCGGGTGACGGTGATCAGTTTAAGTCGCTAGAGGTGAGGTTTTTGTTAAATGGTACTTAAAGTTCGTCTGATGGGCAGACCTCTATAGATATTTAGTGGACTCTTGCTAATTCGAACTTATTCACGGACCTTGTCTAAGCGGAAACCCTCGCTTTCTATGATTCGAATCTTTCTGTAGTCCGAACAAACTGTAATTCGAATGACGAAAAAGCTTCTTTACATGAATTACAATCAGCTCTTTCTAATTCGAAGTACAATTTGAGGGTGAGCAGAATCCTACCTTGGAGTCACTCTGGAATCTACACTAAATTACACTAATATTCACATTTTTTGTCATGGAGATGATTTTTTGTTACTAGAGGAACCAACTTAAGATAAATGGGATGTAAGAAAACTTTCTGTTTGGGAATAGAGCGGGGTAAATAATCTCAGACTAAAGTGGATTCTGTCATAAAATTTGATATTTCTCTTTCCTAATACATTTGTCGGGGACAGGTGTTTTATATTCGTAGGGGAACAAATTTCTCGTATAAACAAGCAGAAACCTAAACTTGAAAATCTCTTCCTCAATAGTTACAAACAGAGGTTTTGGCAATTTCTATCTTCTTCTTTTTCATATAGAATTCAATCGACTTCTTATCAGACTTCGAATTCTTTGACGCCGTAGAAAACAACGTCACTTCGGACAGCAACGCCGACAACGAAGGACGTCGTTCCAACACCGATAGCCGTTTATCAAGTAAAACACCAGAAGTTTATTACGACTGTCTTCAGTTCTTTAACGACGTTGTCGAAGATAGCGATTCGGTACACGTCAATTTTGAAGTAAAACAAACTCTTAAGGAGACAGTTGATTCTGTTGCTTCTGTCTTCAAAGTCAAAAATCTTCTCGTAGGAACTGTTGTTGAAGAACTCCGAAAGGAAAATCATCCTGCTCAAAATCAACTTATTCATAAAGCTGATTTTGAACTTATTTCCAACGTTTGCCGAGATTTTTACTACGTCCAAGAGAGACTTGACCAGATTGTCCAAGACGTTTCTGACACTTTAGATTTTTGTGATTTCGGAGAAACAAAATCCGATCTTTCATTACCAGTTGATTCTGTAGAATCATTATCCGAATCGGAATTTGAATCCTGCTCCAGTGAAACCGAATCGGAATTCGAAAACGGTTCCTCGAAGCTTGAATCAGAGTATTCATCCAGTTTTGACGAAACTGAATACATCCAATCCGACTTCGATTCTGAGTTAGATCATCAATCTAGTTTTGATCATCTAGACGTACCTTCAAATATAGACAGCTTTCCAATCCTAGATTATATTCAAAACCAAAACAGTTTTGAGGAAGAACCACCAACTCAAGACACAACCTTAGGTGACGAATCACCTGAGACAGATACTTTTGATAAGGGTCAAACACCAAGTTTAGATTCTAATCAAAACGTAAAACAACAGGAACTCTCTACAACTGACGTAGAAGAAAATAACAGAAATTCAAACCAAGAAGTTTCCACAGTAGAAAACACACTTGACCAAGAAGTAACTTCAAACAGTGACCAAGAGGACTTTGATCAGAATTCAAACGAAGAATTCTCTTCCGAAGAAAACACTCTTGATACTCTAGTTATCAGTGAAGACGAAGAGGCAAACGAAGACTCCGGCTTTTCAGATAGTCAAAGTCTTATAGAAGATTCACCAAACGACGATAAAGAAGATTCGATTACCAACACTGTAGAATTAATCGATTCTATCCGACATTACATTTGGGATTTAAATCGGTTTATAACTTACCCCGATAACAGTCAATTACCAGAGAAAGAATATACCATATTGAGTGATTTGTTTGTTAGTTACCAAGACAACCAGAAATCCAAGATGGCGTTACCAAGAGAATTGATGCTGATTATCGATGATATAGCACAACAGAATTGTCATCTCCTAGAATGGGAGGTAAGAATTTGTTTTTTATCAGTTCTTAACTTGGTTTTATTGTAAATACTTTAATTTTAAAGACCCTGATAACGCATCGCAATTGTCCGTTGTCGAATGAAAATATAATTTTGCCACCGGACATGAATTAGTATGTATATCAGGTGTTAAAACTTCCCTTTCGTACCGGACACAATTGTCTGGTGTCAACAATCCCGCAATGAAACACGTGACAAGCACCGGATAGTTGTGTCCGTCGGCTTAATTTAATAATACTTTTCGGCACTGGTGAGTCGACAGAAATGTATCCAGAGCTAAGGACTAAGCTAAAGATTTTCTCGTTGCTATTTTTCTTGACAGAAAAAAGTGTTTTAATTTGAACAACTCCAAAATTAGCCACATTTTAAGCTCATAAATGCCAAAGTACCAAAGACCTATACTATTAATAAAAAAAATATATACAATCTTCAATATTCAATCTATTTGCAATCTTATAATTGTAAGTCTTTATTTCTTAATACTTCGCTCGATTTTTTCGAATTTTCTTGAGCACTTTGTGATTCCATTTTTTCACTGTACAATCTTTGAATTTAATGGGGCTCTTGTTTGCCTCCTGAGTACAAACTTGATTTAAACTTCTTTAAAAAATGCTTATTGTATACACCGTAACCGCCGATTGCCGCGCGGGTACTTTTTGTGTTCGTTTTACCACCCTAAAACCGTCCTAGTTTTTATTTACGCACTTAAAAACAATAGAAAAAAGTGTAAAAAAAGGAATGGAGTTTAGGGTGGTAAATTAATAATAAAGTGGCACGTGCCTGACCACGCGACTACGGTCGAAAAGGTATATTGATAGTTTAGGAAATTGACTTTGTTCACTTTTATCCCCAAAGGTTTTCGGCAATGCATCAGAAGATATGCGCGTAGTTTTAACATGGCGTAAATTAGACCGTAACAATCCAAAGAGAAACGGACGATGGAAATTACGACAATCATCCATCACTAAGCTCGATGACGATGACTCATTGGAAAACCTTGACTTCCTAGATGTTGGATCAAGAAAAGACTCCAAAGGTATCTCCTTCTTCTAAAATCAGATTTTTTTTTTGCTCTTAAAAATTTAATTCGCGGAAAGTTATATCTGATTAATATGCTAATTCGCATCTTCTTTTTATATGAACCAGAATGTACGTGGGAAATTTACCGACAGGAAAAAATGGCTAAGGTTCAAAGATTTATTATATCGCGTAAACACTTCCTTGTATTTCCAGCTTATTATAAAGCTTTCGTATATTCTCTTCTACTGCCTTCTACTCGAACTCGACATTTATATAACAAATTCGAGTAAGAAAGAGGAATATAGCAATAGATTGTAGCAAGTCTTAGAAAATCGATTTAGCCGAAGGTTTATAATTTGATTTTCTTATTGTTTTGTCTCAATTTTTTTTATTCCAGGAGAATCATGGGAGAGCAGACAAAGAGGTGATTCGCGAAGTGGTGGAGGTCGACAACCCTACGATGAAGGCGAATATAGAGGTAGAGGTAAGGGTGATGCTGACAGGGATGATCAGGACGCAGCCCGGAGGAAGCGTAGCTCCCGCGATGAGGAAGCTAGGAAAGACCGTTCAGGATCTAAAACAGGAGCTGAAGATGGTACGTATCGCCGCAGTAAATAAATATAGCAGATACCTTACCTATCGCCTTAGCAAATAAGATCAAAACTTCAACGATACCTCAAATCTCCTTATCATATATTTTGTTACGATTATCTTTTTAATACCAAAGACTTTTGCGGTATATTAAAACCCCTTGATAATCTACTTGTGTAAAAAATGTATTTTTAGATAAATTTTGAATTTCTTTAATCATTATTTAGATTTTTAGCGAATAAATAGGTTGAATTTGTTGATAGGTTTTATAATCAAGATTAGATAAATATATTATGTTTGAATGAAAATCTGGATAACTTGAGTACTTGAAAACAACATCGAAGAGTCTTGTTTCCTCGTGGAAGCATCATGCCAAATGAGAGGCTGCATTGAAAATCGCTAAGAATTTAATTACTTTGCTAAGTAACTTCTTTTCTTGTCTCTCATAGATGATGCTGCTGCCAGGAGGAAGCGAGACCCCTACGATGAGGGGGACTACAAAGGTAGAAGTAAAGATGGTAGTAACGACCCTTCCTCCAAGAGGGAGGGGTCCTCCATCCGGGATGAAAGTGACGAATCTGCTGGAAGAAAGAAGCGAGATCCCTATGATGAAGGGGACTATAAAGGTAGAGGTAAAAACGGCAGTGATGACCCTTCCTCCAAGAGGGAGGGGGCTACTAACCAGGATGGATCAGGTGGCAGTGAGGATGCTGCCGGGAGGAAGAAGAGAGACCCTTACGATGAGGGAGACTATAAAGGCAGAAGTAAAGATGGTCTTGATGATACTTCCAACAAGGAGAGATTAGGCTCCAACCAGGAGGGAGCAAGTGACGCTGAGGATGCTGGTAGGCGGAAGAGGGACCCTTACGAGGAGGGAGAGTACAAGAAGAGTTCTGCTGACAAAGAAAAAAATGAAGAAGCTGAAAAGGTTTGTAAAGATATTTTGCGAATTTTCTGATCTAATTGAAATCTTGCACCTTCCTCCTTGGTTGAATTTCCTGCTGTCTTCATCTTTTTGAGAATCAGAGCACATCGGAAGGGTTTTTACCGCTGAGAGTGGCGTTGTAAACCTTAGAGATTTTTCGATATGGTTGAAAACTTTAAGCAATTACTCTTTGATTAAAGTCTGTTCCAAAAAAATTGGCAGTCCGCACTTCTTTAAACATGATTCATGAGGGAAAAAAAAAGATGGATTAAAAGTAATTCATCGTTGGAAGGATAATTTTAAGTTCATATTCTCAAGAGCAAGGTTAAAAATGTACGGACTGTCAAAAAATTTTTGGAATATACTTTAATACACCCCTGTGTCACAGATCCGCTGGGACCCCAGTCCCCGGTAGAGAAATACCACTGGGAAATTTATTTTGATTTCATCCCCATTCGAAATTCAATGTTTAAAAATGGCACTCCAAAACCATCCCCATTGGAATTCCAATAGGAATATTTATCCTCGCCAAGGGAAAGGCTCCACCGGGGCTTGTAGAAACTTGCTTGGTTAACCAGGCTAATATTTGGAGTAAGCAAATATCGGAAGTTTTTTTTCTAAGGATGAAGATGAAAGTGCAAGCAAGAAAAAGAAGAAAAATCCATTTCGCAAAGCCACCAAAGATGAGAAATTGAAGATGAAGAGGAATCAATTGCAATTATCATTTTCTGTCGATGAAGATGTATCATCTATCAGTGATCTTGGATCAACTACTGGTGATGATGAGGGTGATGGCTTGGGTGAGTTGTGTGTATTTGAAGGTTGATTACTTTGTCCCCCCCCCCCTGGAAGCTTTGAGCCTGATGATGGTTGTGGTGAGTTGTTTTATGTAATTTGCTTTACCACAGACGTAAAAAATTCTTCTTAAGTCCTTGAAGATTTAAGATGAAAACTTCCAAAATACAATGCGCTATTAAAAGAAATCATATACTAGTATTGATTATATTAATTATAGGGTCTTCTGGAGGTAGGTTACGGTATTGAGTAATTAAACACCGTTTAATAGTTCCGAGGCTTGCTAAAATGTTATTTCATGTTTTATGATTGACAGGTGGCGGCAAACGTAAAGCGAGATCGCCATATGACGAAGGAGAATATAAAGAGAAATCTCTTTTGGATAATGAAACCATTCAAGAAAGCGAAGAAAACAAAGGGGCTAATGGACTGACAGGTATACAGTTTACTCTCGCTAATTCGAAATCGAACGGGGTTTCGGATTTTTTCGAAAAATTTAGAAAAAAAAATGTTTAGAAATATTTTAAGAAGCTTTCTCCTTAGCGGGGACTGGGAATAAGTTCGAATTATAGAAAGTCTCGAATAACTGTAACTATATTTTTAATTCTGATATTTCATGTCTCTAACACCCTTGTTGAAAATGGGTGATTTTTTAATAGTTTAGAAAAATCTTGAGTACGCTATAAAACTAGACACCTTCTCGGGAAATCTTCCCAGCTGACACACAACGTTGTTTCAACGTTTATTTAACGTTCTTAACGTCCATATAACGTTAGATGAACGTTGAAACAACGTTGTGTGCCAGCTGGGTTAGAAGATCCTATCGTCTACACAAGATCACTAAAAAAGGGGATTCCAATCTCTACCACCACTTTTTTCCCTGTAAACCACCCTGACTTTCCCGCGTATACTGATCCTCTAACGGACGATAGCATCGTCTAGGGCAATCTCAGCTAGTCTATTTAGTGTATAAAGGAAGATAATATCTGTGGTTTAGAGTCTCTGAGTGGTGGTCTGGCGATTTTTATATTTGGTCACATACAGTGTTGTTACCAATAAGATATAGTCAAAGTCTAAGAGTCGAATCTTTTATGTAGTATTCGAAGCCACGTATTTCATACATAAGGAATCCGTCATCCGAAATGCGGTGCAAATCTTAAGGTCTCGCTTTTTCTTGGTTGGGAATAGTTTAAGATTCGCCTATAGCCTTTAGCTTGAAACTCAATGGTTTTGCACCCCTGTTGCATAAGTTAAATGAATTCTCCCTTTTGAGAATTTTTTTTAAATTTTACAGGCAAAGGCATTGCCATCCTTGAAGATGAAGATCATGCAGGGCGTAAGAGGCGTGGTGCGTACGATGAAGGAGAATATAAAGAACCGGGTCAACAAGGCGAAGGCGAAGACGGTGAAGGCGGTGATGGAAAGTATAAGCTAGGTAAATAGGGCTGCAGTTAAAAAAATGTTGGTTTATTGTCACCCGTCCCTAGATTTTGAAGCTTGTTGGATAGGTCGGGAAAAAATTTGTATTTAAAGATCTTTGGAATTTTGAAAAACAACAGTTCTTTTAAATTTAAGTAATTTTGAAAGGAAAGTGAACTTAAGATAAAATAGGATGGGACCATAAATAAGGGTTTTGATATGAAGAAAGTAATTCTTCTCTAAAATGACAATAATTATTTTGGGGGTCGGCGGGTTTCGAGGGAGGCTCGGAATCTCTCACTATAATCTAAAACAAATTATTTTTCCTGTTCGGGTCGAATTATAGAGACATGAAAAGGAAAAGAAATTGCACAACTTATTTAAACATATTTGAATCTCTCTCTTTCTCTCCCTCTCTCTGTAATCCGAACAAATTAGTTTTCCTGTTCGGATTACAGAGACTGTATTGTATCCCAATTCGTGCCCAGCTGGCACACAACGTTGTTTTAACGTCCATCTAACGTTATATGGACGTTGTGGACGTAAGATAAACGTTGAAACAACGTTGTGTGCCAGCTGGGTGATATTCTAGACGTAATGCTCTATACGCAACCTAAAAAGACCTGGTTTGCCGCTAATTTCGAATTCAAACAATAAAAATTGGGCCAACGTTTAAAACATTACGTCATGAAAATCATATAAATATTGCAGGAAAAGGAAGAGACATTTCACAACTGGATGATCCAGACGATCCAATGAACAGACGAAAACGTGGTGCCTATGATGAGGGTGATTATAAAGAACGAAACAAAGAACCCATCCCTGAAATCGAACCAGCTGAAATGAAAGATTTCGATCCAAGCAGACGAAGCAAGTTTGATGATCAGGTTGGAAATTCTTATAATTTTCCTTTTATAGAGCTTAATGGTTGGTCCCCACAGGCGGATTTAAGACAATATAGCAAGTACGTCGGGCACATGCGATGGAGTGCAACGCTTGTTAAATAAAAAATTAAATTACAATTACAAATCTTTTTCTTGCGACGTGGTCTAAAACTGCCTATGGGTCCCCTATTATGGAAGCACGCATTCGATTTACGTAAGCGATCGTCTCCACAGATTCGAATGCTTACTTCAATAATTGCGGACTTACGTAACTTGTCAAAACATGAAAACTTATGTCTGTCTTTTGATGTATTTTTATGAATCCTTAAAAAATCTTAAGATTACTGAAAACAGTTGTGCAGGTTAGAGATCAAATGGTAAACTTGATACGTCTACTTTTACTGTAACCTAGTAAAGCTCAAATTGCAGATGTATAGAACGATAAACTCGGTATACATTCACTCGCCATCTGGATAACGCTATCACTGTGTCTCACTAACATTCATCCGATTGGTAGTATGAGGGTTTCGATCACAGACTCGCACCGCAACGGACTGAGTTCGAATCCCAAACACTTCCAGCAGGGTGTTAGGGAAATGTGGTGATACCTTTACTCGTATACACGTTTTTTTATAAGAACGTCAAAAAATTTCGAAGCCTTCGGATGTTCTTAGTTTTTTGGATTTGAAGCCTAAAAATGTTCTTAAAATGTTCTTATTTTCAGCATTTTTTGAGCATTTTGATGTAATTTCTTAAGAAAATACATGTTTTTAAGTCTCCAAAGCCTTAGAATGTTCTTAGAATGTTCTTAAATTTTTGGGCTTCGAAGCCTTATGTTCTTATATAGTTTGTTCTTATAAAAAAAAACGTATATCTTACTAAGCTCCTTTATAAACAATAACCAAGTTCCGATATCTCAATGGCGGTGTTATCAAACTTGGGGGGAACGTTAATATGTTTATAGACTAAGAGTCTAAAAGTATTCAAGCCCAAGAATAACCTGATAATATTCCCTATTAATTTCAGCTATCAGAGGCAAGTCTGGACGTTTCTATAGAGGAAAGATTGGCTGAAGTGGAAACTATTGAAGATATCAACACACGAAAAGAAGCCATGAAAGTGCTTGAAATAAAACGTCACCGATTGTCAATCGACGTTGATAATGCACAAGTATGTACAATTGACGCTGTTTAATTTGATTCTCAAAGGGAATTGGATTTTCAACGGTATATAATATGACATATTTTGGAGACAAAAAATTTTTCCTTGCCTGGGAGGCATTCTGTTCTGTAAAATACACAAAGAGGTGTTCCGAAGTGGGTTAAGGCTTAAAATGTTTCTTACCCCCTAAGGTTACCACTGCGTACCAAATTTCATGCTTTCTACTCAAAAAAAGCACAATTGCATTCTTTCTGTGCACACTTTCCCTGGACTATCATCGAATAAGAAGGGGAGCGTATCGAATATAGTAGAGGAGCGTATCGAATCCAATAGAGAGCCGTTTATGAATACTTTGCGTCGATATATTATCAAATAATTCAATATTATCGAATAATGGAGCGTATCGAATAGTAGAACAACGAATTAGACAGACTTGACATTATGTTTAGAATTAAGGTTGTACGGGTCATTCAGTAGAGTTTTCATTTCCTTGATAATATGTTTGCTTTTACTTAGCCTCTGATTAAAATGAATAAGGCTAATTTGTGAGGCTTGCACCATTAGCTTCCAAGCCTGAGGCGCTAGACTCAAGAACCCTGGATGGGAAATGAAGCCACTTATTTCCCATCAAGAACGCCCGTGCGTGGTTTTTACACAAATGCTGGATTGAAAGTAAAATCTATCGCTAGATTTAAAAAAATGCAGTCCTCAAAAACAAAGCAACCGCTAGATACTATCCGTCTTCATGATTGCGGTGCGTTCTAGGCGCGTTCTGGATGGGAAATAAGTCGTTTCACTTTTTCTTGCCTACGAAAGGTTAGAGATTCTACTCTAGCCCTTCGTGCTTTAATCTCAATGACTTGAACTGATGAATAATGAGTCAGATCAAGAAATAACCAAAGTTCTACGTCATACAAAATTACATTAAATTTCAATTCAATTAAAATCAAACAAAAATATCTTCAAATTATAATAAACCAAAATACACTTCAGAAAAAATCGTCAGTTGGGCATCAAGGTGTGATGATGAATGATTCATATTGTAAATTGGCTGTCGAACTCGATTAGCTTTAAAGCTACAATCAAAGTCATAATATTTGAGAAAAAAAAGAAATGTTCACCGGGAAGTTTTGAAACTACAATCGATTTGTAAGTGCTCTAAAGTAGGTTCGAAGGGTAGTGTTATGATGTTTCAACGCTAGACTTAAGTCCAAAAGTTGAAAAATAGTTCAATAAGGCTCAGAATATAGCCTGGAAGTCTGCCAACCCCTCCCAAATTGAAATATTAGATTAAATTAAAGAGATACCCCAAAGTCGACTTTCTCGCCGGAACTTTAAATCTTGAAAAACGTTAAAATAAGCAAAATTCTCAATATATTTCAACCATGATTGTAGTACAGATTTGTACACATTTTTCGACTTTAAAGAATATTATACATCAACATACATTAACATACAGAGCTTTCGGCTACAAAGCGCACGGCTATTGGCTCAATCCCTGAACGGGTGATACTTAGACACATCACATCACAACAAATTACATTTTCTCACCTGAACAGAGGACGGTATTTTGGTGTTTTTACCGTCGTCGAGCAAAATGGACGGCGATTTTGGAGACATGTCAACTTTGCTTCATACCATCTTCTTCAATAGACGATATCGGCTTTCCGAATTCTCCCCGAATGATTACCCATGATGCATTGCGCAAAAAATTCACGGAAAGTCAATATCGTCCGTGAATTTTTTGTGCAATGCATCATGGGTAATCATTCGGGGAGAATTCGGAAACCCGATATCGTCTATTCATCTCGAATACATAAACTCGCTACTTACCTATTTTATTTGATTCGCACTTTTAGGATCCTTTACTCAATGGAGTCATCAACAGTTTAACAAATGGCCACAGTGAAGAACACAAACTCGGTGCTAGAGAACTCCGCGAAAGTAACATGTTATCACTGGCTGTCGATACTGGCACTTATGGCGAGGACGATGCGCCAATGCAAAAGAAATTCGAATTACCGAAAATTGCAATCAAAGATAAAATTATTGAGGAGCCAGATATTAATAAGCATGGAAGTGTTGCACGATTAAAACCTACAATGTATAGTGACTCTGTCACAGGTAAGTATTCTCGACTCTCCGATTTCCTGATTTAAATCTTTATTCTGTCTTAGAATCCCGGGGAAGGGGGGCACTCATATGGTCCGACCTACGGCATGTGCCGCCCTCAAAGGTAGGTTTTTCGAGACCCATGAAATGCACTGTAAGGGTGTACTTTTGATAGAGTGCACTACAAATGTCTTCTTTTAGCTGGATACACTGTAAGGGTGTGTTTGTGGGCTGCTGAATTGCAAAATCTGATGTATCTTTACAGTTTTGATTCACACCAATTTCAATTTGTTTTGCATATTGTGTCGACATCTCAGACTCACTTTTAGGTGGCTTCAGCTAAATAAGATATGAAATCAAACTGCACTGGAAGGGTCAGAAACTAACGGTAAAATGCACTGTAAGGGTACCTTTCCACTGCTCAAGTTCTGCACTGTAAGGGTCCAATTTTGAAAGGCAATTTTTTTGGTGGCACATGCCGTCGTTTAGAAATACCCCCCCCCGGGCTTAGAATACAGCTTGAACCCCCTAACGGCCTCCTTTTTGGATGACGTCGAATTGCAAAGGTGCTCCTAAATGCTCCTCAGATCACTAATTTTGGTGTCCTCTCCTTTCCACCGCAACTACCTATAAATCGAACAAATTAAACATTTTGTCGGAGCTCGTCTTAGCGAGAATTAACTGTATTTAAATATTAGATGATTGTGTGCAGTACATGGCCCCCGTCACCAATTTTCTTTGTCGCCCAACCATGGTAGGCGACATATTCTTTTAGCCCCCTTAATTCGATTCGCACGCCGGGGGTCATACAGTGACTCTGCCATATGTACTTTTTCTTATCTTTTCCCTTTTCCTTTCTTTCATTCATATAGCAGTTCAAAAGAAAATGGCGGCTTTCATTCAAAAAAAATTTCTTGTCGTAGACCCCAGGAGAACAGACCAGCCTAAAAACTGACTAAAAATCATTAATTAGTTAAGTTAAAGTTAATTAGCAGTTAAATCTCTAATATAATCACGGAGAATCAACTTTTCTTTCCAGATTTGACCTTTCCAAATTTCCTTTAACAGGTTGGGAGAGATGTGTGGACTGCAAATACAACAGTTTTTGTGACGATCTTGTCCATAAATCAGAATATATGGCTATTTTGTTGAATGATCGAGAAAACGATACAGTGGATACTGAAGGTACGAGAAAAAGTTTTAGTACAAATGCCTTTATTATTGGTTTGAATAAACGAGGCAGTTTTCATAAAATACATTGCTTCAAAAGTTCTTTGTTTGAAAAATTATACTAAAGCTATGAAAGAAGAATTTAGAACAAAAGATTTTCTTTTGTCCGAACAAACAATGCCATAAGTTTTAGTAATTGGCAATTTACATTTAAAAATACTCTAAAAATGGTATTATTAGGTTCAGTTATCAAATTCCATGATGGTGATATTCTTTAGCATATTCGTAATTTATTTGGCCAATTTCATCATCAATATTCTTATTCATGATATGCACCATTGCAATGTCTTCCACGGACCCAACAGCTGATTGGTTGAAAGTGACGTATTGACTGATTTTACGTCACTTACAAACAATCAGCTAGTGGGTCCGTGATGTAATGTCAGTAGACATCGCAATGGTGCATATCATGAATAGAGGTGTTGATATGTATACTATATCTCGTCCTTCCATCCACGCAGATTGCAAATGTAACGTATGTAACGGCGGTGCTGTACACAACGGATGCGTATACCGTGAATTGTTACGTTTAAAGACTGAATACCGTCTTTTTGATAAACGTAACTTATGTCTATGTTCAACGTGTATCCCGTTCAAATACCGTAAAGTATGTTTACGTCAAGAATTACGTAACTTGAGACGTGAAGGTGTTGACCTGTACTACCGGTGAGTTTTAAATTTATGTTAACTAGTTTTTTCGTATATTTGGGGAGTCTTAGGTTTTGATAAACTAAAGGGAACTGCAACGTAAAATATGATTTTTGCCTTTGGCGCCCTTTTTTACCCCTGTCCTATAAAAATTAGAAAGATTTTTGCCTGTGTCGCTAGTTTTTCCAAAGCAGCTCGACATATTACTTTGTTAAAAGCTCAAAATGATTTTTAGGCGCTTCATATTCTTTTCAGTCGAGCTTACGACGGCGATAAGATAAATTGTTTATCTAAGTGAGACCATCCATTCTTTTCAGCTTGACTTACCACGGCGATGATGGCAAAGAAGGTTATCATCCAAATATTAATGATTATTACGTGGAATCTGACGAAGAGGAGGAAACTGAAAATCATCCTTTCTCAGGAGTCAGTTTCAAAAATGTTTTGTGTCTTGATGATGTCGATATGGAACTTACAAACGAAGATAAAATTAATTTCAGGTTAATTCTCTTTGTTTTATAAAAAATGGAATATGTTTTGTGTCTTGACAAAATAAGATTAATTTCAGGTAATTGGAAGTATTAATGAACAGGAAGAACTATTTTTCTTATTGTGAGACACTTTCTAGTTTGAAAATGCATACAGGTATCCATTTTGCGTAAATGCAGCTAACATAAGACGTACTGATTCAATCGTATAATATTTATTTACAATGTTGTTGTTTTTTCACAGGAATTGTGTAGACTGTTCATTCAATGGATTTTGTGATGATTTACGTCATAAGAAGCTTTTTAAACTTCTTTTACGTTTGGATGTTGAGGAGTTTGATGATCTAGATGATGATTGCTCCTGTCTCGTCTGCGAATTCAAAGGTTTGATTTTGTGTTACTACACAGTCCTGCTATTCACTTCCAAGCCCAAAGGGCTAGACTCGAGACTCCTGGATGGGAAATGAAGTATTTCCGAGCATGGTTTTTACACAAAAATTGCAAGATTTCAAAAAATGCAATTAACAAAAACAAAGGAACCACTAGAAATAATCTGTCGTCATGATTGCGGCGCGTTCTAAGTGCGTTCTGGAGGGGAAATAAGTGGCTTCACTTTTTCTTGCCTGGAAAAGGTTAGAGATTCTACTCTAGGCTTTCGGGCTTTAAACTCAATGACTCCTGCCTCACAGCTCCGTTGAAACTTTTATCCACAGGGGGGGGGGTAAAATTTTTTACCGATGTTCTATTGTTCCCAGCTCAAAAAATTCCGAGTGGGGTTATTTTAGCTTTGGATTGCGATCTTTTAACATTCAATTTTAAATGGGAAATGGGAATGAAATGGGAAATGGGAATGAAATGACAGGTTAAATTCCCCGTGATATTGAAATTGTACTGCATTTTTCCCACCTGGGATGAATTTTCCTGTGGGCGGGGGTTCCACCGGGTCTGTGACACAGAAGTATTATTACTCAGGACCTAATGTTGACAGCTGCTTGCATCCTCTAACAAAACTTTGCTCCTTATTTTGTACATGTTTTTTTATAAGAAAATGTCTACCCCTTTATCAGGCTCGTATTATGCTTAGTATTCTATTGTTTTCAAACAATAGAGCTATTGTTTAGATACCAAAAACTGAGCCTGCATATGCTTATAGACGTTATACTTTTAAAAGAAAAAAACATGTACTACTTACGCTTTTGAAGAAGTGTATTATCCTTTAAAATCAATTATCGACTTTTCAGGCTCTGCACACAGTGGATGCGCCCGCCGTGAGATTATCCGACTCAAGTACGATTTCTTGTTGTACGATAAACGTAACCTGTGTTATTGCCCGCAATGTATTCCTTTTCGTTATCGATCAATGTGTTTACGACAAGAAATGAAGTTGCTTCGACGACGTAAAAATGTGGACTTGTATTGTAATTTGTAAGAAGAATGAGCCGTCGTATGAAAAGTAATCCAAGTTTGTCGCAACTTGTGAGCTCAATAAACCTCGCAAAATTATAGATTCGTAACACAGTGGAGTCTCTTTAACTCGCATCTCTGTAACTCGAAAGTCTCCTTAAATTAACTCGAACAAGTTTTATGGTCCCTTTAGTTAACAATGCCTTATAAACGTTACTCCGTAACTTGAAGTTTCTTTAATTCGAACCCATTCGTGTTTCCCGTGCGTTTTCGAGTTATGAAGACTCCACTGTACCCCGAGTTGATTGGACGAGTGTTAAATGGTGTTAATTTGTAAGGCCTCCTCCTGGACATTCCTGGCAAGCTCGACCAGGCACCCAGTTGAAAATAATGGATATAAAATCGAGTACACCGTGAACTAAAATATTACAGCAAAATCACAACAGACTAACTAAAATTTATATGAAAATATATTGGCGTATTTCTAAGTATTTCATTTTTTTCAAAGTTTCCTTTTAAAAAATCAAACTCGAGTCCCTATTCAAAGTTGCAATAAATAAATGCAAAATATGTTCTTTACATATACAGTTGATACTCTCTAATTCGACTTTATTTGATAAGATTAAAAGTCACTGTCAATAATAAACTCTCATAAACACGACATTACACTATGCGCTCCCTTTATTCGATGAAAATCCCTTGAAAACCGAATTAGAGAGCGTCAACTATACATAAATCTCATTGTTTTGGGTATAACTGCTCAAGGGCCGAAAAATACCTCAAGTCCAACTCCCTAAATTAAGTCAAGCTTTTTTTAAGGTGTTGTTTTTTTTCTTTAGCATTTTTGGTTGTAATTAGTTTGTAGCATAGTGACTATTATGAAAATATTTTTTGTAAAAATTTGTTTCTCCCTTTTTTGTGATACATTATTTTATTTGGCAAGAATTGTTTCTAATGTAGTACTCACTGCCTTAAAGCAGTACCTATAATATAGACTGGCACGCCAGTCGGGCTGGAACGGTATCACGCGGGAAAAGTGAGCGTAGGATTAATAAAATTTTGTCGGCGGCAAGGACCAACCAACAACCAGCTTCTCACCAACTTTTGCTCGTTCTCCTACGCAGCCCCTATTTTAGCAAACGCCCGCCACCTTTATGTTTCCGCCCTCTGAATGATTAATTAACAGTTTAGTTTGCTAGTCTACCTATAATATTGACTTTTATAATATCATACAAACAGGGCAGTCAATGAAAAATCTCGTATAGTAAAGATTACATCATTAATAAATAGCATAATTAGTATAATAAATAAATTCTCAATTCTCAAAACCTTGGAAAAACATACCAAAATTTTGAAAATTTTGGAGTTTATAAAGAAATGAAAATAAAAATGTACTGTACATCAAATTAAATTTTATTCTTATTTCGATTTTTGGAATTTCAGGGTCGGTCGGGCCCGTAAAACAAATCAAATTGGTCTCGCCTTATTTAACTAATAAACGGGATCCTTTAGCTTTTGAATAGTTTGAAGGTTCTTTTTAGTAACAATACAGGTTGTACTGAAAAGTGATTTTAATATCAATTAGCCTCCGTCTCGGAAGAGGACTGGGCCCGAACTTGCGGACGTTTTCACAGTTTCACTTTCGTTTTCGGCTATACGACAGCGTTTTCAAGCAGAAAGCAGAGGAAATCTGTGAAATTATGGCAGGGAATGCTAACCTATTTTTCCAGTGTTTCTCAAGATTGGAGCAAGATTATTGTTCTAGAAAGTTCATAAAGGGCTAATAGCATCAGATTAGTATAATTTCATCAGAAGAAACATTTACTCCAAAGCTCCTTATTGATATGTGAAGGCTAACAAAAATAGCAATGTCCTCCATCAGAACAACTTTAACATAAGGGACAAGGACAGTCAAGAAGTCTACTTTGTTGAATATTTGCACAAATAAGCACACAATAAAGTGTACATGTATATTTGTCCAGAAAGAACTGGCATGTTGTTTGCTTTGTTTTGGTGTTTAAAAATATGTACTTATCAGTCCTAAAAAAATATAAATTCGAATATAATGAGGGCAATGAGTCTGGTTAAATGTTACTATATTTACAAGAAAGGATTACTGAAAAAATACTACTGTATGTACTACTGATGAACTAAACTCAAAAACTAAAACTTTACCATAAATTTACATTACGACAATTTAAAAATCTATCTTTAATAGGAACAAAGAAAAAAACGTGGCTCAAAGTTTTAAAAACAGAGCTAGTCAGAGCTTCAATTCAGTAGGTATAGAGCTTTCAAAATGTGAAAACAGACACTGCATTGGTTACTACAAGACAAACTATCCACACGGTTTTTTCGATTCATGAAAAAAATAAAGTATTTATCAAAAAAAGGTTCTCTTTTTTTTTGGTAATCAATTCAAACAAACAACAATCAATATAACAGTTTTTTGAAAACCATCCCACAGTGTAAACATTATCAACCAACTAAACCCACACCGCCAGAATTGTAAAAATAAGTCAATATAATTTCTATCAACAATTTCTCGTAAAATGTTTTTTTTTCAACATTCTGATACCAATCATGGCTGGAGGCATCATTTGTAGAGTGACTGTGTGGCATTTCATTGCCATACCAAACATCAACCAAACAAAACTGACGCCAAGCCAAATCTGTCGATTAAAAGTTTCCATGAAAATTATAATTGAAACTTATCTCGTAAAATGCTTTTTTTCAACATTCTGGAGGTGTTCAAAGTTAGAGGTGTCATATGTAGAGCCAAGAAATACATGAAAAGTCATTTCCTATCCCATTTGCCATGAGATATATGAGTCAACAAATCAAACAAAAACCAACAAATCATGTCTCTTCACTTTCATGTCACATCGTGTTTATATGGGGTATCAGAAAGCCAATCCACAAGAAGAGCCATCTTCCTTTATTATGGTGTTCCAAAACTATTGGTAGGTTGTTTGGAAGTAAAGAAACCCACACAGTTTGTTTTATTTTGAAGATTTAACTTGAAAACAAACTGCATCTTTCCAGCAGAAACTCGTGTTCCAACCTGCTACATAACATTGGTCAGTCGGGTCTGCTACTAGCACGTAATAGTTTTATTATAGCTGAGATTGAGAATCCGTAGGTAGAACTTGTAACATGTATTATGTGTATTATTATGTCAGTCGACTTGAATGATGATACATTACTTACATTTCACTGGATGCATTGTCGCTGTGACATTATCCGCAAAATTTTCCGACCGCGTTCTGAGACGGAGGCTAATGGTGCTCTATGTTTATTTGATATTCCGATGGCGGTTTGGCGGCCACCCACGCTAAAGCTCTGAAGAAGCGGGCCAAACTAACCATCGGAGAGGAAACGTAGTCGTCCTTTGATGTTACCGCCTGCCTAGATTTGGTTGGAGGACTGGAATCTAGCACAAGATTTTTGTGCTGGATTCCAGTCTTCTATTTGATTTAGAGGAAACTGATACTGAGAAAAACCTACCGCAGTTTGATCCGGTTATGTAAAAAACGAAAGTGAAACTGAAATGCAAACCTTTATTATTGCACTCAGTTTATCAGTAATTATGGCAGATGAAACTAACAAATTCAGCAGATCTTCATTTCAAAAATGTGTTATAGGTTTGTTAAATCAGTATGGGTTGGGCTTTCATAAGCTTAAAAGTGCTCAAGAAAACTTATTGTTTAATTATTTAAGTGGACATGATTGTATTGGTGTACTGCCAACAAACTATGGAAAGTCAATAATTTTCCACCTCATACCTGGTGTTTACAAACTTTTCCACCCAGATGCTAACCCCTTCCCCTCCACTGCTCCATTTAGTTTAAAGCCCGAAGGGCTAGAGTAGAATCTCTGACCTTTCTCAGGCAAGAAAAAGTGAAGCCACATATTTCCCATCCAGAACGCGTCTAGAACGCGCCGCAATCATGACGATGGATTGTATCTAGTGGCTCCTTTGTTTTTGAGGACTGTATTTTTTAAATCTAGTGATATATTTTACTTTCAATCCAGCGTTTGTTTAAAAACTGCGCGCGGGCGTTCTGGATTGGAAATAAGTGGCTTCATTTCCGTTCCAGGAGTCTCGAAAGGCAATGCACTGCGCAGAAAAATGATTCCTGGTTTGAAAATTCTTTTACCATTACAAAATTTATCAAGATCTCATCTCCATTGTGAGAGCTATTGTGATTTCGAAAATCCCTACTGGGTTTTTGCAAACAGGTAATTTCCACAAATTTCTGTAAATTCCGAACGGGTATTTTCCACAAATTTCTGCTGAAAAGAACGAAAAACGGCTATAAATTTACTGAGACAGGGATGTGAGAAGCGGGAATGATTCAAAAAATTTGGCAAATTGAGAAAATCTATCAAATAAAATCATGTCCCAAGGGTAACCATTCATGTCGTAAATGACTTTCATGCGAAAAATCAAATTTTCTATATGATTTGAGACAATGGTATGATAATGTTGTTGTATTAATGATGTTGTATCACTGTGGTTTAGTGTTGTGACACTTTGGTGGTGACTTTGGTGTTGGTAAGATGTTGAAATTTCTCGCTACATTTTTGGTGGTTGGTTTAAATATGATCAACGTATTTGGTAAGTATTACGTATAGATCTTCGTTAATTTTATAATTACATCCCTGTCTCACAACCCCAGTACCCCGGTTGAACTTTTTTCTTCAGTGAGGATAAAAATCCCAATGGGAATGGAAATTTTATTGTTCCAAGTTTAATAAATTCAGTGGAGATAGTTTTAGAGTGAAATGTTTAGACATTGATTTTCGAGTGGGGATGATATCAAAGTCGATTTCCCAGTGGGGCTGAAATTCCAGAGTATTTTCCCACTGGGGACCAAATTTTTGCCAAGTTTTCCAGTGGGGATGGGGTCCTAGTGGGTCTGTGATACAGGGGTGTATAATTTCTCGAATCTTTCTGTAGATTCGGAGTAAAAAAACATACCTAGAGCTTGATCACTTTTTGAATTGGAAATTTTTTATGTTCTGCAGAAAGTGTTGATTGTAGTGTTATATTTTTTTAATATTGAAGATTAAAGATGTTTTGGAATTTTTTACCGGATTTTTGACAATTTTTACATTTTTTGAGAGTTTTAAAAAGTTTAGGGTTTTATTTTGGAGTTTTGGAGTCTCATGTTTTTTTTGTGATTTTTTTAGGATTTTTGGTATTTTTTTGGTATTATTTCTTTACATTATGTAATAGAAATATTTTCATATTTTGTTGGGGAAATTTGAGATATTTCCGAGATTCTGAAATTAATTTGTAATTTATTCCTTTGTTTAAACAGTTTTGAGTGATTTGGGAAATAGGGCATCTAAAATGTAAATAAAAGGCATTAAAAGAGGAAAGATCTATTTTCAAAAGATTAATTCCATTTCTAGACCTTTTTGTAAACACGATACCATTGTGACTTAAAGTGGCGAAAATATTACGCAATGACAAATATATCCAATAAATCAAGTATAGCGTCTCGATACTTCTTTAGGCGAACGCAACAGTCTATACACCTTTTTGACCGTAGCCGCCAATTGCCGCGTGGACGTTTTACCAGCCTAAAACCGTCCCAGTCTTTTTTTCGCACCTATAGACAATAGAAAAAATGTAAAAAAAGGATTGGATAAAGTTCAGGGGGATAATCAAATAATAAAGTAGCGCGCGTCTGACTGCGTGACTATGGTTGAAAAGGTGTATTGCAGAAAAGCTTGTATCTGCATAAATAAATACTCCACCACTTCAGTGGATGCAGTGCCGTAGCACTGGGGGGGGGGGGGGGGCTATGCCCCCCCCCCCCAATAATTTTTTCAAAAATGGTTATTTTGCAAAATGCTAAGTTTTTCTTTTTTAATTTGTCATAATTGTCTTTATGTGCATGTTTTGAGTGTATTTTTAAGCAATCTAGAGCTCGAATTTTCAAAACCCCCCCCCCTCGGGCCAAATCATGGTTGGCCCTCGCGGTGTCACTAAACTTCAGCCCCCCCCCCCAATATGAAAATGCTTCCTACGGCACTGTGGATGTAAGTAAAAAAGGCAGGAAATTGAATATTATCTATAAATAAGTTTGTTCAAATTGGCACAATAACATTCTCCCGAATTACAACGCAATTACGTTGGAATCATCCTGCGCGAAGTCCTATAAAGTATTAGCTCGAGTATTAGGGTTTTATTTCCGTAATACGGAGCTGCTGGAGAAATTTGATATGCTTTGGTCAATAGGTCGTCGCGTTCTCCCAAACAACTATTGCTTAGTGCTTTATTTTTTGCCTTTATTGGTGACTTATGTAACGTTTTGCCGCTAATTCAAAATGAGAGCTTAATCCAAAACCTCTTTAACATATAGAATATTATCATTTTTAGGTCAGTACCATTCAATACAATGCGAGTTTAACAAGTTGACCATTATCATTCCCAAAGAGGAGTCCACAATCTTTCCTGAAAATGATATTTCTCAATACAATATCTCATGGAATGATCCTACTTGTGGGCCGAGTGAAAAATCCAATGAAACGCATTTGATCATGGTGGCTGATTATTCGTCTTGTGGCACTGAAGCTGTGGACGATGAAAATGAAATCATCTTTAAAAATACGGTATGTACTTCTACACGCTTATTTTATAAGAACAAGTAAATTTTGGCTCAAGCTAGGCTGTTCTTAATTTTTTGAAATTTTCAGGCTTTAATGCTCTTATGATGTTCTTAGTACGTTTAGTTTTTTTACTTAAAACTGAAGATGGGTTTAAAATCTGTTAAAATCAGCACTTTTTTAATAATTTCGGAAATCTGAGGCTCAGATTGTTCTTAATTTGTTCTAAGGTTTTGACTAATTTTCAGCCTCGTGTTTTTTATAAAATTGTTCTTATAAGGAAATGCGAGTATGGGAGCAATGAATCAATGTAAAAAATTTCTGGAAGAGCCGTATTCGAAGCAAATTAATTTTCAAAGTGAAGAAGATAGGATATAATAGTTTTTATTGCATCAAATTTTGTCGAAACAAGTTCTGCTCACCTTTTTTCGGACATACTGTAGGATGGCTACACTTTCTCATTCCCAGGGTCACTTTACAGCCGAAAAAAAACATAGTGTACAAAAGTAGCAATTTTTTAAGCGGTCACTCTCGAGGCCGTTTTGTGTTGTCCCGGAAGGGGGGTACTTAGGCAGAATTAGGTACGGGGACGTGCCGCTGATCAGGGTCTCTTTTTTCAGAGTCTAGAGATATCTGACAGGGTCCCAAATTTACCAAACATTCGTATCTGACCGGGTCCATTTTTCAAACTCCAACGGCACGTCGGTCGTCAAGGTCAGTGCCGTATTTGCCGATGTCCGTGGAAAAAACAGCAGAAAAATTTGCCATGAAACGTTTCCCAAGGATAAAAAAGTCATCTAGCAGTACATTTACGTTTCAAGCGAACGTACAAAAAATTCTTCCTTTATCAGGTCCACATAGCAAAGCCTTCAACTTTATCATACACGAATCCAGGGCTAGAAACTGTTGGCACCTTTGCAACATATAAAGTAATATGTATACTTCCAAAGATTACTCTGAATGTCACGTGGGCGTATGCAATCAATGTCATTGGTCAAGAGTCCTTTCAGATGGTCGCTTCAGAGACAAGTAAGTGTGCTGTCCCGGACACTGAGCTCGATTACCGTGCCTGAAAACTGCTATGCGAGACCGGGACTCCTAGCACCAGAGGGTAGAATATTAGATTTATAAAGCCCGAAGGGCTAGATGTCGTGCTTTTGCTGGAAAGTATGCCGTGGTTAGGGAGGGAGGAAATCTTACCTAGGTTACATGACATTACAATAAAATTTCAGCGCTTGACAAATAAGAAGCTTTGCGGGTTTTCGAAAACAATGGCAGCAATATTTTTGCGATATTCACTTTTTTTTGCTTGGAAGACCTTAAAGCACGATATCTGGCCCTTCAGGCTTTACAAAAATCTGTGGTTAGAATCCATCATTTTGACCACGTTCGAAAGATGACGATGATGGTGATGATGATGGGCGGAAGAGTGTTTCTCCTATAATTTTTGGTATCTTAAAGTTTGCTCAAATAAACCCTGTCTCGCAGCTCCGTTGGAGCTTCTTCCCACAGTTGAATTTTTTATGGAGATCTCAACGGGGATAGAAATTTTATTGTTCCCAGGTGGGAATGGTTTTTGAGTTCAATTTCTTGCCGATTTTGAATTGGGATGAAAACAAATCAATTTTCTAGGGGGGGGGAGGGCTGAAACTGCAGGGTATCTTTCCCACCAGGAAAGAAATTTTGACCTAATCTTCAAGTGGGTAGGGGGTCCTCCCCTGGTCTCTGATGCAGGGGTGTCAAAGTCCATCGTTTCCAAAAGAATCTACATCATATTTTACCAGAATTTAACCAGAGTTTTTTACAGTAAATAACTTATTTTTTGGTTAAAATTATTCCCTTCTTTGAAAATCAATAATCCTTTAAATCCCTTAAACAGTATTTTTCTATTCCCAGCTTCAAGCGGCAAGTTCACTGTTTCAATAAACCTCTATAAATCATCCGAATTCAATCAAAAGTTTACGTACCCGGCTGTTCTGGATATGATCGATCGTTTCAATTTGGAAATCGAGCTTGAAAGTGCTGCGGATTTATTTGTAGTTCCACAAAGTTGTTACGTGACACCTGGTGCTGATCGTACTAACCTTATCAGGGAAAATATTTTCACAGAAAGGTATATCTACCTGATCGGCTCTTTTTATACCAGTCCTCATTTAGCTCCAGCTCCAGCTCCAGCTTGAATTTTCCATCTTAGCCCGGCTCTTTTAATTTTGATCCCTTACACCGGCCCTTATTACGCCTGCGACGAAAAAAATAGCGATCATGTATGTGTAAAAAGGGCCGATAAGGTAGTTGCTACATCTGTTCAATAATGAGCAGGACCATTAGTTACGGCATTATTAATTATTTTTCTTTGAATCTTTTTCAGGTGCCATAATAATCATCATCACAGATTCAGATTACAACCGTCAGCTCAAAACACCAAGAAATTCCGATTTTCATTAAATGCTTTCCGATTCAAAAACTCGAATGGTATGGTCTACATTCATTGTTCAACACACATTTGTTTGAAAGGTAGTAACGATACAAAATGCGAATTTGGATGTAGACGGAAAAGACGATCTGAAGATTCAAAGTTTGTTGATGTTTTGAGTAAAGATTACGTCATTCGAACTGGATTGATTATCGTTACATCATCATCGTTGTCAAACAATGAAGGTAAAAATATTAAAAAATAAATATAAATATTGTAGTATAGTCCCAAGTTTTAACGAAAATGCACAGTAATTCATTACCTCAAATCATGGATGAGCCAATTGGAGCCCACAAACTGCGCATGCGTTCTTTTAAACCGTTAGTGGTTAAATAGCGTAAAGAGTTAAGGGAAATGAATCGCTAGGCGTGGTACAGTCACTTTCAGTCGGGGTTGTGGATGGTAAATTATGTCGTTCTTTATTGTCGTTTTTTCGTTTTTAGTCGTTTTTTGTCGTTTATATTCATTTCTCGTTTTTTCTTCGTTCTTTCATAGTCTCTTTATGGTGGTCTCGTTTTAGCACTTCCACACCCTCATAAATTAAAAGGAAAGTTGGTTCTTCACTGCTTCCCTTCAAGCTGACTCCTTTCTTCGAAGGTTTGATAAGAAAGTGACGTATCAGTTCGTTCTCTAAATTGATTTTCGCTAAAAGAGAGAATATTGGAAGTTTTCTTTAAAGAATATAGGAAAGGTTGGGATAATAATTTGGGTTGGGATAAATTTGAAAAGAGAGGTAAGCCTGAAGGTAAGTAAGCAGTGACAAAGTTGTTAACTGTGTTTACCGTTTTTTTCGTAACTCTACCGCTGCTATTTTTCCGTAGCCGCAAATAGCGGCGTGAAACTTCGCGTTTACATTTTCCTGCGTTTACCTCCATTTAAGGGCTCTGACCATAGTCAGAAAATTGATTTTAGTATCTGAAACATAAAAGTTATGTTTTAGATTCTTTAACACTTTTAACAAAGAATTGCCTTTATAAATTGCTTTTTAATCAAATCCCTTAAGAGTAATTAAGAACTTGATTGCAAAAATGACGTTATGAACTTTAAAAAGACGTTAATAATATGTTGCATCACCTTCTTTTATAAAAAGTGCTAAGTTTTAATGGGTAATTAACCTTTTTGTTTCGAACTTTTTTCAAACTGTCCGCAAAGAGTTGAACTATTTTAAATTTTGCGGAAAATTTTTCTAAAAAGATGTGTCAAAAGTTATAACTGTTTTTTTAAGCAAAATCCAGATGAAAAATTGATGAAAAACCACTATTTTGAAGATTTCGAGACAAAGAAGCATTTACAAAAATTTTCCGCAAAATTTTTTATTGTTTGGTAAAAGATACACCATTTACTGCGAAAAAATTTCAAAATGTTTTTTCTTCGCCGAAACTAAGCTCTTCAAAGTTGAAATACTCTTCCTCGCAAAAGTCTTCATTTTCTTCTTCATCAAACTTTTTCAATGCAATTTTTGAATTTTCAGATTCAGGAATAGTTTGTCTAATAGAAAATGTATAACATGCCATAGTTTTGTTGGTTACATCAGTCAGAAAACACATTTTAAACACGGCAATTATGAAAAATTCACTATGGTCAGAGCCCTTAACACATATTAGCATTTTCTTTCGAAAGTCTCATAATTTATGAATTTTCCTAAAATAAAGCTAGCTCCTTTTTTTCGGACACACTGTAATAATGTAATACTATTTTAGAGGAAACAAAGCTCGCAAATCCATCACTCGACGCACACAAGAACGGAACAGTCTCACAGCAGAGCATTATCAGTCATACAAAATATACCAAGATTTTAATCATAACTGCTTCTTCATTTGCGTTGTTTATATTTCTCGGTACTGTGGTTTTTGTATGTTATCGAAGAAGCGCCAAAATGAGTAAAAGAAATGTCATGGTTACTGCTGATGATAAAAGAACAGAATAGCTTTTCGACTGAGCGCTGCAGATGACAAAGTCAAGACAATGAAATTCAACTTCCATGGCTTGAATCGTTTAAATTTCATGAATTTCATAAATATTGTACTTTGTCTAATTATTTTTTTGTATTTAATATTAATTTGATCAATAAAAAATATTATCTCAATATCTAAAAGTCTCGCCATATACGGACCTCACTGACCCAATATATCCCTCAAAGGTCGTGTAACAAATTCATTTTTATCGAATAATTTCTTTGTTTTAACAGATTGAATCCCAAGCACAACACACCATACCCCGGGGGGTACTTAGGCAAATGGAGGGTACGGTATGTGTCGCCCTTAAGGGTAACTTTTCTGGATTTCCAAAGTCCCGCTAAGGGTTGGAAAAATCAGAAAATTAAATTTATAGGAAATAAAAATAGGAAAATCTCGACTTTTTACCCCCAGAAAGATCAAAGTTTCGTCAAAATTGGTCGAATTTGTCCCAATAAGAGTCGTAAAATTCACAGTTTTCTCTTTTTTAGTCCCGGTAAGGGTCCAAGGGATGAAAATCGGGTGGCACATTCCCCCGTCAGCTCGCAACCCTAGTACCCCCCCTGGGACATAAACTTTCAAACTTCCTATTTTTTTTCTTCCATTGAAAGGACAACGAGTATTTCAAATGACTTGGTCGGACAATTTAAACTTTTAGAACATCTCAGTGATTTAAAATTTTCAAAATTCTGGTTTGTATTTTAGACATTATTAGGGGTTTTATTTGTTCTGGGGGGTTTAATATTTTTAAAAATTTCCTGCTCAAGGGAAATTTTTCTTAAAACGGTGCGCTTTCTCCTCCTTTTCCAGTGCGTGGTTTTTTACCGCCATTCTACGCCCATGTACAGTATTACGCCACCGCCCTTCTATCTGTCCGTTTTGTTAGAAACGGCGCTTGATACCAGTAACACACTTTCTGCCGTCTGGACAGGGAAAAGCTTGCTAAAGTCGGATACTGGCTATAAAAGATATATTTTCTGATTCCGCGCTCCTTAAACAACAAACGTTTTCAAAACAAAACAAGATGGCGGTCGAAGCGAGGTTGATTTCAGTTGATTCATACTTTCTTGAACATTTTCTTTGCTTTAGTGGTCAAGAGACTTTCAAACCAAAGAAACTTTGTATTGATTTTTCTTTGTAAACTTTTTCAACATTCTGTCATATCCTATAGTTTTTACTCAAGTTTTCATAAAGCTTTCTGAGTGAAAATTCTACCTTAAATCAGTTTAATTTTTAGTTTCTTGTTTTCAAAAAGATTTTATTTTTAGGAAATAATGGCTTCTAATATAGAAATAAATAAACAGAAATGCAGCTCATGTGTAAATTTGAATAAGTTGGAACATATTTCTTGATGCTACACAAGGTTACTTCTGGATATGTCGCTGTTTGTTAACAACGGTCAGGTGTGGCACGATTTTCAAACTCGACACAGAATCATTTCAAGTAAACTGATTCTGGAATTTGTTGATGGACACTAAAATGGAGTTCATGTGTAAATTTGAACAAGATTGAAACTTTTTCCATGATGCTACGTGTGAAAATGGTTATTTCTAGTTCTGTCTCGTTTAACGAATTATTGGTGGCTTGATTTTTCAAACTTTCAAACTCGACACAGAATTATTTCAAATACCAATTAAATGGAATATGACAATGGAGACTAAAATGCAGCTCATGTGTAAATTTGAACAAGGTCAGTCAGGCACATCCTGGCAAATGAACGGGGTATTTTTCACTTGCGACCATTGGCAAATGAACCCGGGGTCGAAAAAACGAAAGTGGCGTAATAGCGCCGAATACCCAGTTTAATTGAACCGGGTTGGAAATATTTTGCTTCATTTCAAAGAACTGCATTGATGAATTTTTTTTCCATGGGTCAATTTTGTCTTCGAAGATTGAAGAAACTTTTAACGAAAAAATAAAGTTCCCAGTTTTCTTCCTTTTTTCCCTTTTTCAGTTTGAAGTTCATTTTTATTAATTTTCACGCTTTTAGCCTGAGACGTCCTATCTCATTTACACTGGGTGACGAATACCCCATGCAAATGCTCACCCCGTTCATTTGCCAGGATGTGCCTGATTGAAGATTGGAACTTTTTTCATGATGCTACACATTAAATGAAATGGTCATTTCTGGAGCTGTCGCATTTAACGGTCAATGGCTTGGATTATTCAAACTCGACTCACATAATTGTTTATAAGTCGAATTGACCTTGATGGAGGAAAGAGGGAGAAGATGAACAAAGACAATACAACGAAGAAGCTCAATAAATCGATGTGGCACCATTTTTACATTTTTTGATGTTGTTTCTTATGGAAGTTGAATTTAATGATATTTTGAATTTGACCTTCGGGTAGAAAGTTTCGAGCTTTCAACATTCAATTCATTTTTGATTGACTACATTACATTGCAAAAAGTCTAATTTTTACATTTTTTTTATTGACACTGTCGTTATGTATATTATATAGATGTTATGGAGGAAATTTTTAACCGCATCTTTTGCGGCTCTTGTTATTTTTTTGAGGACTTTCATTTCAAACGTTTTCATTTCACTAATGATTGGCGCAGAGGTGCCATGAATCTCTGGGTATAAAATATGAATTAAGTTAACTCTTAATATATAACTGCTCTAACAATACACCTTTTCGACCGTGGCCACGTCGAAAGTCGTGTGCTATTTGATTACTTGATTATCCCCCTGAAATAGATCCAATCTTTCTTTGACACCTTTTTCTTTTGAATTAACGTGTGAAAAGGACTGGTACGAGTTTAGGGTGATAAACGGACCATTGAATTTCAAGCCCAAGGGCTAGAGGCGAAACTTTAACCCTTCTCAGGCAAGAGAAATTGAGGCCACTTATTTCCCATCCAAAACGCGCATAGAACACACCGTAATCATGACGACATTTTGTATCTAGTGGTTCCTTTGTTTTGGAGGACTGCATTTTTTAAAATCTAGCGATAGATTTTAGTTTCAATCGGGCGTTTGTGTAAAAACTACGCGCGGGCGTTCTGGATGATGGGAAATTTGAAGCCCCGAGAGGAATCTCCAACCGTTCATAATCAAGAAAAAGTGAAGCCTTAAGTTTGCCCCGCATTTAGAAATTTAATTAAAAAGAAAAAACACAGGTCACAGGTGACCTGGATGGGAAATAAGTGGCTTCATTTCCCATCCAGCAGAATTCTCGGATCTACAGGGTGTCCCTAATTAAAGTATCGAGTCGAAACACAACTATGAGTAGAAAGTTTTATGTGTGTGTTCACAAAATTGTATTTTAAGCTCTCCCTCTTTTTTCTTTGTCATTACGATTAATTTACACGTTGTAACTACCTTTTGTAATAAGCCTGTGTGATGGAGAACGTTCTTATATTTTAGCGATAACACACACAAACTTTTCTACTCAATCGCATGTTCAAACTCGATACTTTAATTAGGGACACCCTGTATAGCTCCTTTGAAATGAAATTTCAAATACGGTTATTTGTCTTCTCTGTCTCCAGTGAATGATTTCGTGTATGCAAACCATTGAGTTTCAAGCCGAAGGCTAGAGGTCAATCTCCTTGGTAGGATTTGAAGCCAACAAATCCTACCAAAGTTGCGCGGCCTTGAGCGACCCGCCTGGTTTTTACACAAATAACAGATTGAAACTAAAATTTACCGCTTAATTTCGAAAAATATATCACTCGAAAACAAAGGAATTGCTAGATTCAATCCGTCATCAAAAATACGGCGCATATTTTAAGGCTTCAATTTTTCTTGCCTGAGAAAGGTTAGAGATTGACCTCTAGCCTTCGGCTTGAAACTCAATGATGCAAACCTGTGCTAAACAAAACAAGAACTTTAAAAAGAATCTATTCCCTTGCAACCAATCGTGATACGCCAAATGACAAGAATGTATAAACGCACCTTATAACTAATCCATTAATCACACATGCCAATAAAAGCGAAGAAAATAGTCCTTAGGGAGCTGAAAGCCAAATCAAATCAAAAAGGCATATAGATCACAAAAAACAATTCCCTTGGGACCTCAAAATGATAATAAGACCATATGACGGGAAAAACTATAAGTTAGAAATGTTTTGTCAAGAAAATCATTATCATACAGTTTCATCAGAGATACAGTGAAGTACAGTGAAAACGTAAAAAGTTGTGTCAAGGTGCAGCTAGAAAAGACACAACCAATACTTTCTGCGATGAATTCGAGGTAAGTTTTACGATTTCCAGATGAATAAACTTGATGATTATACATCTTGTCCACAAGTACAGGCTACTAGTTTCTTTTTAATTGTACAAATTTGACTGCAGAGCTTTTTTGATTCCGATCAACTTGAAAACAAAAACTGCACAAAAATTAACTAAATCTAGCAAACTTGAAAGACAAAAAGTTTGATATTTTTGTGGTATTTTTTCATAGAAACATGACGTTTATGTGGTTATCAATTATTTGTATCTCTCTTTGGTATCGACCTGTTCAAGCAACCAATTCGACGTCCAATACTACAATAGGTATAAATCTTAAATAAATAGTCGGTTTTGGATTATTATCCAGAGTTAATAATCTTCCTTACTAAAAATGACCAAGGTTTAAGCCATATAATCAAAGAACCACATTAGCACAAACGAATTAATTGACATCCCCAAGTAAATTTATTTACTTTCGAAGAATTAAATGTTTTTAATCAAACGCTCTCTTTTGAGGGTTTTTGCGTGGATTGACCCCAGCTGCTAGGAACCATATGGATGTTAGTTAAATCGTACAGTATTGAACTTCGCGAATCACTGCTTTTACTTACGAGTTCCAGCCAAACCATGCATTTTAATTTTTTCATGAGGACTAAATTCCACCGAAATGAGCGAAAAGCGAAAATTAATTCATGCCAATATTCAAAAAGTGTTTTCAATCTATTCCCAATGTAGGTTCGTCTTGCAAATCCTGCCATTGTAACGCGCATGCGTAAATTGTCGCTCTTTTAAACCACATGTAGTTAATTCCCGGTCGTTGGTCGTTCTTTATGAAACTTGTCGTTCTTTTTGCCTATTTATAGTAATGCAAAATTTGTTACATAGACCAGAGGAATGTAAAGAGATGGAAAAACAGCTTTTCTGATTACTCAAAGTTCAACGATCACTTCTATTGAAAATTCTATTGTAAAAACGTTGATTAGGTCATTAAAAGAAAGTCCAGAAAAGACGGCTCGCCATACAAATCGGACGGTTTCTACATGATTTGACGATAAAAATGAAATTTTTTTTTTCGTTTTTTGCCGATAACTAGTTCAATTTTTAAGAATAAGGAGCAATATTTTTACCAATGTATAACAAAAGAAATTCTTAACGCAATGATATTAAATTGGTTCTTGTAAAACTGTCAGAAGTCGAGTAAAATCAAGATGAAGTTATAATTTTCTCGAGCTCTAGCTTTCCATATTATGGTGCGGTCATGATGCGGTTATATCAGTAGAATCTCTAGGAAATTCTGAGCAAGAAGATGTAGGTACCTTTTCGTATAGGAGAGGTGTACCCAAAATATAAGCCCTAAAAGTTTGCGCATAATCAGGCTTGAAACAAAAGAATTTTGTCACAACACGCTAATTATGCAGATTTTTTATAGCGACAACAAAAGAAACCTATCAACTCGACATAAACTCCCTTAAGGGCAAGAGACCTGGTATATGACGAGCCATTTTTCCATGTTTTCAAGAAGCTGTTTTTCCATCTCTTTACATTCCTCTGCATAGACCGTCTCTAAAAACCAGTAATTCCACGTTAGCACCTTTTTCATTTTAGCTTTTTCAAGCGAATGTGATACTGAAAAGATGACAATTTACATTCTTATATCCGAAATTTCAATCCCTGAAAGTGACATTTCCCAATACAATATTTCATGGAATGATCCTACATGTGGACCAAGTGAAAAATCCAATGAAACATATTTGGTGTTGGAAGCTGGTTATTCGTCTTGTGGCACTAAAGCTGTGGACGAAGGCGACCACGTTATATTTAAGAATCAGGTATCGTCAATTTTCAAATCCGACAATTCGCTTTTCGAAAATTTTCTCCCGGTTTATATGGTTAGGAATATTTACTTCGTCCCTTCCCCTGTCAAACAGACACTGCTTTTTCCCAAAATTTTCCTTAGAATCCTAGGAGGATTAAGGACATTTGGAGTTGTTCTGTATTTCAATAAGGAAATGGCATCACTTCAACGTAAATCAAAACACTTAGATATAATGGACCAATAAAGTAATCATAATCTCGTATTGGTATAAGGATAGGCTACTCATCCTACTGAAACGCACTTCTGACACATATCTGAATTGTTGTCTAACTTAAATTCAAAGCAAAGGATTCCAAACCTTCTCCTAGAGAAATACCCTAGGAGGTTTTATTTAGATAAATTGCTCTCAAATGTTCATAAAAAAGTGAGGAACTTGGAAACTTAGGACTTTTCTTTCCACTAGGTATCCATCAATTTAAACAAGACCAACGCATACAAAAACGATCTATTGGAAAGGATCGATACTTTCGCCACATATTCCGTTGAATGCAACGTCCCACAAGGAGTAAATGTAACACACGAACATGGAGCCAATATCACCAAATCTGATTTGGTTGAAGGCGTATCAAGTGAGTAAAAATAGGAATTATCAGCCGATAAAATGAGCACTATTTACACATTGAATTTGAAAACCAAAGGGCTGGAAAGGACTTAAACTTTATATAGCAAAAAAAGTCTTAACCTTAAAATTTTCGCCACATCTAAAATGAAAGATTGAATCGGGCACTTTTTTTTATTTTCACACTGCATATTTTAGAAATCTGGTAATTTTACTTTCAATCTGGCGTAAACCTTGCCTCATTGGTGATTTTATACACATTATCTTTCTAGGTTCCACCGACCAGTTTACTGTCTCGATGAATCTTCATGAAGACGCAAAATTCAACGCAAGTCTTAAATATCCTGCAGTTATTGATAGATTGGGACGTTTCAATTTGGAAATTGAACTTAACACTGTTGCAGATCTATTCATTATGCCAAGAAATTGTTATGGTACTTCTACCTCAAATCGTGATGATGCCATTCGAGAAGATTTGATTACTGACGGGTAATATAACGCTTTTGTAGAATAAATTACAAATAGCTTTTTTGAAATTCTTTTATCGGTACGTCTAAAAAATTCATAAATCTTGGATTAACCAAAACCGTGTCTGAGCATAAGTTAACAGTGTATAAGCATGCGTTCCCCACCTGTTTCTGCAAACAAATTAATTTACTTGGACTAGACCAGAAAAAATGAAAAGTTCCTGGTCTGCGAATCTTGACTAGAATTGACTTCGTATTGAATAAAGTGCTAGATTCTGAATTTTCTTACAGTTTTCCTCAATATTTGCCTAAAATTTAAATTTCAGATGTCCCAATAAAGATCATGTTTTCAAGAAAGAAACTGCTACTGACAATGGCAAGAAATTCCGATTTTCACTAAACGTATTCCGTTTCAAGAACTCGAACGGTATGGTCTACATTCATTGCTCCACTCACGTCTGTTTGAGCGGTAGCAACGAAACAAACTGTCAATTTGGTTGTGAACAAAATAAAGGACGACGAAGACGTTCAGTGGAGGATAATACTTTGACAACACTTGATGATGATTTATCCAAGGATTATGACATTCGAACAGGATTGATCATTGTCACTGAAAATTCTAAAAGTAAGTTGCGACATCTCTGAAAAATTTACAGCATGAGTTAGGAATACTGCCTTGGCAAGTAAGCTTTTAACAATAGACCTTATCGGAGTTTTTGATTTTTCTAAAAAAGCGATGCATTGTGGGATTGTTTCGAGTGTATTACAATAGAATTCCCTAGAGGAATATTTCTATTGTAATACACTCGAAACAATCCCACAATGCATCGCTTTTTTAGAAAAATCAAAAACTCCGATAAGGTATATTCAAAGAATTTTATTAGAGGAATGACAGGCTCAAAAGATTATTAAAATATAATAATCTGATAAAAAAATGTTCATCCTGGAATGGCAATGTGAAGGGTGGTTGAATGAGTAAAAGAAACATCAAAGAATTAATAACTTGATTAGACCATTAGGTTTAAAGTGCCAAAAAATCAGAACAACCAATCCTGCTCATCTAAAATTTACTGGTTCACATTCTTTAGGCAAGGAGTGCCACAATTTTTAATTTCATATTTGTCTCCTTCTAGATGACGATTCAGCTCGTCAAGACACTCAAGAATCCAACAATGCTCAATTCTTTCAAACCACGACCAATATCATTCTCATTACAATTATCTTGGTGATGTTAACTTTCGTTTGTTCTCTCTTGGTTTTTGTTGGTTTACGTCGCCGTCAAAGTGGTTCGAGAAAGAATGGCAGTAAGCTGGAAATGCACTAAACCAATATATTTAAATTAAAACTGTTCACTTTTACTTATTTAAAAACTTCGGTTAGTTACTTTCAGTTAATTTTGTACTCAATATATAAAAATATCATGAATTTTTTAAAATTGTATAAATTACATTTGAGAAATAAAGAAAAAGATTTTACCTGTACAATTAAAGTTTCTTTGACGTTGGATTTGTCATGAATATTTAGATGTTTGCTATGAAATAGAGGCACGAAGGGGCTGGAAAAATTCGTCACCCGGAAAGATGATGGAAAGTAAAATTTGCCTCTATATTTCAAAAATATACTACACGAAAAAATAAAACACAATATTTCTTTCCTTAGAAATGAACAAGATTCGCCTCTGGCCCCTTTGGCTTCTATTTCATTGCTTATGTATTTTACGTCATTTTTCTTTGGAAATGGAAAAAATCATTAAACTCCGGACCAAAATATTTATAATTAATACTTTGAAGCTTATTTAAACGTTTTTTTCTTGGGTTTAAAGTTGCATCCTTTAAAAATTGTTCCATTTTGCCCCTTTTTAACTTTATTATACTATATAGCCTCTTTCAATTTGAAGTGAAAAAAGAAGAATCATCCCTTTTTCTAAAACTACCTCTAAAACCTAGTATGAATGGGATTAAGATGTATTTTGGATAACGAATTAAACCTAATTGTTTTTGTTTTACATTCGCATCTCTTTCTAATTCTTGCGTAGTACTACTTCCAGATAGTCCAGAGAATGAATTATTTCGCGAGCAGCACTTACCTCGTTTTCAAGATATTGTTATGGTAATCATAGTGTACAAGGGGGTTTCAGGTCCCACTTAACAATTTAGGTCCCACCTAAAGCGTAACCTAAAATTCCCACCCTCAATCAAGATTCCCAGATTCCATGTATCTCACGTTTATCGTTTCGTAGAACACTTTGTGCGCATTTTCTGCTTGATAAAAATTTTTCCGTACGAATCCTTGCGAAGAAGAATGATTACTAAATAGCAACACAACTCTTATCGTCTCCCTTCTCTCGCAAACACTTCATTTTAGTGGTCGGTTTGAAAAATCTCTAATGAAAAAAGATAATGACAGCAGACCCTCTACAGCAATGAATTTTGAAATAAGTCGTAGATACTGGGTTTTTGTACAGACTGGTCTAGTGGGACCTCCTTCCATTGCGCAGAAAAATGATTTCCGGTGGGGAAATTCTTTGACCATTACAAAATTTATCAAAATCTCATCTCCATTGTGAGAGCTAGTGTGATTTGGAAAATCCCTACTGGGTTTTGCAAACAGGTACTTTCCACAGATGTAAAGCCCGAAAAAACGGCTAAACATTTCTGTCTACATCACTGCGACAGGGATGTGAAAAACTTGAATGATTCAAAAAATTCGGCAAATGGAGAAAAAGCTATAAAATAAAATCATGTCCCAATGGTAATTATTAATGTTGTAAATGACTTTCAATTCATGCCAAAAATCAAATTTCTATGATTTGAGGCAATGGAATGATAATGTTGGTGGGATTTTTTTAAGAAAATTATTTTCGTATTACTGTGGTGTATTACTATCAGTGTTGTGAAGCTTTGGTGTTGGTAAGATGTTTAGGCTTCAGGCTATATTTTTTGTGGTTGGTTTGAATATGATCAATATACTGGGTAAGTATTACGTGATTGTAATGTTATATTTCACATTTTTTTGGATTCTTAAAATCTTTTGGGAGTTTTGGTTTCATATTTTGCTAGGGAAATTTGAGATATTTCCGAGATTCAAAGAAAAATTAATTTGTAAAAATGTAAAAAAAGGCATTGAACGGGGAAAGATCTATGCTCAAATGATTAATTCCATATTTCTAAATCTTTAGTAAAAGCGAAACAATTTTGATTTCAAATTGCGTAGATATTACGCAATGACAAATATATCCTTAGCGTCAGGATAACCTGATAACGTCTCAATACTCCTTGAGGCGAACGCATCAGTCTATTGCATATAATTAATTACTCCTAACTTCAGTGGTAGCAAGTAAAACAAGCAGGAAATTAAATATTATCTATGAATAAGTTTTGTACAAATTGGCTCGCTAACATTCTCCCGTATTACCACGCGATTACGCTGCAAATCTTTCTGCGCAAAATCTTATAATAAAGTATTAGCTCGAGTATTAGGATTTCATTTCCGTAATACAGAGCACATAATTTCCGGCCCAAATGGCTGGAGAAATTCAATATGCGGTACTGAGTCAGTGGAACGTCGTGTTCTCCCAAACATCGCTCAGTGCTTAGTTTTTTACCCTTATTGCCTTATTACATGAAAATAAATATGGAAGTATTTAACGGCCTTGAAATTAACACGCAAAAAATTAACACGAATTTTATTTGCTTTTTTAAGGACACCACGGCTGGTTTTAATTAAGGGGGTTTTTATTAATACGAAATTTTTCAATTCGTGTTGAATATTTCCATATTTATTTTCATGTAATAAGGTATCTAACGTTTTCGCCTCTCATTTGAAATGAGTCAAAATGGTATATGGTATATTTCCTACACACGATTTTATCTGAAACTTCTTTAATATTATCATTTTTAGGTAATTCCTATTCAATACAATGCGAGTTTAACAAGCTGACCATTATCATTCCCAAAGAGGAGTCCACAATCCTTCCTGAAAATGATATTTCTCAATACAATATCTCATGGAATGATCCTACTTGTGGACCAAGTGAAAAATCCAATGAAACGCATTTGATAATGGTAGCTGATTATTCGTCTTGTGGCACTGAAGCTGTAGACGATGAAAATGAAATCATATTTAAAAATACGGTATTTAGGCTTTTATAAGAGCATATGGCCTTTTTAGAGTACACTTTTTTTATTGAACAATTTCATAGAAAAGAGTTTGGAATCGCCAAAATATATCATATTTTGTACTTTTCTGGACCACTATATTATACAATATCCAACCTAATCTTGAGTGAAATTTCATAATAAGAAAACCTGAATCTATGAACGTTCTTCTTCTGACAGGTTCACATAGCAAAGCCTTCAACTTTATCATACACGAATCCAGGGCTAGAAACTGTTGGCACCTTTGCAACCAATGTCAATTGAAGAAATACATGGTCAGGAAATCGGGTTTGCGCGAGACCCGAGGTTGAGATTTTTTCTATTTTGGTCACGTGATCAAAACGCATGGGTAAAAGTCGGCGGAGAAGGAGGAGGCGAAGGTGCTACTTTAGGACTGAAACTTGTAATTATTTCAATTATTATAATTTATTAACATACTTTCGGACAAAAATAATTAGTCACCCAAACAACAACAAAAACAAAACATTTTTTTCCAAATATCAAAACAAACAATTTTCTTTCAAATAGAAAAAAATGGTGAAGGTGAATGGAGATGGATGTGTCTTCCCTGGCTGTCCTGTCTATCGTGGTTCTCCCCAATATAAAGGAGTAGGTTTGTTCAAGCTGCCTTCTAGGCCAATTGATGCTGAGTGGAAGAAAAATTTGGTGGATGTGATAAAAATATATCGTGTTATTGACAGTGATTTAAAAAAGAGAATTGAGAGATCTAAAGTTTGGATATGTGGGAAGCATTACAAAGATTCTGACTTTGAGTTTACATTAAGTGGAGTGAGACAACCAAAGTTAAATGCCTTGCCTACAATCAATCTTCCTGAGAAATCTCATGAAAAAAGTGTAACTACTCCTCGAAGGGTACTTGTTCGTGTGCCTCCACCACCTGTTGCAGACCCAACTCCGGTTGTACCAGTGGTTGAAGAAGAAACTGATGTTGAGGTTGTTGTATTTGAAACTTATGAGGATTTCAAGAGTCAATGTTCGAAGTGGAAACTTTCTAATTGGAAGGTTGTTTTCACTGGTGAGCAATGCTTTCTCACTTATGAGCTTGAGGATTCCAAGTTTTCCATACCAAAACTTGAAATCATTATAAACTCATCTCTTGATTTCACAGTAAAGTATATGGTTGGTATTTGCCTGATGACCACAATGTTTACAAACAGCATAACCGGTCCATCAGAAAGATCTTATTAACTGACTTCTGCTCAGATATTTTGAAATTAGAACTTTGTAAAGGTGTTTCTTCTGCCACTGCTCCAAAGTCAACATTGCATGCTATCCCTCTTAAATATGACAAAGAAGTTCAAGTTCCGTCAGAGATTCGTTATAGAAGTGATGTTTGCGAAGTTCTAGTTCCAGGCAGTAAAGAAATATGTAGAATTTGTAATTCCTCAGAAAAGAAGAAAGATGTTAAAGACAAAAGTAACCTCACTCCAGCTTCAAAGTAATAGATAGAAAATGAATTTTACTAATTTACGCACAACATATCCTGACAAGTATTGCAGGGCATCTCTCTCAGTCTTAGAAATGGGCTTGACTTGGTTTTTTTCTTCATCAGGCTCAGCTTGAGGTGATTTATAAAAATGGACAATCTTCTCACCTAACCTTGTTATCAAAAGAGTAGCAGCAGGAAATGATAAGGATGGAAAGTAACTGCAAGAATCAAGGGCAAACGCATCAAAAAAGCTGTCGAGAAACTTACCAACATTTCCAGATTTTTCAAGGATTTTGAAAATTTCTTTGGCTTCTTTAATGAGCGTTTCACAGACTTGGTTGTTATAGCACTTGAAATTATCTCGAACTTCTTTTGGATAGCAGAGGTCTTTTTCAAGCTCTGCTATGACTTTCTTGATCAAGTCATGCAATGAGCCACGATCTAACTTAGATTGATAGTAATTTACATAGTTATACTCTACATGCATGCAAGACATGTGCCTCGTTAACCCCCTTTTGATTTTGTTATTTTACCACAATATTTACAAACAAACTGAGGTTTTGATGATTCCCCCTTCTCTTCTGAAGAAACTTCACTAGTGGAGACTTCTTCGACCATGCCCACGACAACCTCACCCAATTCGAGATCCTCATCTAAAACCTCAAAGAATGCAGAAATATCCTCATTGGGGTCCAGTAAGTCAAATTCTGTATCAGATTCAACCATTTCTTCAAAGATTTCAGTTCCAAGGTGCTCAGCCATCTTGTTTCCATGAAAAACAAAAGGTAATGTTTACTTTTTTGAACAGTCCTAAGGTAGCAGACTCGCCTCCGCCGAAAACCTACCCATGCGTTTCGATCACGTGACCAAAACAAAACGAACTTCAACCTTTTAGCCGGGATTTCCTGACCAGGTAGAGAATTCAATTGACATTGTTGCAACATATAAAGTGATATGCATACTTCCAAAGATTACTCTGAATGTCACGTGGGCGTATGCAATCAATGTCATTGGTCAAGAGTCCTTTCAGATGGTCGCTTCAGAGACAAGTAAGTGTGCTTTCCCGGACACCGTGCTCGATTACCGTGACCTGGAAACTGCTATGCGAGACCGCGACTCTTGGCGCCAAAGGTTAGAATCCATCATCTCGACCGTGGTCGAAAGATGATGATGATAGCGATGATGATCCTTCTCTCGAAAATTTTTGGTATCTTACAAAATTTGCTCATATAATCCCTGCCTCGCAGCCCCGTGGGAACTTTTTTCCACTGAGGAAGTTTTATTGGAAATCCCCATGGGGATAGAAATTCTATTGTTCCCAAGTCAATCCAATGGAATGCTTTTGGAGTGCAATTTCTTTCAAATTTTGAATTTCAATTTTCTGAAACTGCAGGCTGAAACTGGGCCTGGAACTGCAGGGTATATTTTTCACCCGTGAAGAAATCTTTGCCTAATCTTCAAGTGGGTGTCAAAATGCATCGTTTCCAAAAAAGCCTACATCATATTTTGCCAGAGTTTAACCATAGTAAATCACTTATTTTTGGACAAAATTATTCCCTTCTTTGAAAATCAATAAATCTTTGAATCCTTTAAATATCATTTTCTATTTCCAGCTTCAAGCGGCAAGTTCACTGTTTCAATAAACCTCTATAAATCGTCGGAATTCAATCAAAAATTTACGTATCCGGCTGTTTTGGATATGATCGACCGTTTCAATTTGGAAATCGAACTTGAAAGTACCGCAGATTTATTTATCGTTCCACAAAGTTGTTACGTTACACCTGGCGCCGATCGTACTAACCTTATCAGGGAAAATATTTTTACAGAAAGGTATATCTACCTTATTGGCTCTTTTGACGCCGACCCTCATTTAGCAGCGGCCCTTATTACAGCTTGATTTTTCCATTTTTAGTCCGGCTCTATTAATCAAATGATATTGGACGGCGTTTTGGGGGTAAATTCATTTCACAGACCCACTAGGATCCCTTTCCACTGGAAAAAAACTATCCAAAATATCGTCCCCGGTGGAAAATTATCCTCCAATTTTTATCTCCACTGAGAATAATCAAATAAAACAATCCTCACTGCAAAATGCGATGCTTTTGTTCATCGAGTTTCAGTCCGTCATTTCTATCCCCACTGGCTGAAAAAATCCTATCGGATCTGTTGTGAGAAGGGGGTGTGTAAATAGAGAATATATGGTGCAAAGAACATGAATAAGCAGGCAAACACTTGAAATGTATGAAAAAGAATCAGGCCAGTTACCGTCATTTCTGTTTCATGATTTTAATCCATTCTCTAATTAGTTAGAATGAATTATTTTGGCAAAGCAGAAACAATTTATCGGCTCTTGTTAATTATTAGTACGTACGAGTGTATGCTTAGTTTTCCAGGTATTTAGTACTAAAATTTAAATTATTCTTCAGTGATAACATGTATCAAATTCTGTTCGATAATGAGCAGGACCATTAGCTACGGCATTACTAATTAATTTTTCTTTGAATCTTTTTCAGGTGCCATAATAATCATCATCACAGATTCAGATTACAACCGTCAGCTCAAAACACCAAGAAATTTAGATTTTCGCTTAATGCCTTCCGATTCAAAAACTCGAACGGTATGGTCTACATCCATTGTTCGACTCACATTTGTTTGAAAGGCAGTAACGATACAAAATGCGAATTTGGATGTAGACGGAAAAGACGATCTGAAGATCCGACGTTTGTTGACGTTTTGAGTAAAGATTACGTCATTCGAACTGGATTGATTATCGTTACGTCATCGTCAATCAATAAAGGTAAGATTACTTTTCCAGACAAATATATGTTGTAATTTAGTCCCAATAGACCTTTTCATAAATTAAATCACGAACATCAGCCTCGTTTTGAAATTATTGTCATGTTGATTAAGTCCCAGAGCGGATTTTATCAAAACTACTTTATATTCATAAAAAAATCATCAAGGGACATAATCACCATGGAAATTGTTTGAATACGAGGCAAGTGACGTTCGTAACGTAATTTATGAAAAGGTCTATTCTTCACGAAAATGTAAATTTAATCATCACCTAACATCATTATTAGGGAATAAATTGGGTGGGATAAATCTAAAAAGTTAAGCTCGAGGTGGAGTAAACAGTAACGGAATTGATAACTGTGTTTACGGATTTGTTCCAAACGGTTATTCTCCATAGCTGCAAATAGCGGCTTGAAACTTCGCGTTTATATTTTCCTGCGTTTACGTCCATTTAACAGATATTAGCATTTTCTTTCGAAAGTGCCATAATTTATGAGTTTTCTTAAAATAAAGTTAGCTCTTTTTTTTCGGACACACTGTAATAATGTAATCGTGTTTTAGAGGAAACAAAGCTCGCAAATCCATCACTTGATGCACACGAGAACGGAACAGTTTCAAGGCAAAGCACTGCAAGTCATACAAAAGCTACCAACATTTTGATTATAACTGCTTCTTCATTTGCGTTGTTCATATTTCTCGGTACCGTGGTTTTTGTATGTTATCGAAGAAGCGCCAAAATGACTAAAAGAAATGTTATCGTTACTGCTGATGATAAAAGAACAAAATAACTTTTTGACTGAGTATCACAGATGACAAACTCAAAACAATGAAATTTAACTAGAAATTCAACTGACTTGAGCAGTTAAAATTTCGTAAATTTTTATTTTTTCTAATTTATTTTTTTGTAGTTAATATTAATTTGATCAATAAAAAATATGATCTCAATATCTAAAATACATCGCCCAATGCGGACTTTACTGACCCAATATATCCTTCGAAGGTCGTGTAACAAATTAATTTTTATCAAATAATTTCTTTGTTTTAACAGATTGAACCCCAAGCACAACACAAACTTTCGAATTCCCTATTTCATACCAAGAAATCAAGAGCATTGAAAGAACAACGAGTATTTTAAATGACTCGGCCGGACAATTTAAACTTTTAGAACATCTCAGTGATTAAGGGTTTTTCTTGGTTTGTATTTAGACATTTTGAGGGGTTTTTCTATTAATTAAATTGTTCCAAAATGAGGACATAGGGAAGGGGTTCAATATTTTTATTTCTTTGAGGACTTTCATTTTAAACGTTTTCATTTCGCTGATGATTGGTGTGAGGTGCAATGAAGCTCTGGGTATAAAATAGGAGCTTAGTCAATTCTTAATCATTTGGGTTTAAAGCCCGAAGGGACTAAAGAGGAATCTTCAACCCTTCTCAAGCAAGAAAAAGCGAAGCCTTAAAGGGACACTAAAGTAGTAAAATGTAAACATTGCGCAAACCACGTGTCATTAAAGAGAACAATTAAAATCACGTGTCCAAAACAAACTTGTAAAACAATTGAACAATCACAATTAGCCATATTTGGTTAGATTTTTTATTTTGACATATGACATTTGTTTTGATTTTGTATCCGCTGCATACAGTTTGTTTACAAATTTCGCAAATACTGTTATATGTCCCTTTAAGTTTTCCTCGCATTTAGAAATTTTGTTTGAAAAAAAACGGGTCACGTGTTCTGGATAGGAAATAAATGGCTTCATTTCCCATCCAGGATCTAGCCTCTTTGAGGCTTTGAAATCAATGCGTGACCCTACCCATTGAGTTTCAAGCCAGAAGGGCTAGAGGCAAGACTCCTGGATGGGAAATGAAACCACTTATTTTCCATCCAGAACGCCCGCACGTAGTTTTTACACAAACGTCGGATTGAAACTAAAATCTATCGCTAGATTTCAAAAGATGTAGTCTTCCATAGACTAGCAAGCGTCTGTCTTTCCTTGGACACAGGAACGCGGGAATAGTGCTTATAATAAAGAGTTCTTATAAAAAATAGAAATTGCCGCGGGAGAGTGGATTGGAAAGACAGTATTCAGAAAACATTTAAAAAAATAGATCCCATTGAAAGTTTAATCTGCAGCGAAATACAACGACGTGGTTTACTAGTCTAAGTCTTCCAGAACAAAGGAACCGCTAAATAAAATCTGTCGTTAAAGTTTAAGGGTTAAAGTTTCGCCTCTACCCTTCAGGTAAAACTTGCATTTCTCAATGCTGTTTTTCAAGTACGGTTTTTGTCTTTTCCGTATCAAGTGACTCTAAAGAATTTCATCTCTAACATGGCCTTAAGGGAAAATGATTTCGTGTATGCAAACCTGCGCTAAACAAAACAATAGCTTCTATTCCCTTGCAACCAATCATGATACACCAAATGACAATGGTCGTGTTCACACTGCAGACCTTCCTTAATTAAATCCATTAACAACAAACAAAGAGATTTATGATAAATTAATGGTTTATCACAGTTCTTTGAAGCTTCACAAAATCTTTTGGTAACAGATACACGCTTTTTTTTTTATAAGAATAGTGTACTTTGGTTGAGGGTAAGCATTATTCTTATTTTTCTATTGTTCTAAACAATAGGCCTATTGTTTTAAACCCGAAATCTCACCCTGATATTCTTATAGAAGTTATTCTTATAAAAGAAAAAGCGTGTAATTAACGTAATTTTGTAGACTGTTTTCTACGAAAAGTTTGATGTTGCACTTAAAGCCAAATAAGTAGATTGAAGTTTTGAGATTAATCGTCCTCACGCATCAACAACAGTGATTGATATGATTCAATTTTTACATTTTTTCTCTCTTTTTTTATCTTTTCTGTTTTGCTGAAATATACTTTATTGCGCGAAACGCTCCTTTTGTTCATGTTGATGTGTCTTCCTTAATAAAATCTTTTGTTTTAAGGGAAGCCTCTACCCTACCTTTAAGACAATAGAGCTTACGACTTTTAATTAAGGAAGATCGATTAAAAGTTACAATACTACGCGTTCGACTCTTTGTTAAATGCTCGTTCTGTATTGTAGTCAACAAAGGATTCTCCTAACTACATTTTAATTAAGGAAGGTCTACAGTGTGAACACGACCAATAAGAATGTATTAACGTACCTATAATTAAATCCATTAATCTCATATGCCAATAAAAGCGAAAAAGATAGTCCTTAGGGAGTTAAAACTCTTATCAAATCAAGAAGATAGATAAATTACAAAGAACAATTCCCTTGAGACCTCAAAATGTTTATAAGACCATATGCCGGGAAAAACTATAAATTAGAAATGTCTTGACAAATTATTCAATCATACAGATTCATCAGAGACACAGTGAAGCACAGTGAAGACGTTGGAAGTTGTGTCAAAAGTAGAGTGAGGAAGATACAACAAATAATTTTAACGATGAACTCAAGGTAAGTTTTACGATTTCCAGATGAACAAACTTCTAGCAAAATAACTTGATGATTATACATCTCAGTGCTGTAGCCACATTACGGTGTTTTTTGAAAAAGGTGTAAATTTCGTCAGCGTTGTCTGTATATTTACTTATTTGATTTATTTGCTTAATCTCTTCCCTCTTTTTACCACTTCTACGTTGAGCCGACGCCTACCACAGAACGAAATAACTAACTAGCGCACTAACTATGTAAGATGATAGTCTTATGATTTGAAAATATATTAATATGCACGCGATTTCTACTTGCTTTTTGCTGAAAATTGGCTTTCGGAGAGGCAGTTTTAGCCAATCTGGAGGGTATAAAGTCCAAACGTTTTCCTGGCCCGTCGGCCCCAACCATGGTGAGGCCTCCTTAAATACTAAACATATAGTGCCCCCTAAAATATAATCTGTGTCTACGGCACTGCATCTTGTCCACAAGCACAGGCTCTTTGGTTTCTTTTTGGGTCTTTTTGGTTATACAAATTTGATTTTTGAGCTTCTTTTTATACCGATCAACTTTGAAAACCAAAGCTGTGCAGAAATTACAACAAAACCAGTAACCAGTAAACTAAAGATATTTTTGTGGTATTTTTTCATAGAAACATGTCGTTTATGTGGTTGTCAATTATTTGTATCTTACTTTGGTATCGACCTGTTCAAGCAACCAATTCAACATCCAATACTACAACAGGTAATACAGGTATAAATCGTCCCAGTTGTCACAACATTGTCACAACATTGTTTCAACGGTTATCTGATGTTCATAACGTCCATATAGCGTTAAACAAACGTTGAAACATTTAACGTTGTGTGCCAGCTGGGCTGGTTCTCAACAATTCTCCAGAATTGATTATTTTCTGCACTAAAAATGACCCAAGGTTTAAGCCAAAAAAGTTTTAAAAGTCTATAACTATTGAATACCAGTAATTCTACATTGTGCTACTTTTTTTATTTTAGCTTTTTCAAGCGAATGCGATACCGAGAAGATGACAATTTACATTCTTAAATCCGAAATTTCAATCCCTGAAAGTGATATCTCCCAATACAATATTTCATGGAATGATCCTACATGTGGACCAAGTGAAAAATCTAATGAAACATATTTAGTTATGGTGGCTGGTTATTCTTCTTGTGGAACCAGAGCTGTGGACGAAGGCGACCACGTTATATTCAAAAATAAGGTATCACCATTTTATAATCAGAATGTTCTTTCAAAACACTTCTACTGGAGAATCAGGTTCGTCCTTTTGTCTGTATAACGGACACGGTTATTTCTCGAGACCGTTCTATCTGTAGCTCTTTACAAATAGCTTGAGTTAGAAGTGATCATTCATTATTACTTTCAGTCCTGGAATGGCATGGACTAACGGGCCTGTTTTATAAAAAAAATTTTGTCGGATGTACGATCAATACTTTGAAGATCTATAGCAAAAAGACCTCCAAGCCCATCTATTTTAGCTTTGGCATAGTTCAAGCTACCCACAAGGTGCACCGAAAAGTCTCGTTCTTACCACCTTTTGACTTAGATTTAAAGATTTCGTGAAACGGGATAGGGATAGGCTACTTGTTTTTCTACTCAAACGCATTTATGACTCGTATATCTGACTACTGGTCTTGAGTAAACTCAAGGCCTGTTAGGGGGTGGCAATTGGGCAAATTGACCGACGGGTATGTAAGGCGGTGTTTTTTCAAGTTAGTAGAAATGCACTGTAAGGGTGGACTTTCGTGATAAAAAAATGCCATGTAAGGGTGGCGATTTCAGAAAATCCAGTAAAATTGAAAATTCTTGCCGGAATATTCTGATTTTATGTTCGATAAAAATCAAGAAAACAAAAATTTGTTCAATTTATTGTAAAAGCTTTTCGACTATCGTCATCGTCAGTACAGTAAAAAATACATAAGCATATGAAAAAGTATCTACAATTTATAAAGAAATGTTAAAAAGTTGACAAATCACATCAATTGTCACGGGAGCAACGATGTCATGACGATTAATGTGTTTTCTTTTGTTCCAACGTAAAATAATTTACGTTATGCCGTTTCTAAATAAGTTTAATTGCTTAGTCTCTAGTTGATTGTTTAGTGAATGCTTTTTCAATGCGATTTGGAAAGCCTCTAAGTTTTTCCTTTCTTTGCTCTTAAGTGGTGCCGAAATTAGAACCTTCCAGTTAAATACATGACTATTATCATGACTCTCTAAATGTTTTGCGGGCTCCGAATTCAGTGTGATAATATGAAATTCACCCAATGCTTTTGCTGCACATATCGTCACTTACTCACTGCTCCCCAGGGATTGCTCTCTAAATTCTTTTATTCAGTTAAACCTGTTTGAATCCTGTCAATGTTGATGAATCTTATTCATTAGGTATCCATCAATTTGAACAAAACCAACGCATACAAGAACGATCTATTGGAAAGGATCGATACTTTCGCTACATATTCCGTTGAATGCAACGTCCCACAAGGAGTAAATATAACACATGAAAATGGAGTCAATATCACCAAAGCTGGGTTGGTTGAAGGCGTATCAAGTGAGTCAAAATAGGAATTATCAGCCGATAAGATGAGCACTATTTACACATTGAATTTGAAAGCCAAAGGACTGGAAAGGACCTTAACTTTATCTAGCAAGGAAAGTCTTCACCTTAAAATTTTCACCACATCTAGAATGAAGGATTGAATCGGGCACTTTCTTTATTTTCACACTGCATATTTATAAATGTGGTAATTTTACTTTCAATCTGGCGTAAACCTTGCCTCATTGGTGATTTTATACACATTATCTTTCTAGGTTCCACCGACCAGTTTACTGTCTCGATGAATCTTCATGAAGACGCCAAATTCAACGCAAGTCTTAAATATCCTGCAGTTATTGATAGATTGGGACGTTTCAATTTGGAAATTGAACTTGACACTGTTGCAGATCTGTTCATTATGCCAAGAAACTGTTATGGTACTTCTACCTCAAATCGTGATGATGCCATTCGAGAAGATTTGATTACTAACGGGTAATATAACGCTTTTGTAGAATCAATTACAAATAGCTTTTTGAAACTCTTTTATCGGTACGTCTAAAAAATTCATAAATCTTGGATTAACCAAAACCGTTTCTGAGAATAAGTTAACAGTGTATAATCATATGCGTTCCCCACCTGTTTCTGCAAACAAATTAATTTACTTGGACTAGACCAGAAAAAATGAAATGTTCCTGGTCTGCGTTTCCTGACTAGAAATAGGGAGGTCAAGTATCAAAGATAAATCAACGCGACGAACGGGTTGGTTTTGACCCGCAACCTGCAGTAAACATGTGGACCTACATTTTCTAGAATCCAGGCTAAAACAGCTCAATAACGAAAAACTGAAAATCTTCGTTGTTGTGTGAAATCAAGTGCGTATTACTTATGGGTAATGAATCGACGGATCCTGCACTAATGTACTTCCCAGTTTTCTCAAAGGTCCTCGTTGTTGAACAAAGAAGATATAACATCTACTTTTCTACCCTTACCACCTTGCAGAGAAAAGGTCCGTTCGTCGCATAGATTTATCTTTGATTCTTAACCTCACTATTGACTTCGTATTGAATAAAGTGCTAGATACTGAATTTTCTTTCAGTTTTCCTCAATATTTGCCTATAATTTGAATTTCAGATGTCCCAATAAAGACCATGTTTTCAAGAAAGAAACTGCTGCTGACAATGGCAAGAAATTCCGATTTTCACTAAACGTATTCCGTTTCAAGAACTCGAACGGTATGGTCTACATTCATTGCTCCACTCACGTCTGTTTGAGCGGTAGTAACGAAACAAACTGTCAATTTGGTTGTGAGCAAAATAAAGGACGACGAAGACGTTCAGTGGAGGATAATGCTTTGACAACACTTGATGATGATTTATCCAAGGATTATGACATTCGAACAGGATTGATCATTGTCACTGAAAATTCTAGAAGTAAGTTGCGACATCTCTGAAATATTTCAAATTTACAGCATGAGATAGGAATACTGCCTTGGCAAGTAAGCTTTCAACAATTCAAAGAATCTTTTTTTATTAGAGGAATGACAGGCTCAAAAAATTATGAAAATATAATAATCTGATAAAAAGTGTTCATCCTGGAATGGCAATGTGAAGGGTGGTTAAATGAGTAAAAGAAACATCAAAGAAATAAAAACTGATTAGACCATTAGGTTTAAAGTGCCAAAAAATCAGAACCACCAATCCTGCTCATCTAAAATTTACTGGTTCACATTCTTTAGGCAAGGAGTGCCACAATGTTTAATTTCATATTTGTCTTCTTCTAGATGACGATTCAGCTCGTCAAAACACCCAAGAATCCAACAATGCTCAATTCTTTCAAACCACGACCAATATCATTCTCATTACAATCATCTTGGTGATGTTAACTTTCGTTTGTTCTCTCTTGGTTTTTGTTGGTTTACGTCGCCGTCGAAATGGTTCAAGAAAGAATGGAAATAAGTTGGAAATGCACTAAACCAATATATTTAGATTAAAACTGTTCACTTTTACTTATTTAAAAATTTCGGTTAATTACTTTCAGTTAATTTTGTACTCAATATATAAAAATATCATGAATTTTTTTAAAATTGTATAAACTACATGTGAGAAACAAAGAAAAAGATTTTACCTGTAGAATTAAAGTTTCTTTGACGTGGGATTTGTCATGACCATTTAGATGTTCACTATGAAATAGCGGCACGAAGGGGCTGGAAAAATTCGTCACCTAGAGGCATTTTGGTCACTTTTCGCAGACCAAATTTACAATTCGGTCACTCTCTACCCGACTAAATTGTCCAAATTGTCCGACATTTTTCCCCATAAGGTAGGATGCTTTTAAGTCGCTAAATTGTACCTAAGTTGCACCATGAGCGGAAAGATGATGGAAAGTAAAAGTTGCCGCTAGATTTTAAAAATATATTACACGTACACGAAAAAATAAAACATAATATTTCTTGCCTTAGAAATGTACAAGATTTGCATCTGGCCCTTCGGGCTTCTACTTCATTGCTTATGTATTTTACGTTTTTTCGTTTTTCTTTAGAAATGGAAAAAATAACTAAACTCGGGACCAAATATTTCTAATTTATACTTTGAAGCTTATTTAAACCTTTTTTTCTTGGGTTTAAAGTTGCATCCTTTAAAATTGTTCCATTTTGCCCGTTTTTAGCTTTATTATACTGAAAGTGAAAAAAGATTTTTATAGTGAAAAAGAAGAGTCATCCCTTTTTCTAAAACTGCCTCTAAAACCTAGTATAAATGGGATTAAGATGTATTTTGGATGACGAATTAAACCTAATTGTTTTTGTGTTTTTTACATTCGCATCTCTTTCTAATTCTTGCGTGACCAACGCTACTAGTACTACTTCCAGACAGTCCAGAGATTACTTCGCGAGCAGCACTCACCTCGTTTTCAAGATATTGTTATGGTAATATAGGGGTTTCAGGTCCCACCTAAACCTAAAATTCCCACCCTCAATCAAGATTCCCAGATCCTATGTATCTCACGTTTAACGTTTCGTAGAACACTTTGTGCGCCTTTTCTGCTTGATAAAAATTTTCCCGTACCGATCCTTGCGAAGAAGAATGATTACTAAATAACAACACAACTCTTATCGTCTCCCTTCTCTCGCAAACACTCCATCGCAGTGGTCGGTTTGAAAAATCTCTAATGAAAAAAGACAAATGATTCCCGGTGGGGAAATTCTATTACCATTACAAAATTTATCAAGATCTCATCTCCATTGTGAGAGCTAGTGTGATTTCGAAAATCCCTACTGGGTTTTGCAAACAGGTACTTTCCACAGATGTAAAGCCCGAAAAAATGGCTAAACATTTCTCTCTACATCACTGCGACAGGGATGTGAAAAACTGGAATGGTTCAAAAAATTCGGCAAATAGAGAAAAAGCTATAAAATAAAATCATGTCCCAATGGTAATCATTAATGTCGTAAATGACTTTCAATTCATGCGAAAAATCAAATTTCTATGATTTGAGGCAATGGAATGATAAGGTTGGTGGGATTTTTTTTTTGAGCTACTCTCAAAGAGAATTAGTTTCGTATTACTGTGGTCTATTACTATCAGTGTTGTGAAGCTTTGGTGTTGGTAAGATGTTTAGGCTTCAGGCTATATTTTTTGTGGTTGGTTTAAATATGATCAATATACTGGGTAAGTATTACGTGATTGTAATGTTATATTTCACATTTTTTTGGATTCTTAAAATCTTTTGGGAGTTTTGGTTTCATATTTTGCTAGGGAAATTTGAGATATTTCCGAGATTCAAGGAAAAATAAACCAGCTGCGCTGGAAGGTCAGCCAATAGTTTAATATTTATTAATAGATGCACGGGAATAAAGATTAGATTAAAAGTGTTAATAATAGTGCAAGGCTGAGTATAAAAATCAACACGACAAACGGGCTTTGATCTTCGACCACGGGATCTTCAACTAATCAATCATATGCGACAGGTATCGTTTTCAACACTCAAATGATGAATTCCACTCCATGTCCAGGTCATTTTTCGAACCACTGACACATTTATTAAAAGTGGTTGTTTATCTGAATAAATTGAAAAACTCTATTTTTTATCCCATCTTTTTGTGACTTTTTGAAACAATTAATTAGCTGTCAATAAAATTTTACAAAGACAAATTTATCAACAATTCAAAAAATATATTACAGTATATATTTCCCTTCAAAATTTAAAAGAAAATAATGTGTAGCTTGAAAGATGATCTTGAGCTTTCCAGCCATTAGAACCTATACCGTGAAGTCGGGTAACTTGCATCACTCGGGTGAAACTTGCATAGCCATCAAATGGCTGACCAATCAAGGCGGCAAAATTTCAAATCAATGATCTATGCAGCTCCACTCGCAGTTCTACTCTACCATTTTTGTTTTGATTTAACTTTGTATTTTAATGACCAGCCAGGTCATTTGTTCAAGGGCTATGCATGTTAGCCTCCACTGATACAAAGTTACCCGATCTCACGGTACAATCTCTCAAAATGTGCTCCCTCTTTTCATGCTTTTCTTATCACTTTATCATACAAACAGACAAATATAAATTGGTCTTATTGTAATTGGTCAAGCTCCAATGAACAAAAATCTCTTGAGAGCCAGCACGAGCGCTGGAATCAATCAAACCAAATCAAAATGATTCCTGCTATATCAAACAAATATTAAAGAAATCTTCAATGAAGAAAACAGCAACCATTTATTTTCATTTTGATTCTGCTTTCCAGTCAGTCATCTTCTAAAAGGTTTTTCCTCTCTTTGACATTTATTTGTAAACATTGCAATTACACGAAATAAACATGAACTGGTACAATTTATATTCAGCAGGACCATTTTAAATTATTCTCCATCAGTCACAATCTGATGTTCATACAGTCATAATGCTATGTATATTTTGGTTTTATGCTGCTTCTTTGTTGTGCACGTTCACCCACCAAAGTACTGCTGATTCAGCCAGTCGGTAGTTAAAAGTCACCCATCAAGCTCCTTCACCTGAAGACAGAAGAGATGAAAATAATTATAGTTAGAGTATTATGGAATAAACACACGACCCATATGAATAAAAATAAGCCCGTGGAAAGAAAACACGGCCATGACCAGACGGTGTCAATCGAACAAATCGAACGCCGCCCACACGCTAAAAAGCACTAATAGAGTGATCCAATTTTTTAATTTAATCGCAATCAAACTCATTGAACATAATCGTAATCGAACAAAATCGAATGTAAATTCAACTGAACCAATCTACCAATCTAACCTTACTCGAATGCAATCGAACACAATCGAATATCATACCCAGGAATCGGCCATTTGGATTACGTTTGAAATTTAGAATCGAATCGCAATAATTCCATCGTGTTTGATTATGTTCAATTAGTGCGATTGCGATTTTTGTTCGAAGTTGTTCGATTGACACCGTCTGGGATAATATGATTTCATGAAACACATGATGGCCGAGAAAAAAAACATTTTGTTTTGAGAAGAAATCCAATTTACAAAGAAGTCAACGCCAAGAAAGGATACTAATGTAACATTCCAAAGGTAGTTAAAACTATAAATGCATAAAAATTGAAGATAACCTCGATTTATACCTTTCCATGTGTCAGCATAAACAGTCCAAAGTTAAAATGAAGAGATTCGTTGGTCTTCTGCTCTAGCCATCTTTTATTGTTTGGAAAAATGAAACGCTGCTATCTTATTTTTTTGGAATGTAAGTAATGATAAATCAGTACTTGTAGTACACTTTGAAATGAAGCAGAAAGAAAACTCTCATCTTTGAGAAATGAAACCAGCCAGCCGACTTCTTGTTTTTAATTTTCACTACTGTATTGGCAACGTATTGGGAAGCTAATTTTTACAGTTAGCAGAAAAATCAATGAACACAGATAAAGTAGCGCGCGTTATTCGGGAGATAAAAATGGCTGATGCAATAATCCAAATGGATGACCACGATTTAAATCCGAAAAGAAATCGAAATTGATAATCGGGAAACCGGGGTAACACATTTTGAGTTTTCGATCGTCTTATGCCCCGGAATAATAGGGAAATGAATGCTCAGCTGAGGCTGACCAATTAATTTGTAAAAATGTAAAAAAAGGCATTGAAAGAGGAAAGATCTATGCTCAAATGATTAATTCCATATTTCTAAATCTTTAGTAAAAGCGAAACAATTTTGATTTCAAATTGCGTAGATATTACGCAATGACAAATATATCCTTACACCTTAGCGTCAGGATAACCTGATAACGTCTCAATACTCCTTGAGGCGAACGCATCAGTCTATTGCATATAATTAATTACTCCAAACTTCAGTGGTAGCAAGTAAAACAAGCAGGAAATTAAATATCATCTATGAATAAGTTTTGTACAAATTGGCTCGCTAAAATTCTCCCGTATTACCACGCGATTACGCTGCAAATCTTTCTGGGCAAAATCTTATAAAGTATTAGCTCGAGTATTAGGATTTTATCTCCGTAATACGGAGCACATAATTTCCGGCCCAAATGGCTGGAGAAATTCAATATGCGGTACTGAGTCAGTGGAACGTCGTGTTCTCCCAAACATCGCTCAGTGCTTAGTTTTTTACCCTTATTGCCTTATTACATGAGAATAAATATGGAAGTATTTAACGGCCTTGAAATTAAAACGCAAAAAATTAACACGAATTTTATTTGCTTTTTCAAGTACTTACACCACGGATGATTTTAATTAAGGGGGTTTTTATAATTACGAAATTTTTCAATTCGTGTTGAATACTTCCATATTTATTTTCATGTGATAAGGTATCTAACGCCATTTATTTAAAATGAGTCAAAATGGTATATGATGTCCTACACAAGATTTTATCTGAAACTTCTTTAATATTATCATTTTTAGGTAATTCCCATTCAATACAATGCGAGTTTAACAAGTTGACCATTATCATTCCCAAAGAGGAGTCCACAATCTTTCCTGAAAGTGATATTTCTCAATACAACATATCATGGAATGATCCTACTTGTGGACCAAGTGAAAAATCCAATACAACGCATTTGATAATGGTAGCTGATTATTCGTCTTGTGGGACTGAAGCTGCAGACAATGAAAATGAAATCATATTTAAAAATACGGTATGTAGGCTTTTATAAGAACATATGGTCTTTTTAGAGTATACTTTTTTTTATTAGAGCAATTTCATAGAAAGTAAAATAAGGTTTAGAAGATTCAAAAAGAGTTTGGAGTTTGGAATCGCCAAAATATATCATATTTTGTAGTTTTCTTGACACATACAACATCCAACCTTAAGGCCGGTCTCCAACTTTCGTGCGAAATGGGAGACAGTTTTTCTTAACTTTATTGCGCGCGCAGCGCGTATCTCGTTTGGTAAAATGTGCGCGCGATATACTAAATTGCCCTATATGAGTTAGTTCATGTAATGTTTCCAGCTCACCCAAATAGAGACTAATACGCATGCGTAATATGTCGTTCTTTTAGACCACAAGTGGTTAATTCCCGTGACAATCAAAGAGGAATGAATCTCTAGGGGTGGAACAGTCACTTTCGGTCGGGGTTGTGGATGGCGAAATACGAAATTTGTCGTTCTTTAAAAATTTGTCGTTCTTTTTGTCGCTTTTTAATAGTTATTTGTCGTTCTTTTTAGATGATCTGGAAACATTAGATGAACAGTCTCATATCGCTAAACATTTTTGAAAATTCAGTGTTCGTGTATGACTACATGACACCAAATTCTCGTGTTTCCTCAGATCGCATCGCTTTCGAAACTAAATCCTCATGTCGCAGCAAAAGAACTCCTATGATTGGTTTGTTTTCCCCGTTTTCCCGCGCGTTTATTTATTTGGACCGGTTGCTATTGCCTACCAACAAAAAACTTTCTCTTCTTGCGTCTTGCCTTGCCAGCACATCAGCTTGCTGTGGATTGGATTGGAATGACATTGATTTGGATCCTCAATTTTCTTCTGCTGGTTCAACAACAAAGAGAGTTATCTACACCTTCTACACGATGATTAAACTGCTGTTGTTGCCAAACTATAGCCTGCCTTCGTACAACAACTGTTGCTCGCCTTCTCAATTTTTCTTTGGCAGTTTGGTTTTTGACAAGAAATGGTTAATTATGAAGTCTGTTTTGTTTCCCTGTTGGTTGGTTGAAAAAAACAGCAGGATGCACACAATATTTGTCAACTTTCAGAACAAACTAACTGCAATTTGCCTGTATATTATACTTAAATTGTGGTGACAAGGCAAGTGACTGAATATTTGTGGATAAACCTGAACTGACCTGAATGAAAAAGAAACACTGAATGTCAGCATCAAACAAAGAAGAATCGTTTTGGTGGTTTGTTTCCAAGTTATCCAAGTAAGTAATTAATTGTAAAAAATTTGAACCTGAAGCAAAATTGAGTGATTGATGATCTGATGATTGAATTTTTCTTGGTGCATCTCTTCTTACAACAATAATGGCACTCATCTGGGAAGTGAAACCACTTTGTGAGGGAAATTCTATAGCGGCCAATTTCCAAATTTTGAAGCGCCGACAACCCGAACGTACATCACACTCACGGGACATGACCAACAAAGAACGTTAACTTCTGAAAAAGTTAGCTAATCCCCCCATTGAAAAATGTGGGATATTTTCGTCGTGAATTATGTTGAATTATGGACTTTCCTTTGTATGCGTTCAAAATGTGGAATACTTTTGCCATGAATTTGGAGATTTTCGACGTGCAATTAAAACAGGGAAAACTTTCGTCGTGAATTATTAACTTTTTTATTTCGCATGCATTTAAAATGGGGAAAACTTTTTTCGTGAACTATGAACTTTTCCTTTGTATGCGTTTAAAATGGGAAAAACTTTTGTCGTGAACTATGAAATTTTCCTTTGCATGCGATTAACTTTTGTCGTGAATATGAAATTTTCGTTTGCATGCGTTTTAAATGGGAAAAACTTTAATCGTGAACTATTAACTTTTTATTTGCATGCGTTAAAATGGAGAAAACTTTGGTCGTGAACTATTAACTTTTTCTTTGCATGCGTTTAAAATGGGGTCACTTTGGTCGTGAACTATATCAACTTTTCCTTCGTATGCATTTAAAATTGGGAAAAATTTTACCGTGAACTATGAAATTTTCCTTTGTATGCGTTTAAAATGGGAAAAACTTTTGTCGTGAACTATGAAATTTTTCTTTGCATGCTTTTAAAACGGGGATTAACTTTTGTCGTGAACTATGAAATTTTCCTTTGAGTTTTCCTTTGCATGCATTTAAAATGGGAAAAACTTTTGTCGTGAACTATGAACTTTTCATTTCCATGCGTTTAAAATGGGGAAAACTTTTGTTGTGAACTATGAACTTCTCCTTCGCATGCGTTTAAAATGGGAAAAACTTTTGTTGTGAACTATTAACTTTTCTTTCACGTGCTTTTAAAATGTGGAATACTTTTGTTATGAACTTAAAGATTTTCTTCAATTTGCGCTCAAAATGTGGAATACTTTTGTCATGAATTTGAAGATTTCTTTCAACGTGCGTTTAAAACTTGGAAAACTTTTGTCGCGAATTATGAATTTTCCTTTGCATGCGTTTAAAATGTGGTTTAATACTTTTGTCATGAATATTCCTTTTTTGCATTCTTTTGGAAAAATGAAATTATTTCTCGGGCTCGAAAGTTTTTTCTTTTTGGCATTGAGTGAGACCAAATTAATTTGTTGTTCTACAGGCCTGACCGACCCTAATTTTTCAAAATAGAAAAAATAATAATATTGAATTTGCCACTGAACAAGTTGAAAATTGATGTATTTGTAAATTCATCCCAAACCTATCATTCATCAATAAAGAGGAAAAAGTCAGGTGCTTCAAAATGTCAATCTTGACCTTCTTGACCCTAAATTTTCAGAGATTTGATTTTATTATATGCTGACTTGCTGACCAGGACTGACCCATATCCTTAGGAAGGCCTTCCTGTAGAACAATAGATAAAATTTGTCGTGCCTTATTTAAAAAAAAATTATATTTTGGAAATAGACCTTTTGCTATTTACGATTCATCTTGAATAAATAAAAACTCTAACATTAAAGCAGTAACTCACTTCCTTTTTTTTAGTATTTTTACACATGATAATTTGCAAAAAAAAATTCATCTCAGAAATTTTGACATTTTCCTTGGTTTATTGTAAAAAAATTTCTATTTTGTAAAGTAAAGGTGTAAGGTGAAGCATGACGCTACAGATCAAATCTGTGTTTTGACTGGACTCACCAACCTTAATGATTATAAAGGTACAGTCTGTTTATTGTGACTGTAACTCTTTTTAAATTCAAGATCCCCCGAGAGTGTTTAGGGTTTTCATCTTACTCTGTCTTACTTTGATATACGGCGTTTGTTTGTCATTAAATTTTTGTTTGCAACTTACAAATCGAGGAGGCTCGATTTACGGCTTGTTTTTGTCACTCCTGCCTCCCGCATGTCTTTGCTATGCAAACAGAGTGGAGGGACGGAAGAGTTCTGAAACGCGCGCAACCCCTTTTATATTGATTAATATTTCCCGCTTTATGGGGAAATGTTTTTAAAATCGGCTTTTTAGGGAGGTTCGATGTAAACTTTTGAAAGCGGTCGCGCGATCTCTTACTTACTTACTTACTACTTACTAACAATAGAATGAATAAGTGTCAGTAGCTAGTCTTTCCAAAGCTTTGGCGTATGCTATTTTATTACTATTGAGATAAAAACAATATTAAGGATATGGAAAACTGTGGAAGTTTATCTCCCTAGTATTCTTGAAGTGATCAAACTAATTACCCAGTAAGCTTTGCGTTCACGTTTGGTTTTTATGTTCTGTGTTGCTCTAGATTGAAAGAGTTGGTTGAAAGTGTCGTCCAGAGTCCAGTTTCCCCTTCAGATAACTTTTATAGTGAATCTGAGGTTTGTGTATGCAATATTTTATCATATTTTTTGTTTTTTTCTTTTCTACGTGCCAGACTGAGCAGGTGTGTAATAGAGCATTTACTCCAAGAGTGAGTAATAATTGCTTGATCACCGATATAAAAGTTCAGTGCAAAAATATACTTTATCCACTTGAGTGGATTGAAAAACATTCTCGACAAAGAGGTCGATACAAAGATTTTCCACTTGAGTGGATTGAAATAATTTAATTTCTCCAGTCCCGAATTTTAAGAGATGTTGCCAATGTATACTGGCATTAATTCATAGTGGGAACCCCCCCCTAACTTTAGGGGGGGGGTTGGAGGTTTTCAGAAAAATTTAAGCAGGTGGGGGTTAGCCTGCTCACAAATCTTAGGTGGGGGTTACCCTATACAGGTGGGGGTGACTTTTTTCAGGTGGGGGTTGGAGAGTTTATTTACTAGTTTTCTTATTTTGACTCAAAAACTTTCTTTCAACCCTGCTCATCATAAACATATACATAATCTATTTCTTCCCAAGTCTAATAATTATAACAAAAGATGTATGAAGTATAAAAAGCATAGAAATTATTTTCAAGTGATTAACCTTGCTTACCCTCAAAATTGTTAAAACAGTCAAAAACCTTTTTCAGGTGGGGGTTGGAAACTTTTCAGAATTTAGGTGAGGGTGGTCCAAGAAGGTGGGGGTTGGGTCGGTAGCATTTTTCAGGTGGGGGTTACCCTATGCAGGTGGGGGTGACTTTATTCAGGTGGGGGTTGGAGGGGTGCTGCCCACTAATTATAATCAACCAGCGAATGGCTGAGGTTATTATTATCAACCAGAGAATGGCTGTTTTTGGGGTAAGGGTGTTTCCTTTTTGGGGTGACTTTTAATATATCTACTGTTTGTTATCGTAAAATTGAATTATTTATATGGTATCTGCTAAAAAAGGGAATGCTCTACTGAAGCTTAATACTTTCTCCTAAGGGGCGACGTCCATATTCAAAGTCGCCACGCGTAACGGGAAAAGACCGTTAGTGTATGAAACTCCACTAAAAATTCCAAGGAAAAAATCAAAAATCGCTTATCGTAGCGCTCACTTCTTCGCTTTTTCCTTTAGCATGCTATCCAAAATCCTTTCCCTGAGCAATTTAGGGGTGGTTTCAGAGTATAACATTCTTGCTTTGGGAGTTTTAAAAACAAAGGCCGTTTAAAAATTGTGATGGAATTTGGCGGTTGTAAACCTCTGAAAATGGCGACCTTTGTAGCGGGCCGTTTGTTTTGATTTTAGCGGGAATGAAAGCTTCGGTAAAATTTTGGTCAAATCATGAAGACCGTTAAGGTGGTGGGTAGGTATGTTTGAAAACTAACGGTCTTTTCCCGTTACCCGTGGCAACTTTGAATATGGACGTCGCCCCTAAAAGAGGAATACTTTTTATCCTGATACCATGTAAATGTTCCATAGATTTCAATGCACCATGGCAAAATTATTTGAATGCAAAAGTTTAATTTTAGATTTTATCAATAGCATTTCTTTCTGATATGACAATGAACAATGAACAATCTCAATTATAGCTAACAAATTTAATATGCAAGACATTAACAATGAAAATTTATATTTGGATGGATTTTTGCTTGTTGAAATAATTGGTATATACCAGACCAGAATGAATTCAATTGTTCGGCTGAATGAAGTATAACAAGTGGGAGTGGAAGTGAATTTGGCACCGGATTGAATCGTATCTTCAAAACCGTCAATCAAATGTCTTCGCCAAACATCATATCAGTGTTAACCAGAATTTACTTGTCACCTAAATGTATATTCAGGATACGACCCATAAGAAAAGGTAAAATTAAATTTTAAAATATGTTTCTTATGTTGATCTTAACAGTTTATGGTTGAAAGAGATTTTCTCAATTTTTTTATTTCACAGAATGACATAATGGATATGAATAAAATGCTGATATGTTTTTAAAAACTTTAAACTTATAATTTCCCATATTATGAATCACAAAAATTTATGATGTAATTTTTCGAAGCAACTGTTACAATTTTTATAAGGGATTATATTATATCAGACAGTTCTGGTTTTGGGATTGTTCTAATTTTTGTGGTCCCCAATAAAAATTTATATTTGCTGTTTTGACCTTTTTTGCTACGCCAATAAGGTATGGACAAGTTTTGAAATTGGTAATAATCCCTACTCTTTATTTTTCAGGTTGCACAAACTCGTCTGTCTGAAATTATCATTGATACCTGATACTTTTGCACTCTTGCTGCTGGTGTAATATGATGAAGCAATGAAAATACTTTAAATTCGGCAGGTAGACTAATCCTTCGTTACACCGTTTGGTTTGCCTGTCAAAAATCTCGTTAAAATATCTACATGTGTCGCAAGTGAAATGAAAGGAGTTGATCGTTCTCGACGTTACATTATTCTATACTCACTCACATCTTCAATACCGTGCATTTCATCTTCCTCCCTCCCTCAAAATTCAAGTCTCGAATCTTTGGGTTTTAAAACAATCGTTTGACATTCAATTTTACCATTTGTAAATTTTACTTTTCTAAAAAGCAGTAGTACTAGAAAAACAAAACTTTGAAAATAACTTTACTACATTATAAAATTATTAACTAATCCATTATTTATTATTTGTATTTTACAGAAAAAATGATTATCTAATTTATTAAATGAAATTCTCTTTCCCTAATTCTAGGAATTATTTTGCATTTTCCAGATTTTTGTATTTGATGTTCTATGAATTTATGTGGATTTAAATATATTTTCATAGTACTTTATATTTTATACTGTAAATAGCTCAAAGAAACTCTTCATTGCAAACATTATGTAGGCTTGTCTTAAAAAAAAAGCTGAGGTAAGTTATGGCATGTCTCAAAAACATGAAAATTTTGACACATGCCATAAGTCACCTGGGACACCAATATACAATGCAATACCTTAGGGAACTAAATTCCCCCCTTTTTATAATTTTGTTTTACTAATATTTTTATTTCGACCGCAAAAATTAGATGCAAAAAGCACTAAAAGATTTCGACGTTACTTCTCAAACACAGCTTGATTTAGGCCAATTCTCTACTTCCTAAGTACCAACTCCTACTAAAACTCAGCAATTTACTTATGTAGTATAATTAAGCTCTGAATGTCGATTTAGACTGGAATGGCTTTTAGAATAAAAGTCAATTTAAATATCTGCAGGCTACGGCACTATCTTCCCCCAGTAATGAAAATAGGGGGTAATTCCCTGCAACGAACGAAATACACTTGTGAAAATACGCAACATGATTTGTCAAAACTGAGGTTCGGAATTCTCGAGTTATGACGTCATCACTAGCATTTTCCATCCGTCGTGGCGATTTTCATCAAAATATTTAACCTCGCTATTCATGATATTCATGACGTAATCTTTTCCACGAAAGCACCCGAGATAACCCGGAATTATTATTAGTATTATTTCGTGTGCTTCCGTGTAAAAGATTACATCATGAATTGAGAAGAATTAACGGAAATCTCCATTCCAGTCTTTATGAACGGACGATGGATTTCAAAGTTCAAAATCAAGTGTGAAAATGTTAAAAATTCATTGGGGCATAAATTTTTTTAAAAGGCATCAAAAATATGTTTGCCAGGACAGTTAACTGGCTATCGAAAAACAAATAGTTACTTTGATATTATTTTTCTTTCTTTTGATATTAATATTCAATGTTTATAATCCGTATTTACATCCAAATTTATTAACCCTTCTCTGTGCTGCTTCCTTTTTATTATTTAGACAAAAAAGAAATTTTTATATGAAAACTGAATAGAACTTTTAATAACGCGCCGCACCTAAAGTATATTCACAAAAATTTAATAAGCGCCAATTGAGAAAATTTGAGTTAAATCATTAAAATAAATACCATATTATTAAAGTTAAAATAGATGCTGAAAAATGTATCCAATCCAAAAGTTAATTTGTGCTTATAGAATTTGGGCTACTGTTGGGTATCTAGGGGGTATGCCCCACGTGGCAAGATTTCAATACGATAACATGCTATAGTAGTATATATGAATGATGTAGATAAAATGATCTCCAGTACACCTTGGGCCCACCGCAACCAAAAAAGCGTTGCGAATTCTTCAATCTTGAATTAATAAGCAGATATTCAATGGGTAAAAGTTGGTTATTGAGATTTATTAACCCGAGGTGATGTAATATTCAACGAGGCGAAGCCGAGTTGAATATACATTACCGAGGGTTAATAAATCCAATAACCAACGAAAACCTATTGAATATATGTTTTATTATATACCTAGAGGCAAAAATAAAACATTAATTATGTCAATAGCTAAACGTTTCACTTAAAACACCCTAATCGAACGTTCGAATGTTTTTCTTTCTTAATGATTTTCTTAATTACTTTAAGTCATAAAATTGGTTTCTGAAATTGACAATAGATTTATTTCAATGAATTTCTTTGATAACAACAAGAGCAACAAAAAAACTCAAACTTTGAAAGCAAAATTTGAAAAAAAAATTCTACCGTGGTATAATAGCCATGGTATATCAGGAATTATTAAATGGCTGTTTTTGCCTACAGGTATATAATAATTGCAGATATTTGATATGGAGAGGTGGTCTAAAAGATAAACGAAGCAAAATTTTCACATTCATTAATTTAAGATATTTTACCTACGACCCGGTCGATGGGAAGTAAAATTTCTTAGAACTTCTCTAAAAAACTGGCAGAGAGACCAGCTAGTATCATGATACACAATATTTATAAAGGCAAGAAACATGGATGATAGCCAAAAGTCCGTCATCCAGATATAAGTCCGTGAACATGTCTAGATCATCTCTCGCGGACGGTTCCGTGTATGTTACCACAAGGAAACTAATTTAACAAAGTATCGCTCGAGAAATTTGATGTAAACAACCTCTATGCGTGCAACGCTCGCGCCTATCACCGCATGCGTGTGCGAAGAAAACAAATTCTTATCAGGGTGTATTTGTAAAATACTCTCTTTTCTATAGTATATTTATTTGATAACTTTATTTATAGTGATTGATAGAGTTAAGGAATAAGAAAAAGTAAGGACAAGAATTTTTGTTTCATCGTTAGAAAATAATTTCAATTACAATTTTAAAAGCTGTTGTTGGGAAATATTTTGTCGCATATTTGCGAATCTTGTTTGCCTGAAGAAAAGATTGCGTCATAAAAAGGTTTTGCCCGAACAAAAGAAAGTTGAAGGAAGTTCTACTTTTTTCATCTGTTACGTCAATTTCGACCAATGGAATTGCTTCATTTTTCAACCGACCAAATCAAATGTCCTTACAAAAACGTCAAAAAGTTTTCGATCATATCGCGCGAAAGTGGAGACCAGCCTTAAGTTTGAGTGGAATTTCATCACAGAACCTACAAAATTTCTTCTTTTGACAGGTCCACATAGCAAAGCCTTCAACTTTATCATACTCGAATCCAGGGCTAGAAACTGTTGGCACCTTTGCAACATATAAAGTAATATGTATACTTCCAAAGATTACTCTGAATGTCACGTGGGCGTATGCAATCAATGTCATTGGTCAAGAGTCCTTTCAGATGGTCGCTTCAGAGTCTAGTAAGTGATTGCTTTCCCTTGCGACCAGTGTCCACTCGATTAACTTGACCTAGAAACTGATATGCGAGACATAGATTTGTAAAGCCCAAAGGGCTAGATGCTAGATGTCGTGCTTTAAGCTCTTCCAAGCAAAAAAAAAGTGAATATTGCTGCTATTGTTTTCGAAAACCCGCGAAGCTTCTGATTGGTCAAGCGCTGAAATTCTATTGTAATGCCACGTGACTTAGGTAGGATTTCCTACCTAGCCTTGGCACACTTTTCAGCCAAAAGCACGACATCTAGCCCTTTTGGCTTTTATAAATCTATGATGCGAGACCGCGACTCCTGGTGCCAGAGGGTAGAATCCATCGTCTCGACCATGGTCGATAGATGATGATGATGATTGTGATGATGCTTTCCCGGAAGGAAGTTTCTCGATAATTCTTGGTATATTGCAAAGCCCTGTCTCGCAGCCCCGTTGGAAATTCTTCACATTGAGGAAGATTTTATGGAAATCCCAATGTGGATAGAAGTTCTTCCCAAGTCAAAAAATCAAGTGGGGATGGTTTTGGAGTGCAGTTTCTTTCCAATTTTGAATTTCAAATGGGGATGAAAACAAAGGTAATTATCTAGTGGGGCTGAAACTGCTTAAAAACTGGGTAAAATCAAATCTAAAATATGTTCTTCCCAACGGGTAGGAAAAGCTACCATTTAAAAGTTTAAAAGAAAACTTTTAAATGATCTGATGCCAATTGTAGTAAATCTTTTTCTCAAATACACCCCTGTCTCACAGCCCCGGTGGGATGAAAGGAGGATATAAGTGCTGTTTTTCCCAGGTCAAAAATTCCAGTGGTTTTAGAGTGCAATTTATTTCCATTGAATTTCAAATAGAGATGAAAACAAAGTCAATTTTCTAGTGGGTCTGCAACTGTAGGGTATCTTTCCCACCAGGAAAGAAATTTTGACCTAACCTTCAAGTGGGTAGGGGGTCCTTCCTGGTCTCTGATGCAGGGGTGTGGAAGTCCATCGTTTAAAAAACCTACATTATATTTTACCAGAATTTGATCAGAGTTTTTTAAGATAAATAACTTTTCTGGAAAGAATTCTTTGAAAATCGATAATCTCTTAAATCCTTTAAATATAATTTTCTATTCCCAGCTTCAAGCGGCAAATTCACTGTTTCAATAAACCTCTATAAATCGTCGGAATTCAATCAAAAGTTTATGTATCCGGCTGTTTTGGATATGATCGACCGTTTCAATTTGGAAATCGAACTTGAAAGTGCAGCAGATTTATTTATCGTTCCACAAAGCTGTTATGTGACACCTGGTACTGATCGTACTAACCTTATCAGGGAAAATATTTTTACAGAAAGGTATATCTACCTTATTGTCTCTTTTGACGCCGACCCTCATTTAGCAGCGGCCCTTATTACAGCTTGATTTTTCCATTTTTAGTCCGGCTCTATTAATCAAATGATATTGGACGGCGTTTTGGGGGTAAATTCATTTCACAGACCCACTAGGATGCCTTTCCACTGGAAAAAAACTATCCAAAATATCGTCCCGGTGGAAAATTATCCTCCAATTTTTATCTCCACTGAGAATAATCAAATAAAACAATCCTCACTGCAAAATACGATGCTTTTGTTCATCGAGTTTCAGTCCGTCATTTCTATCCCCACTGGCTGAAAAAATCCTATCGGGTCTGTTGTGAGAAGGGGGTGTGTAAATAGAGAATATATGGTGCAAAGAACATGAATAAGCAGGCAAACACTTGAAATGTATGAAAAAGAATCAGGCCAGTTACCGTCATTTCTGTTTCATGATTTTAATCCATTCTCTAATTAGTTAGAATGAATTATTTTGGCAAAGCAGAAACAATTTATCGGCTCTTGTTAATTATTAGTACGTACGAGTGTATGCTTAGTTTTCCAGGTATTTAGTACTAAAATTGAAATTATTCTTCAGTGATATCATGTATCAAATTCTGTTCGATAATGAGCAGGACCATTAGTTACGACATTACTAATTAATTTTTCTTTGAATCTTTTTCAGGTGCCATAATAATCATCATCACAGATTCAGATTACAACCGTCAGCTCAAAACACCAAGAAATTTCGATTTTCACTAAATGCATTTCGATTCAAAAACTCGAACGGTATGGTCTACATCCATTGTTCGACTCACATTTGTTTGAAAGGCAGCAACGATACAAAATGCGAATTTGGATGTAGACGGAAAAGACGATCTGAAGATCCGACGTTTGTTGACGTTTTGAGTAAAGATTACGTCATTCGAACTGGATTGATTATCGTTACGTCATCGTCAATCAATAAAGGTAAGATTACTTTTCCAGACAAATATATGTTGTAATTTGGTCCCAATAGACCTTTTCATAAATTAAATCACGAATATCAGCCTCGTTTTGAAATTATTGTCATGTTGATTAACTCCCAGAGCGGATTTTATCAAAACTACATTATATTCATAAAAAAATCATCAAGGGACATAATCACCATGGAAATTGTTTGAATACGAGGCAAGTGACGTTCGTGACGTAATTTATGAAAAGGTCTATTCTTCATGAAAATGTAGATTTAACATCATTATTAGGGAATAAATTGGGTGGGATAAATCTAAAGACAGAGTTAAGCTCGAGGTGGAGTAAACAGTGACGGAATTGATAACTGCGTTTACAGATTTGTTCCAAAGGGTTATTTTCCATAGCTGTAAATAGCGGCTTGGGGGCGGCTTGAAACTTCGCGTGTACGTCCATTTAACGGATGATAACATCGTCTTTCGAAAGTGTTAAAATTTATGAATTTTCCTAAAATAAAGTTAGCTTTTTTTTTTCGGACACACTGTAATAATGTAAGTAATACTATTTTAGAAGAAACAAAGCTCGCAAATTCATCACTCGATACCCACAAGAACGGAACAGTCTCACAGCAAAGCACTGCAAGTCATACAAAAGCTACCAACATCTTGATCATAACTGCTTCTTCATTTGCGTTGTTCATATTTCTCGGTACCGTGGTTTTTGTATGTTATCGAAGAAGCGCCAAAATGAAGAAAAGAAATGCAATGGTGACTATCGATGATAAAGGAACAAAATAAATTTTTGACTGAGTATCACAGATGACAGACTCAAAACAATGAAATTTAACTAGAAATGTAACTGACTTGAGCAGTTAAAATTTCGTAAATTTTTATTTTTTCTAATTAATTTTTTTGTAGTTAACATTAATTTGATCAATAAAAAATATTATCTCATTATCTAAAAGCCTCGCCATATACGGACCTCACTGACCCAATATATCCTTCGAAGGTCGTGTAACAAATTAATTTTTATCGAATAATTTCTTTGTTTGAACAGATTGAATCCCAACCACAACACAAACTTTCGAACTTCCTATTTCGAACCAAAAAATCAAGAGCACTGAAAGGACAACGAGTATTTTAAATGACTCGGTCGGACAATTTAAACTTTTAGAACATCTCAGTGATTAAAGGTTTTTCACAATCTTGGTTTGTATTTAGACATTTTGAGGGGTTTTTCTATTAATTAAATTGTTCCAAAATGAGGACGTAGGGAAGGGGTTCAATATTTTTATTTCTTTGAGGACTTTCATTTTAAACGTTTTCATTTCGCTGATGATTGGCGTGAGGTGCAATGAAGCTCTGGGTATAAAATAGGAGCTTAGTCAATTCTTAATCATTTGAGTTTAAAGCCCGAAGGGACTAAAAAGCGAAGCCTTATTAAAGGGACACTAAAGTAGTAAAATGTAAACATTGCGCAAACCACGTGTCATTAAAGAGAACAATTAAAATCACGTGTCCAAAACAAACTTGTAAAACAATTGAACAGTCACAATTAGCCATATTTGGTTAGATTTTTTATTTTGACATATGACATTTGTTTTGATTTTGTATCCGCTGCATACAGTCTGTTATATGTCCCTTTAAGTTTGCTTCGCATTTAGAAATTTTGTTTGAAAAAAAACGGGTCACGTGTTCTGGATAGGAAATAAATGGCTTCATTTCCCATCCAGGATCTAGCCTCTTTGAGGCTTTGAAATCAATGCGTGACCCTACCCATTGAGTTTCAAGCCAGAAGGGCTAGAGGCAAGACTCCTGGATGGGAAATGAAACCACTTATTTTCCATCCAGAACGCCCGCACGTAGTTTTTACACAAACGTCGGATTGAAACTAAAATCTATCGCTAAATTTCAAAAGATGTAGTCTTCCAGAACAAAGGAACCGCTAAATACAATCTGTCGTTAAAGTTTAAGGGTTAAAGTTTCGCCTCTACCCTTCGGGTAAAACTTGCATTTCTCAATGCTGTTTTTCAAGTACGGTTTTTGTCTTTTCCGTCTCAAGTGACTCTAAAGAATTCTCTAACATGACCTTAAGGGAAAAGGATTTCGTGTATTCAAACCTGCGCTAAACAAAACAATAGCTTCTATTCCCTTGCAACCAATCATGATACACCAAATGACAAAAAGAATGTATAAACGCACCTATGATTAAATCCATTAATCTCATATGCCAATAAAAGCGAAAAAGATAGTCCTTAGGGAGTTAAAACTCTTATCAAATCTAGAAGATAGATAAATTACAAAGAACAATTCCCTTGGGACCTCAAAATGTTTATAAGACCATATGACGGGAAAAACTATAAATTAGAAATGTCTTGACAAATTAATCAATCATACAGATTCTTCAGAAACACAGTAAAGCACAGTGAAGACGTTGGAAGTTGTGTCAAAAAGTAGAGTGAGAAAGATACTGCAAATAATTTCAACGATGAACTCAAGGTAAGTTTTACGATTTCCAGATGAACAAACTTCTAACAAAATAACTTTATGATTATACATATCAGTGCCGTAACCACATTACGGTGTTTTTTGAAAAAGGTGTAAATTTCGTCAACGTTGTCTGTATATTTACTTATTTGATTTATTTGCTTAATCTCTTCCCTCTTTTTACCACTTCTACGTTGAGCCGACGTGTGCTACAGAACGAAATAACTAACTAGCGCACTAACTATGTAAGAAGATAGTCTTATTATTTGAAATTATACTAATATGCACGCGATTTCTACTTGCTTTTTGCTGAATATTAGCTTTTGGAGTAGCCTGGATATCCAAGCTCAAAATTTTAGAAAAAAAAAATTTACCTCAACATACAAAGTTCTAAAATTATAGAGCTTGGTCTCCCTAGAAAATGAAAGTGCAAGCCCATGTTTCCAAAACTTTCCCAGCCAACCCAGGGCAGCAAAACATAAATTGAAAAAAAGCAGCCTTACAAGATCTAAAACCATTTAAAACATCCAAAGATTACACCAGAGTCTATAAACAAGTTTGCATGCATAATCATGACCAAACATGTTTTCTTGGAAAATGAACTTGCCTCTGTTTTCTTCTTTTTCATGTTTTCATGTAACAGAAAGCTCTATCTTCACTAGCAAGTGGAGGACTATCCTATTTTTGCTTCAGAATTGCTCCACGCCGTGTAGATTGGTCCTTACGGCTTTAGCGAAGTGAGCGCAAGCAAGCGGACTGCATTCTCATATGGAGAATGCAAATCGCTCTAGGGAGACCAGGCTGTAAACCAGAACATAAATATCAAAAACTAGACTGTGAAATAGTTTACAGCCTGGATATCCAGGCTACTTTTGGAGAGGCAGTTTTAGCCAATCTGGAGGGTATAAATTCCAAAAAATTTCCTGGCCCGTCGGCCCCAACCATGGTGAGGCCTCCTTAAATACTAAGCATATAGTGCCCCCTACAATATGATTTGTGTCTACGGTACTGCATCTTGTCCACAAATACAGGCTTCTGGTTTATTTTTGGGTCTTTTTGGTTATACAAATTTGATTTTTGAGCTTCTTGTTGTACCAAACAACTTTGAAAACCAAAGCTGTACAAAAATTACAACAAAACCAGTATCCAGTAAACTAAAGATATTTTTGTGGTATTTTTCCATAGAAATATGTCGTTTATGTGGTTGTCAATTATTTGTATCTCACTTTGGTATCGATCTGTTCAAGCAACCAATTCAACATCCAATACTACAACAGGTAATACAGGTATAAATGGTCCAAGTTGTCACAACGTTGTTTCAGCGGTTATCTGATGTTCATAACGTCCATATAGCGTTAAACAAACGTTGAAACATTTAACGTTGTGTGCCAGCTGGTTTGGTTCGCAACAATTCTCCAGAATTGATTATTTTCTGCATCAAAAATGACCCAAGGTTTAAGCTAAAAAAGTTTTAAAAGTCTATAACTAGTGAATACCAGTAATTCTACATTGTGCTTTTTTTATTTTAGGTTTTTCAAGCGAATGCGATACCGAGAAGATCACAATTTACATTCTTAAATCCGAAATTTCAATCCCTGAAAGTGATATCTCCCAATACAATATTTCATGGAATGATCCTACATGTGGACCAAGTGAAAAATCTAATGAAACATATTTGGTTTTGGAAGCTGGTTATTCTTCTTGTGGAACCAGAGCTGTGGACGAAGGCGACCACGTTATATTTAAGAATAAGGTATCACTAATTCTATAATGAGATATGTTCTTTCAAAACACTTCTACTGGAAAATAAGGTCGGGACCTTTGTTTCGTCCTTTTGTCTGTATAACGGACACGGTTGTTTCTCGAGACCGTTCTATCTGTAGCTCTTTACAAATAGCTTGAGTTAGAAGTGATCATTCATGATTACTTTCAGTCCTTGAATGACATGGACTAACGGGGCTGTTTTATAATTAATTTTTTGTCGGACGTACGATTGATACCTTGAATAGATCTATAGCAAAAAGACCTCCAAGCCCATCTATTTTAGCTTTAGCATAGTTCAAGCTACCCATAAGGTGAACCGAAAAGTCTCGTTCTTACCACCTTTTGACTTAGATTTAAAGATTTCGCGAAACGGGATAGGGATAGGCTACTTGTTTTTCTACTCAAACGCATTTATGACTCGTATATCTGACTACTGGTCTTGAGTAAACTCAAGGCCTTTTAGGGGGTGGCAATTGGGCAAATTGACCGACGGGTATGTAAGGCGGTGTTTTTTCAAGTTAGTAGAAATGCACTGTAAGGGTGGACTTTTGTGATAAAGAAATGCCATGTAAGGGTGGCGATTTCAGAAAATCCAGTAAAATTGAAAATTCTTGCCGGAATATTCTGATTTTATGTTCGATAAAAATCAAGAAAACAAAAATTTGTTCAATTTATTGTAAAAGCTTTTCGACTATCTTCATCGTCAGTACAGTAAAAAATACATAAGCATATGAAAAAGTATCTACAATTTATAAAGAAATGTTAAAAAGTTGAGAAATCACATCAATTATCACGGGAGCAACGATGTCATGACGATTAATGTGTTTTCTTTTGTTCCAGAGTAAAATAATTTACGTTATGCCGTTTCTAAATAAGTTTAATTGCTTAGTCTCTAGTTGATTGTTTAGTGAAGGCTTTTTCAATGCGATTTGGAAAGCCTCTAAGTTTTTCCGTTCTTTGCTCTTAAGTGGTGCCGAAATTAGAACCTTCCAGTTAAATACATGACTATCATCATGACTCTCTAAATGTTTTGCGGGCTCCGAATTACCTTTTAGCGAGTTGTGTTCACTCCAGCGAACGTCAACATTTCTAGCTGTTTCACCGATATAAGTTTCTCCACACGAACATTCGCCAACGTAGATCTTGCAACTCGGGTGTGGATTTTTACTCTTGAGCTTGAACAGACTTTTCACTTTCTTTGTATTCCATTTGATTATAATCATATATTTATTCTTTGTAAACTATCATGAAATTTGGACACGAACGATTTAGAAATTCCTTCATTCTTCGGACAATAAGGTAGCTCAATACGCACATATGGTTTTGGTTCCTCAAATAGGTTTTTAGGGATTATCATCTCGTCGTTTTGATTTTCATTGAATTGTCTAATAACACTAGATACAAATCGTTTAGGAAAACCCGCTGAATGAAACTTGTTAGCAATTATCACTTTTTCAATTCTGATTTTAGCTCTAGGGGTTAAAAGTTGGAGAAAAATTCAGTGTGATAATATGAAATTCACCCAATGCTTTTGCTGCACATATCGTCACTTACTCACTGCTCCCCAGGGATTGCTCTCTAAATTCTTTTATTCAGTTAAACATGTTTGAATCCTGTCAATGTTGATGAATCTTATTCATTAGGTATCCATCAATTTGAACAAAACCAACGCATACAAGAACGATCTATTGGAAAGGATCGATACTTTCGCTACATATTCCGTTGAATGCAACGTCCCACAAGGAGTAAATATAACACACGAACATGGAGCCAATATCACCAAAGCTGGGTTGGTTGAAGGCGTATCAAGTGAGTCAAAATAGGAATTATCAGCCGATAAGATGAGCACCATTTAAACATTAAATTTGAAAACCAAAGGGCTGGAAAGGACGTTAACTTTATCTAGCAAGGAAAGTCTTCACCTTAAAATTTTCACCACATCTAGAATGAAGGATTGAATCGGGCATTTTCTTTATTTTCACACTGCATATTTCAAAAATCTGGTAATTTTACCATAATCTGACGTAAACCTTGCCTCATTGGTGATTTTATACACATTATCTTTCTAGGTTCCACCGACCAGTTTACTGTCTCGATGAATCTTCATGAAGACGCCAAATTCAACGCAAGTCTTAAATATCCTGCAGTTATTGATAGATTGGGACGTTTCAATTTGGAAATTGAACTTGACACTGTTGCAGATCTGTTCATTATGCCAAGAAACTGCCATGGTACTTCTACCTCAAATCGTGATGATGCAATTCGAGAAGATTTGATTACTGACGGGTAATATAACGCTTTTTAGAATCGATTACAAATAGCTTTTTTGAAATTCTTTTATCTGTACGTTTAAAAAATTCATGAATCTTGGAATAACCAAAACCGTGTCTGAGCATAAGTTAACAGTGTATAAGCATGCGTTCCCCACCTGTTTCTGCAAACAAATTAATTTACTTGGACTAGACCAGGAAAAATGAAAAGTTCCTGGTCTGCGTATCTTGACTAGAATTGACTTCGTATTGAATAAAGTGCAAGATACTGGAATTCTTTCAGCTTTCCTCAATATTTGCCTAAAATTTGAATTTCAGATGTCCCAATAAAGACCATGTTTTCAAGAAAGAAACTTCTGTTGACAATGGCAAGAAATTCCGATTTTCACTAAACGTATTCCGTTTCAAGAACTCGAACGGTATGGTCTACATTCATTGCTCCACTCACGTCTGTTTGAGCGGTAGCAACGAAACAAACTGTCAATTTGGTTGTGAACAAAATAAAGGACGACGAAGACGTTCAGTGGAGGATAATGCTTTGACAACACTTGATGATGATTTATCCAAGGATTATGATATTCGAACAGGATTGATCATTGTCACTGAAAATTCTAAAAGTAAGTTGCGACATCTCTGAAAAATTTACAGCATGAGTTAGGAATACTGCCTTTGCAAGTAAGCTTTCAACAATTCAAAGAATCTTTTTTTATTAGAGGAATGACAGGCTCAAAAAATTTATAAAATATAATCTAATAAAAAATGCTCATCCTGGAGTGGCAATGTGAAGGCTTAAATGAGTAAAAGAAACACAAAAGAATCACAAAAGAATTAAGAACTTGATTTGACCATTAGGTTTAAAGTGCCAAAAAATCAGAACAACTAATCCAGCCATAATGTAAAATTTACTGGTTCACATTCTTTAGGCAAGGAGTGCCACGATGTAAAATTTCATATTTATCTTCTTCTAGATGACGATTCAGCTCGTCAAAACACTCAAGAATCCAACAATGGCCAATTCTTTCAAACCACGACCAATATCATTCTCATTACAATCATCTTGTTGATGTTAACTTTCGTTTGTTCTCTTTTGGCTTTTGTTGGTTTTTGTCGTCATCGAAGTGGTTCGAGAAAGAATGGAAATAAGTTGGAAATGCATTAAGCCATTCAGTGAAAAATTACGAATTAAATTATTGTTTATTCAAATACTTCGGTTAGTTACTTTCAGTTAATATTTGTATTTAATAATTTAAAAGTATCAGAAAAATATTGTAAATTTGTATAAATTACATTGAATAATCATAGAAAAAGATTTTACTTGTAGAATTAAAATGTCTTTTGTTTATTATTTATAGCCATTTAGACACCCCTATCCTTATTCATCTTACCTTATTACATGAAAATAAATATGGATGTATTTAACACGAATTGAAAAATTTCGCGTTAATAAAAACCCCCTTAATTAAAACCAGCCGTGGTGTCTTTAAAAAAGCAAGTAAAATTCGTATTAATTTTTGTGTTAATTTCAAGGCCGTTAAATACTTCCGTATTTATTTTCATGTAATTAGGTAATTTTTCTAAAGTTCCAAAGTACACTGACACAGATTCGTGCTCCTTATACTACCTGGAGTTTCGTAGATTTCTGTTTTTCAGACTAAATTTATCTAAAGAAGCAGAACAATTATTGTTCTGAAAAATAGTGAAAAATAAGAACATGTCAAGAACATTTTTAGGCCTCAAAGCTTAAAAAGCTAAGATTATCTGACGGCTTAAAAAATTTTGGACGTTCTTATAAAAAACGAAGAACAACAATTCAGGGAACGCACAATACAAAATCAACTTCATTATGTTCCAAAATTAGCAGTCACAGATTTTTGATGGTACACTTCTCTTGACTGAAAAAATGATGTCATCATACATAGTAAAACCGGTAAAACTTCTTTTAATAATTTTAAATTGATGATTTTAAAAAGAAAAACGGAACATGCTGATTGCAGACACTTTTTAATGTTTTTCTTATCTTGGATAAAAATATATAAACAGAAATTTTACTTTTTGCCCGTTTTAGCTCTATAATCGCCTTCTTTGTTATGTGAAAAAGAGGAGCCCCCTGTTCTAAACCACCTCTAAAAATCTCGTATGAATTGGGTTAAAATTTACAAAATTTTCAATTTGGCCCGCTCCCTTTAGTCTGATTTGCAGACCTATACTTCCTATATATATAAGAAACTTTTTCGCTAGAGGATGAGCAGAAGCCTACGCTCCCTTTAGAGCTTTAGCGTGGGCGGCCGCCAATCCGGCCATCGGAATATTAGATAAGAAAATAAGTGGCTTCACTTTTTCTTGCTTGAAAAAAGGTTAGAGATTCTACTCTAGGCCATCGGGCTTTAAACTCAATGCTTGCACCACATTTTGAGCGCTACCAGAATCGTAAAAGAGAGAACTAGGGGACTGGTATTGAGCTAGGACTATATACCTTGTTTGATAGGGCGTGGTGCAAGTTTTTTCAAGTTTGGCACATCTAATTATTCTTGCGCCACCACGGTGTTTATTTCTGTAAAGCTAAAGTACAAATCGGCGCCCTATCCTGACATAAACATGTGGATTCAAGATGGCGGCGTTTGAACAACTTTTTCAAAGTGACGAAGAAATTGAAAAAGAGGAGGAGAAATTATCCATCAACAAAGCATTTGCCAAGAAATATCAAAAGTTTAAAGAATGCCAGGAGTTAGATAAATGTAAGAACTTTTTTATTTTTTGAATTTGAAACCATCGTAGAGCTGAACTGCAAAACTTTCTCTCATAAAAATGTTCTCCAGAGACCAGACTGTATACCAGACCCAATCAATCGAACTTGTCAAACCAATCGAACCATCGAACTAATCGAACTTCATCGAACGATTAAAGTTTGATTAAAAAAATTAATCAAACTTTCCATTTTTTTCAAATATTGTGAGTGTTCCATTATAAGTTCGATCACTAATTATGGTTCGATTAGTTCGACAACCTAATTTGTTCGATTAGTACGCACCATTAAAAGTCACAATTTTAAAGTAAAAATCGGATTGTAAAATCGAGAAAGCTACTACCAATATCGAAATTGAACATTTTTCCGAAACCAGTGCTAACATCGCGTCAGGAACGCCATCTGGCGCACCCTGCCGGGCATCAATATTACCGTGCGTTTTAAAAGTTTGCTCGTGCGGCGCGGGTGGGCAGTCGTGCGGACTAAACAGTGCGTCACAAACAGCCATATAAACAAAACTCAACATTCTCACAAAAGTTGTCTTTTTGATTTCCCAAACATTCGTCTCAAGCGTTCCCTTCCACAATAATTTATGTAATTGCAATTGCCGTCAGTCCACAGTCGGCTTCAACATATACACGTGTTTTTATTTACGTGACCGAAGTGCCTACTAAAACAATAGACCTTTTTTCAAAGAGGCCACCCTGTTGAATAATTATGTAGTCCAGCAGAAAAACAATGATAAAACCATGCATAATTATTACAATATGCATGATACAGTAATTATGCATGGCTCTATCATTGTTTTTATGGCTGGACTACATAATTATTCAACAGGACGTCCTCTTTGAAAAAAGGTCTATCCGGGGGTAAATAGCGAAGCAACACAGCAGATTATTCGTAAGTATCTTTTGGCATTGACAATCAAATACAATATATTATACTATATTTCCTTAATTCAAAAATCAAAAATTCATTTTTCATTCGCGAAAAATAAAAATAAAAGAATAATGAATTAATATTACATACTAAGACGCCCCCGTCTTTTACTCTCATTTAATTTCCAATCTCGGCACGTGCAAAACGCCCGTCCGCCCAATATCCACCCAATCAGCTTAAATTCACTTTAATTGTCCTTTGACATTCAAAAAATAGTATCTAAAAATTATGAATTTATAATAATTACAAAAAACAAAAAGTTTGATACTTCATTAGTGAAATATTCAATAAATTCCTGGTTTCAATTTTCAGTGGGCGTTCTTCTAGGGCTTCATCGTTTATCGCGCAATTTTTGCGTCACACAAACTTTCTCGGCCGCTCGTAATAATTATACATTGCCAAATTTGGTTCTCCATTGTCGAGTCAGGATCGATGGTGACGTCACCTAAGCATAAAAAAGAAAGGATTTCGTCAGTTTTATGCATATATTAATTTGCGAGATATTCTATTTGCCGCGCGAGCGCACTTTTCGTAGACTAGTCGGAGTACTTTCTTTTACTCGCAGGATTGATGGTAACTTTTCATCTTCGTTATTTTTAAAATGAAGCACAACCGAAAAAAAACGAAACTTCAGAAAGTTGCGTATTTCCAGTGAGTAAACGACTCTGACAATTAACAAAGTTGATGATGATGATTTTTTTTCGGTCAGGCCAATGTCTCGTATTGGGGGTTCTAGTCTTGAGTCCAAAGCCTACGCAGGATTGCAGCGTTTGGGTAAACGAGACAAAACTCTAAAAAAGCTGGTGTTTTGACGCGCTTCCGTGCTCTCGAAATATCGCGGTTTGAGACGCACTGCTAAATATTCGGGTCGGTAAACTAAATATCCGGGAGAGCAAAATATCCGGGACTCGGCAAGATGGCAGCTTTACAAAGGTCAAAGAAGTGGCGATAAGTTTTGCAAAAGGAGGTGAAGATTGGAATAACGAACTAATCGAACTAATCCGTAACTTAGCCTACCGAACTAATCGAACTAATCCGTAGCTTAACCTACCGAACTAATCGAACTAATCCGAAGCAACTTACCGAACTAATCGAACTCCAATTTCCGGTAAAATTGTGAGTGTTCGATTAAGTTCGATTAATTTTTTTAATCAAACTTTAATCGTTCGATGAAGTTCGATTAGTTTGATGGTTCGATTGGTTCGACAAGTTCGATCGATCGGGTCTGGTGTATAGATAGCTACCACCGTTATGGTTGGGCGGTCATCGAAAAATTGTTCTATTCGCGTCACCCGCCCGCATCAAATTTTCCGCTGATTTTCCGGTGCGGAGATGCGGAAAGAAATCTGGGAAAAGCAATTTGTTCTTTTAAAGTATAGCTTTTTTTCTCAATTGCTCTGACAACCATCGAAAAATTGTTTTGCTCGCGTTACCACCCGCCCCTGAGTTACTGGCGGGATCAAAAAAACCTGGGAATGTTTTTGACCGCCCGTCCGCCCGCATGCATTTTTAACACCCGTTGCGACGCGAACAGAGCATTTTTTCGATGACCGCCTTGGCAAACGATATCATACTCCAGGATGCATCGTCTCTTATTTTCCCCTTATTTTCTACTTTCCTATCTTCTATCCTGATTTTCTTATTCTCAAGTGTTTCTAACTGTTTTCTAAGTATTTGTCTGAAATTTGCCCGCACCGGTGAAACAGGTCTCCGACCTCGGCTCGAACCACCAAATGCAAGCAACCTCGACTCGGTTTACAAACCCAACGCCTAACCGCTTGCGCCAACGAGACACAGCAGAAAACTGTCAACCCACCGTTATACCCCAGCCTCATTCCCTGTGTATTATCAGCTTTTTTATGCTTACTGATATAGCGCTAGATAATACCCTGGCATTTTCTGGTTTTCAAACACGTAAGATTGCATAATATTCAAATACTAAACGTCAGATTTCAGGCAAAATTCCAAGCACTCTGGTCACTGGCCATTTTTTGACTTAGAAATTGAGTTCTGGCTTTCGAAAGTAACCAAAATTTTTTATGAAAACCCTCAAGGCCACTTATGAAGGGTTTATTTTCAAGGATTTTAAGCATTGCATTTGCGAAAATAGAAAGAGATGTATTGAATTGAATTTATTTTCAATCATCATAGAAACCAGACGTCCGCGCTTGATAGGATCGACCATCGGAACGGCCTGATGACGGATCGATATGTGATCAATGGCTTACTTAACGATCCGGATAGGAGATTGATGGAAGATATATCGTATATAGTATCGATCCTTCGTAGATCCATTATCAAGCTAGTATTTCAATCGAGTATACCGATTCGTCATCAATCATTAATCGATTCGTCATTGATCGTTAATCGATTTGTTATCAATCGTAAATCGAGTATGAGTCGATAGGGTCGATTAAGATCGATAAAAGATCGATGATAGATCGATAAATAATTGATAACTAATCATAAGCTTAAAAAAATCTTGAGTATCGATCCTCTATCGATTTCCTATCCGGATCGTTAAGTAATCCATTGATCACATATCGGTCCGTCATCGAGCCGTTCCGATGATCGATCCTATCCGAGCGCGGACATCTGGTAGAAAGAATACATTTTGATTTTGCTCACTACTGTATCTTCATCTTTTTGACAGTTTTGTACACAAAATACAAATTCTCCAAATGTTGAGTTTTGAAACTCAATTCAAAATTGAGTATTTTGGCCGTATAACGGCCACAAAAAAGTGCTTGGAATTTTCAATGGATTTCATTTGTTCCTGGATTTGAGACCATTGCATGGGGTTATTCCATTTTTAAACCATACAGGGGTATTGACGAACTTTTCCAAGGGGGGACTGAGCCTTGATTTTCCAAGGGGCTTTTGGTCATTTTCAGATTTTCCAAAGGGGGTTATTAAAGGTTTCCAGGGGGTTCTCTCCTCCTAAACTGGCATCAATAGTCACTTGACAAGGCCCAATTGATAGTTTGGTTCGTGTTCTCTGACCAACTCTAAATTTTTTAGAAAAAGTGTTTCACTTTGAGTCAGAAAAATCAAAATAAAAATTACCTCCCTTTCACATGATAACTACTATCTCTGCGGTTCTTTTTTAACTGCTTTAACCCTAACAACATCCACTTCGCACACAGAAAATGTCCCAGTGTAACCCGTACTTAAAAACAAATATAAAAGCACCTAAAAGCAGAGATTCGCAGCTGTATTCCTTTAAGCACACAAACGCGAACGCCTTAATTTCCAATAAGAAGTTATCTTGCGATTGCGGCGCTTGCCTTTGTGGATCCAGGCTTTAGGCTATTTCTTTACATTACATTCACATTTGAATTCCAAGATTGCACGATTGCTAGAGGAATTTCAAAAATTGAGGTAGTTTGTGGGAAAATGAAAAAAAGGTTCCAATTTTAGCTACCGACCGACCGACCCATTTTTCCAAGCTTCTAGGACACAAACCAAACAATCAATCGGGCCTGGCCCTTTCCAGGCCTTTTTTCACAAAATTTCACTTTCCAGGGGTGTCAACTCTTAATTTTTCAGGGGATAGTTTTCTATCCAAAATTTCCAGGGGGGTTAGTGAAAAAAGTTTGTCAATACCCCGGTACAATTTTTTTTTGGAATAGCCCATTGCCAGTGTAACTTTGTAATATCAGATTTTTTTATGACATATTATTGTTTGAGTTTTGTGGAGGAACTCGCATCATCCAATACCAAGGTATTCTCTAGCGTCTATAAGTAACGTAAAGAAAGCCTGGGATACACGGGGAGGAGGTTGCATTTATCAGTTGGGTGTTTAAGTAAGATAAAAATGGCAATTATTGCTCCTTTCGACAACTATTGCCGAAAACGGCAATTTTTTTAACAATGAAATAATGAGTCAGAAAAAATTTGCTGTTTGAAAAATGTAAAATTATATCGAGGGAAAGGTTTTTCGGATCTTTAAAAGTGATGTTTTCAATTTTTCATTACTCAGTAACATGAAAAGTTCTGAAATGATATGTAAAAAGATCCTGCAACAATGCCGAAACACAGCTAGAAGGAGAAAACAGAATTCCCATTGTAAGTTTGTTTACATATGACTCGATTTTGCAAGTCTGAATTCTGACAGAAACCAGATGAAAACAAAAGTAAACGAGGCAAAGTGGGCCTACTAATTACCACGTGTTCTGAAAAATCAACTTTTCTTTCACAAAATTGCAATTTTCATTTATTTACTTTTTTTACTTTTCTGCTGATTCAGCATGTTATCATTGAAAAAATTGCCGTTTTCGGCAATAGTTGCCGCAAAGAGAAATAATTGTCGTTTTTATCTTAAACACCCAACTGGTTACCCTCCCCCTGTGCCATAGCCTGGGTATCCAGACTCAAAATTTCAGAAAAAAAACTCTTACCTCAACATGTACAAAGTCTAGTGCAACCACAAATGTCTAGTACAGTTTGAATGACACACTTGCATGTGAACCCTTGTTGGTTGACAGAATCTCAAAACTTTGCAAACCGTGTCATCATGCATACATAATTTAACTTACCACAAAACCTCTTTCACAAACTCAAAAGCCTTTCAACACTACAGATCCAAACGTCAGCCACATTCATAAAGGCTCCTTTCCATCAACCATTTTGTTTAGAAATGAACCTGTGTTTTCATTTGTTTATCTTTTTTTGCAATATCAGCTTTTTCCATATCATGCATGCGCATAGAAAAATATCGAAAACGCAGCAAAGATTCTGCTCAGTGACTAGGTGCGTTTTAACCAATTAGATGCACTCACATATGCAGGGACAGGGGTTTCCCAATAATTAAAAATTGGAACTTTCCCGTGTGCACAATTGGGCCATTGCAAAATGTTTTTCGTGAAAATTTACCATATTCTAACACTAATAAAATCTAGATATAGGAAACAAATATTATTATTAAAAATTTGACTCTCTTTTGCTAGTATCTCTAAAATTCACGATAAAAAGAACTATTTACAAATCATTTTCTTTAACGGGGGTTGAATCGATATTGACATATTTAATGATGTCATAATCAATGCCGTGCATATTTTGTCAGTGGATTGATACCACTAAAATATACAAGATAAGTAAACATATATTAAAAAAACTAGACAGCATAATAGTTTATGGTCTGGATATCCAAGCTTCTCTCCCCACTACTCGATACAATTGATAAACTTTTCTAATCGGGATTGGATATCAATCGATTCCTTTAATCAATAGACAATGGAAGATGAGGATTTCAAGGGAGGCCCAATTGGCTCTATCTTGAGAGAGATCTAAGATGCTCCAGACGGTCGTAATCGAATAAATCGATCATTGATCTAAATCGCTAGATAATTGATATTAATTGATTGATAAGTTATTGATTAATCAATAGCTTATCGATATTCAGAATTTTTTTACCTGAATTAGCTTTCAATTGCTATTGATCCAATCAATAGTTACATCTGACAAATTAATGTTTGTCGTGCACTTTGGGCCATTCCAGAAAATTTTCCTTCAAACAAATACATTTTGAAAATTCCTTCTATTTTTTCTGGCCTCAGAGATTGTTTTTTTTCCTGTGGTGGTCGGAAATTCTGATGAAAGTCCATGTACTTTCGCAAAATGCGTTGGAAATACCACTCTTTTTTGTCATTTTAGGTGTCCTCAACAAAAAACTTTCAAATTTTTTTTCAAATTTTTTATCAACATCCGGCCGATCAGCTTCAAACCCCCTCCCCTTTGCTCTTATCGGCTATATATAATTCTTTCAAAACAAACTTTTACCTCTTGAAACAATTTTCTCCAATCATGTCCACCATCACGTTAATCTCGTCTTCGCACCCATGATCATTGAGTTTTTGTCTATTGCACCAAGATTGACTTTGTTCATACCCGCATTGATATTGTCAATCAAAACAAAAGTTAAAAAGACCTGCTGGCCAATGAAAAAATTTTTTTTATCAAAGCTAATCAAAAACTTTATTTTTAAAGTGGCGAATTTGTGAATTTGTAAATTAGCGCATGTCCAAATTTTTGATAATTTTTCGGAAGCAGTTCCATCCCTTTTAATATGATGAATCGTACATCAAAAGAACCGTATTCCGATGTAGAAAATGTTAATCTGTAAAGCTGTAGCTGAGCGCACTAAAAGTCCTTTGGATGTGGAAGCTGGCTTTAAAAAAACGAAAATGAAAAAAAAATCTCTTCAAAGTTTGACTCTAGCCCTCCCCCGGAGATCTTTTTTTGCTTCGCTCACATTAAATACGCTGTCCAGTTCTTGATAGTTTGAAAAAATTGTACATCACGGTAAAGATAAGTGAAATGTAGAAATAACAAATTTTCTTCAGGAAAAAGCAGGGAAGCCACAAAGAATAGTGCAACTCTTTGTTTTTATCAGATTTATAAGAATAAAAGTCAATTCTAAATTGCTTTTTTTAAACCCTGGTCACAACTTTTCGAATTCAAACATTTAAAATGACGTACACAGTTTTTAACAGTATCCTGAGTATCGACCACTTGAATGTTTTTATATGAAGAAAGAGGTTGACTAAAACTTTATCCTGCTTTTTATCACCCTTTGAATGTTGATTCCTATGTTTTGATTTACATTTGAAATGTTCTTTTCTATACTTACTTACTTCTTACTTACTACTTTAATAAATACGATCGTTAAATACATTCGAAAACATTTCAAACAAAAGAAAAGAGAAAAACAAAGGGACGGGCATCATGCCTAGGCAGAAATTAAAATTACTAAATGTAGATGGGCCTTAAATTTCAAAACAAAGGTTGAATAAAGTCTAACCAGGCTCTATTCAATCTATCAATCAAAACAAACTTATCGAGAACAAAAACATTGCTTGCAAAAATGAAAGTGACACACAGAAAATAAACAGACATACAGACTACCGCTATCAAGTGATAAGTGTAAGTGTAATGATAAGTGTAAGCTACTGTAATATCATACCGAGAAGTCTGATTTTTAGGTACTTTAAATGGCTCAGGAAGTCACCTATATTAGAGTTCATAAAATACAGTAAATTTTTATGAAAAATACTTTATTTTTCTAGTGAAAGCAAAATATGGAGATGTTGCAATTGACGAGGGCAGCTCATCATCCGAAGAAGAAGATGACGATGCAGAGGTATTATAAAAAATTGTTTTTGTAGTTCTTAAAAAGTGATGTTTATGTTAACCCTTAGAAGCCAGAATACGTATATGTACGTTTTGAAAAGGCCATTTTACCGATACACAGTCTTTTGGTCATAACTCCTGACCACTTGGGATTCAGAGAAAAAAAATCCGCTATTTTTTGTAGCTGAGAGAAAGAGCTTTCCAACGGAATCAAAGTTGATACCTGAATCGTTTGTCCTGGTCGAGAAATTGCCTTTGAGAGAAAAAATTTCCAGAAAAAAATGATGAAATTTTTGGCCTTTTTCATAAAAGTAAGCGGCTTTGAAAGGTTAATAAAATTTTTTTAAATCTTTAAAACTGGTTCAAACTGTCCAAAATGACTACTGGTACTAAGAGAAAGTAGATAAAGGCATTTTAAATGAAAAATGAAAAACAATTGAGTCCATGTTAACCCTTAGAAGCCAGAATACATATATATACGTTTTGAAAAGGCCATTTTACCGATACACAGTCTTTTGGTCATAACTCCTGACCACTTGGGATTCAGAGAAAAAAAATCCGATTTTTTTTGTAGCTGAGAGAAAGAGCTTTCCAACGGTACCAAAGTTGATACCTGAATCGTTTGTTCTGGTCGAGAAATTGCCTTTGAAAGAAAAAATTTCTAGAAAAAATGATGAAATTTTTGGCCTTTTTCAAAAAAGTAAGCGGCTTTGAAAGGTTAACAGAGGCTTAGAAAATTTGTACTTTAACAAAGATGTATAACATAAGTGAAAATCAATTCTTCAAATGTAAAACTCAAAAAACCATAGTGCTGCAGATTTTTTTTCTCTCATTATTTTTTTTTCTCTCATTATTTTTTTTTAGTTTCTGTCTCCGTTTCTAAAAAAAACAACACTTGTTTGGTGATTTTTGAATCTTTCGGTATGATTTTTTCTAGGCTCTTACTCCTCAGTTGGAAGAAGACTTTCTGAAGACATTAGCCATGATCAAGTCAAAAGATCCAAAGATTTATGACAAAGCATCTGAATTCTATCACAAATCAACTGAAAGTAAGTTGAACTTAAAATCCTGAGTGGTGTTTAAAGCTGAAGGTTTTTAATTTGTCGTCGACTTGGACTTAAAAAGCTATTTTAAGAAATTCACTAGATAGAATGCATAAAATCAAAACGGCAAAAAAAAGATTTTTATATAAAGATGGCTTCACACTTTTCACTTGTAGCCAAGGACTATTCTTCAATAAACATTATCTTAAGACTGTTACATGGCTAACCAGTCAACTCTGTCTGATTTGAATCACTGGCCTATTGATCAAATCTTTCAGTAATTTGAAATATTATAATGAATTGGTGCCCTAAGCTCAGAAAGTCGTTTGAAATACCTTTTGTTATTTCGAATCTCACTAGTTTAAAGAAAATGCTCATTCCCTTTAAGATCGAATAACTGTATTTGAGCAACAATATCAATATCTTTCAACTTCAGTCATGACAATATCTGGCTGGTACACTCTGTTACAACTGAGTGTACTTTTTGAGGTCTGTGGAGAATCTTCATAAATACCTTGAAGTTTGTGATTGTAAAGAGTAATCAAACTCAAAATTTGATACACAACTTAATGAATCGGTTCAAATCTACAATAAGAATTTGAAACTCAAAATCTTGGCTGGCATATTCTAGCTAAAGACTTTTTGATAAATTAAAGGTTTTTGTTTTTGAATAGTGGAATCGTTTGCTTACTCATCATTTTTAATTTACAAGCTTTTTAATATTGAATTGACACGGATGTGGAGCAAGATTGGCCAGAAAGAGGAAAAGAAAAACATATTTTTGCTTATATCAGCATAATATAACAATAGGCAGACACTGTCCTGATATGAAATATGTGTCTGATATGAAACGGAAACACTTTTGTAAAAATAAAACTTTTTAATTTTTTTTAGATGGGAGTACCACCAGTACAAACAAGCCAGAAAAGAAGGAGAAACCCATGCTATTGAAAGACTACGAGCGTAAACGTCTTTTAGAGAAAGGAAGCAAAGCTTATATCAGTGATTCTGATAGTGATGACGAGAGGGCTGGACCATCTTCTCGCTACGTTGAAAATAAGAATCCATCTGAACTGACGTACAATGAGGAGCAAGCAGAAATCAAGAAAAGGTCTGCCCCAATATAATTTGTCTGTACACAGACCCAGTATCTACGGCTAATTTCGAAAGAAATTCGAATTAGATAGTGATTTTGTCAGTCGGAACCACTACATAGAATTTGTCCGACATTTGTCCGACTGACAAAATCACCATCTAATTCGAATTTCTTTCGAAATTAGATAGTGATTTTGTCAGTCGGAACCACTACATAGAAATGGCAAGTATTGCATTAACGGGAAATATTTCCCGAACGGGAAGGTGAAAATAACCCAAAAAGGAAACTGTTTCCAAATTGAAAATTTCCGTTTGGTCAAGAACTTTTCATTGTTCCCGAACGGGAAGTTGAATTTTTGTAAACAAAGCAGATTTTTGTTTCCCGATCGAGAAGAAGTTTCCAAAAAGGGAAGTTTTTAATTGGGATTGGGGAAAGTAGAATTAAGGTATTTTTATTTACCCTATTTTACAATAGACATCAGTTATTTACCTTCCACGACCATTTCCGGAGTGCGCAGAGGTCACATTCTCGATCGGGAAACTGGTTAACTTCCTGATTTGGAAAGTCTATCCATTTTGGGAAGTTTTTCACCTTCCCGTTCGGGACGTATTTCCCGTTAAGGCAATAGTTGCCATTTCTATGTAGTGGTTCCGACTGTTTGTGATAGCATACTTCTACAAGAAGTTGATTTTTTATCTTCATTTTTCAATTTTTTTAATTTTCTAACATGATCCACTCCTGATTATCTTTCCAAGAAACAAAACTGCTATGTAAATATATAAATATATAATGCTGTCAAAGTTTGTAGCTTTTTTTGTCTTCGCTACAGATTATATTGAGACAGACTTTATTTGTGAGCTTTTTCGCCAGAAAGTACCAATTTTACGCATTTTTGTATGTCCTATAGGATCAGCTACGAGTTTACCAGGGTTGAATCAGCTTCTTTTCCTACAGTTTCAAGCTTGAAGACACTGATGATGAAGAAGAAGAAGAAGATTTACTTCAAGTTCGTCAAAAAACAAAACAGGAAGAAGAAACGGAAGAACAAGACTATCAGCAATGGATCAAAAAAGAAGGTCGAGATCTTGTAAGTAGGCACCCTTATTCATGATATGCACCATTCCTATGCATTCTGACATTTCATTGCGGACCCAATAGATGATTGGTTGTATTAAGTGATGTAAAATCTGTTAATACGTCACTTTCAACCAATCAGCTGTTGGGTCCGCCGAAGACATATATTGCAATGGTGCATATCATGAATATAATCTACAAATTCTTTTAGCTTCTGTCAACACTAGACTTATAGGAGAAATAAAGGTATATAATATAGGTTTCTAGAAGAAGGTTGTTAGCCTGTTAGGGAAACTTTGATTGATACAAGAAAGTTGGTAGCCGCCTGTCAGGGAAACTTTGAATAAGAGTGATGGTGCTCCAATGAATATGCTAAGTTTAACAAAAATATGCAACTAAAACAGGGCGCATTGCTAGAAACTTCAAATCAATTTTAGTTTTAGACCCTCTTGCTCTATGGTTTCATTTTTTTTCACAACTTTTTGCACAGGATTCACTGGGGAGCTTTTGGAAGAGCAAAGATTTGAATGAAGACGATCAATTTTTAAGAGATTACATCTTGAATCGAAAATTCGTCAACGAAGGCGAAAGGTAAGAAAGATATTAAAATTTATGCTAGCAATTTTCCATGACTCGAGGAATGCAATAATGTATGTCACAACCTTCTTCTTGGTGGATGATTATAAACAAAATTACTACTATACCTAAACACTATTAAGGAAAGAATAATTAAAAATGAAACATTATTTGGATGATCTAAAACACATCTCCCAATTCCATTGTAATTATACACCCCCTTTTTACAGGCCCGGTAGGATTTTCTCAGCCATTGGGGGTAAAAGCAACGGAATGAAACTCGATGGGGATTAATATTCCCATATTTTTCATGGCCGGGGATTTGAATTCTTTTGTTTTCGAGTCAGAAAATTCAGCGGGGATTGGAAAAATATTACAATATTTTTCAGTGAGGATTGGTTTATTTGATTATTTGCAGTGGGTACAAAAATGGGAGGATAATTTTCCACCGGGGACGATATTCTCGCCAATTTTTCCAGTGAAAAGTGTTCCAGTGGGTCTGTGAGGAGGGGGTGTAATTATGGTTGTCTAGAGGATATAAGAACGATTTCTTTTTCAAAAATTCTCCGTCAAAAATTATATATTTTTAACAAAAATGGGAGAAAATTATAATATACAATAAGAAAACCTTTATCAAATGTAACAACATAATTTCATTGCCAATCAAAGTCGGTTCAATGAAGCAGCAATCAACAGTCAACAGATAAATTTTTAAAGCATGAAAACATATTATGTTACTTATTACGTATTCTGTAGCAGCTTGAATTGTAACCAGCGCTTAATGACAGCTAGTTGATACCGTAAGTTGGTCTAATGTCGACATCCCTCCTCTAATTTCGACACCCTTCTTTAGAGTTTAGAATAATATGAAGGTCGGAATCGCTGATGGAAACTTTCTTTCTTTGCTTAGTGAATAGAGAGGAAAAATAATTTGTCTATCAGTAATTCTGACCTTCTTATTATTCCCATCTCTAATAAAGAGTGTCGAAATTAGAGGAGGGATGTCGATGTTAGATCAACTTACGATAACAAACTCGAACTGTAGCCAGTTATGAATTTTGATGTAATAATTTGCCTTTGTTGACAGTGCCTTTATGAACCCAAATCGGTACTGGCACATTGAAGCAACACTTTGAAACACTTTCTCAAGTGCTGTTAAAATGGTAAAATTTTTGTAGAAACTTCCTATTAAAGATCAAAATCATTTAATGTCATAATCTAAATAACTAATGTTCCAGCACATTGTGAAACATATGGAAAGCTGTATAAGTATTTTGAGCCATTGATGTAATAATTTGCCTTTGTTGACAGTGCCTTCATGAACCCAAATCGGTACTGGCACATTGCAGCAACTCTTTGAAACACTTTCTCAAGTGCTGTTAAAATGGTAAAATTGTTGTTCAAAACATCCTATCAAAAGTCAAAAATCATTCGATGTCATAATCTAAATAACTAATGTTCGAGCACATTTTGAAACATTATGTATAAGTATTTTGAGCCATTGATGTAATAATTTGCCTTTGTTGCCAGTGCCTTTCATGAACCCAAATCGGTACTGGCACATTGCAGCAACTCTTTGAAACACTTTCTCAATTGTTGTTGAAACAGTATCGGTGCACAGCTGATCAGCATCGTTCCAACAGTGATAAGAGGTATTAGAATCATATTAACGTAGAGTCGTTTCATTTTCACAACAAATAAAGATAACAGTACTGGTAGTCCAAAGAACAAAACATATAATATTAAAATCATAGTCAATATACGAAAACGCACCAATAAACAATGTTTTGTCTCTTTAAATTGTTCGGCATTGAAACCGGGCCTTATGATTCGTTTACGTTTGTACTTGATACAAAAATAAAGCTTTGTATACACGGTGAATATGAAGAATAAGGCAATTCCGAATAAGGACATGACGACTTTTTTGTATTTTTGAAATCTTGTAGTCTTGTGGTAAACACTGAGTAGCGCAATACATGCGATACCGAAGACCCATATAGCTGCCAAAAATCCTGCACAATGTCTCAACGTTAATTTCTGTTTATTCCTCGAGCTGTGGGCACTGACCAATAAATCCGTTCCGAACAAAATGATCAATAACAAGTACATACATTGTAAACCGTACGTTACGTTTGCGCATACGACCATTGCGTTCTTTCCCTTTGATGTTTTAACTACATCCATAGCAATGATAACTAGCCGTATAAAAGCACACACGGAGGAGAGCATAGCGCATATTGATAACTGAAACACGATCATGCATGTCGTAGTCATTTTCTTTCGGCGTTTTTTACATTTGTATAAAGCGTATTTGAGTGTTAGTTGGAATAGAACGTTGACCAGTTGTAACATTATGAGTAGAATGAAGAAAATCCGGATGGTTGCTCTGTCACGTGGTTGTTGATGCGCATGCGCGGCGTTCTGCTGTCCGGTATTGTTGCCTTCCATTATATCAATTTGAATCTTTACTGTAGTTCTAGTTGGTAGATTTTAGGATTCTTTGTTGTTTTGTTTTCTTTCTGAAATGATAAAAAGTAGAATTCATCAATAAAGTGTTCCGACTTTAAGTATAATTCATGAATGACATATCGTCGTCCAGATGACTAAAGGTTCAATTTCAAAATGAGTGCTTTGGTATCTGTTTTGTTCTGTTTTTAAGATAGGCCTTTTTGTCATAGAAGGAAAACATTGAATATTCCTCAGTATGACAAATGACGAATCTCAATTTCAAAGGTGAACACCACAGTAAAATTTCAAATTTTGAGATCGAGCCTTTCATCATGTGAGCGACTATGTGGCATAAACACAAAGCTAAAATCACTTATAACTCAAAACCTTTAATCTGCTCTGGTGGTCAGCTTGTAGACGTAATAATAAGTTGTATTTTAAAATATTGCACCAGCAAGACCCATATGTGGTTATTAGTTGAAGAATATTACCCCCCACCCTTATATATTTGATATTATGCAGAAGTAGCATCTCGGATGTACATGTTTCTTTTTATTAGAACAAACTATAATATTATAAACATAAGGCTTCGGTGGCCGAAATGTTAAGAACAAATTAAGAACATTTTAAGGCTTCGCGAACTCTAAAACACCCAATTTCTTAGAAAAATGGACAAAAATACCCAGAAAATGGCGAAAATAGGAACATGTTAAGATCATTTTAAGGCTCAAAACTCAAAAAGTTAAGAACATCCAAAGGCTTCAAAAATTTTGGATGTTCTTATAAAAAACGTTTAGATTGTTTTCCTCGAAAAAACTAAACACGGGGGTCAATCAGCAGAACTTCGATTTTTTAATCTCAAATTTTCAAAACGTTAAAGTGAGTCTGTTCGAAAAAATTGATAGTCTGCATACTTTGATACACATTCTCTTGGTGGAAAATTTCATTTTTAGACCTCTTTGGAAAAATAATACTGAGTGGACTTTAAAATGATATTTGTTCCTTCAAGAGCCATGTATCAAAATTGTATTGAATGCCAATTTTATTGGAACAGGCTTTAAAATTTTAATCCAACAATCAAATTGAGAAAACATACATTCAATCAAAAGTTCAAATGAACAAAATGCCAAAAAAAATGATGACCTCCTGTGTCCTTTTTACAAAAAATGTGTATTTCTATTTTCCCCATTCTACGAACACTGTGCTCTCCTCAGCTAGCTAAACAAAAACAATCATGCAATTTTAAGCCAAGAGCAACAAGCAACACCAAGCAAAGCCATTAAAGAAGTGATTTATTATAAAGACAAGATGAGTTTTTTAAATAAGATTTTAAATAAACAATGTCAAAAAGAATTAATGACCGTTTTTCCGGTAACTGATTAAAAGATTACGTCATTTCAAAACAAATCCTAGATTTTTTTCCAATTATTTTTGTCCGTCTTTGTTAATCTTAATTGGAAGCGCAATCTATATTGCCAAGGTCATTAAAAGATTCTTATTGATAGGAAAGGTCGCACAAGGGTATTACTTTGAGAAATTACAATAATTTTTTGGCAAAATTTAACAAAAATATAGATGTTCAATCTTAAGTTAATTTATAAAACAAAAATAAAGTTCTAATTTTAAATCAAAGCTAAATTTTTTAACGAATGTTTGTCACGGTTTCAGATCGAGTGCCGTTTTTAGGTTATGAATTGAGAGCTATTGATAATAAGCATAGCCAAAAAAAGAAAGTTTCAGATTGTGTAGAAGTCGTACATATCATTTGGGTATAAAAGAATCGCATTACTGAGGGACAACACCTTAAGGGACCGTGCACAAACTTTGTTCCAATCAATTTCAACGTTTTCTCAATATGTTTTATCAGATTTTCCAAAAAAATCAAAATGGGACTGATGTTTCTTCTATCCTGTTGTTTTTACTGGCCAGCGTAGGTCTCGTAGAAATAGGACAGGTGCTCTGTCCAGCCTCATACCTCTGTACCCCTTTTTGCCCAGTTACCGTACACTTTATCTTTTTTACTGTTTCATTGATTTCACGAACGACATAACCAAGCGATATTGGACTGAATATAAGTTAAACTAACGAGAAGCAAACAAAGAAAAAAACTCTTGCTAAAATAATCAAAATGGCGTATTATTTTCGTCATGAGCCATATCACCATGGTGATTCAATCAAAACAAACAATTTCATTATAAATGAAAATCGAAATTTCGAAACCAAACGTGATCTCGTGGGTTGCGTGCTTAATTAATTAAATACTTTTGATGATTTTATACTGAACTGGTTTTTCAATATTCAATATCACGAAGAAATTCCCTTGTTAAAGCTTTTCCCTTTATAAAAACCCCAATTGATCACCTAAAGTTACAAAACTTTCAAGAGTTCTCGGTAAATAGACTGGGGTTATCTCACTTTTTCGAGCTAAAGTAAAAAAAAAAAACTCAGAAAAACATATCAGTCAGTCAATTTAATATACACGTATAAAAAATTCCTGGTATATTTTCTATAATGGGTCATTCCAATAATAGTCTGTACCCCCTATGTTGAGACGGTGTGACCAGGTGATCTGGGAAAAAACTCCTGGGGGTCTGTTTTTTCGAGTGTAAAAAATCCATGGTGGCCAGAAACATGAGGTGATAAATCCAGGGTGTTCAATAAAACGAATCGTCCAAAAAAATGAGAAGAAAAATCCAAGGGGGGTCCTGAAAAATTAAAATAAAACTCAAGGAGGTTACCTTTCCCCAAAAAGAATTCCTCAACATAAGGGGTACTGAAGTTTCAGTCCCTAAAACTTAATTAGTTCTGAAGTCCTAGTCAACAAAAATTATTAAAAACGAAAGCGGACATAAGTTTTAGATCAACAACACAAAATAAATTCAAAAAAAAAACAATTTCAAGTAAACTAAAAAATACAACAAGGATCCGAGATCCGAGAATTTTGATTTGCCTTTATAATTATTCATATTCCGGCTTGATATAAAACGTTACATGTTTTTTTATAAGAACATCTAAAATTTTTGAAGCCTTCGGATGTTCTTAACATTTGTTTCAAGCCTAAAAATGTTCTTATGTACTTATTTTCCCAAATTTTTGAGTATTTTTATCCGTTTCCCCAAGATATCAGGTGTTTTAGAGTCCCCAAAAGCCTTAAAATATCCTTAAAACTTGTTCTTAATATTTTGTTCTTATATAGTTTTTCCTTATAACAAAACGTGTATTTTTTTCATATCACGATTCGACATACGCCAATGACATCCTGTTTTATACTATAACAATTTGGAATTATTATTCTTAAATCTTGATGCATCTTTTTTTTATAAGAACAAACTATATAAGAACATAAGGCTTCGATGGCCGAAATGTTAAGAACAAGTCAAGAACATTTTAAGGCTTTGCCGACTCTAAAACAGCCGGTTTCTTAGAAAAATGGGCAAAAATGCTCAAAAAATGGTAAAAATAACAACATGTTAAGAACTAAGAGCATCCGAAGGCTTCAAATATTTTGGATGTTCCTATAAAAAAAGTGTAATAGTAATAATTATAACTAGCCGGTACCCGGCTTAAGCTGTAGCTGAACTAAAAGTCCTTTGGATGTTGAAGATGGCTTAAAAAAACGATCAAATGAATAAAAAGATATCTTCAAAGTTTGACTCTAACCCTCCCCCGGAGATCTTTTTCTCGCTTCGCTCGCATTAAATACGCCGTCCAGTTTTCGACAATTTGAGAAAATGTCATGGTAAAGAGGAGTGAAATGTAGAAATGACAATTCTTTCGGAAAAAGCGGGAAAGCCACAAAGAATAGTGCAACTTCGTTTTTATCAGATTTAAAAAGATAAATAAGTTAATTCTAAATTGCTTTTTTTAAACCCTTGTCATAACTTTTCGAATTTAAACATGTAAAATGACGTACACAGTCTTTAGCAGCATCAACCACTTGAATGTTTCTATATAAAGAAAGAGATGGACTAATTTCTTCTCTTGCTTTTTATCGCCCTTTGAATGCTGTTATTGTTCGACAAACTTTTTAATTTTTATGTTTTGATTTACATTTCTTTTCTATAAAAGAAACTTGTTTTGTTTTGAAAAGAATTCGAATGTCATTAATAAATACGATCGTTAAATACATTCGAAAACATTACAAACAAAAGAAAAGAGAAAAACAGGATCGGGCAAAGCTGGGCAGAAATTAAAACTACTAAATGTAGATGGGCCATTTCAAAACAAAGGCTGAATAAAGTCTAAACCAGGCTCTATCCACATAGTGGGCACTCCCCCCCCTTTAAAAAGGGGATGTTTGAGAATTTTACTGAATTTAAAAGAAGGGGGGGGGCTTGTGAAAATTTCAAATAAAAGAGGTGGCTTGGACAAAAAGAGGGGGGTTAATTTTTTAAGGGGGGGGGGGCTTAGAAGATTTGGCAATTTGCAAAAGAGTGTTTTCCATTCATTTCTAAATTTTTCAACAATTATTATATTTTCATTCATTTGAATGAAGCAAAAACTCTGTTTCTACAACTCTTGATGGAGTATGTTGCTTTTTCAACCTGTATAGTTAGATATTGTAAGAGTTTGTGCGTTAAAAGGTCGAAAAAAAAAGAGGGGGGTTGAATAAAAAGAGGGGGTGCCTTGGGGGGGGGCTTGATACCCCTCTGCCCACTATGATCCAATCTGTCAATCAAACAAACGTCGAGAACAAAACATTCTTGCGAAAACGAAAGTATAACAACAGACAAATGACATACACAGTAGGCTATTAATATATAGACTTGACCCAGTCGGGTTTCGACAAGAATAACTATAAATTTAATGCCCATTTTCATTCGATATTTTCTGCAATTAGATAGATATCTAGGGGTATAGTGTAACTAAGATACTAAAATTTTATTGGGAAAAGTGCAGGCTATAGGAAAGTTTGCTATTTTGGCACTTCTAAAATTTAAAATTTTAATTTTCTTTGTGCAGTAATACTTTTTGACACCGTTCTGTCACTTCTTTGTCTTCTGTCCTTCAATTATAAATAGAATTCTTTTTTTTCTGATTTAAGTGTTTTTCACTGGCCACACCCTTCGCCTCATTTTTAAGTTATTATCATTATTTAATAATTCGTACGTGACTAAACTAAACAAAGCATACATTATTCTTTCTCTCGTAGCTTGCCACGTAAAAAATTTGTTGTTATTATTATTAGCAAAGTATACACGTTTTTTTTGTAAGAACATCCAAAATTTTTGAAGCTTTCGGATGTTATTAACTTTTTTATTTTTATGCCTAAAAATATTCTTAAAATTTTCTTATTTTGACCATTTTCCTAAGAGATAGGGTGTTTTTTGAGTCCACAAAGCCTTAAAATGTTCTTGACTTGCTCTTAACATTTTGGCCTGCGAAACCTTATGTTCTTATATAGCTTGTTCTTATAAAAAGAAAACGTATACACTTAAACTAAATTTTATCTCATTCCTTTTTATTCTCATTCTCGACTGTTCTTATGTTGTTATTATTAGTTTATATCTTATGATATTTAGGCTGAATTGTTCTTCGGATGTTTTTTACGGTTAATTTCTAATAATCGACCGATATTACCTTATGAAACCCTTAGCTTCTAAGTTAAGTTTTGGTCCAAATAAAAATGAGAAATATAAGTAAATTTTTCCACTCCCTCAAGAATTAAGGATGTTGACAAAATCATGATTTCCCCCACTTTGAATTGTTCTTAACTTAGAAATACCGAAGTATTTTCAACATCTTATTATTATCTTTGAGATGAAGTGCAATTGAAATTTCTCAATTCTCATTTTTGTCAATTCTGATTTTTGCCTCTCTCTCTCTCTTTTAAGAAAAACTGAAAAACCAGCCACTAAATGGAGAAAATGTAATCACAATTTACAAAAAGTAAACCTTCAAAAACTTGACACTAAAATCTGTATAAAACACACTAAAATATATATCTTCTCTCTCCCCTAACAAATGACCACCATAGTTGAAAAAAAATGCAATAAGAAAAAATGATAATGACATTTCAGAACGCAGGAAAAGACAAAAAAAACACACATCATCATCATCATCATTGCATTATTATTTCTAACATAACCTATTATCTCATTAGATACCTTTCTCTTTTTCTTGCTAAATACCAACACCGATCTTCCGAAGAAAGAAAAAATGATTTTCTATGAGAATATTTTCATACGATTTTCTTCATAAGAAACAGTGAAATATTCTTACTACAGTGGAGTCTCTTTAAATCGAATGCCTCCCTTCAGGATCCCAGCTGGCAACCAACGTTGTTTCAACGTTTTTTTAACGTTCACAACGTCCATATAACGTTAGATGAACGTTGAAACAACGTTGTGTGCCAGCTGGGATAGTCCCTTCAGCTAACAATGCCTTATAGGCCTTACTCAATAGCTTAAGATTTCTTTAACTCGAACAACTTTGTGTTCCCAGGGGGGGGGGTGTTCGAGTTATGGAAACTTCACTGTATTTTCAGATTTTTTAGTGCTCATAGGGTCATACCAAAGAAAAGAAAATGGTACTGATGCCTCTCTGCTTAATGTTCTTACTACAGTTAAGTCTCTTTAACTCGAACTTCTTACTCGAATACCTCCTTAACTCGAACAAGTTTTATGGTCCCACCAGTTAATAATGCCTTATATTATAAGCTTTACTCCATAACTCGAAATTTCTTTTTTGTTCCCAATGCTTGTTCGAGTTATGGAGACTCTACTGGATTTTCCAAAAAAGTAAAATGGTACTCGATGTCTCTCTGCTTTTAATGCTTTTTAATTAAAGATAAAAGAGTCAAGGGTAAGTGGAGAAATCCAAGGAAAAGAGTGGTGCCCCTAGAATAGTAAGTAGCCCGGGAGCCACTTAAAGCTTTTTGATAGACTGGATGGCGCTGATAAGTGGCTCGGTGTTATTTGACAGGTTTCATTTTTTGGCTTTGCTTGAGGTGGTAGCAAATGCATGCCACTAGATCCAGTCCCTTTTTGGAGAGAAACAACATGTCCTATATATCATTTTTTCAAATTTTGGAGGTATTTTCATAATTTTATAGTTTCATAAACTTTAATGGGTTTTAGCATATATTTTATTTTTTTGTTGTTTTCTTACAATTTTTGAAAACGAAAGTGGAAAAATCCAGCGCCATTGCAAAATCATCAATTAAAAAGCAAAGTTCAGTCAGAAGTGGACTCTAGTTTCCTAGAATAGTGAACCTTTGGATCGACCTCGAATATGGTCGCAAAGTTATTACCGTCGTTTTGTGTAAGAATCCCATTTCCGCCCTAAGATTCCTTTGCCAATTTTCTAACGGATAAAGACCAGGACCTCGGGCAATTGAAAAATTAGCTACGGAAAGTTAAGCAGTTTCATTAATAAGTAATAGTTATCGGGCAGTTGCGAGTACAATATGAGAAATATTTTACGAGTTCCGAGATTTTTCCGTACAAATATACGGAAAATCCGGAACGAGTGAAATATTTCCATATTGTACGATCAAATGTCTGATAACTGGTTTATCGGTAACCCAAAAAATGCACTTTTTGTGTTGGAGGACACTTTTGTAGCAAAGTGACGTTAGATTGCTTCTACCGCTACAATGCAACAACATCTTTTCGTCCATTTATATTTTTACATGTAAAATACAAGATATATTGTACTCTTTTTAACCAATCAGATTGCAGATATTTTTTGGATCGCCGATAAACACAACATTTTCCGTACCTTTAGAAATAAACCCGGGGGGGGCACAGGGTTTGCCGACTGACGGTGTGGCCAAAAATTGGCTTTTGAAATTGCACCCTTACAGTGCAGCAAAAATCAGTGAAAATCATACCCTTAGAGTGCATTTTCCCCAAAATTTTCGATCCCTTTCGTGCAAAAAATGGTCAAAATTTTAGCATTTTTCAAGGATTTTCTGAAATTTCTACCCTTACAGTGCATCTCTAGTTTTTTCGACCCTTACAGTGCATTTTAAACATATTAGAAAAGGTACCCTTAGGACCCGCACATACCCGTCGGTCCTTTTGCCCACTTCACACCCCCCCTGGGAATAAACCCTTTCCAATCCTAGGATAAATAGCGGAAAGATTCCGGAAAAGTGACATGAATCTTAGTGCGGAAATGGGAATCTTACCAGGGGGTTTATCTAACAAATTCTGCATTACTAAAAATAGACAAAAAGAACGACAAATTCTGCCGCCCACAACCCCGACTGAAAGTGGCTATACCACCCCTACAGATTCATTCCTTTTTGTTTATCACGGGAATTAACTACATGTGGTTTACAAGAACGACAAATTACGCATGCGTGTTATTAATGCAGGAATTGTCAGTCGAACTCACTGTCATACAAAACAACGTTACTTACTCAGTCGTGTTCTTTCAAAAAAGACAATTTTTATTAACGTCTCTACTTGAGCTTGGATGGGGCTGTCTAGAGAAGCTGGTTAGTACTAGTAATAACATGGTTTAGAGGGTGATTTGTTATTCCGCGTTAATTATATGGTCAAAAAAAGAATTGAAGAACACTCAATCGCTATTCTTTTCGAAACTTATAAAAACATTCGAAACTATAAAAAAACATTCGACTGACACTCTTATTTTGATTGGCTTAAAAATTTCGTACGATATTTTGTTAACCAATCAAAATATCGTATGATACTTTTCTTTCAACCAATTGAAATTTTTGTTTACATCAGGGCGATTAAAAAAAAGCGGGGCTATTACGGATTTGTCGCCCCACTCGTCCTTTACAAATCTAAGCTAAATGTAATCAACCATATAATTAATAGCTTAATTGGACGGACTTTTACGATCTAACTTAAATTTGATTTATGATCTCAATGTTAATGGTGGTCTTTCCAAGTCATTTTTTCTTGTCACATGATATTAATTATCCAATCAATTTTGATATCGCATGGCTGTGTAATTAATAATTGTTTCAAGTTTAAGTAGTTAACAACGCCTAGCGATGACATTTTTTTATTTTATCTAAAGACAGTGGTTTTTATCCTGCGGTCATTGCAACTTTTTTTTTTTTAAAGAACATTCAAAAAATTTTGAAGCTTACGCATGTTCTTAATTTTTAAGAATTAGGCGTTTTTTAGAGTCCTTATAAAGCCTTAAAATGTTCTTACCTTGTTCTCCATCGAAGCCTAATGTTCTTAGATAGTTTGTTCTTATAAAAATAACGTTTTAAAAGCTTCTTTGATTGACATTCTTAAAGAAATTACAGATTTTACAGTCTTACAGTTTCAAAAGTATTTAGAAATTTCGTCATAAAAAGCCTTAGACACTCTACATATATGGAAAAAATAATTGACGCTCTCTAATTCTACGTTCTACCTTTCGATACGATTGGAGAAAAAAAATTCAATTCCCCTTTGAGAGAGAGTCAACTGTATTTCAGATATTTTTTAGTGGATAGTCAAACAAAATATTTCTCACATGGAATTTCATGACTTCTTGCACGCATTGTTGCTATAATTATCTGATTTTCATCGTTCACGATTTTGTCTGTTCTCGTCTACATGGTTCAGTTTCCGGAAAAATATTTTTTTTTTTTTTCATTTTGAATATTACTTGACCTAGTACTGTTATTTTTTTTGATTTTTTTATAAGACCTCACTCACCTTTTTCTGGCTTCTTTTTATTTCACAGCCTGAAATCTTGCTAGATCTTATCCTGTCAAGGGATATACTCGTGTCCATAAGTAGAAGCCATCTCTTCTAGCACTCCTCTTTTTAACATACTCCAAGAAGACGCCACCTAACTAAAATTATCCTTCGATATTGTCTCAATGTATCTCAGAATGTTTTCCTAACGCGCTTATCAATGTTTACACATCAAGGGGCGTACGGGGTTTGCGATTTCCGAGATACCGAATAATTTTGGCAAAATTTCCGAAAATCCGTAAAAAAATACTTGCAATTCCGATACCGATTTTTTTGAGTATTTTTTCTCGTTCTGACTACTGAAATTCAAGGGTATTTTACCACCGGGGACAAAATTTTTGCTTAATTTGTGACACAGGGACGTATTTAAATCTTATTTAGAGAGTTTTTATTTTTTCATTTTGCCTAAAATGCTCAGTCAATGGTTAAATTTCCTAAAATTTGGTGGTTTTTAGTACTCATGTACTAAAACTTTTCCTAAATTTCTTGAAGACCCCACCTAATTTGGGATTTTAGTACACATGGTACTAAAATGCTTTTAGGCTTTTTTTGTAATACCATCACGTCACTAAAAGTCATGATGTCTGAAATTTTAGTACCGACCCCCCCCCCCCCCTGATTTTTATCCAATTTGGTAAAAACTTTATAATACCCAAATTTCGAAGCAAAAATTCATGGATTTCCGATACCGAAACAATTTCAGAATTCCGAAATACCGAAGGATCGATTTCCGCAATTCCGAAATATCGTACGCCCCACCATCAACGTAGATCAGGCTAGACTTGAAGTAGATAATAGACTCAAAGTTGTATTTTTACTGAAGGTTGAATTTAATTTAAATTTGACCTTTTCATAAATTACCACGTCACGAGCAACGTTTACCTCGTTTTGATAATATTGATATGGTAACTGTTTCCAACGGGAGTTCATGAGAAGTTCATTCTATTTAAAAAGTAACACTTGAAGTCTCAAGGGGTATAATCACATTGGTAATGATTTCAAAACGAATGATTTGTTGCACTCATAATAATTCATGATACGGTAATAAAACAGAACGACTGTAAACTAGGGTTGTATAAAAGAACAATTAGTACTAGTAATCGTATGGTTTGGAGTGCAATTAACGATTAATCACGAGTAACAAAGGAGAAAATAGTAATTTGCACGAGTCCGAAGGACGAGTGCAAATTACGGTATTTTCTCCTTTGTTACGAGTGATTAATCGTTAATTGCACGACAAAACATACGATTCCGAGGTAATCGTCAGTAAACATTCGAAAACCTCCTTTTTTTCTTTTGTTTAAAAAGAAAACATTGCAGTGTAATTTTTCTTTGTTTTCAATTAAAAGAAGCTATTATAACGTAAAATTTCTTTGTTCTTTTTTATATTGAAGAAAAAAAATGTCTCTGTCTTTTATTATATAATAAAAAAAGTCTCTGACACAGGACTTGGGAGAGAAAAGATAAGGGGACAAAAGTGTCCCCCCGCCAAAGAGTGCAAAAAGTGGTAATAGTGCAATTAACGATTAATTGCACTCCTCTAAACCAATCAGATTCGAGTAATTTTGCACGGCTGACGATTACCCAAATAATATTAAACAAATTATATACCGTCCGATTTTTTCACCAAATTAACTAATTCCAGTCTTGTCTATCTTTTCAATGTAAACAAAGTCATTAATTATATTTAGCATTCCTTCTTCTTAAATGATTTTTAATCATCCAGGATTTCTGGTTATCAAATATTTTTTCCTGAAAGAAAAATGAAAGCAGAGGTCATCTATTTTTGTCAAATATTTTCCAATTTTTTACTCAGAAAATCAAGCAGAGGTCATTTTATTTTGTGTCAAATATTTTTCAACTTTTTTTTCAACTGGTGAGTCTAGGCTACCTATAAATTTCTTCCCTGGGTATGGTTTTTTGTAAAAGCTGCTAAAAAATTTCTATTGCTTCGTGAAAAAATTCAGTTTTAGTGTTTTACCCCTTAAAAACCTACAAAATGGTTTTTCTCGAATAACTTTTTATAAAACAGTCCTTTTAATCTCAAATTTTGAACTGTGACTCACTGCAAAGTTAGATGCTACAATTAGATTATTGTTACCTAAAATATTTTCAAAACTATATGTTAAAATCAAAATCAAAACCTTTATAAAACCTTTAAATAAAAGCAGAGGTCATCCTATTTGTGTCAAATAGGTCACCTAGACCTAATAGCTTGGTTTTCCGTGTATCAGCATTTAAGAAATAATTTTGTGAAACCTCCGGGCTCCTCTCACCCCAAAATCATTGATTTCAAAGCCTTTTAGAGGCTAGATCAGAGACTCCTGGATGAGAAATTAAGCCGCGCTTATTTCCCATCCGAAACATGACCTGTGTGGTTTTCACACGCAATTTTTTCATGCGGGCCAAATTTTAAGGCTTCACCTTTTCCTAATTTAGAAACGTTGAAGATTCCTCTCTAGCCCCTTCGGGGCTTCAAACTCAATGCCTTATATGTAGACTGGAGAATTATATCAAACTCACTGTCTAACAGAAATCCCTCGACACCCTTCGGGCCTAACAATTTTTCATAATCCCCCTTTCTTTTCTATTTATTTTTTCTATTTGTCTCTTTTCCAAACTCTCTTGAAAAGCCTTGAAAGTTCTCTTAAGTAGATTGGAGATGGAAAGTATTCTTTTCATGAAATGTCTTTGGATCGTTTTAGCTCGGGTTGCTACCAGTATTTGGCACTTTATATTACGAATTGTCTTGTCTACAAAATATAGTCTAAAGTCTCTCATTCATAATAACGATTTAATGTCTTTCTACCAATCAAAAACCATCACACTGCCAAAAAAAACTTAGTCAAAATTTCAGTTCAACAATCTTCGCAAAAAAGTCGAAATAGATGACAGAAACTTTTCAAGAAGCTTCATCCTTCAACAGCCTATTGAAGAAGAACCATGGTCAAAATTTTACTTTCAAAAAAGTTTTCGCAAAAAAAATCGAAATAGCTGACAGAAATTTTGTAATAAGCTTAACGAACAGCCTATCAAAGAACCTGGTAAACAGTGATTTTCTTCATTATTTTTCTTTTTTTCTTTAGTTTACCAAGCTACAAAGACATTGTCGGTGATTCGAGTGGTGAAGATGAGGAGGAGGTAACTTTTCTTTATCGTTCTTTGTTTTCCGTGCCTTCTGATTGGATGAATAAAGTATTGCTACATTTTTATACACCCCCTTCTCACAAACCCAGTGGGAACCCTTCCCACTGGAAAAATTGGCGAAAATATCGTCCCCAGTGGGAAATTATACTTCAATTTTTGTCCCCGCTGAAAATAATCAAATAAACTAAACTGCAAAATATTATGCCAATTTCTCCATCCCCACTGAATTTTGTGACTTGAAAACACTGGAATTAAAATCCCCAGCCATAAAAAATAAGAGACTTTTAATCCCCATAGGCTTTCAGTTTGTTATTCTTACCCCCACTGGCTGAAAAAATCCTAGTGGGTCTTTGAGAAGGAGATGTTTTTATTGGTTAAACCAATGGAGTACTGCTTGTAATAAACACCGTATATTGGGCCTTTATTCAATATGTTAAGGGTGTCGCTTTCTAGAGCGTTGAACACTCTGCATTTATTGCTTTGTTTTAGAGACACTTTCTTGAAATTTCGGGAATATATATTTTAGGGGGAATTTTTTCAAGTTTTTTGGAGGCTAACCTCACCCCTGGACGACAAAATCTAACCTTTTCATCAGTGGATTGGGTGGGTGAATACATTCTTTTTTCTCTAATAGCCCATTTCTATAGATTGAAAGAAATAGAATGCTTATTGGCTGAACTAATGAAATACGGCCTTTCCATTGGTTAGATAAAATATGGAGTGATCGATGATTTTCAAGTAATATTTACGTCTTGCCAGTACGAAGGTCAAATGACCTCTTAACAAAAGTCATATCTTGATTTCCGTCCAGATTCACAAAACCTTGTTGCAAATTCTTAACAATTAAAACTAATTGCCCTGTAACTTATAAAGGGTGATATTAATAATGGTTTGTGCAATTTCGAATTTCATCAAACGCATTCCATCTTATAGCATGCCATCTTTTCCCCATCATATTATAACCGCAAAAGAATTATTCGCATTCCAAGCTAGTTTACTTTGATGGAGATTTTGATTTTAATTGCTTTTATTGAATTAGTAAGAAGCACCAAATTGGTAAAGCGACACAATGACCCTTTCCTTGGCTATTTTGTTCCTATATTCGGGTCCAGCTTTTGTCAACTATTTTAAAAAGCATTCAAAATGTAGATAGATATCTTTGTGATACGCGCAATATAGGGTACACGTTTTTTTTTATAAGAACAAACTATATAGGAACACAAGGCTTCGATGGCCAAAATGTTAAGAACAAGTTAAGAACATTTCAAGGCTTTGTTGGATCAAAAACACCCTATTACTTAGGAAAATGGTCGAAAATACACACAAAATGGTCAAAATTAAGAACAACAAAAAATAAAAACATTTTTAGCTTAAAACTTAAAAAGTTAAGAACATCATAAGGCTTCAAAAATTATGTATGTTCTTATAAAAAAAATTGTATTCAAGAAATACCTTTTGGATTGGTTTCGAACATTTTACAAAAAAACTAGTTTTGAGTTTCAGTACTAAAGCTGCAGTGAGGAATTTCTTTTGTAGGGGTTTCTTTTGAGTCATCCCGAAATATTTAGCCCGGACTGAAACTCCTTGATTGGACAAATCTCAAAGGTAACCAAAATATCAGAAATATCTACCTCACTTACCTGGTCGAAAATTGAAATAATTGAATAATGATAAAAGTAATTGGCGAGCTAAAAATTGATCATTTGAGCCAAAAACCAACTTATTAGATTATAACAAACATAAAGACTACTACCTACAAGTGGATTTGAAAGGAAAACTCACGAGAAAATATTTAGATAAATTCGGCGTGACCGGTCTGATAGCGTTTTTTTAGTCAAGTTTCTAACAAGTCAGATATTTTGGAGGGGGTTAAAAGAGTCAGGCGAAATTTAGTCTGGTAAGTTTTGGTCCAGAACTACCTCGAATTTCCTTCTCCAGCAAAGCAACTCGCGGAGTCAAACCCTTTTACACCAATTTTCTATTTGATCGCTTCTCATTATCTAAACAACTAAATTTAGCAATACTTTTTGGCATGAATATGAACGTACTCCCACTCACGTACGCATCATTATACAAGTTTTTTTTTTCTTTAAAAACGGTTAAATTCTTTAATTGTCACCAAATACCACACATTAGATACATCAATTTCTTATTTGCGTCCAAATTTAAAATACATTCTTAGCACGGAGATTAGTAAAAAATCTAATTATCCTTGAGGAATGAGAATTATTTGGCTCTCTTACACTCTTAATATTTTCAAACAATTTTGGATCAAATACCTCTGTATTTGGGTATATTGGAAGCTCCCACTTTCAACGGTTGCAAGTTGGGGGCAATAAATACTACAAAGCCAGAAGAAAATCAGATATTTTATGTCGAATTGGAAAAAAAAATCTAAACGTTTTAGATGTATCAATTTCTTATTTACGTCCAAATCTAAAAGATTCCTTGGCGTACAAAGCATATATTCAAGTCAGAGATTAGCAAAAATTCAATTATCGTGGTATAGTTCCCTGCGAAAAAGCAAATTATTTGGCTCGCTTAGTAAAATTCTCTACACTTTCAGATCAAAGGTCTCTTGCTTTATTCAGAGGTATGCTTTAAAAATTAGGGAAAAGTCCCAACCCCTAGAAAAGGTTAAGAGATACTGTCGAGGTCTACTCAGTTCCAATCCCCTAAAAATGGGCTCTCCCAGAAAAAATCCGTTCATGGGGGGTGGAGGATATATTATTTTTTTCATGAATTACCCCTGGACATTTTGATTTTTAACCCCCTGGACACGGGTTATACCCCTGGACAAACATCAAATCAACCCCGTGGACACAAAAAATTACCCCTGGACATTGGAATTTACCCCCTGGACATTGCAATTTTTTGGTATTTTTTCAATACCCCTGGACAATTCATCCTCCACCCCCCATGAACGGATTTTTTCTGGAAGAGCCCAATCCCCTAAAAATAAACAATAGGTTTTTGGTTTTGGCATAGAAGATTTTGATTTAGATCAGATCTAGGTGTTATAATTAGCCCGGGGTCCACTTAAAGCTTTTTTTATAGACTGGATGGCGCGATTAAGTGGCCCGGTAGTATATGGTAATATGCTTTTGCCTAGGCGGACTGTAAAACAGTTCGCCAGATTTATATTTTTTTTGGAAGGTACAAACAGTTTAAAGCAATGTTTTTATTTGAGAATAAGGAATTGCAAATCTGTTAATCCTGTTTTTTTCTCATTTTTGATTATATCTTTCAACTCCAAGTAGTTTTATTGTTATTTGGATTTTTAGCATTTTTTTTCAAAATGGAGACCTCGCCAAATGCTCCTAGTCTACTTCACTGGACTCAGCGTCATAAAAAATTATCAAAAAGCAAAGTTCAGCCAAAAGTAGACTCTAGTCTATGTTATAATTAGAGTGAAATTTTGACTTCTGTTAGAGTGGAGATTAATTGGGATTTTTCGCCGAAAACAGTGTACGCGTTTAAAAAGAATACGCGTTAGTTCCGGGATTTTACGGACTTTAATTTTATTTTTCAGGAAGAAGATCAACTAGATAAAGAAGAGGAATTCGAACGCAAATTCAATTTCCGTTATGAAGAACCTGATCAAGAATTTGTAAGTGTTTCGCGTTTACTCCCTCTCTGTTATTGTTAGAAGGTTGTCGTTTCAACACTTTAGCCTTATTAGGCGCGCTAGTTTTACGTCTTTCTACGAAGCGAAGGGACATTTCATTGTACTTTCAAATTTTGAAGATCTATTAAAGAGGCCCCCTGTGGATCATGTGTGCTAAATTTCATGCTTTTATCACCATCTGAAGTATTCTAAACGTTTTTATGTGCTACCAGACCTCACTACATTCTATAAAATTAATCTGAAAAATAAATTATATTCCCTAACAATCTACTACAGTGAAGTCTCTGTTACTCTGAACCTTCGTAACTCGAATGTCTCCTTAACTCGAAAAGATTTTATGGTTCCTTTAGTTAGGAATGCCTTATAAACTTTACTCAATAAGTGGAAAATTCCTTAACTCGAACAAAAATATGTGTTCCCCGTACGTGTTCGAGTTATGGACACTCGGGTGTATCAAAGAATCCTCTTGAAAGTTTCCAAAGTGCAAAGAAATCAATTTTTTTGTGTTAATTATTGCCGATGAATTTTTTTTCCAGATAAAACGGTTCCCTCGTACGATCGCGGAATCTGTTCGCCGCACGGACGACTCTCGTAAACAGAAACGTAAAGAGAGAGATGGCGACTTCGGCTATTCCCTTAAAAAAACCTATCAGGGAATCATAAATCATATTTTTGTGTTGATTATTAACAACGCTTTTTCTTTCCAGATAAAACGGTTCCCTCGTACGATTGCGGAATCTGTTCGCCGTACAGACGACTCTCGTAAACAGAAACGTAAGGAGAGAGATGAGCGGAAAACGAAAGAGAAAGACAAGAAAAAAGAAGAACTGAAACGACTGAAGAATTTGAAAAGGAAAGAAATCATGGAAAAATTGGACAAGTTGAAAGAAATCACAGGCAATGATAAGGTACTTTATACTGACTTGATTCATATCCTTAGTTCTATTTTCTTATTGTTATATTTCATGGCTGTTTTATGGGAGCTCTTAAAGTCGGTACTCGAATTTGCCCGTAATCATATTTTTCATGCATTTTTCTGATCAAAATCATAAAGCGACTAGAGCCTAATAGTAGCTTGCATAATCCTAAACGAGTGTTCGAATCTCATTACTGATTGTTCTGTTCAATCGACTGACTTTTTTATTTCACGTTCAATAGGTTGTATTCTAAAAAAGGTTCCATTTTTCATTAGGTTGGGTTCTTAAAAGGTTCCATTCTTCATTAGGTTGGGTTCTTAAAAGGTTCCATTCTTCATTAGGTTGGGTTCTTAAAGTTTCCATTCTTCATTAGGTTGGGTTCTTAAAAGGTTCCATTCTTCATTAGGTTGGGTTCTTAAAAGGTTCCATTCTTCATTAGGTTGGGTTCTTAAAAGTTTCCATTCTTCATTAGGTTGGGTTCTTAAAAGGTTCCATTCTTCATTAGGTTGGGTTCTTAAAAGGTTCCATTCTTCATTAGGTTGGGTTCTTAAAAGGTTCCATTCTTCAATAGGTTGGGTTCTTAGAGGATGATATGGACGGAGATTTTGACCCATCGAAGTATGACGAAATCATGCAATCTGTTTTCAATGAAGAATATTACGATGAAGAAGATGATGAAAAACCTGAATTTTCTGATGACGAAATGGAAGGTATGTTTTTCGTTCGTTCGTTGGTTCAATGCATTCATTCTTTCATTAATTCATTCGCTAATTCACCCAAGAAATCTTATTGATGTATTTATATCATTAAACATTATACTAAAGACCTAATTCGATACATTTGTCAAGTTTGAAGTAGAAAGTAGAGATTATGTTGTTGAAGCATTAAATTTTAAATCGAAAAAACACTCCAACATCAAATAGTTTCTGGGCCAACAAAAAAATACATGATCGGAAAGTTCAAGAGGGAATTTCTCTCCGTTTGTTAGAAGATTGATTATTTGTTGTTCATCGCTTTTGTGGAGTAGCCTGACAGAATTTAACAACAAATTCGTTAAGTTGATAACAACATTAAGGCAACGTTCATTTTCATCAATATTGATTGCTATACTGTTTGAATTTCGACACCAATCTTTGGTTAGCTCATTGAATCGTTCAAACGTGTCAGTTACAATCACTGTAATATATTGACAGTTGAAAACTTCAAGTTTGACAAAGGAACCATGCAAAGTTCCGATTGGCATTGATGCAAACATATTAAGTCTATTTTTGTACATTTTGCTAAAGAATTTTTCTTGATAAAGTTTCATTGCCTCAGTAAACTTCTTTGAGTAGGGTCGGTCGTGTCCAATGTCTCCACCACTTAAATCTTCAACAATGCTGTTGAATTCTTTGACAGTTTTATTACTCCTATACAATACTTCACCAAGGTATGCTTGGCAATTCGCACCAAAACAGTGCCCACTTCCTAAAACGTTATGTAGCCTGCTAACCTTATCTGCGAACCATTCTAAGCTTCTAATATCTTTAGCTTGTAATTTTTCACTCTCAACCAATGTCTCCATTCTCCTATTAATCGATTTGATTTTGCTTCCAATTTCATTGATCTTGACTTTCTCAAGCTTCTCCAGCTTTGAATGAAGAGTTGATACTACTTCGCTTTTTTCCTGATCTTTGTCCGATTTTTCCGTCTCGATCGCCTTTATTTTTTCAGTTAGTACTTCTTCTCTTATGTGGAAATCGTTCTCCAAATTAGCTTGCTTTGTATTCAAGTCTTGAATCAGTTTGTTCTGTTCATCAACTTCTGTGGTCAAATCAACGTTTTCTTTTGCAATTTTGTCCAATCTTTGCACATTTTCAGCATTATTTTGCGATTCTCTTGCCATTTCTTTTTGGATGATCATATTTTCGTTTTCCAATATTCCGACCTTTTCTTGCAAGTCTTGAATGAGACCTTTTTGATTATTCATTTCTTTGTGGAGTTCTTCTCGATCTTTCCAATACGTTTTAACGACATTCAGAAGTAATGTTTGATGAAACATGCTATTCGTTTGACCGTGTGCTTCCAGATTCCCTCTTATCACCTGAAGCGAAAAAAAAAACAAAAAAACACTGTCCAACGAGTCATCAACTTCAAAACGTGAACATTTTTTTATAACAATATTCATAATATTCATGACGTAATGTTTTATACGGAAACACGCCAGTTTTTACCAGTAGTGGCAAATTTAAGAAATAGCCAGTGAAAAATCCTTTAAAAATTTGCAACTACTGGAGGAAAACGGGATATTACGTATTTGATATTATAAATCAAGCAATATTCATGAGCCATCTGATCATGTACAAAAATTCAGTACTGGGGGCGTGACATTTTTGTTTTCACTGAGTAAAACCAAAGGAGCAGATTTTATTCAAGATTCATGATTTTTTTGTCACAAGAAAAATGTCACACAATTTTTGTACCCTCTCACATACCTAAAGGCTCTTGAAAAACAGTGCATCATAACTGATTCTGACCACGAGCATAATATACTTTCTTAATTTATTGGGTAAGATATAAATAATGTTTCTTACAGGAAAAAAGCTTGCACTAACCTAACTTTAAAACGAGAATTTTTTTCTAACGGTGAAATAAGCTAGTACTGACCTTAGCATTACAGCCTACGTCAAAGTAAACACACTGTATGGAAACAAATTCGCATTTCTCTTTATGGATCTTGTAATCTATGATGCACCCAATCCATTCACAACCTTTCTGTTCGCATTTGACTGGAATTGTTGTTTGGATGATTCGGTCCAATGACTTCACAGGCGTTTTCTGTTTGTCATAATAAAATATAATATGATATATTTGACCTAGTAAGTAAGTCTGCGAACGGCAGTCGGAGGCGACCTGAAGGCTCCTCTTTCGATAGCATTCTACCCGAAAGTAGGGGAGGGCGCCACTCTTTCTCCCTGGATTGCTCCACTTACCCTTGATCTTTCTCTTAATTGCTGAGCATCAAGCAGAGAGGCATTGAGTACTATTTTGAGAGTCTTTGGTATGACCCGACAGTGGGGGTTGAACCCACAACCTTGCGAACCGTAGCCGGATGCTCTACCACTGCACCAAGGTCGCTCATATTTGACCTATCTATACAGTATTATGTCGTCCGGGAGAATAATTTTTCGTTTGAAAGGTACGTCCAATGATTTCACAAGTGTTTTCTATTTGTCATAAGATTTTTACAGTGAAGTCTCCTTTTTTGGATTGTTCAAGTTAAGGAGGAATTTTTGGGGCCTGGGGACGAGTTTTTCGCCAAAACGAGGCTAAAACTTTTGGGCAACCTGGAGACTTCAAAAATGGTCGGATTTGGCTGAAATTTGGCACACTTGTTCCTTGGGTGAATATCTGGGGGTGTTTTTTTCATTTTTTGAAAATTTTGATTTTTGGGGCCTGGGGAATAGTTTTCGCCAAAACGAGGCTAAAACTTCGGGGCAACCTGGAGACTTAAAAAATGGTCGGATTTGGCTGAAATTTGGCACATTTATTGCTTGGGTGAATATCTGGGGAGCTTTTTTCATTTTTTGAATATTTTGATTTTTGGAGTTTTGGATTTGGCTGAAATTTGGCACACTTGTTCATTGGGTGAATGTTTTGGGGGTCTACAATTGGGCCTATGAATAATTTGAAGCCACTGAAGTTGAGCCCAGTGCGTTGCGCACGTTCGTATTTTGAGTAAACCCGGTCAAAATTAATTGATATTCTTTACCCCCCAATCGAAACTGGGAAATTCATGGTCTTACCCCGGTCATCCCGGTCAAAATGGAATAAAAGACACATTTCAATGGGCTGACCCTACTACCTCATTAAAAATTAAGTTAAAAGTCCACCCCAGTGAGTTTTTCATATCTCAAATCCAAAACTGGTGAAATATTCTGTTTTTAACAGCCAACCCGGTGAATTTCAAAACATCACCGGGTTACTGAGAGGATTTTCTCTATTTTCCTCTTCCAATCTATCTACCGAACAGTAAGTATAGCACACATGCTTCACCTTTTCTGGGAGATAAGGCTCTTGACAGATACTGCAGTAGAATATTGCATCTTTCTCTTCACCATTTCTACAATTGATAAAATATAAGAAATGTATCAATCTAATCTGCGAACAAATTTCGATACTGTGCAATGGGCTCTTCCAGAAAATGTTCGTACATGGAGGATATAGTGCCCGGGGGGCGGGGGTAGTGAAAAATCTATAAAATTTACCTTGTCCGGGGGTAAACTTGCTCTGTTTGTGGGTAATTTTGAGTGTCCAGGGGGTCAACTAATGCTTGTCCGGGGGAGGGTCATACCTGCTGTCCGAGGGGGCCGAAATTCACAATGTCCGGGGGAGGGTCATACCTGCTGTCCGAGGGGGCCGAAATTCACAATGTCCGGGGGTAAATTTCGAAAAAATGTTATATCCTCCAACCCCCCTATATTCAAATATTTTCTGGAAAAGCTCAATATGCGCATATTCACTCTAACGGCCATGGCTTCGTAAGAGAATCCGCCAAGGTTAGCCGGCCGCGTCGATACTTTTTAGCCGTTCTGAGGATAAAAAATAACTGTATTGTATAATCAAGATTTTTACACGTTTCTTATTTTCCCCATTTTGTGAGTATCTTAGTCCATTTTCCTAAGAAATCAGTTGTTTTAGAGTCCCCAATAAAAATGAGAACATGTAAAGAACATTTTATGACTCAAAACTCTAAAAGCTAAGAACATCTGATTTGAAAGTTTTGGATGCTTTTGTAAAAGAAAATAAATGCAGACGCTTTTGTAAAAACAACGTATGTATTATACGCTTTGAGATTTTCTGTCTTGTTTACATGTAGGTGTTCCAGTTCGATAGTCTAACTAAGACTTACTAAGAATAAAATTGTTTAGTTACCCTTTAGTTTTAACAATCTGATCATGCTCATATCTTTCCAAACATTTACCACACATGATATGTTCGCACCCCAATTCCGTTGCATCTCGAATGATACACAAACATATCGGACATTCGAACTCCTTTCGGTCTTGTCCGGCAATTACGAATTGGAAACCAGTTGGCACTGCATTGATTTTCTCTGTACACCCTCTGCATTTATTTGATGTTGAACTCTCTAGCAAGGGAGCCAAGCAAATGGAACATTGCTCTTTGATGTTGGAAGATTGAACATCCAGTCTAGTTGATTGTTCTTCTTGTAACAATTCTTCTTTATTGTTAGAGGCCATTTTTTTCGTTCTTGTTTCTCGTCTACTTTCTCCTTACAAAACTTGTGTACAGCATCCCTTCTTGCCAGAACGAATGGGTTGATATTTTTTGCAGTTTTTACTAAAAATGCAAGGCATGTTTTGATAGTACTCATGTGACTGCTTTATCCAAAATAAACATTCTATAGTAAAGAGACACTCAAAGAGAGATAAAAAAAGATCTTATGATATCAGATATCAGATTTCTTTCGAATCAAAGCGTGTAGTAATCACTGAGCTTTATTATATACCCTGGATAATTTTCTCAATCCTGACCAATCAAAATCTTTTGATCGGAGTTATTTTTTGGAAAGTTGTACCCTGAATGATAACACTACTCAATAGCGGTGTAAATGCATCTAAAGCGTTAGATCCAATGAAGTATAAACCCGAAGGGCTAGAAGTCAATCTCTTTGGTAGGATTTGAAGCCAACAAATCCTACCAAAGTTGCGCGGCCTTAAGCGACCCGCCTGGTTTTTACACAAATGACAGATTGAAACTAAAATTTACCGCTTAATTTCGAAAAATATATCACTCGAAAACAAAGGAATTGCTAGATTCAATCCGTCATAAAAAATACGGCGCATATTTTAAGGCTTCAATTTTTCTTGCCTGAGAAAGGTTAGAGATTGACCTCTAGCCCTTCGGGCTTGAAACTCAATGGTTAGATCTATTTTTCCTTGAATATGTTTGATGATACTTTAGGCGTACAAACTTTTGCGAGCAGAGACTTTCGCGATTTTCGTAAAAGTTAATGTCTTTAAAAATTCTAAGAAGGGCCATTCGCGAAAGTTTATGCTCGCGAAAATTTTTTGACAAAATAGAAAATCTGTAAAACTTAAAACTTTGAATAAAATGTAACTTTTATGACACTTTTTAGCCTACTCAAAGGACAAATGTTTCAAGCCAATCCAAAAAAGTATTTGTCACTCTAAGCCATTTTTTCATGTGGAAATTATCAATTTTACGTCTTGATTCGCGAAAGTTTATGCTTGCGAAAAAATATTTTCCCGTCGAATTCGCGAAAATAAATGTCGTGAATTTCGCGACTTTTTGTCCTCGTGAAAGTTTCGGCTCGCGAAAGTTTGTACGCCTAAAGTATAGCTGCGTTTGACAATAATTATTAATTTTCATCACTGCAATGGCTTCGTTGAAAAAAATCCGACACAAGATTGATGATACAGCTTGGTCCAGTGTTTATAATATAATTTGGTCTAATTTGCTGGAAGCGAAGAATACACCTTGATTTACATCAGTTCTAATAAGGCTGCAAAAGCACATGTAAAACAAGAATATTTTTTCGAAACATACTAAAACAATTTCAAAAAGAAGAGGGAAGGCGCAAAAGACTCAGAAATCGGTGATCAGAGGCTATTTCTGACATCCAACCGAAAAAATCGGCCGCTGGAGGCAGTAGCCCTTCCTGTTCCCCCTTGCTCCATGCTATATTGCTTTTATATGATCAATGCAAATCGGTTAGTCCAAAAGGTAGATGAAAGCGCCGTCCCTTGGCTTGGTTTTTGTAATTTTCCATTTTCTTTCTTATGGCGCAATTTCTTAAGTTTAATAAAGGTGCCTTAATAGTTCTTGAAAGTTGAGTCAAAACTCACCTATCGACAAAAAACCTTTGATAACGTTATTATTCTCAAAATTTGACTTTTCATTGGTAGACAATGTTTTTGTTCGTTCTTTCTATGCAGAGAACTGGGACGACTGGGCTGGTTACCAAAGCAACGAACAACAAGAACAACAACAAGAAGGTAAAAATGAAGAGCTAAGTGAGCAAAGTAAGTGTGTTTAAGTGATACTTCATTTTAGCAATATCAAAAAAGGTAAAAAAACCTCGGTAGGCCATTTTTCATGTCCTTTAAAGCATTCGGTTATTGGACGCCACCCCTCCTGAAATAATTAAAATTTTGTTAAATACAGCCTTTTTAGTGGAAAAACACTAGAAAAGGTGCCCTCTTTTTGGCCACCAACGGACGCTGTCTTGCCTTTCTTAAACATGGCCTGCTCGGGCTATTTTTTCGAAAATTGCCCTCAAATTCAAATACAATTTTTAACACTAAACATAAATAACTGTTATTAATTTTTACAATTATACTTCAGGTGAGGAAGACGGCAGAGGCGACGAAATGGAAGAATATATGGAGGATGCTGAAGGTGGCTACGAAGGGCATTGTGAGGACGATGATTTTAATGTAAGTACTATCCTAAATAAGTTTAAACTTGTCAACTCGGTGTCTACTCTGTACCATACAGAGTGTATCTCTTGTATGACGTAGCGTAGTACACCTCTACGGCAATAGAATTTCTGTAGATGTCGTCTCTCTGTAAAGCCTGAATGTTCTACTTGACGCCAGAGTGCAATAAATTTTGAAATTTCCGTAGATGTCGGGTCTGTTTACAGACAAGTAAGAGTCAAGTAACAGTGTTACTCTCACTTGAAGTTATTCGTGGCTTGGATCACGAGTTTTGCGTTTGATGATGTGCGTTTTAACGTGAAGCTTAACTTTTTCTGAGTTTTCGGACGACATATGGCCTTCTTAGATGATTGAATTTTCAAAAACAACTCCTAGGATCTTCGAAATTAATTACCGTATTCAACAGGCGACCAACAAATTCGCAGAAATGACCAATCTTCTTCAAAAATTGCAATACCTCTTTGAAAACTCGTACTATCTTCCTCAAAAGTTATATATGGGATTTGACTGAAACAATCGTTTAGTTTCAATCTCTGTCTCATTTACTCATTAGATGGACGCTGATTACGTTGACACGCGGTCCGCCAAGAAAAAGATGAAAGAAAAACGAGCTCTGCTGTCAGGAAAGAACAAAAAGCAATCCAAATTCCTGGAAGCCATTCAAAAGAAGAAACCGGTCTTCGATCCAAGTATGACAAATGTTTTGAGATTCAACTCTCCTACTATACCTCGATTGCATTAAACTTCGCTAAATTTTCGCGAGATCTAGTTTTCGTTTTCGTTTTCGTTTTTGCATTTTTCGCGAAAATAAAACTGGGTAATCGTTTGAAATTGCTGACTTGCGAAATTAAATCTACATGAAACTTTCAAGTTCAGATTTTAGACTAAAGGTTTCTTGTAGATTTTCCATTTCTGACACGAATGGGCCAGTTTCAATTAATCAAATACTGAAGGAGAACGCAAATTTTTTCGAGTTAAGGAAATTTCTTATGGAATATAGTTTGTAAGGCGTTGTCAATAACTGAGGGGACCATTAAACTTGTTCGAGTTAAGGAGGCATTCGAGTTATAGAGGTTCCAGTTAAAGAGGTTGGAGTTAAAGAGATACCACTGTACTGTATTATAACTTAACACAAATGCTTGTTGTTGTCAATTTCAGAGGACAAGACATTTGAAGAATATTTTGACGAGTATTACAAATTGGACTTTGAAGACATTGTCGGTGATATGCCGGTCAGATTCCAATACCGACAGGTGATGGCTAACAATTATGGACTCTCTACAAATGAGGTACGAGCCTTTTTTAAACAACTGCCTTTCATGTACACACCCATGTCTCATAGCCCCAGGGAAATTTTTCTCTCAGTGAGGAGAGAATTAGCTAACTTATATTACTTATAACTTGCTTGCTTACTTATTCTCAACTTCAGTTGAGCTAGAATCTGACAAGGTCTGTATGTATGTCTGTATGTATGTCTGCCTGTATGTCCGTCCGAAAAATTTGGGGCAGCCTGGAGACTTCAAAAATTGTTCGATTTGGCTGAAATTTTGCACACTTGTTCCTTGGGTGAATATCTGGGGGCGTTTTTTTAATTTTTCAAAAATTTGGGATTTTTGGGGCCTGGGGACGAGTTTTTTGCCAAAACGAGGCTAAAACTTGGTATTCACCCAAGGAACAAGTGTACCAAATTTCAGCCAAAATGAACAAAGTTATCATATTTGCTACGTAATACCAAATATTTGAAATGTTATAATTGGGCTTTCGAATAACAAAATATCTGAAATTGAGCCGGCAGTGTGGTGCGCAGGTTCGACTATATTATTAGGGGTGTTTGATTAATCCGATTAGACTAGGTTTTAGTCGTACCTCGAGTTTTTTACTATTATTAACACGACAGAGGAACCTACTTTACTCTCCGTACTTACTGTATATTGATATTTAATTTTCCGATTTTCTCTGCTTGCAGATTTTAGATGCAGAAAATCGTGAGCTGAACGAATGGTGTTCTTTGAAGCGTGTTATACGTTACAAGTAAGTCATTCAATCTACAATCTCTATCACTCGAACACGCAGGAGAAACACAATTTTGTTCGATTTAAGGAAAATCCGAGTTATGGAGTAGTCCTATCTGAAGGGACCAGCAAACTTGTTCGAGTTATAGGGTATCGAGTTGAATAGACTCTACTGCAGAACTGTTATTCTTTGCGTGTCATCTAGTGTTTTTAGTGTTTCTACAGAATGAGAAAATTGTCTGATCTGAATAAAGCTGTTTTCATATGTGGGTTAGTTAAAATCTTTACCATATTTTTCTCAGCTATTTTCCGGTTATTTAGATATTTTGGATAATGTGTCTTTTTAGAAAAGTTTCTGACTGGTTTCTCAGATTTGTCAGACTACAAATAAGGCAGGGACGGCAGCAAAATCTTCAGAAGGTTTTTAGCTTCTAGTCTTAAAATACAGTTGACACTTTTTAATTTGATCTGCAAGGAACCAACGATCTTCGATTCGATTTACAGAGAGTATTTACACGACTTTTCATCTGGTCCCCAGCATCAGTTCGAATTACAGATAAATTCAAACAATAAAGGTTCGAAGTAGAGAGAAAGTTGATTGCAAGACAATCCTTAAAAATCTTATTTCGTGATACAGTTGACTCTCTCTAATTCGATGTTCAACGGACCAAAAACTTACTTCGAATTAGAGAAAGACTTGAATTACAGAGATTGATTCACACCACTTCCCAGGTGAGGGGACCAATATTTTACTAGTTCGAATTACAGAAAGATTCGAATAATAGAGGTTCAAATTCATGATATTCACGACGTAATGTTTTCTACGGAAAGACCCCGGTTTTAGACAGTGGTGGCAAAATTAAACTAGACAAAAGTTGTATAAAATTTGCCATTACTGGCAAAAACCGGGGTCTTTCCGTAAAAAAAACATTACGTCATTAATATCATTAATAAAGAGAGAGATGAATGGAAGACAATCCTTAAAATTTGAACCCGCGATATTCTTCTATTTGAAGCACTGAAGCAGAAGAACAAAGTGAACGTCAAAAATACAAGAAAAAATCACGGAACAAACAGAAGAAAGAAATCGTCTTCTCCTCGCTGACGAAGAAAGCGCAGGAGAATGAAAACGAGGCCCCGGTTGGTGATATTGGGTCCGGACAAGGGTCCAGCAAACAAGATGGAAGAAAAGCGAATACTCAGTAAGTTGTCTTAATATTTTTTAATGTGACCTGTTCTTTTAAATGCTGCCATGTAGAAACATTTTAGTGTAGCTATAGTAATTCCCTTGAGAGTAAGGTAGCCCGAGGTTCACTTAAATCTTTTTATAAATTTGACGGTATGAGTAAACTTTTATTCGAAAATAAGGGGTTGCTATTCATGTTTGTTTCTCATTGTTTTTAATTATATTTTTCAACAAAGTTCAGCAAGAAGTTCTTTAGGCGTACAAACTTTCGCGAGCAGAAACTTTCGCGAGGTCAAAAAATCGCGAAATTTGCGACATTTACTTTGGCGAATTTGAGGAACTAATCTTTTTCGCGAGCATAAACTTTCGCGAATCGTTAGATAAAAATGAGAATTTTCGAATAAAATTTGCCTTAAAAGTGAAAATTATTCCTTTAAATCCGCTAAAGACGGTTGCTCTTCAACTCTAAAAAGGTATTACAGGATAATAGTATGCAGAAAATTTGATATTTATTACGATTTCGATTTCCAATTTTTTTGAGAATTTTTCGCGAGCATAAACCTTCGCGAATTATCCTGTTAAGAATTTTCAAAGACATTTACTTCCGCGAAAAAGGCCAAAATTCGCGAAAATCGAAGCCTTATGTTCTGATATAGTTTGGTTATTTATTTATTTATTTATTTATTGTATATTTTTAGTTCGAAGAATAAGCATACGTCAAAGAGCAATCAAAACCTCGACAAAACGAAATCACCAGGGAAACAAAAACAAAAACAAATCAAGAATAACAACGTACCGCAGAATAAACGCGGGTTCAATGCGAACAAAACGCAGAAACAAAATAAACCAGAGAGGAATAAAACCGCGTTAAACCAACTGAACACGCAGAGTAAACGAGGTTTTAAGAAAAGACTTCAACCGAAATTAGGTGGTTCTAATCATTCATTGACCATATCTTCAACTAAACAACGCAAGATTATGAAGCAATTCAAAGGAGCCAATAAAGACGTTATGAATAAACTTTCAAGCGGTCGCTTAGCGGCATACGGTTTGGATAAAAGGAAGAAGGGAAAAGAAGATTGAGCTTAGGTAACGTCTCATCCTCTAAATGCTCTTTTTGTTTTAACTTTCATGAACTTTTATATAAATTTGTATTAGAAACTAATGCTTTTTGGAATGCAAAGTTACATTTAATTCAATGTAATTAATATACGGAAAGAACGATGAGAAAGAATTTCGCCCCACATTTTCGAAACCAAAAAAGACCCTGGACCAACCACCGACGGGGACGAGCCGTTAGATCTTGAAAAATGTACACAGCTAAACGAAATACTGAACCTGAAAGACCATATTACATATTAGTACCTGACTCGCTGATGAAATTTTGACCCAATTTTAGACCTTATTGGTCAAAATTTTAACCCTGTTAGATTTGATCTTTTTTTTTTTTAATTCAGCCTGTTGCAAAACTGACTGCACGTCCACCCTGTCTGATATAAGAGTGTTGTAACCCTTTAAAATATTTTCAGAGACTAAAAGGATTTCGTAACTTTCATTCAAAACTAATTAACAGTTGACCAAAATACCAAAGTTTCTTTCCAGCCGTATAAATTGATAGTGTCTTTTTTTTTTGGCACACGTTATAATTATTTCAACTTAAATTTGTACGAGCTTCAATCCCACATTTCATTTCGAAATGTTTAGAAAACCGTGAAAGTTATAACCTTTAATTTGATTTAAGGGCTCTGACCATAGTCAGAAAATTGATTTTAGTATCTGAACATAAAAGTTATGTTTTAGATTCTTTAACACTTTTAACAAAGAATTGCCTTTATAAATTACTTTTTAATCAAACCCCTTAAGAGTAATTAAGAACTTAATCGCACGATGGGTTATTTTTTCTTATTTGGCACGCCCTCAAAGAGAGCAATTAATCGTTAATTGCATCCTGTAGAGAGCAATTAATCGTTAATCACACTCTCCAATGCGGCGCCAATGTTTACAAATTGATTTTAATGTTTTTTCTTACATTTTTTTTGCATCGAACATTTTAATTGCATTCAAATTTATTTTGTGAGAAAGAAAATCAATAAACAACAATAAAAGAAAGACATAAAGAGAAGAGAAAAATATAAAACTCTCAATTATTCTCAATAATTTCTGTAATTTACTTTCCGAACTGGGAAAAAGTAGTGAAAGCCATTGTGCGATTAGCTCGTAATCACATAATAACTCGTACAATTCGAAAATTGCACTCGTGATTTTTTTGTTTCGAATTTTCCTCGTCCTTTCGGACTCGGAAAATTAATAACAAAAAAATCACTCGTGCAATTATATTCGAATTGCACTTGTTATCATGTGATTACATATACTAATTGCAAAAATGACGTTATGAACTTTAAAAAGACGTTAATAATATGTTGCATCACCTTCTTTTATAAAAAGTGCTAAGTTTTAATGGGTAATTAACTTTTTTGTTTCGAACTTTTTTCAAACTGTCCGCAAAGAATTGAACTATTTTAAATTTTGCGGAAAATTTTTCTACAAAGATGTGTCAAAAGTTATAAAAAGAATAAAAACCACTATTTTCAAGATTTCGAGACAAAGAAGCATTTACAAAAATTTTCCGCAAACATTTTTATTGTTCGGTAAAAGATACACCATATACTGCGAAAAAAAATTTCAAAATGTTTTTCTTCGCCGAAACTAAGCTCTTCAAAGTTGAAATACTCTTCCTCGCAAAAGTCTTCATTTTCTTCTTCATCAAATTTTTTCAATGCAATTTTTAAATTTTCAGATTCAGGAATAGTTTGTCTAACAGAAAATGTATAACATGCCATAGTTTTGTTGGTTACATCAGTCAGAAAACACATTTTAAACACGGTAATTATGAAAAATTCACTATGGTCAGAGCCCTTAATGGGGCCCCCAGCGGTTTGCGTGAATGGGTATTTTCGGTTGCGTGAATGCTTGAAAATTGAAAATAAAAATGCGTGAATTGAAAAAACTTGCATGAACGTAAAAATCCACTTTTTGATTGCGTGAATGCGTGAATCTGGGCTATTTAGTGTGTGGATACGTGAATTTTCCCTTTTTTCCACCGATTATGTGGAGTTTTCCCGATTTTCCAATGTTTCCCCGTTCTCGATTTCTGAAAAATCGGGCTATTGCGTGAAAATCGAAGAAAATTTGTGTGAATGCGTGGATTTCGAAAAGAATTGCGTGATTGCGTGAATTGAGGGTCCGCTGGGGGGGCCTCTTTAATAAGTAATATTAAAATCGATTTGGGAAATTAAGACAGTTGCCTTCTGACCTTTGAGGGAGTAACATCTCTTCGAGCAAAGTTTTCAACCCTGTGCGGACAAACGCTTGCGGACAAACGCCTTGCGGACAAACGCTTGCGGACAATCTTCTTCTAACGGTTCCGGTTTCAGTCCTACTGCATAAAGCCGACCGGTTTGGTTTCAGTCCTACTGCAAAAAGCCAAACATTTCTTATTTTATACATTTTACAATAATTACTAATAACGCGTTAATCACTTCAGTGTGAAAGCGGATATACTCATATACTCTTATAAGAGGGGCCTCGGCCCCGAAGTACATTGGGCCTAGTGTACTTCTTCTTATTCTTATAAAAAAAAAAAATCATAACAACATAACATAAAAAAAAATACTTTCTCCTTATTACCTTATTATATACTATATTTTAATAGTCACCTTCGTCAACAACGTTTTAGTTGTCACTCAAGTGTCACAGGCACTCTTTCTCTGTTAGGTTTAACACCTCATAATGTCTACGAAAAAGAGAGATCCACCCTCTCCTCTTGAGAATATTAGTAACTCTATAGAAGATCTCAGAAATCATACATCCAAAAAAGCGAGAGTCCATTTCGGGCAATCTACCTTACCAAAGATAACAAAAGCTAAACCTTCTTCCAAAAACTCTGAACCACCTACTATAGAAAACACTGACGGTAGTGATGTTATATTAGAATCAGGTTTTGAAACAAGTAGACCTCCTGCCAATCCATTCATCATCTCTGCTCCAGCAAAGAAGAAAAAGCTTAAAATAATCCTACACGAACACTCATTCTCAAAACCTTACGACCTGAACACTCTAAACTCACATATCAAAAACTTTACATTCCTTTCTGCTAAAGAAGCCCATACAAAAGAATCTGTACTTCTTTGCGAAATTGATATTGTTGACATCGACGCTCTCCTTGATAAAGAAAATTGGTCCAATAAAATCAGTAACTTATCTCTTGACCGAAAATCTCACCTTCTCGATAGTTATTGTGTAAATAAGATAGCAAGTGAAGATAAAAAAGGTCCTCTTGTTAACCTTAATACCATCTATGAAAAACTTATAGAAAAAGATGTAAAAAGGATATTTAATCTTCGTAGGGAAGGTAATCTTGTTGTATTTGAAGTAGTGAAAGGCGACATTGATGACGACTTTTCCTTTACAATAAAATCAAACAATCTGATAACTAAACACTTTGTAAGAAAGTTCGATCCTCTTGACAATTACATTCTTCAATGCAAAAAATGCTTCAAATTTGGACACTCCCAATCTTCTTGCAAATCTCAGAATCAATTATGTAGCTGGTGTGGTAAAGAAAACTGCTCTAAAACATGCAACCAAAAAAAATGTGTCAACTGTGAAAAGAGTCATTCTGCTTTTTACAGAGGATGCAGCGTATATAAAAAACTACTAGAAAAAGCCAATATTACAAGAAACGATAAACAAAAAAACACAAAAATCAACCAAATCAATAGCAGTGTCAATGAAGTAAAACACTCATACCAAAATCTCGAAAAATCCTACGCCCAGGTCACTAAATTCGAAGAAAAATCTCTTTCTTTAGAAACTAGTGTGAATTCTTGCAAGTCATACATGGAAACAGTCCAAGGTAAACTTGATCAAATCTCCACTTACCTGGAGAGAATTGAAAACAATTGCAAAAATACCAATACCAAGCTCATCCAGCTTGAAAAAAATATGAAAGAAGTAAACTCTACAATCTCAAACTTCACCTCTAGAATTGATAAAATAGAAACATCCTTAACAGATATGAAAGAATCATACGTAACTAAAACAGAACTTTCAGAAGAACTCTCTCAAGAAATCCATTCCATTTCGAAACAAACCATCACTCACCATACGCTATCTTTGGTTCTATTCGAGGCCATCTATGCCATTGAAGAACAGAAAATGACAGGACACTTTGACATCTGTTTCCATCTACAAGCAATACTGAAAAGACATATACCTGAGTTTGACAAAAATCTATTCATGACCTCTATTGATAAAATCAGTGAAACCTCTTTAATCGTATCCAAAGAAAACCGCGATAGTTCAGCATCAGTATGACTCTCAAGTTTCTACAGCTAAACATCAATGGTTACAAATCGAAAAAACAGGATCTTAAAGTCCTAATCTCAGAAGAAAAACCAGACATTATATGTCTAAACGAAACAAAACTAGTAAAAAAAGAAACAATATCTATCCCAAAATACACATCAATTATAAACAACAGAATAAAAAGAAGAACAGAAAGATCTTACGGTGGGGGAACTGCAATACTGCTACGGGAAGATATAGCTCATGACCAAATTAGAAAATTCCAAATAGGAAAACATGAGATTATAATAATAAAAATATTTCCTGACTCGACCAACATGCACAAATTCGTTAATCTTTGTTGTTGCTATTTTCCACCACATTTCTCTGTCAACGAGGAAATCGTAAAACTCCTCTTTATGCCAAATTCAATAATTATAGGTGATCTTAACTCAAAGCACCCATCTTGGGGTAGCACTAAAGAAGATCAAAGGGGAAAGAGATTCAGAGAAATCTTTGACAATAACAGCATAGAAACATACAAAATGCCTCCAAATTATAAAAACAGGAAAGGAGAGTACAAAGAAGTCTTGCAACAAATAGTTACAACACCTAACAGATTCTTCCAAATCGAAAATATAAAATCTCTGAAAAAAATGGGTTCTGACCACCTTCCACTCACATTCACATTCTTTGACCCATCTGCTCCAAAAAAGACAAAATCAGTGAAACTATATCACAAGCTAAACCAACACACAGTTACACGCATACTAAGCAAATTCTCCTGTGATAAAGTTTTCGGTACAAAAAAAGTAGAAGAACAAACAAACCACCTCATCTCACTTCTAAAAGAGATAGATCATCATACCCCAAGGAAACTAATCCCGAAGGATAATCTTGGTATTTCAAAAAAATGTAGAGAAATGATCAAAGAAAGAAGATCGATAATAAATCTTCAAAGAAAACACAAAAACAAGTACCTCCTCAGAACAAAGAAAAATGCCTTAAACAAAGAAATAAAAAATGAAATAAAAAAGACCGAAGAAAAAAGATTCAATCTTATAAAATCGAGATTAAACGAAAGAGAAACAACAAAAAAAGCATGGAAGAACATAAAAACCATACTTGATGGTGAAAAGCCCACTCAAAATACAACCAACAAAACATACATAGAACCAAATGGTAATAGGATTAAAGACAAACAGGACATAACAAACTCTTTCAAAAACCGACAAAAAGACATCTTCACTCCAAATGAATCCAAAGATAGAAGGCATAAATACGTCGCTGACCATTGGTTTAACAACACAAAATTTCATAGAAGAGAAACTAGTCATCTAATTCCTAGATTGACAAAACATACAATAGAAAATCCAATAACAGAAGAAGAAGTCAAAAAAATTCTAACAACTCTAAAACCTCACAAAGCCCCAGGACATTTCGCTATTCAGAACAAACTTCTTTCAACTATATCAACCTCTCTTATACAACCACTTACCTCTCTTTATAATGATTGGTTAAACAACTCTTACTTTCCTTCCTGTCTAAAACTAGCAAAAATCTCTATGATTCCAAAAAAAGCAAATACAAACAAAATATCAGAGCACAGACCAATCAGCCTACTACCAACAATAGGCAAAATGTTTGAGAGAATCTTAGCTGACAGAATCTACCTTTGGGCAGAGGAAAACAAAAAACTCAACAAAGAGCAATCAGGATTTAGATCAAAAAGAAGTACTATAGACAACCTATTCCAACTGATAAACGACTTCCAAGAATCTAAAATAAAAGGAGAACGTATGCACGCAGTTTTTGTAGATTTCGAAAAGGCCTTTGATAAAGTAAATCATAGTCTTCTTCTCTTCAAATTATATAAACTCGATCTTCCACAATACCTTCTTTATATCTTACACTCATATCTGAAAGAAAGGAAAGCATATATTAAACACTGTGACTTCGAGTCATGTATCTTTGATCTAAAGGCAGGAGTCCCCCAAGGATCCTGTCTTTCTCCTATTCTCTTCTCCCTATTTGTCTCCGACATCCCAAAACCCACAAAGAAAAAAATAAAAATGTCCCAATTCGCTGACGACCTTGCAGCTTGGGAAAGATATAAACGAGTCAACGAATCCTCACTGGATGAATATATGGAAGTTCTGTTCGAGTGGTTTGAAAAATGGGGTCTGGTGGTTAATCTTGAAAAAACCAAACACATAAATTTTGGCAACAGTAAAATTACAATCTGGATAAGAAATGTTAGGCTAAAAAAAGACACAGAAATCAAATTTCTCGGTCTAAAGATCAACAAACAACTCAATCTGATCAGTCACACCACAGACAAGATCAATAAATCTTATCAATTCTTAAACTTCATCAGAACCCTTAAAAACCAATATAACATGAAAAAAAATAAACTCCTTATGCTCTATAAAAGTCTATTAAGATCAAGACTTGAGTATTCACATATTTGTCTCCTATCTCTCTCAAACGCTCAATTGTACAGATTGGAAAAAATTCAAAACCAAGTTCTACGTATAATTCTAGACAAACCTAGATGGACCAGAATAACCAATATGTACAAAGAAGCAAACATAACATCACTAGAAGATAGATTCAAACAACTAGCAAAAAACTGGTTTGAAAAGGCGCGCCTAACAGAACATCACCCTCTAAATAACTTTAATTATATAAATAGACAAAACCCAGATAAAAAAACACTATATGAAATATTAGCCACAATCTAATTATCTTTTTTATTTTCTCATTTTTCATTTTTCATTTTTCATATTTCATTTTTTCATTTTCCATCCTTCTTTTCTCTTCTCTTCTCTCTTTCATTTTTTCATTTTTCCTTTTTCATTTTTCATTACTCGTTATACACTATCCATTATTCATTATTTTATTATTATTTTATTATTCATTATTATTATTACTATCCTACACGATTCATCATCGCTAAACGATAACGTTAACCACACCTTCTAATCCCTCTCCTCTCCTCCTATCCTCTCTGTCAACAAAAAAAAAATAAAAAAGGCTCTTATGTTAGATCGTTCAAGTGGGCTGGATACAGAAACATAAAAAATAAACAAAAATCACACACTCACAAACCTCACTGGGCAAAGGTAGCTCAAAGAGCTACAAGTCCCCCCAACCACATCACATTCTCTCATTTGGGAAATTAAGACTTCATCAAAATGATAAAAAGAACCCGATTTTATATTTTGTAAAAACTATCATCATAAAAAGGATTTAAATGAGTGCTGTGTTATAAAATGTCGTAATTGTAATTTTTATGACCTAACTTGATCTCTTTTTGTTGTAAAAATTAACTTGAAAAAGATACCTTGTCGTAAAAAAGCCTTTTGTTTCTAATGTACATATAATTCGAATCCCTTGAGATAGTTATAAAAACCTAATTAGCAATCTTGGAAAAAAGTTCAGTCAGTCATTTTGTTCTGATATAAAGAGTTATCTTTTGGATGAAAAAAGTTTGGTGTGATGACTTTGTCATGCTCATATTTCATGTTTCAAAGTTTGTCAAATTTCCCAATGCTATTTGGAATTTTTGTTTTGGGATTCTCGTATGATTCGATTGACCTCTTTTCTTCATTAACATTTTGTTAACTCGTTATTAATTCTCGTTAGTTGTATCGATTTTGACCTGTTCTATTCGTTATTTCACTTGACTTTACTCAATTTATGGTAAGTGTGTAAGCATTTAAACTTAATTTCATTGGATTATATTTATATACTCGATTTTTATTCGGAATTTTAATTTTCAACTAAATTAAGTATGGATTACCTCTTTTCTTCATTGATAATGTGTTAACTCGATCTTATCCATCATATTAATTCTCGATTTTTTATCTGTTCCATTTTTTCGGACTTTTTAATCCGTTCAGTAAGTGTGTAAGTATTTTCATTTAATTTCATTCGATTCTTTACTCGATTTTCTCGACTTTTTTTCGGAATTTTAATTTTTTAATTTGATTCGATTGATGAGCAAGTTTCACAAAAAGCTCAATGAAGGTCAATAAAAGAGAGTTTTCTTCTGAATGTCGAGGCAAATGAAGTTTAACTGAGCTCGATGTATGGATAACCTCTTTTCTTCACTGACATTGTGTTAACTCGATTTCATCTATCATATTATTTCTCGATTTTTCATCTGTCTTATTCGATAATTTAATCGGATTTTTTACTCGACTTGGTAAGTACGTAATATTCTGAATTATTTCATTCGATGTTTTACTCGAATTTTTTACTCGATTTGGTAACTATGTAAGTATTTCAAATTAATTTCATTCGATTCTTAATTCGATTTTCTAGACTTTTATTTGGAATTTTAATTTTTAATTTAAACTGATTGATGAGCAAGTTTCACAAAAAGCTCAACGAAGGTCAATAAAAGAGAGTTTTCTTCAGAATGTCGAAGCAAATGAAGTTTAACTGAGCTCGATGTATGGATAACCTCTTTTCTTCATTGACATTGTGTTAACTCGATCTTATCTATCATAATATTTCTCGATTTATTATCTGCTCTTTTCGATATTTTACTCGGACTTTTCACTCGGCTCGGTAAGTGTGTAGCATTTTGAATTATTTTCAATCGATTTTTTACTCGAAATTTCTCGACTTTTATTCGGAATTTTAATTTTTGATTTAAACTGATTGATGAGCAAGTTTCACTAAAAGTTCAATGAAGGTCAATAAAAGAGAGTTGTCTTCAGAATGTCGAAGCAAATGAAGTTAAACTGAGCTCGATGTATGGATTACCTCTTTTCTTCATTGACATTGTGTTAGCTCGATCTTATTTATCATAATATTTCTCGATTTTTTATCTGTTCTATTCGATATTTTACTCGGACTTTTCACTCGGCTCGGTAAGTGTGTAGTATTTTGAATTATTTTCAATCGATTTTTTACTCGAAATTTCTCGACTTTTATTCGGAATTTTAATTTTTAATTTAAACTGATTGATGAGCAAGTTTCACTAAAAGCTCAATGAAGGTCAATAAAAGAGAGTTGTCTTCAGAATGTCGATGCAAATGAAGTTTAACTGAGCTTGATGTATGGGTAACCTCTTTTTTTCATTGACATTGTGATAACTAGATCTTATCTATCATCATAGTATAAGAAGGCCGCGGCTGGAATGATAACATCTGAATTTCTGTTGTTCTATCTCTGTCGTATTTGATGACTATTTGTTGATCAAGAAATCAGTAATGTAGCATCTTTAGTGGTAAATTTTATTAGTTTGTCGTTAATACTTACTTCTCAGTGCGTTCTTAGACATTAATGATATGCCCTTGATAATACACTTGTATTATAAAATCATTGTAAAGGAAAAATAAACACTAAGAAATTTAAACAAGCACAAAAATGACTGGACTGAAAGAACTCAAAAATTAATGAGGTGCCTCGAAATGCCTTCACAATATTTCAGTGAAATCTTTTTAGAAATCAATGAAAAAGTAAATCAAGATTTTACTGTGAAAATTTCTCACCTTCAAAATTTATCATTTAAACTAACAGGAAAGTTGTCATCTTGAATATAGTTCTTATAATTTCGATTTTGGCGAAAAACTATTGTTTGCACAAAACACCCCTAAAATATGTCCAAAATTAGTTCAAGTGTTCTATTGGGTACAAATTCAAAGATATCTAGAAACAAAAAACTTTTTGTGAAGTAAAATAAGAGAAAAATTTCAAAAACTATCTACCAATAATAAACTGAGCATCTTGATGTTCTTATAAAGCTCGGAGACAGAGATGGAACAGCAATTAACTGAAAAGACAATGTGGTACATATTCCAGCCGCGGCTTTCTTATACTATGCTATCATCATATATCTCGATTTTTCATCTGTCTTATTCGATAATTTTACTCGGATTTTTATTCGATATACATTATATACGTACATTATTTTTTTATTTTTTTACATAAATTATAGTTTTGGTTCCTGTCCAGCCATGGTTACCATTTGACTTAACTCCAGCAGTTTGACAATGACAATCTTACAAAGATTTGAAGCTTGCAGTCATTGGACAATATTTAAATGTATATTTCAAGTAATTGTGGATGCTTGCGTAAACAGAAATTCAACAAACTCCAATTATCTTGTCTTTTTTCTCTAAAAACCTCTTTAACTCGATCTCCCCTAAAACCTTAAAACATGATATTTGGGGCAAATAATTCGATTTTTTGTCGATGTACAGTACATACTGTTAGCTCCTTTACCTTAGTCGGAAAACAAATGTAAAAATGCGACATGATCGATTGAGCTAGCTATTTCCTATTTCCAAAGACTTTTTCTCGGGTATGGCTTGCTGTAATAATATATTAGTCGCTTCAATCTACATATTTTTGGACCTATTTTACTCAAACAGTTGGAAAGAACCCAGAGCAACCTGCACCACTTTTTGATTTTAGAAGAATGGAAACATACGGTTTCTACAAATTATGGTTATTTTGTTTCAGAGATTGATCAAAAATGAATTCATTTAACGCTAAATATAATTACACCACCGTATCAATATGTTATACTTTTTTATGAGAACCTCTCCTGTTCATATTTTCAGATCTACAATCATGGATAAAAACATTCCTGCGAAATTTCAAACACCACAAATGATTATTAAGTGCGTTAAACTACAGTTGGAAAGTACCGAACCCCTCCAAAATCGAAATATTCAATGAAAGAAAGTTGAAGTGTGAAAAATAGCAATTCTCGCCCGAACTTTAAATTCTAAAAACGTTACAATACACTAAAATCTCAATATCTTTCGACCATAATTGTAAATTACTGTGGTTTAGACCTCATACCTTTACCTTACTTACTAGTCCATCTTAAAAACTTGTAGCTCGACATTTTCAAGCTCTGTTTTGTTGATAGTTTCTTCTCATAAGGTAAACTATGTATCGTTTATTTTCGGCAGTTGACCATTACTCACTGTATTTTATTGCTTTTCAGCTTTTCCCGTTTCAATCGTTCATTGCACTGGCTTGTTACTTGTGGTTTAAAGAAAACCACAAGCGAATATTTATAATATAGTATAAATAAAATTGCGGACGATGTTGCCAATGTCTTGTGATCACCACAAGGCGTTTTCTAGGGGTACGGTATATTGTTGATGTGTGCGCCTTGGGTGGATGATTGGTCTGGTGGGGGAGGGTTGGTGGATAATAGAAACTTAGAAACTTACTTATTAATACTTTAGTCTTTCAACTATTTGAGTTTCTTTCTGGGAAATGATACTAAAGACATATATTTGTTTGAGTTTCTTGAATATTTTGACTTTCATAGAAAAGAGTGTCCGGGTCTTAGTGCACCATTGCTCCAGTGGTCCAATCGGACCTTGAACTCTTTTAGGACACACAACCATGCCCTAAATGAGCCCCCAGGGTGGGGTTGAGCCGCTGCACCGTATTTACCCGGTCGTTAGTATGTACTGACTTGCATGCAAGACCAGCAACTGACTAAGAGCGTAGGCAGTGAGGAGTTTTGGCTCAAAAAAAACATTGGTGTGTCAGTGGAGGTCCATTTCACCGGTATCGAACCCTATGTCCATAGTATGCCGTCTCCGTATGTGTGAAAAGGCTTATCGTGACACGCGACCAGAGCAATGATACCTAATTGGGGGGGTTGAAAGCGCCATAAAACAGCTTGTGGTAAATTGTATCATCAAATGAGTTATCGAGGCAGTCGCTTAAAAAAATGCCTTGGTTATCTTTAAAAAAGTGTCCGGTATTTCAAGAAAGTTGCATGTTAAGTTGGACGTTTTATTTAAGAAACTAGTTTTACCAAGCAGCCTCAATGTTCTTAAGAAATCGGCCTTTTGAGCCTTAAATGTTTCTTATATGTTTCTAAACTTTTTGACATAATCAGCCTCATGGAAGACTGAATTAGAAGGTTCTTAAGAAAAACCGAATTAAAAAATGTTATTTTATCATTCTCAGCCTCAGCATGTTTCTTAGATGTTTCTTAGTTTTTAGGCATTCTGAGCCTCATGTTTCTTAAAAGTGTGTTTCCTAAAAAAAACGTGTACTGATGTAACCAGAGAATTTCACGGTTGATGGAGCAGCGGGTTATTGACCGTTTTTCGGACAGAATGTGGCGGAATAGATCTTATCGAAGTTTTTGATTTTCCTAAAAAAGCGATGCATTGTGGATTGTTTTGTGAGTATTACAATAGAATTCCCTCGAGGAATTCCTAAGAGAATTCTATTGCAATACTCCCGAAACAATCCCACAATGCATCGCTTTTTTAGAAAAATCAAAAACTCCGATAAGATCTATTCGATGAAAGTTTGAACAGAATACTGACGGAGACGTAAATTTGAGCTGTTTTAGTACAGGATTAAAAAAGGAAATCAGAAAATTATATATAGGAATATAAAAAAAATTAGTTTATCGATATTTTGACGAAAAGGATTTTGGTTCTTTCTTCGGTAGTAAGAGAATTAGAGGGATAATGAAAGAAGGCAGAGCTGTGTACACTGTTTTGTGAGGCAAAGAGTGTTTTTTGACCAAAAATAGTCTGTAAATTTTACAAAAGAGCAAAAATTCAAAATAGAATGAAGAAGTTTTAGGGAATTGATAAAATTTCAATTGGAATTTCGAGTCATATATTTCATTCTCAATGCAAAATTTGTATTTTACACCCATAGAAATATAATAACAAAATTGAAAATTTTTGCTTGTTGAATATACAACTAGATCATTAAAATATTATTTACATTATTGTAAAATTTCCTGAAATATATATCGCCTTTGTCTTTTTGCGTGTCCAATCTTCGGTTCCGTAACATTGGTTCTGTGAAATGACAGTTTCAATCATAGGCTTAAAAAGAATAAGAGAAGAATTTTTTGAAGAACGAGCTCAAGCTTGTTCGCCTATTTGCTATTTGAACACAATTTGGCTGAATTTAATTTAGAGATTTAAGAATATTTATAAACCATCCGCCAGCAGCACAACGTTTTTTCGACGTTTATCTAACGCTCACAACGTCCATTTAACGTTAGGTGAACGTTGAAAGAACGTTGTGTGCCAGCTGGGATGGCTTGAATTAATTTTGGAGCGAATAGACCTTTTCATAAATTACATCACGAACATCACTTGCCTCGTATTCGAACAATTGTTGGCTGCGTTTAGACCAGCCTGGCATTTGTAATTGCTTGCAGTATTCTTTTGAATTCTATTGTTCCGCGAAATTGTTCGGTTTGTCAAATGCCTAATGATGCCAGCGTGTTGGCATTTCGTTGGCATTTGAAATGCCATTTTGAGTAAAGGAATCCCCTTTTCTGGCATTTCAAATCAAACAAAGGAACCAAAACAAAGAGAAAAAATGACATTTTTGATTTTTTAAAGTATTTGCACGTTTTTTATTCTATAGTTTTATTCTACAGTTCTTTCTACAGGGTGTCCCTAATAAAAGTATCGAGTTTGAACATGCGATTGAGTAAAAAAGTTTGTGTGTGTTATCGCTAAAATATAAGAACGTTCTCCATCACATAGGCTCATTACATTATTGTTACGTAATGACAAAGAAAAAAGAGGGAGAGCTTAAAATACAATTTTGTGAATACACACTTAAAACTTTCTACTCAATCGCATGTTCAAACTCGATACTTTTATTAGGGACACCCTGTATAGATTGTAAAATTTGCAAGACTTGCCATAGCCTAGCCCTACGGCAAAAAGTTTCAGTCTTAATGACTGCAGTTTTTGAGAAATTCCATGCTTTTCATTGTTTGATCTGTCAAAGTTGAACTTGAGGGAATCACCTTTTCAGTAAAGACTCTAAAAAGACGATTCCTTAAATGCCATGACAGAAAATACAATGGAAAAGCTATTAAAATCGAATCCCTCATGAGCAAATGCCAAATTACAAATGCCAGTTGGTCTAAACGCAGCCATTAAGGTGATTAAATCCCTTGAGACATTAAATGATTTTTTTATGAATAGTAATTTTAATAAAATCCGTTCATTACCATGACAATAACTTCAAAACGAGGCAAGTGATGTTTGTGACGTAGTTTATGAAAAAGTCTATTGATACCATTTGTTGAATAATCTAGGTGCAAGAAGAGAGGCGAAAGCATTTTCTTTTGGTAATGACGAACTCCATCCCCGTCCTTTAAGTTCGTTTGTAATATGATTCTGATAGCGCCCATCAAAAGGTATGCGATTGTATCACGCTCATTAGAGTAAAATCAACAAGCTGGATGCTGAATGGACGTACCTGATGATGAAAGTTAGATAGCAATAAGAAGAAAAATGAAAAAAAATCAGTCAGAAAAATATAGCGTTTGGCAAAAATGCATAACGCATTAAATTCATCATTGATTGTTGTTGGGGGTGGGGGAGTGGGAAGGAGAGTAGGGAAAAAGAAAGAGAAAGTTCCGATTGCTGCAAAAATCAGTTTTATTAACAATTAAATCATGCTTGATGGTGAGCATTGTAATCAATGTTTGAAAAACATAGAGATATAAGGGAAAAATCCAATGAAAATCTGCAAGAACGGCGATTTCCGGAATTTTCGGCCGGATTATTTTTTTTTCTCAAAAATCGAACTCGACAATGTTTTCAGCATTGCTAATACACATATTTATGCACAACAACAGAAAAAACTAATGATGAAATCTCCAGAAAATGCCATAAAACCAGTTTTACCGGCATATTTCCGGCATTTTCGCCCGAAAAAGTATGTTTATAGAAAATTGGGCTCTGTCAAATTTTAAGTATTGCCATTTTGCATCAGTGTGAACAATTTCATGAAAAAAATAAAGTATAGCTCGAGAAATTCAAGAAAACCGTTTTACCGGCAACTCTCATCCGTTCTGGCGATTTTTAGAAAGTCCGGCTTCAAAAGTCAGTTTTATTGACAAATTGGATTATGCTTGATGGTAACCATTGTTATCAATAATGTTTTTGTTTTAGGTATTGCTGTTTTGCATCAGCGTGCAAAATTTCATGAAAAAATATACGGTACACCTCGAGAAATTCATAAGAAACCGTTTTGCAGGCGATTCTCATCGGTTCCGGCGATTTTTAGAAAGTTCCGGCTTCAAGAATCAGTTATATTGACAATTAAACCATGCTTGATAGTGGGCATTGTTATCAATAATGCTTTTGTGTGAAAAAAAACAAATAAATGTAAGGAAAAAGTCAATAATAAAAATCTACAAAAGCGGCGATTTCCAGGATATTTCCTGCATTTTCGGCCGGAAAAATATTTTTCTAAAAAATCGGACTTGGCCATGTTTTGGGCATTGCTATTACGCATCTTTGTGCAAAATTTTAGAAAAATAATAATGGTGAAATCTCGAGAAAATGCCAAAAAACCGGTTTTTCCGGCATATTTCCGGCATTTTTGGCCGGAAATGAATTTTTTTCGAAAATCAGGCTCCGTCACATTTTGGGCATTACCATTTTGCATCTTTGTGCCAAAAATCAAGAAAAACTAATGAGCCAATCTTGAGAAAAGTTGGTAACGAACTAACGAACGAACGAACGAACGAACGAACATTAGTTAATTTATAGGACCTCTACCCCACTGGGGTAGGTCCCAAAAGTGGTGCTGGGCGGTTCGAGGGAAATGAGCGAAAATTACCCTTCTTACCTTACACTTAGCCATGAGTGGGACCATAAATATCTTTTAAAACTGACCTTTTAAGATTTAACATTATGGAGATTTTTGTTGGCCTTCTTCTCAACCTATCGCCTTTGAGCATAATGGTCGATATAGAGAGCAGATATAGATGGGTTTTGATTTTTTGAATTTAAGCTCGACCCATAATGACTTATGAGCTTTACTTGTAAGGCGACAATTTCTTTTCACATCCAAACGATTCGAAAAATAAACCATAGTACCACCACCATGGAGGGTGCGGTCTAGCCTACAAGGTAAATACCCAGGTATAGAGATTTCACTATCAGTGATTGTCGAGTCAATTTTAGTCTCATTCAGACATGGAATATCAAATCTTTCTTGGTGAAGGAGAAGTTTTAAGAAATCAATCGATTTTAAAGTTTCTGAAGAGACTTTTGCATGTGCATGTATGGTAGGATGAGTTACACCCAGCACAAGAAACCATTCTATGGTTGATGGCAGGTTATTCTAACAGGCCGAGGGCCTGGGTTACTTTCAATATCACCAGATAGGAGAAGCAACATTAAGGTGTTCGCTCGTAAAGGTTTAGTAAAGCTTCACTCGGCGATTTTGAAATAGTTGAAACAACTGTGGTACATAAGCATGCGTTCTTGTTGAAAAATTCTAATTTCACGGCAACGAGTTCATAACAAAAAGAGAGGCTAAGCTACCGACCTGACATAAGAGTCGGCTTGCCGGATAACATCACAGGATTTTACATCATTAGTTTTAATTAACATGAAAACCATGAGGCTAATGAGAGTAATCATTTTTAAATTATTACGCGATCTCCGGTAGGCGTTTTTTGATAGGGCTCTTATCTAGGGGTATCAATTATCTGATAATTAGACATTTTCACACCTGCAATCACAAAAGTTCTGAGGGCAGTTGTGATTACGCAAATGATCAGAGGGTGGAAAATCACTGATTTCTTTGAAAAATAATTCTAGGAAGTTAAAGAGTGTCCTAATCGCATTTTCAGGACTCATTAGACCTATTGTCCCCTTTATATGCAATATTTTCTAGGAAGCAGAGATTTTCAACACCGTAGTGATGAACATCTTTGCGAGGAATAACCGCATTTTCCACGCTAAAGTGATTACACTCTTTTGTTATAAGAATGGTGTAAATTCATTTCATCATGGATATTCTTAACTTTCTTGGAAAAATCATCCTAAAATATTCTTACAACATTTTTAGGTTAGGATACTAATTCAGACTAGATTTAACATTTAGTACATACGTCTCAAGTATGAATTGGCACTTTTGTAAAAGGAGTGAGCCTTACCTGGGGGTAATTGACAATTTATAATTGAAAATGCTGAAAATGGCATTCTTAGCTTGAGTAGCAAAATTCCATGATGGTGATATTTTTAGTGTTATTCTTAATTTTTTTACCATTTTCATCATGGACATTCTTATAAAGTGTATTCTTATATAAAAAAAGCGTGTAACAAAACTAATAAATAATACAGGATTTTCAGGACTGAAGTGATTAACATCCTGGCCTGATAACTTCAAATAAATAAGAAAGCGTATAAACATAAATAATCATAAATCAATCAATAAATCAATAAATCTTTGAAAACGAGGCTCACAATTATTTTCTGCATTTCGAGAAGAGTGTATTCATTGTTACGGATTGTATTTTAAACGAGTGAAGGGTGGGATAGCGGCGACCTGATTAAAGGATTTGTGACCATTCCTATCTCGGGTGTTGAAAACTTTTGAAAATGTTTTTATCGAACGATTTGAAAGAAAGAAACCTTTACTATCTTTCAACATAAATAACTCAATAATTAATCTTGTCATTGAATTTATTCTTGACTCTGAAAGGTTTAGTGGTGCCTTATTTTAGTTTGATTATCTCCTTTCATAGCTCTAATATATATTTTTTTCCTTTTAGAGATGGTTTTTCCTTTATTTTATAGCTTAGTACCCTAGCGATATCACTTAGTGCCTTGCAGGCGGGGTGAGGAACTATCTATTTTTCTGTGTTCGTTTTGTAAGTAGTATATGTTCGTAAGTGTAATGTAGTTTCTCGAATTATATAGCAAAAAAAGAAAGAAAGAAAGAAATTAGAAAAGAGAGGCATCACAAAATGACACATTAATTAAATTAGTTTCAAAATGATATAACATATTTTCATTGAAGTTAGTATTGCCCTTCCGTGACTTATTCGAAATCCCTCATTTTTATTTTATCAAACTGCAAACTGTTGATAAATATCACTAAACCTGTTTTTTAATAATGTGCATTGTAATACGTATGGTATGTATGGCGCATAATGTTATTTTTATGTACTTTAAGGCCTTTTTTTGAACGTCATTTAGACATTGTGCCATCATAGGATACGTAAATTCGCTGCTTGTTTTCATAACTGTCATATTTCATTCGACTATGAATTAACCATGCGCGTTTTTTATAAGAACAAACTATATAAGAACATAAGGCTTCGATGGCCATAAATTATCAAGAACGAGTTAAGAACATTTTAAAGTTTTGTGGACTCTAAATATACCCAATCTCTTAGAAAAACAGACAAAAATACTGACAAAATGGTGAAAACAAGAACATGTTAAGAACATTTTTAAGCTTAAAACTCAATAAGATAAGAACATCCAACGGCTTCAAAATTGTTGTATGTTCTTATATTAAAAAAGGTGTATTCCATTTGACAATGACTCATTTGGGCTTGTCTCTTACCATATTAGTTATATATCAGTTTAAAAAAAAGTTATGTAATTTGTTAGATAGTAAATCTCTCTCTAAAGTCATTAATAATTCTACCTCCTGTGATCGCCGGGATGAATTGGTGACGGATGATTTTTTCAATTGGTTGCAGATACGCTTCCATTTCTGGGATTGTTCGTATGAAGTACGAGAAGCGATGTTGGTAGCCGCTTGTGTAACATGCATAGACTGCTTGTGGTTGAATTACCAAATTTTTATTACCAAATCATACTGCACGGGATCTAATCGTGGGGTATTCGTACCTATAAATATTTCTGTTTCTTGTGTATACAAAGTTCAGTCAAGTAGCTGCGGAATTCGGGACAAGGCTATACCTGAAGATAGTTTCTTTTGTAGAATTTGAATTTTTAAAGGTACGAAGTTATGGAGATCTTAGAATGGGTCCGTACCTAAACTTTTCTGTCCTCGGTGAAATTTCAGTTTTAAAGATGGTTATGGCTGAAGTTTAACACAAGGAAGGCCTTTAATTTCGTTGTATGAATGAAAACCATTAAGTTATATTTGTATAAATCTCATCCAAAGTGATTTCATAATAATGATAATAACTATAATTAATATGTAATTTTCAAAATTATCTCTAGAGACCTGAAATAGTTAAATAATTCTACTATAAGATAATTATCCAGATTCCTTTTGTAATTGGAGTCACGTATGAATAAGCTAAAGAGGGGGGTCTGGAGTGCACGACTCGGAAAAAGTCGAGTGCAGGTGCAAAATTTGAGGTTTTCAGGTGCAAGTTCAGACGATTTTTTAATATCAAGTTTTGGAGGCATCGATGACCAAAATATTAAGAACAAATTAAGAACATTTTAAGGCTTTATCAACTCTCAATTTTCAATGATAGTTACGAAGTTTTGTACAATTTATTATGCGGGTCCGTACCTAAATATTTGTGTCACTTGTGTATACAAATTTCAGTTAAGTAGCTGCGGAATTCGAAACACCATACCTGAAGTTTCTTTTGTAGAATTTGAATTTACAAAGGTATGAAGTTTTGGAGATCTTATCATGGGTCCGTACCTAAACTTTTCTATCCTCAGTGAAATTTCAGATTTAAAGATAGTTATATGGCTGAAGTTTAACACAAGTAATTTCGTTGTATGAATGAGAACCATTGAGTTTAAATCCTGACTAAAATCTTCCCATTCATCAAATTAAGTTTGACGCTAAATTTTACAAAATTGATCATTCGCCAAATTAAATCCACGCCAAAATTAATCCACTGGATGTTGCCACTAAAAAAAACCTGTATCTTTTCTTATTAAGTTTAGACCAAAATTAAGCTCACTGTTCTTATAAATAATAACAAACTTTTTTCTATTTTAAAAAGTGTATATTTGAAAATTGATCAAAATAAATTTGAAAAAGATGACGGTATATCAATGTCTAGGCTTATTTATGCTCCTTTGTCAACTCTCCCAGTTTACAGCTGTGCAGGGATTATGTAAGTAACTTTTTCTACATATTTTATGTTTTCTTATAAACATTTAATTTATATAATATAAGCATTATGTATATCTAGGCTCAGATATGGCAAAAATATAAATGCGTAGTTAACCCAGGGGAGAGGGGGTACTTGTGACTAAAACAACAAAAATGACAAATTTTTACTCTAAAAGGTACAATTTTGGATTTTTTGCATGCTCGAACATCACTTCGCAAACCTAGTACACCCCCCCCCGCGATATTGAACTAATTAATGAAAATATTATGGCGGTGGAGGTATTGGCCGGCCTGGACTTAAGAGCCTGTAGTAGATGGATACAGTATTTTTATTGCTGCACGAACAATAAATAGACACAGGTAGTATGTTCTTATAATTTGAAATTCTAATTCTTTTCAGCTGTTCCTACGACCACCACAACAACAGCTGCTCCTACAACCACCACCACAACAACAGCTGCTCCTACGACCACCACAACAACAGCTGCTCCTACAACCACCACCACAACAACAGCTGCTCCTACAACAACCACCACAACAACAGCCGCCCCTCCTACAACAACCACAACAACAGCTGCCCCTACAACCACCACCACAACAACAACAACTGCCCCTCCTACAACCACCACAACAACATCCACCCCTCCTACAACAACCACCACAACAACAGCCGCCCCTCCTACAACAACCACAACAACAGCTGCTCCTACGACCACCACAACAACAACAACCACGACCACAACAACAGCCGTCCCTCCTACGACCACCACAACAACAGCCGTCCCTCCTACGACCACTACAACAACAGCCTCCCCTCCTACGACCACCACAACAACAGCCGTCCCTCATACAACCACCACAACAACAACAGGCGTCCCTCCTACAATCTCTTCATCAGGTACTTTTGATTATCTGATCGTTAAGGGGCATTGTTATTTCGCGATACTAGGACTGAAATGAATATCTCAAACACCTTTATAAACCCTACACTAAGCTCCGCCTATGATCGAAGTGATATCATTGAAGAAGAAACTATTGAAGCGTTAAAAGTTTGCCTAACGTCCAACGGGTCTACAGTGCACTTTTTCAAAAAATCTTTATCCAGCTGGCACACAACGTTGTTTCAATGTTCATCTACTTTCGGGTATCTAATAACCGTCCCCCCCTAATTAATTTTTCGAAAATTTTCCACCCAGGACATTTTTATTCCAACCCCCTGCTTATTAATTTTTGGGAAATTGTTTTTGAAAATTCCCTCTTTTGTCCTAATTCAGCTGTATTAGCCTCCTTTTCAAAATTTTTCCACCCAGGACATTTTTGTTCCAACCCCCCCCCCACCTTATTAAGTTTTGAGATTTTTTCCACCTCCCCCCCTCCGCTAATTCCAATCCCCTTGGCTATTAGGTACCCGAGAGTAATGTTTACAACGTCCATGTAACGTTAAAAACGAACGTTAAAACAACGTCACGTGCCAGTTAGATATGGAGCGTTTAATGAGTGAACGAGGCTCTCGTGCCTGAAACGAGGGGGTCTCAGTCTGAATCGCAGACCTTATAGATATACTTCCTTAGTTTGATTCGCAAACCTCGCTAGAGGATGAGAAGAAGCCTAATACTTCCTATATAAAAAACTTTCTCTATAAGAAACTCTTTTCACTATAGGATGAACAGAAGTCTAGGACCCAGTTCAAATCCTAGCTCCTTCAAATGTTCCGCTAAATTGATAAACAAGATACCACGTATTATATGATACCTGTGATTGAAAAAGGGGTTGTATCTATTTAGAACTTAACAACACTGTCTCGGTGAGATGTGATGACGAAAAGATGACCATTTTTATTCCCAAAAGTGAAATCCCGAACCTAGAAGGCGATATTTCTCAATACAATATTTCATGGAATGATTCTACTTGTGGACCAAGTGAAAAATCCAATAAAACACATTTGGTCATGGTGGCTGGTTATTCCTCTTGTGGCACTAAAGCTGTGGATGATGGGAAAAACGTCGTTTTTCGAAATAAGGTAACTAAGCATATAATCATTATTGTTTCTCGAATAATCTCTAAGACGAACACCGGTTGTAAAAACTTTATTAAAAACAATATTAGGTTCTCCTAAATATTTTAAGAGGAAATGCATTAAGAGAACTAATTTTATCGGGGAGCAAAAATTGTAAAAAATTTAGATTTGCCGAGAACTTATTATGTCGAGCAATAATTTTAATTTCAAAATTGTCGTAATTTTTCAAAGCATCCCCCTAATTTTTATATTAAACGTTCATTATAAAGTTAGAAGAAAGATCTTATGTTGAAAATAAATTGCCAAAATTATTTGTCAACGAATTAATTCTTCTTCGTAATTTTTGCTCCTATCGCCAAAATTAGATCCCTAAATATTTTCAATTTGGAAAAAGCAGTTTTGGGCTCTTCCAGAAAATGCCCATACAAGGCAGGTGGAGGATATAGTGTCCGCAGGGGAGGGGGTAGTGAGAAAAGTACAACATTTGCCTTATCTGGGGTAAACTAATCCTTGTCGAGGTGGGGGGGGGGGGCTGGACCTGCTGTCCGGGGGGAGGGTCAAAAGTCACAATGTCCGGGGGTAAATTTCCAAAAAATGTCATATCCTCCGCCCCCTCCCGTATTCAATTTTTTTCTGCAAAAGCCCTTAGCGGAATTGGACAAAGATTCTTAATACAATTTGTTTCCAAACAAGCATTTTTACTTTATATAAAAATTTGTCCGATTTTTTTGGACACACGGTATGTTCGAATTAGAGAAACTTGAACGACTTTAAACAATAAATTAAATAATAAATTTTCCAAAATTTTTTCTTTTAGGTTTCTATCAGCAAAAATACAACACATATTACTGAAAAACCTCATCTCGAGACAGCTAGTAGCTATGTTAGTAGCTATATTGCGGAGTGCCGAGTTCAGAAGCTAGTTAATGTTTCACAAGAAGATGGATTCAATGTTACAATGCCTGATTCGGTGGTTGCAAAAACAAGTAAGAAGACTGACTTATTGACCTTTACTCGACGTTTTTTCGTGACTTTTTTTACATGAATCTGCCAATAAGAACGTGTATTCCCGTCTGAGAGTTCAAAATCTAGTGAACCTGTCTCAAAAGGGTTCAGAAATCCAATGATTGTATTGACCTCTAGTAATTAAAATTTTTAAATCCAATTTAATAAAATATAAAGATCCCTCGTGTAAAAGTTACCAAAAACACAAAGATAGGGGTTACTCGGACAGGAAATTATATACACGAGACGCATTCCCTGCGTATCGCCTATCAAATGCATGTAGCCTACTAACTCCTCTCTGGCACCTAATAAGTCCAGCAGGGATGTAAAATTTCGGGATATCTTTCAGGTTCGACTGACGAATTCACCGTCTCGATGAATCTCTTCAAATCAGAAGATTTCAACAAAATGTTCAGCTATCCTGCTGTTATCGATATTACTGACCGATTCAATTTGGAAATCGAACTGGTAACTAGTTCCAGCCTCTTTATCATACCTCAAAATTGTCACGCAACGGCTGAATCAAATCGAGATAATTCTCTCAAAGAAGACATCGTCATAGACAGGTATTTAATGAAAACAGTAAAGGCTTGGGGACACGAGAATTTTTTTCGCGTTGGTGCAATGCAAATGCTCTATCCCACCAACCTGAAACGCTTTCTCGCGTCTTCACCTCATTTTTCTTTCTACCAATAAAAGTGAAACCTGACTTTTCTTCTTCCTGACTTTACGCTGACAAAATCAGCGTGTCTTCTGGGTATTTCCCTCACTTTTTGTCCCGTTAAACGGGATCCAGGGCCTATTCACCGCGATTTCCATGGACAAAAAGGGGTATGTAAGGAGTGGAGATTACGATCGGGAACTCTTTGTTTCAGCTAATGACCCCTTAGACCATGTTCATACATTAAGGTTTCTTATCACTTGAGTATAGATTTGGTTACGACAAGAAATGGTCATGTTCGTTTCGAGAAATGTTTCGGTGCAGTTTCGTTCCGATGAATAAAGTGGAGTGTAACTGATTCGATACGTTTTTCTTTTTAGCGTCTTTTTTTTTGACATTTCAAATTTTTGGTGTGCACGCAGGCTTTTAGAACGTTTCATTTCGAAACAATGTGGAACATCAACGTCTGAACATTACAATGTCTTAGACGATTTAGCCACCACTAATATCAACTTCTCGATCACATACAGCATAATTGATTTAAAACTTATCAACTATTCTCAATTTCTTAGATGTCCAACACCTGGTCACGATTTCCAAGAAGAAAAACCAGCTGACAACGGCAAGAAATTTCGATTCTCATTGAACACGTTCAGATTCAAAAACACGAACGGTATGGTCTACATTCATTGCACAGCTCACGTATGCATGAAAAACAGCACAGATCAAAAATGTCAATTCGGTTGTGTCCAAAATCAAAGGAGAAGAAGGAGATCAGAAGATCAGACAAGACTTTTTGTTGATTTGACCAAAGATTATGACATTCGAACTGGATTGATTGTTGTGCTACCAACCAACACCCAAGGTATAGAACTTTCATCAAAATTAAAACCAAAAAAGGTTGTACTTCCCAAAAGCGTTTAACACATTAAGTGCCATCCTTCCATAACTTCAAACACTAAAATATATCCAAACTTTATGAGTTTTAAGCCTTAAAATGTTCTTAATTCAACTATTTTGTGAGTATTTTTGTGCAATTTCCTAAGAAATTGGGTGTTTTTGGTGTTTTGGACTTTTAGAGTCCGTGAAGCCTTAAAATGTTCTTGACTTGCGTTCTTAATATTTTTTTACCATCGAGTTCGTGTGTTCTTATTTAGTTTGATCTTTCCTTGTGTTTAGATGCTACAAAGACCACAAGCAATCGTTTCAACGAAAAATCAACCGGAAACGATTTCTTTCAAAACAAAACAAACGTTATTTTGATCACATTAATTGTGATTATGACACTCGTCATCCTCGGTGCCGTAGCGTTTGTTTTCTATCGAAGAAGCACAGTTTTAACAAAAAATATGGCGATGAACACTGGGGTCAGTAATAAAGCATATCAAGTTGAGTATTAAATATCGGATATAAATTTGCAGCAAACGATTTTATCTGGTGTGACGACCAGAGAAAAGTTTAAAAGTTTAAATGAAAATACATCAAATATTGGTTTCGAGATACATGCAGTCCTTACATAGACTTTATCCATTATTGTAACAAAAATCTTAGGAAAATTTCGGTAAAAGTAAATTAAAGTGGTTTTGATAAAGATTTTAAACCCTTTCGACCCTTCAGTTTCAAAATTAGTTTAATTTCAAAATGTTCTTAATCATGTAAAGCCTATTGCGATTGGCAATTTTAAAATGAAAATTTGATAGGTCGATTTTTAACGTTTTTGAGCACTTTCAGAAAGTAAATTTTCTATTCAATTGAGTATAACTTTCTATCTAACGAACCGAATTCAATCAGATTCAATAAATGACCCATCAAAACTTAAGTTTATCTTTCTTCTCTCCAATGAAATAGGAATGGTTCTTCTAAAATTTATAGATTTCGAGAAAATCAGTTTTAAATATAGAAACTTTTTTGTGGCGCACCTGGTAGAAATCAAGGCAAAGAAAGCAAACACGGACAAATCCTCATGGAAACGCACATTGTCCAATTATTTGTTGGCCTTTGTTAGATTATTTTAATATAACATATTCTAGAGTGTAACTATATTAATCAATTCTATCCTGCATGATAAAACCGATGACATTTATTTTATCATATTTCGGAGATGAAAGTTTGACTAAATTTTATGTTTAAGTAATGTTTTGTAATATATGTAGTGTACACATGTCTTTGTTTCAATAAAGAAAAAACAAGTGATACTTTTATGGACCTACCTGGTTATGCATTTAACACATATAATTGATATCTACGTGAGCATATGAACGTTAAACAATCATTCAGAACACAAATAGTGATTTATTAAAATTAGTCGTTTGTTTGTTATAAAAAAAAAACGTTTAGAAACCAAAGTTTCATGCTCTTGAAATATTCTTTCATATTCAAGACTTCGTTAGCAAAAAACATCTATCTCATCAAAAAATTGAGTAATTTGGCTAAGAACATTGATGTATGCTTATTAATGATGATTCTTATAGATAAAGATGCGTTTTTTGAGCTGAAAAGTTCTTTTTTTACAAAAATCTGCTTGACACATCTTTTATTTTCGTGCAAAAAATCGGAAAAAAACAACGATCCAATAAAACCAAAAAAACCTTTTTTTAGCCGTTTTTTAGCCCATATTTGCCTAAAAACATTTTTTTTTGAAAATCAGGCTCCGTCACATTCGAGGGTTTATAGTTATGCATCTTTGTGCAAAAAATCTAATACCTAAGTAATTGATAATGTGCTTATAAAAAAATATCATATTTGGCAAGTTTTTCTATAAAAACACGCCAAGCAACCAAAATTGTATGTCTAAACACACAATTACTTCAAAAGTAAGCCCTCATGAGAAAAAAAAACATCTATCTCATAAAGAAATTGAGTAATTTGACTAAGAACATTAATGTATGCTTATTAATAGTGATTCTTATAGATAAACATGCGTTTTTTGCAAAAATCTCCCTGAGCCATCTTTTACCTATGATGGTACCCTACTTTCATGCAAAAAATCAGAAAAAAAAAAAGATCTAATTTTTGACAAAGTCCAAAAAACCCGTTATTTAGCCGTTTTTTGGCCCAAATTTGCCCTAAAACATTTTTTTTTCAAAAATTGGGCTCCGTCACATTTTGGCCACCACCATTTTGCACCTTTGTACCAAAAATCAGATGATTCCAATGATTCAATCTCGAGAAAAGCTGGTAACGAACGGACGGACGGACGGACGGACAGAGGTGAATTTATAGGACCTCCACCCCACCGGGGTAGGTCCAAAAAGAAAAAATAACATTTATCTTAATAACACTTTATTGCTCGAACCTCTTTAATTCGGATTCGAAAAAGCTCAATAAAAACTTAACGAAAAAAGATATTAACTTGAAATAAAAAACGGATGCAAGCACACATACTAAGGAATAAATCCCAATAAAAAAAATTCAGAATATGAGCTCAGTTGTCACGTGACTATGGGAAATTCTCCTATTCGGGATTCAAATTATTTCAGGGACCTTTTTCAAAAGCTTACCATTCATCAGGAAATGGTTGGATTGACTTCAAATAAAAAACAGATGCAAGTTCACATGTCAAGGAATATTCTAAAAAAGAAAATTCAGAATATGAGCTTAGTTGTCACGTGACTTTGGGAAATTCCCCTAATTGGGAGTTATTTCAATTTAGAGACCATTTTTAAAAAGCTTACCAGTCATCAGGAAATGGTTGGATTGACTTCAAATAACAAACGGATGCAAGTTCACATGTCAAGAAAAACATTCCAAAAAAGAAAATTCAGAATATGAGCTTAATTGTCACATGACTATGGGAAATTCCCCTTTTTGGGAATTATTTCAGTTTAGGGACCTTTTTTGAAAAGCTCATAAAAACTCAAGGAAGAAATGTAGGGAGTTTCTAAACATCGACCAGAAATGGCGACCACGACCAGCGACCACGACCAGCGACCAGATAAATTTGGGTTATCGAGTTTTTCCTCTTTCTCCACCGTAGAGTCTTTCTCTTATGATCGTTTATTCATCGAATTGAAGAGTAAAGCTAACCTCTGTCTCACCTACAGTGATTATAAGGCCACGTGCAAAAGGTGTAGAGCCGCCATTTCAGGGCATTTCAACGCTCTTGGAGCTTGAATATAGTGTCAATTTCTATCCTTTTGTATTTTCGGCATCAAATTGATTAATGGCAAAATTTGTGCTGGAATTTGTTTAGAAAGCTTTATATTTGATCATCAGATCATTATTTTGTCAAAATAAGTAATTTTGACAATGTAAGGACAATAGAATAATTGACGAGATTGATATCTCTAAACTGGCCTGGCCCAGCATTTAGTATTCTCTAGCTAGAGTAATTCTCAGCCACGTGCTCAGTGGTTCATTTGAAAGCCACATCAGGACTCGATTTGGATGTTCTCTACGGTGGAGAGAGCAGGTAAACTCGATAACCCAAATTTATCTGGTCGCCGGTCGTGGTCGCTGGTCGTGGTCGCCATTTCTGGTCGATGTTTAGAAACTCCCAGAAATGTATCGACTTCAAATAACAAACAGATGCAAGTTCACATATCTGGGAAAATATTCCAAAAAAAATTATTCAGAATATGAGCTTAGTTGTCACGTGACTATGGGAAATTCCCCTTTTTGGGAGTTATTTCAGTTTAGGGACCTTTTTTAAAAAGCTCATAAAAGCTCAAGGAAGAAAGGTATTGACTTCAAATAACAAACGGATGCAAGTTCACATATCTTGGAAAATATTCCAAAAAAAATTATTCAGAATATCAGCTTAGTTATCACGTGACTATGGGAAATTCCCCTTTTCAAGAGTTCAATCATTTTAGGGACCTTTGTTAAAAATGATTTGATTGACTTCAAATAACAAACGGATGCAGGTTCACATGCTAGGGAACAAATTCCAAAAAAAATAATTCAGAATATGAGCTCAGTTGTCACGTGACTATGGGAAATTCCCCTATTCGGGATTCAAATTATTTCAGGGACCTTTTTCAAAAGCTTACCAGTCATCAGGAAATGGTTGGATTGACTTCAAATAAAAAACAGATACAAGTTCATTTTTAATCGATATTTAATCAATCGATTAATTATCGATCAGCTATCGATTTTAATCGATAATCGATTTTATCGATTAGCAACGTCTGGTTTTGTTCGAAATCCTTTGGGGGATAGGCATTTTTCAAGGTTAGTTGGGATGCCAAGAAGGAGGGGTCATTTTATTTTCATCAGACCCCTTTCCGCACTATGAACCAATAACTAACAGTCAAAAAACTCCCTCAATTTAGGTAGAATTATTTTTATACTGCAATTATTTGCAGTGCAAATGTACGTTACTCTTGACTTTAACTGCAATTGCATGACGAAATTGCATGACGAAATTGCAAATTGATTACAGTTCCTTGGGAATAAACAGATTTTTTTGTTTGAACTTTTGCTTTAGATAGCTAATCTTATAGGTGTCCAGTGGTTCAGAGCTACGATGAAAGACAAAAAAATACATTTTTAAGAAAATGCCGACTCAGGCATAATTTCCCGTGTCGGCGAATAACAACAGATGAAAGGGAATACTAATGTTGTTTGCCAGGGCGATTTGCTACATCCTATAAAATAGCAAATCGTGCGTTTTAAACGTGGAAACTTTTGTCGTGAATTTGGAGATTTTCTTACCGTCAACTGCTCCAACTTGGGACTCAACCTCGTTCCCAGGGCCTGATTCTCACTTTCTTATAATTTTGACGGTCGTTTCGAATCGTCCTGGCAAAAAAGGATTGAAATTCGCTGACGTCAGCGAAAAAAAAGTTGGATTTCAACTATTTTTTCGCAACCTTTCATTTTCAAGATAATTTTTTTCTGGTGTTACCGTCGTTGCATTGTCACAGCTACTAAGAACCAATCACATACCTTAATCGATCAAAACATTAGCTCATCGATGGAAGATGTTTATAAGGAACTATAAGTTTCTGTTCATGCATTTTTTACCCTCCTCTAAAAAGTTGAAAAAATGGCTGATGCCAATGGTAATGGAAAGATTGATAAGCCAGGCACCAGGCTGATAGAAATGGGAAGAAGGAGGCATACAGATGATAGATAGTTTATAGTATATAAGAAGGTAAATGCTTTTTTTTAAAAGGGATCCCTTCATACTTGAAGTACTTGAAGTCATTCAACACTTTTATCTATAATATCAAAGAGGTGGTGAAACCAGAACCTATTTGTACAACAAAAAAGAACAGGAGTTGGAGATTGTTAATTTGTTCCTCTAAAAACTTGGAGATTTTGTGTGAAAGCCATGTGATTTTTATTTTTGAGATAAATTGTTAAAAAATGATATTAATGAAAGGTAAAATTTTGGAAATTCCCAGTAATGACTTTTATTAGGTTAATCTTTATACAAAAATTTTCATATTACATTTGTTGTGATTTTAAGGTGGCAGAAAAACAGTGAGTTCTTGAGGTTTGGTTTAAAACTGTGAGCCTCACAGAAGTTTAGATTTATAATCGGAGAAGAAAAATGAACAAGAGATGTTACTTGTAAAGATTTTGTGAGCTGATTCGTGATTTTGTACGTCTTTAAATGTTTCACTTTTATGTCAATTAAAATTGTTCTGACTTGGGAATATGGAAGATTTTTATTGCCAAAAACTGATAGTTTGATATCTCTGATAATACAATAAGTAATCCATTCTTGTTTTTTTCTTGCAACTATATTGCTTGACCAAATCTACGTGTATTTCTTCTGAAATCAAGAAAAAGTACCAGAGTTTGTTTTGCAATTGTTTGTTTCAATTTATGAAGACAAGGTGAAGCGTGATACTACAGATCAAATCTGTGTTTAGACTGGACTCGCCAACCTTTATGATAGACGTTAGGTGATCAGCATAAATTACAGCTGTTGACACGTGTTTCGTCTCTCATCAATGCGGCTCGGGTAAGCAAGCATAGACTGCTGTTGTCACCTGTCATGAAATAATTTATACTGTTTTGACTGAGGACAACTTGTGTATATATGCTGAAGTAATTTCCCTTATTCAATAGAACGTAACGTTAGCCTAAAGGTCTATCATAAGGGTACAGTCTGGTGAGAAGACCAAAATTGGGTGGTCTCTGTTTCAAAATGACCCCAAATAATTTAGTGTAAATTTGTGCCAAAATACCAATTTTCTCCAAATTGGGATGCAGGTACCTGGAGTATCACAGCTTGAATAAATACCTGTAAAGAGGATAGGGTTTTTCTAGAAATTAGATATTTAGATATTATTTAATTAGACTGAATTAGATGTTATTTCTACAAATTAGATATTTCAGCTTTTGGCTTAGATAAGGTTGCGTAGTATAGTAATGTTTGATTTACTTTTGCAGACAAGTGCTGTGAACATGAAAAATGAAAATGAAAAAGCAAGAAATCCTTGAGGATAGTGAACAAACTTTGTGTGGATGGAATGATAAGTAATTACTTTTTAGTGACAGACTATTCTTGTGACCATTGAAATGTACTGAAATGGTATTTTTTCACCTTATTGAAACTGATTGAAAGGAGATTGTCTTCACGAAATTCTTTGAGAGGGGATATGCATGCAAATAAGAATAAAAGTCATTTAAAGTCTGTAACATGTGCGGTTAAGTGATTATATACAATCGATTTCAAATTTTCATCAGTATAAACTGCACAGGGGGGGGGGTACAGACACAGGGTACCCATTACATAGCCAGGTGGTGGTGTCTATTTTTGCATTTCAAAAAAGTTAGTACCCGGTACTACTTTGGGTGTTGGTGTGTATTTTTCACTCTTCAAGCAAGTACAGGATAATATTTGGGTACTTTATCACAGAATTTTGCTGTTTTTCAATAAAAAAAGTAGTTTGTTGTAATTATTTTGACTTTCAAATATTAATTTTTTTGATTTGAGATTTTTTTAATCGACAAATTTGAGAAGTTTTTTGATTTTTTTGAAGACAAAACTTCCAAAATGGTCAAGAAGTATTTGATGAAAATCAAAGGACAAAAGCTTCTGACTCCATCCTTGATAGTTTGCTCGAATTATCTGTCAATTTTCAGTCTGAAAAAATAACAATAGTACCCCTCTCTTGGTCTAATCTGTAAAATTTAAGATTTTAGGGGTGGTGTCCCTATTTTTTACAGCAAAAATGAAGTAGTACCCGGTACTAAATATGGGTGGGTGGTACTAAACAAAATTTTAGTAAAAAATCAAGTTAGTACCCTATGGGTCAGTACCCCCCCCCCTGAACTGCACTGAATCCGGACACGCTTTGTCACCAATTTTTGAAAATCTTTTGAAAATCTTCAAAATACTGAAGACCAAATTTGAATAAAATTTGAATCCCTCAGTTGCCAAATTAAAATTCTTAACAAATAAAATCAATCTGTCAAACTAAATCCCCAGAATAATTTTAGTAAGCTCAGGCAGACTATTTTGAATGGGAGTTGAAAATATTATACTAGCCATAGCTTTCACTAATTGCCAACTTGTACAAATGCTTGTAAAAACTAATTAATGCTAATTAAGGCTTTTTAATGCTTTATAGCAAAAGTCTGGAAATGATTTGGAATAGTTAGAATGATTCTTCTCAGCATTTTCTTTGAGATATCAATGAATAAGCTAACATAAATGAAACATATTTTTTTTCTAAAAATGTGAATCACCTTAAAGGAAGAAATTTTGGCGGGAATTTAATTTGGCGGATGGCCGAAAAACTTTTTTAGCTAGAATTTAATTTGGCGGATGGACGAAAAAACTAAATTTGGCGGGAATTTAATTTGGCGTTTGCTGAAAATTTTATCCTTAAAATGGCGTAAAAACAGCAAAAAAATGCCAAAACACCTTAAAAGAGATCATATTTTCAAAATGTAATTTGGCGGGAATTTAATTTTGCGGATGGGGGAAAAAAGAACTTTTGGCGGGAACTTAATTTGGCGGATTCTGGCCAAATCCACCAAATTTTTTTTCCACCAAAATTTCTTCTTTTTAAAAAGGTACTTTTTACAAAGAATAAACTACGAATCTTAAAACATTCATTAGGAAAAGTGTCCAGGTAGAATCAATTACAGACAGTTACAGATACTAAACAGTCAAAAGACATGCAACTATATTTATTTCAACCAATTTGAAATATAAATGAAATATAGTAGAACCAAATAGCATAAGAAATGCTATGTGCTATGAGCCAGAAACATAACGAGCAGGAACCAAAAATTGACAGGTAACAACGTACTTAGGAGTTTTTCCAACTGTTTAACAAAGGATATCGTGATCCAAAATTGTTTACATTAAATGGATTTACCAGTAATCTAGAAGCTGTAACAGCGTTGTGTAAAGGATGGAAGATGATAGGACGTAACGTAGTAATAGTATCAGTAACGAGGCAATCTTGATGAGCAGGAAGCAGGTATTAACAGGAAATAGCGTACATTCAGGACTTTTTCCAACGGCATGATAAGGGATCTCATGGACAATAAAAATTGTTTACATTAAAAAGATATGCCAGTTATCTTGCAGTTGTAACAGCAATATCGTGTAGAAGGATGGAAAATCACGACGTAACGTGGTAATAGTAGCAGTAACGAGGTAATATTGTGTTGTCAAGGTAAACGAATCCTTATTCATAAAAAGCTTAAAGGGAAAATAAGAAACATGAAATTAGATGATATATGCTGAGTGTACTGAAATTTCCTCAAAAATAGTTCACCAAAAGTTCTTTTCAATCTTTGATAATAATTTCCCAAATAGTGCCTGGTAAGTATCAACAAGAACAAAAGTACAGAAAGAAAAAAATATTTGTATATACTTACTGTCGAAGTACCATAACATTGTAATTTGACTGTCAGCAAATTCACTGATTGGTATATGTATATATCTTGTTTAATCCGAAAGTCAAAAGTAAATGTGTATACTGGTATAAGTATTTTGACTGGAATTCCATTTTGACATTTGACTGCAGGTAACCTGATAGCAGCTGTGGAGTTTTCTACGCGACACGCTAAAGCTCTAAAGATCGCTGAAAACTAACATCTGAGGAAAATGGCCCTATCTCTACAGAAATTTTGAGTCAACTTTTTGTTTAGTGCTGAAAACTTAAAAATTAAAATGGCGCTCCATGAAAAGTGCGTTTTATAGATAGGAATTAAAATTCTGTCCCACAATGCTTTGCGAGTGGAAAGGTTTCAAATTGGAGGCGGAAGGTGAAAATGGATGTTTGTTATTGTTTTGAAACTCAAGTTTTTTGGTCTTTATACTCTATCAGTCTGTGCCACTAACCCGATCGGGAAGATTCTTCCGAAATGGGAAGAACCTTCCCGAACGGGAAGAACTTACTCTAGTTTTTTCTGCCCGTTTTGGAAGATTCTTCCTCTTTGGGAAGTTGAAAATTGACTGAATCTCGGCGAAGCTGTACGATGACCGGCGAAAGTTGAAACTTTTTGGAGGTGAAGAAGTATCAAATTTTAAGGTTTTTCACCGAAAGAAAAGTAGACTTTACCGTACAAATCTTGTTAAATTGTGAAAAAACTGCGTAAACTTCCCAAACGGGAAGTTTCAACCCGATCGAGTTTTCCTTAGTTTCTCGCTTCTTCCCGATCTGGAAGCCCGTTAACCCGTTTGGGTGTTAAGTTAACTTCCCGTTCGGGAGGATTCTTCCCATTTCGGAAGAATCTTCCAATTTTGGAAGAATCTTCCCGATCGAGTTAGTGGCACAGACTGTCTATAAACTTCATAAAAGTATTCAGTAATGGTTTGTATTCATTTTCTATAGCTTCAGTTTTCTTCTACTGATAATATAAAGATGTTTGTTTATGATGTTATTATGCTTTGTTTTCTCTTGTGTGATTAGTTTAAAGCAAGAAAGATTCTTTTTTGAGCATATTCATCCATTAAAGAACCTTGTTTGTGAAATACAATTTTTTTTGCATGCTTCTTTTCCAAAAAAGTTCTGAATTTGCTTTGAGAGAACTTGACATATCTCCCAAACCAAAAGTTGTCGGCCATGACAGCCTTCCCTGTCGACATTGCACTCGGACCTGTTCCTCTTAAATAAAATTCTACGCGGTCCGCGTACAGGCGCGCGACCATATTCTTCAGATTGTATATTTTCGCCCACGTCTTTAGAGCTTCATCGTACTGGGCCAGAAAATACACAATCTGTTATCAGGTTAACTGCAGGAGGAGAGAGCTTGAATTTAAAAAAAACTTCCAGAAACTTCTCCATTCGATTTCCTGCATGTTGACCAATCGGGCAAAATTCTACAAGCGGAATAGAATCTACTGTCGAAAGCTGAGTAAAATGCCCACGGCGCCTGCTATTATAAAGAAAAAGTTTTTAGGCTAGCAACTGCCGTCCCGGAAAAAAAACCGAACATTTACGGAAGAGACTGATTACGGGTAGGCTTGCGCGACAAAACAAAACGCGCAAGAATTCGAGATTCCAGTCCAATATCTATGCGTGAAACTATAAGTACCTCCTCGTCGCTGCGCTCCTGCGGGGGCAATTACTTGTTTTCTCCAAAATATTCTTACACCGTGTACCCTTAAGGATTTTTCTTTATATCAATTTCATACAATTGCCCTTTTTATGGACCTTTTTATGCGAGTCTTACCAAAGAATGAATTTTTTCTTGGCGATTAATAATTTGAGAAAGCACGCAGTGAACACGTCCTTTTGAAGCTAAACAATACTAGGATAAATTTGGCGGTTGGCCGAAAAAAATCAAATTTGACGGGAAATTAATTTGGTGGATTTCAAACAAGCAAAATTAGGGTATATACATAGCAAAACAGACTACTGTAACAGTAAAAATATTAAAATAAAAAATAAAACATAAAAAGAGATCGACCGATATTTTTATAGCTATACAGTTTTTCTATTTTTTGAATTTTTCTAAATATATAAACTACAGTAATCCTAAATTCTGTCAAGAAATGAGAATTTTATGTGAAAAAAGAAGAACCAACCAGGGGGGGTCAGTGTACTAGAAGGCGGCATGTATGTACTACAAGGTATTTTTCAAAACTTGACACCCACCCACCCACCCCTGAAGTACACCATACTACATGGAAAAATCCCAAAACCACCCCATACCCCCTATTTACTACCGGGTAGTACCTGGAAAAAAACAAAACCAACCCATACCCCCCATTTACTACCGGGCACTACCTAGAAAAATCCAGAAAATAAAGAAACTTTTTCTGAAAATCGGAAAATCGGGTACAAACATTTTTCCAAAAATCGGTAAATCGGGAAATCGGGAAAACTTTTTTTTGGAAAATCAGGGAATCTGGAAATTGGGAAAACTTTTTTCCAAAAATCGGAAAAACAGGACAATTTTTCTCAAAAATCCAAAATGCGTGAGAAATCAAACTTTTCAAAAATTACGCGAGACCATGTGGAAATGCATGAGTCTCACACCCAATGCGTGAGAGTTGGCACCAATGTTGAATGTTTGAATTCAAATGTTCGAATGTTTACATTGACTCGATAAACCTTCATTTCAGTGGGATTGAGTAGGATTTCAATTCATTTCAAGAATTTTGGAAGAATGATCTTGGACAAACTTGGCTTGATCAATTTATAATAGAACAACTTTACATTTCTATTTTAGCAGATAATTTCTGAACCTTTTTGTTTTCACACTTTTAACATCGATTTTTGACCCAACACCCCAATTATAGTACACAGGTAGTACATGACAATTTTTTTTCTCAAACACCCACCCACCCCAGGATACATGCAACCTTCTGGCCCCCCCCCTGCTCGAACCTCTTTAATACTCATCGAAGTCTCAAAAATATAAGATTGTAGATATATTGCAAGTATAGGTAATTTCTGTACCTAGCTAAAGTCTATTCACGATAAGTGTGCACTCTTTTTTCTTTTACCTATAACTTTTGAAGGAATTCTCCAATCTTTATAAAATTGGTATCATTGGAAAGATATTAGTGAGTGAAACAATTTGAAATAAAAAAATCTTTAAAAAAATTCTAAAAATGAAGATGAAAATGAAGAAGAAAACAAGCTGGATGCTGATTGGACCTACCAGCTGATGAAAGTGAGATAGCAATGAGGAGAAAATTAAATCATGAACCATGATTAATCATGAACCATGATTGATAGTGGGCATTATTGTCATCTTTTTTGAGTGAAGAAACGAAGAAATATATTAGGAAAAAATCCAATGAAAATCTGCAAAAACGGCAATTTCTGGCATATTTCCGGCATTTTCGACTGGAAAAAAAATTTTTCTTAAAAATCAGAATCGGCCACATTTTGGGCATTACTAATACGTATCTCTGTGCAAAAAATCAAATGGTGGAAAAAACTAATGGTGAAATCTCGAGAAAATGCCAAAAAACTGGTTTTCCGGCATATTTCTGGTATTTTTTGGCCGGAAAAAATATTTTTGAAAATCGGGCTCTGTCACATTTTGGGTATTGCCATTTTGCATCATTGTGCAAAAAAATCAGAAAGCACAAAAATGAGCCAATGGGGGTTTTAATACACGGGGGAAGACATTTATTCGGGATCTTAGAGTATGTATGTATGTATGTATGTATGTAATAGTTTATTTCAAGTTGACGAACAGGTAGCAACAAAGGCTAATAAAAGTCAACGCTACTTTACAATTTGTAAGGTTATTACAAAAAGCCGACACCGTCAATATAGGTCCGGCAGTTTCTACACGGGCATGATGTAGGCCTCCAGTGCTTAATCTTTTCCTTAAAAACACTAAGATCAACTATATCTCTATACTCATCCGGAATTAATTCCCAAACTTTTGGCCCTAAAAATGAAAGTGACTCTGAACCGTGAAAAACAGAGTTTATTTCTCTTGATCTGAAGTAAGGTGTTTTGCGATTTACTTTGATATTTTCATCATGTTTGAAAATTTCTTTAGTTAGATCTGATATGTTATTTTTACATTGGAAAAGTTCTATTGCTAACAACTGAAGATTTTTATGGGGGAATTTGATGGCACCGTCTTTCTCTAAAAGCTGCTCAAAAGTAGATGTATGATCAGAATACACTATCCTCAAACATCTTTCGTGGAGGTGATTTATTTTTTGATCTAGCCTGCGAACATGAAACATCCAGACAAGCGAACAATAATTGAATTGACTTCGAAAGAAGGCATTCATGAGCCTTTGCTTTTTCTTTTGATTCATGTACGGTGCTACCCTCGCAAGTGCACTGATTTTCTGGCTAGCTTTCTTATAAATCGTGTTAATATGTGGCTCAAAAGTCAGACAGTTGTCAAAAGTTAATCCTAGGATCTTGCCTGAGTTGCTGTTAAAGATGCGTTCATTCTGTATAGTAATGAAGATTTCTTTGCTGGTATTGTTAGCTATCAACTCAGACTTGTCTGCATTTCCTTTCATTTGATTTTGGGTTATCCACTCAAAGATGATAGCAGCTCCATTCGAGAGCTCCTCGCCAACCTGTTCCCAAGAATCAGCTATCACAAAAGGTGTTGTATCGTCTGCATAATTCAGTACATTTCTATTTTCAAGAAAGTAGAACAAATCTCTCATGTAGATGTTAAATAGTAGTGGCCCTAGAATGGATACTTGGGGAACACCTACTTTAACATTATGCCAGGTGCTGTAATGGTCGCCAATTTTCGTTCTTTGCTTTCTATCTGATAGATAGGCTGCTATGAGACCTAAGGCACTCCTTGAAAATCCGTACGCTTCAAGTTTAGCAATCAATAGTTCGTGCGAGATGCAGTCGAAAGCTTTTGATAAGTCAATGAGTAGCGCTGCAAACTTTTTCTTTTCATCTGTAGCTTTCTTCCAAATTTCAGTCATGACTAAAAGTGGAGTTTGTGTACTCATTCCTTTTCTATATCCAAATTGTCTATTGTTCAAAATGTTGTTAAAGTAGGTTGAGACTTGGCCATGTATGACTTTTTCATAAATTTTTGACAGAACTGGGAGAATACTCACCGGTCTGAAGTTGCTCTTGTCATTCTTTGAACCTTTTATCTTATACACAGGTGTTATATCAGCAAGTTTCAATTCTTTTGGAAAAGAGTTTGACTCGAATGACGCATTTATTTCTGAGCACAAAAACTCGGAAAACATATCACAATTATCCTTTATGATTTTCACTGGAATATCTGAGCTTGGCTGTGATTTTCCTTGAACTAAGTGTCCTTAATGATTTTCCCGACTTCCTCTTTCGTTGTTGGTATAAAAGAAAATTTATTTAGATACAGTACTCAGTTTTCTTGATTTCAGTGACACTTGGGTGTTGTCTATATTTCTGAATACAAACTTCAGTATGATTATTTGTTTCGTCAAATGCAACATAGGGAGGCTCAGGCAAGTCTAGTTTTGATATTATTTGGCCATAATAGTCATTGAATATTTGAGCTATCTGTTTCTCGTCATTTATGATATTTTCTTTATCCACTAAGGTATAACTCTTATTGTTTGAACCTTTATTTGAAAACAATGGTTGTACAGTTTTCCAAAACTTTTTGTTATCAGTTATGTTGGAATCTTTAAGGTCGGCAAAGTAGTCTTTCTTAGTCCTCCTCAATAGCGATAAGCAAAAAATTTTTTGTCTGTTGTATTTTGTTTTGTTTTCTTGTGTTTTATTTCTATAGTACAGGTTCTTGAGTTTGTATCTTATCATGATGGCTTTTCTCATATCTCTATTTATAAAAGGCATATTATTACCTCTAACCGTTTTATATTTAAAAGGAGCTTGTTTGTCTAGTTCTTCTATGATACATTTTATTTTTGATTCAAAATCACTGTTATCACTATTGATGATCAGATCTAGTTTCATGCGAAAAGTATCACTGTTGAATGTCCTGTAAGATCGGTATCTGATTGTTTTCGGTGGCAATTTCTCAAAGTTTTCATTTAGGATTATTAGAGTCATCTTATGGAAGTCCGATATTCCAGTGGTAATAGCGTAAGCAGTTTTCTGAAAATGATTTGGCTTATTTGTAAGCATATGGTCAATGCAAGTTGGCCTATCAGGATTTTTAAAACAGGTTGGTGAGTTAATCATAGCTTTGAGATTCAACCCCTCACAAAAATCAACCAAAGGCTGATTCTCAATTTCACAATTTAAGTCTCCTACAACCAGAATGTTGTTATAATCGATATCTATCGCATCTATGCTAATTTGCAGCTTTTCTAGGTGCTCGTTGATGTTATTTAAATGTGGGTTATAGGAACAACATATCAGCCATTTTTGTTTATTAATTGTTACCTTAACAAACATGCCTTCATACGTATTTTCAGATCTTATTAACTTAGATGGTAATCCAATTCTTACATAAAGCAAAAGGCCACCACCTCCATCGTTTTTAGGTCTATCCAAACGATGCGGTTCCTCAAAACCTTCTATTTCAAACTGATTGGTTGTGAAATTATCGCTCAATTTGGTTTCAGAAACCAAAAGTGTATCTAGATTTCCTGATACTATAGCTGATAAACTTTCAATTTTATTCCTTATTGAGTTGAGATTTAGTTGACCAATAAGTATTTTCTTACAGTTTTGCTTACGAAGATCTTTAAGTTTTTCAAGTTCCAGCTCTCTATTAAGCATTGGAGAATCTATACCTGTGCATGTTGTCTTCTTGCTGTTCCTGTCCGACTCGCTGTTCCTGTCCGTCTCGTTGTTCATGTCCGTCTTGTTGGTGAATCAATGTGATGTCAAAGTTTGTGCTTGCTTTGTCATTGGTTTGTGGTATGTTATCAGTTGTTGGTGATGTTTTGTGTTTGTGTAACGTATCGTCTATTTTTGTTGTTTCTTTATTTTTATCTAATTGTTTGTTTGCAGCAACAGATATTACTGACGTTGGCTTTTTGGAAACTTCTTGATGTAGTATCCGTTTTTTGAATCACCTCGGACTCTATGTACTACTGCAGGTGAATCGGAGTTGAGATTTTTTGCTTTTTCAGTCCATTCGCTAAGGACAGACCTTTCTGTTGGTGTTAGGTCTTCTGTTATGCTGATTCCTTTATATTCCTCGTTATCTTTCAGTGCGGATAGGTTGCGCAGAACTGTCATCTTTTCTTTTTCTGTACCAAGCACAACTTTAATTGGTCGTTTTTTATCGGTGGCTTGAGTACCGATTCTTGAGATGGCTCTCATGTTTGGTTTTGGTATTTTGATCGTTTCAATTAGGGTATCAACAAAGGCTCTGTCAGTGATTTCTGTTTGTTCAGGCGTGTTTTCAGTTACTCCATGAATGATGATATTTTTCGATCGATTATCATGATCACGCTTCTCTTTCATTTCTTCATACCTAGCTTCTTTAACGATTGTTTTTAAGCCATTCGGAGTGGACGCTTTGGTAGCACTAGCATAGGTTTTGACTTCAGTCACCTGATCCTCTACTTTCGTTAGTGATGACTGGATTTCTTGAAGGATCGAAGTTTTGATACTTTCTCCTAGTGTGTCGATTTGTTCTTTAATTTTTTTTTCGAAGTCATCTACAGTGTACGACTCGTTTTCTAGGCTCTTATTCTTTGTTTTAAGAGTTTTCACTTTTTGATTAAGCTCAGCCTTTTTCTTTTTGTATTCTTTGATCGTTCGATCACGCTCGTTTATGATATTTTTCAAATTTTCTTGGTCGCTCTCCATACATAATGATTCTATATCCTTTGAGATGTCTACACAGTTTGATCAGATGAAGGTTGCTTTGTTGCGTTTCAGGGTTTGATTGTTTAAGTGTATTTAAACTTGGTATGCTGGTAGTTTAGAGCATTTGAAATGAACTAAACGAGAACATTTTACCATGGAGTATTTAAGGGTGTTTGCTTCGTCTGGAACGAAGCAATTTGCAGTTGTACACTTTGGTGGAGTCTCTGTTGATGTTATGTCAATGGATGATATATCACTGGGTGGATCCTCATCCATTGTTAGTGATTTTGGTGGCAGAAGATGATGGTAGCGTTTGTGGGAGTACCTAAAGGGTTAGCACTCATCGCCCTGGATTTCTCCAATTACACACTAGATCTGTCTTTTGGTTCCTGAACATCAAGCAACGTAATCCGCAAGATTGCACACCGTAGCTTAATGCACTACTAATGCTCTACGCTTATTTGTACGAGCGTTTAAATTTTATAGGCTGTAAACTTTTAATTGTTCTTATTAGGACCCCCCCCCCGTTTATTCATTTTTGAAAATATTTTCAGCTATCATAAGCTGAATTGCTCTAAATAGCCCGGTTTTAATTTAAATTGCCTTATTTTAGGGTTTTCGGAGGTAAAATTATGGACCTCCTTTTTTTCGGACTCCCCCCTACAATTGGGGACCTTAGAGTAGATCGCTAAAGAAAAGGGAACCTTCTTCCTTGATCATTCTAGGAAGAATATAACGCACAAATCTGGAGCACTGTTTTTCTCTCTGAATTCAACATTGAAATAGGGGAACCGGGCAGACTAATTTTCATCAAATGTTCACTTCAAAACCGCATACAAAGAATTAGATGACAGAGCTTTAAGTTCGTGTTTTGACCTCCATCATTTTAAATAAAATTTGACTTTACTGTATTTTCCTGTTTTCTTTATCTGCCATCTGTTTTAATCTATTGCTCTAACTTTCAAGGCGTCATTAAATCTGATCTTGAATATCTAAGACCTTCTCGCTCAATACAGAAAGATTATATCGCACAAGTCTGGAGCACTGTTTTTATCTCTGAACTCGACATTGAACTATGGGAGCTGGTCAGACTAATTCTCATTAAATTTTCACTTCAACATAGTGCCACTTTAAAATTTCGATAACAATTAAATACCACAGTTGTTATAGTTCTATAACCTCTATAATTGACTTTGCCTATTTTCCTGTTTTCACATATGCTATCTGTTTTAATCTATTGATCTAACTTGCCAATCAAGATGGATACCCAAAAAAAGAATGTTATCTTGGATCGAAATTTGAGTTTAGTTGATTTAATCTTCGCAAAATACTAATGATCACTTGTTATTTTGCAATGACATTCCTTAATTGAGAAATATTTCGACCTTGTGCCAAAACCTTTGATCTTCGAGGCGTATGTTTTGTGTATTTTCTTGAGCCAAGTATTTTGCTGATTCCAGTAAATGTTTTTATAAGCAAGTGTCTGCCCCTTGGTCAGGCTCATGTATGCTTAAGCTTTCAAAGCATCCAGGCACAGCATATGCTTATTGTATGCTTATGAATCATAATGCTTATAATTCGGGTTCATTCCGAACCAATTTTTTTTGAAAAATCTCAGAAATTCGAATAAAAGCTTCAGATTTCGGAAACAGTGGAATGTGGCTAAATCAGGGAAGGTCTTTTTTACTTCAGCAAAAAATTGAAGACTTAAAATATTTCACGCTGGCGTATATGCTGTTATGTTTAGAAAATCTGCAAATGGGAGCATTCTTGTATACTTATACACGTTTTCTTTATAAGAACAAACTATACAAAACAGGCTTCGATGGCCAAAATCTTAAGAACATTTTTAGGCTTAAAGCTCGAAAAGAACATCCCAAGGCTTCAAAAATTTTGGTGTTATGAAAAGGTATCTATTCCCAGCCACACATTTCCATGAAGGGCCTTTCCAAATTTTCAATGGAACTTCATTTCGAATGACTTTCAAATCATGGACCAATTTTGAATTTAAATAAGTTAAAAAGATGAAATACTCTTCTTAACCCGAGAGGAACAGCCGGGAAAATTGATAAACTGGCGTCCGGATGCCCAAAGACGTGTTAGTCACCCTTGTGTTACCTTATCAGACCTTTTTACGCCAGGGTTATTTTTATGCTCTTGGCGTAGACGATCCTATCGTCTACACAAGATCACTAAAAAACGGAATAGTTTAGGAGAGGCGTGATAAATTCGGGTGGAGTAAGCAGTGGCGGAGATGTTTACAGTGTTCCAAAACTCTACCGCCACTTTTTTCCCGTAAACCGCCCTGACGCCCGAACTTTTTCCCGCGTTTACTGACCTTTAAACGGACGATAACATCGTCTACTCTTGGCGTAATAAGGGCCGGTGTAAAAAGGGCCAAAATTTTGCAAATTTTACTTAAAAGTGGCGTTAATTTTTGACCATTTTTCTCTATTTAAAGAATTTTAGGTATGATTCAAAGATAAAAAATTATCCATTGTGTTAGTTACTCCATATCTAAAACTTCGCAAAAATCAGTGATTTTCAATGGAATTTTCAACAAATTGAGCCATTCAATAGCCATTCTAACAAATTTTGGCGTTATTTCCGGCCCTAATTAGCGTAAGCCCAAAATCAGGCTGTGGCGTAATAAAGGCCGGCGTTAAATAAGGGTCGGCGTTAAATTAGGGCCGGCGTAAGGGCCGATGAGGGCTCAAGTCGATCATTGAAGAAGGAAACTGGTCTTGCCAGTAGAAATTTGTTGACAGCAATGTCATATCGTAAAAAGGTGGAAGGAAAACTTTATCAATGCTTCACCTTACGGATGAATCAAGAAGAAGCAAACTTGTTAGAGGAAATCTTTCGACCGATACCAATCGAAGATACTATCTTTCACCAGTTGTCGTACATTTAATGCAGATTTAATGATCGCCTTTTCAAGTAAAAAAATCAAGATTAATCAGTTTAATTCGATAAACCTGTTTTTATAGGAACACGAAATCAACTTTTTCAAAGACTGGTCTTATTTTTCGAAATTTTCAATCTAAAATATTCTTAAAATATATTCAACAGCTTAATTTCTTTACTTAGAGGCTTAAATCAATACTTTCCTTAGTAATTTTTGAGATCTGAGGTCAAACATTGTCCTTAATTTGTCTTACATTTACTAAGTTGTACCCTTATAAAAAAACCGGTCTTTATCTTATATATAAGTCGGTGAAAGATTAGCTTAAAGACAGAAAGTAAGAAGACTGCTTAAAGAACACTTTAAATCTGATTGAACTTCCAGTCTAAAGGTGAGCTCTTTGGTTTATTTCTTACATTCTTCAATATATAGCAGGTTCGTTTTTTAAATATATACCATACGATAGCTTTCTCATTGCCACTTAACAACGGGAACAGACAAACACTCTAGGTAGGAAAAAAAGTAGCTTCAAAATTTTTAGGCGATCGGATTGAAGGCCTGTATGTTTTTTCTATGCATTTGCACGCAGCCAAAAATGTTATGTCGGTATGATTTGAAAGGGTGGAAAGATTCTGGAATTACGTAAGGGATGTTAATAATTGCCGGGCAATAGCTTCGGGTGTCAAAAATGGTGTATAAAGGACCAATTCTTTTTATCAGCTTCATACAGTATCTGAGGTAAGACTCGACTTTAACTATTTCCATGCCCATGCGGAAAAAATGGCAAAAAAGATTTTCGAGGCGATGCAGTTGTTTTCGGCGGGAGAAAATAAAAAAATATTTTGAGCAGTCCAATGGCATGTATATTTGTCTTCACCAGTTGTTAGCCGCCAGGGGCAATGTCAAATATACTGGACATAAAATCGTTTTTGAAAGTATGATTGTAGAACAGAATATCAAAGATATGTTTTTTGAAAATTTGCCGTTTTTATTCATCATAAGCCTAATGTCAAATATATTTGTCATTTGAAAATATCATTTTCAATCTCATAACCCGCGTGCCAAATATATTTCACATTTGAAAACGAAAGTATGGAACACCGTAGCTGCGATAAAATATTCGATAATTCATTTGATAAACTCTTTCGATTCGATAAATTGTGCGAAGAAATAATCGATTATGCGATGATTTATTCGATAAACTCTTTCGATACGACACTATCATTCGATAAAAAAATTGATGCGATAAATTTTTCAATAAAAAATTCGATGCTATGAAATATTCGATAAAAAATTCGATGCGATAAACCATTCCATAAATCATTCGATGAATCATCCGATCGGCCCTACGCGTATATTACTTTTTTTAAGACTACGCTCTATTACGCATAGAATTATAGGAACCAGCTCTTCATGCGAGGCAACCCACACAATTTAGCAGAATCGGAATTTGGCAACAAAACCTAAAGGGCTACATACACTACACAATATATTGTCAGGCAATATATTGATGATATATTGCTGAATGTCGACAATATATTGAAAAGGTGTCCGCAATATATTGTCAGCTCGATTTGGAATATTCCAACAATAAAGGGGGATTGTTTACAGAAAGAAAATTCCTTTTTATAATAGAGTACCAGTTGTTTACTTCGTACATTACGGTCCGCAAACCATATTGTCGAATATTATTCGTCAATATATTGTGTAGTCTAAGTAGCCCAAGAATTTCATTTATAGAAAATCTTTAACTGTAAATTGGTTCAAAGCCTCAAAATGTTCTTTACATGTTATTTATTTTCACCATTTTGTCAGTATTTTTTCCATTTTCCGAAGTCGAAGAAAATAGGTGTTTTACGATCCGCAAAGCCTTTTAAAATGTTCTTAACTTGCTTGTTCTTAATATTTTTGCCATCAAAGAGTTATTTTCTTATTATAGTCTGTTCTTATACAAAAATCGTGTGGCCACTAAGTTTAAAGTCTGATATGCAGAATTCTATAGAATACTTCTTAAAGGAAACTTATTCATTGAAGGATAAGCAGAAGCATTCATATTTCACTGAGCGCAAGCTGAAATGACTTCTCTATTCATCGCTCTATCGATATTTGTTAGGGAGTGGTCAGAAAGTATCTACTAGGGGGGGGTGGAGGATTCTAGGGGGGGTTCCAAAATTTTTTCGAGGGTTTAGGGGGGGGTTTCAAATTTTTTTTGAGGGTTTAGGGGGGGTTCCAAATCTTTTGGGCAACTCAAGAGAAAATGTAGGAAGTCTAATTTCATAGTTTTACGTTTCAAGATTTCAAAAATTTTTCGGCCTGACGGCCGAAAACTCAGAATTTATTTTATTTGATATATGTACATGTCATACTAACATTATTTGGGCATCATCGCCTTGCCCTTTTGGTTTGTAGCATTGAGCTAAATGAGGGAAGTAGATTAGTGGCTTTCACAGCTCATCAGAGTGGTTTGAAAAAGTACTTTTAAGAAAGAAATTTGTCAAAACAAAGTGTCTTTTAGCTAAAATGGTGGTGAAAAACATCGACATTTTCTCCCGTCGGCGCAAACCATGGTTGTGCCTCCTTAGTCTCTACTAATATCTTATAAATTATATACACAGAGCTTTGACAGACCCTGGAAAACCTGAAAATATAGGTTTATAGGGAAATTTCAAACTCAGAGAATTTTATTTTTCAGACTCCTTTTAACAACAGAATAGCTTGTATTTTAGGGTCTCGAGTACCTGATCTTCAAAATTTTCTCCCTTCGGGGCCAACCATGGTGGCCCCTCAGGATATTTTGAGTAATTGAGTAATGCCTCTGTAATGTAGGGAGATTATTTATCAGGGAAAATAAGCCGTAATTTTCTCCCAAAACTTTGGGAAACTCAGAGAAAATAACTCGTTGATTCTTATTTTAACCCTGGACTATTCCTAAAGGAGATCTACCATTTTGATTGACGTTTACACCACGGGTTTTTTTCTTTTGTTTACTTCAGAGAAATTCCGTCGTAACCATGGAAATCGACGGAAAAAAATCCCGTGGTGTAAACGTCAATCAAAATGGTAGATCTCCTAAAGAACTATACTCAACTTTACAGGGCTAAACTATCTCCCTTACCTAATTTTGACATAAAAAACTGTCATACAAACAAATAATACTCTTTGTACCGCATCTGTATGAATTCTTTTTTTGCGTAAAAATTTTTCTAGTGGGGGGGGGGGTGCGAAAAATATTGGGCCTTATGAGGGGGGGTTCGAAATTTTTTTCCAGGCTAGGGGAGGGGGTGCGAAAGTATTTTGGGATTTTTCAAAATATCCTCCACTCCCCCCTAGTAGATACTTTCTGACCACTCCCTTAGTAAGAGGGGCATCCTTGAACTATCAATCATCTTTATATTCATGTTTTTAGGGGTGAAATATGAAGACGACGAACAGTTTTGTTTTTGTGTTTTACATGATGGTCGTTAAATCCAATTATGTTCGTTCATGTAACAATCAATTGGTGACGGAAGGGTTAGGTGAAAATGATTATGCAACTCATGGCGAAGAGAGCAAGCTGCCGAATTGCCAATTGATACAACAAGGTCACCCACTCAAGACTTTCACTGTCGAGGGGTAATGTAGAGTAGAGTATTTTGACTTAAAAGTGTCTAATAATTTTAGAGAGTGTCGCATTCTAATTTCGATATTCTTATGACACAGGCTCTAAACTTCTGCAAACTATTTTTTTCAAGGCATAAAAAAAAATTGGAGTAAAAGAAGGGATTCAAAAGTATACACGCAGTTGAAATTCTGCATTTTAGAGTTATATATTACAAACTCGTGAAAAAATTCGAAAATAATTTTTTGTACATTAGGAGTAATGTTAAAGCTCTATCAATCCTTTTACGTAAATAATTTAAAGAAATAAAATTATTACGGAATATTGTCGGATTTTTCATACCAATTTTGAAATACAGACGGCAAAGAAGCTCGCTTCAAAGAGACAATAAAAGATAGATGTCCAGTCGTTTATATGTTCATGGTTATAAGAATGTTTAGGCTGGACCCCGGGGGGGGGGG